>NC_088788.1:36398958-37097636 GCF_949628265.1 Cloeon dipterum | reverse complement strand
ATTCAATCACGTTGATCTTACAAATTTTCGATGAACTGACATCAGAAAATATTGCCAAGCTTAAGAATTTTCTAAAAGGTTAGAAAAATCATTCTTTTTTACAATTAATATCAATCAATTTAAACTGAGTTTTTCTATGTATAGCATCAATAATTTTATTTGTTACACACCCAAATTTGTATCATTGTCCACGTGTCCACAGAAAAAAAGCCGCCACAACAGTCGCTCTTTAAATGGCACTTTGGTCAGGTTTGCCCTTTTATAGATTGAGTTTTGGGCCCGCAAAAAATTATTGTCACGAAGCTGGTCACCCTGGAGCGACGACGACGACGACTATCTCTCTATTGTTGGCCGGCTGACTCGGTGAGGCCGCAGTTTTCGCAAAAAGTCTCTCTCATTAAATCGAGATGACAAATAGAGCTGCTTTTTCAAACTTGTTCTAGGCTCTTTTAAAGCTAGAACGCGGTGATTAATGGTCGGCTTTATGTGGCTCGAGCTGTTGAAATTTATTGTGAGTCGCACAAATTTCTGGCGATGCCGCGGCGGAATTCGCCAAGACAAAGAGAGACCTCAAATTCGTGTCGCAGGCGCAGCACCTTTTATAGACTCATCGTCCGCGCAATCATAAATTGTCAATTTTATTAGGCTCTCCGTGCGCGAGCTCTTCCGTTTACTGCCCGGCGGAATTTTTTAATCTTTATTCTCGAGTGGAGTGCCGATATTTCACTTTTATGCCGCCCCATAACCTTTCGTTCGCGGAATAATAGGGAGTATTCACGGCATTTCAGCTTTGGTTATATAGATTTGGGCCGCTGGGAAATGCTTTGAAATATTGCTGACGCTCACCGTGCGGCCGTATAAATTTTCTACTCGTTGAACAACTTGGAAAATTTGGCTTGCCACACGATCATGAGGCGATAAATCCCCAAAAGTCCAGCAAAAGCTGGAATTTACATTCCTTTGAGGGATACACTGAGTGATAAATTATCTTGAGCTCATTGTTAGAAATGCTCTAATTATCTTTTGCAACAAAAAACAAACAATTCTTACGAAAGTCGCCCCTCTCTGCCATGCATTCTTACACGTTCCTCTATCTACACATTTGATAAATACTGCAAATATAAGTATTTTTTCTTTTCATGAGCTCTATATCTAGGGATTCGCATTCACATCGTCCCCAATTTGTTGAAATATTTTTGCCTGCTCTCTTTCTTTGAACAACAAACTTTGTGAAAGCCCCATATTCATATAACAGCCCCTCTTTTCAGAATTCTGGCCGACCTTTCTTGGTCAGATTCCGTTTCACTTTCCCCTCGTTGGCAACTCACACGCACTAGCTGCATCACGGACCAGGTATAGAAGGTAGAGAAAAAAATCCTCCAAAGATTTTCCCCGCATTGAATAGGAAAGTTTGGTGGCTGTGCTGCACCCGAGCCGTCAACAATCGAAATTTCCTATTCAGTAACTTGATAGGGATTAAAACTAAAATAACATTGTAATCGTAATTCTGGTGGCCCCTGTTCTGTCGCAGACGCTTTGAATGGGCGCGCATGCAGCATTTTATTTCGTCTAGCGCATTCTAGGACCCTTCTTTTTTATTCACATGCCATAACGTTCTCTGCTTCACTAGTTCCCGATGTGTAAGTGCCTCGACGGAGAGATCTTTCGACCCCCTGGCTCATGAGAGCGAAACACCCCCTCAAGAATGAGAGAGAAGAAACAACCCTCCTGTCTGACTTCACAATGAAAGCCGCGTCGGGGTGTCAAATATCCCGAATGCGTCGGGCGCCGATTTGAGATTTCAGCCCCGAGACTTTTATGTAAATTTATTTTCGACGCTAGAGCCGTGAATTAAATTTTAATACTGCATGAAGCGTCGCGCCGGAATAAATCCAAGCCGCCGCCCTAATCAGGCACCGAGCAAGGCCCGTGTCTGCCGGCCAGTTGGGAATAGAACACACCCAGTAGTGTGCTTTTTCACTCTGAAAGGACATAAAATGAAATTAGTCTGGCCAACCAATTCGTCGATGCCGATAAATTATTAAAAAGAAACGATCGTTTGATGTTCGAGTGAACCGTTCATTTTATTTTAAATTATTACTAATAATAGTTTCGTGCTTACTTTTTGCTCTTCTGTTAAGGATACAGAGAAAGCAGAAAAAATTAGGGTTTTTTTCTAAAAAAAATCAACAATTGAATAAAACGAACAATTTGTGTTTTATTAAAAATTATAATATCATGGTTTAATTAATTCAACAAACACTAATCGAATTTCAAGATACAAAATAAAACGGAATTAGAAAAACTTTATTCAGAAATATCAGCACCAGCATCTTTAAATTAATATTTTAAATAGTTATACGGAATAAAATAAAGTCTCTGTTCCACGGAGATTCGGTTTGTTATATTAAAACACTCCACAATTTTAAAGCAACAATACATACACCATGCAATTACGAGAAGACAAGACATTATCCTCTTCGTGAGATGATTTCTCACGCAGAAAGCTCAAAAGGAGCTGTTTGCGATGCGGCAGAAAAAGAGAGAAATTATCTCTGTCATCTGAAGCAGGCGTGCGCGTGTGTGACCGGAATTAAATCAAGTTTGCCCCTTTCTGCAAACACAGAAATGGCCTATGATGTATTTGTGCCGATGAGAACTGTTGTTGATTGTGTTTGGAAAACGTGATCGGCCGCTTTTTCTGTCCGAACATGACCAAATTTGCGCATCGCACACCAAATACGTCGCGCGCGGGACCGGTTCTCCCACAATTGTAATCAGGCCACTTGAGCTATTATTTGTTCACTTTTTTTCGCTCCCCGCGATGACCGTTAGTGGTCTCTTTCTCTCTCTCTCTCTCTCTCTCTCTCTCTCTCTCTCTCTCTCTCTCTCTCTCTCTCTCGCGTGTCTGTTTACACGGCTCTCACACTATAGCAATGAGTCACGCCATTATTAAAATGTTGCGCTGATTGCATATCGTGTGTGTGTGTTTGTTCCGAGTGTCGTGTAAGGCAAAGACAGTTAATTAGCCCGTGTACAGTACTCGACTGCATCGTAAAAAAGTACACCGCACCTGCTGGGAAAGAAAACTTGTATTTTTTCTATTTTTTTCTAAAGCGATGCAGTGTTTGTTTATTAAAGAGAAAATATGGGAATGTGGGGCAAATTTTCTGTAAGGAGAGTTGGATTTTTAATTATTTGTTTTTACGCTCGAGAGAAAAAATTTCGCTAGAAACTAACATTATTGTACTTGTAAATTTCTCATCTAATTACAAGTCAAAGAACACATGTACATATCTCCTCAAGCACTTTGTTAGGGAATTTAAGAATTCAATAAGAATGGTTAGGGCTGTGAAATTCACAGGTTCGTCTAAGATCATGCAATTTTAAGTCACTCAAACCACTCTTTAAATCGTCTATATGTCCAAAAACCATAGAATTTTGCTTGAAATATATAAAACAGTGTCAATTTTAGCTCGTGAGATCGTTTTTGTCAATTTTCACAAATTTAGGTTGAACATTTCACGTCGAAAACACTTTTTCTATTTTCGAGATAAAGTAATAATTTTATTGCAACTTTCTAGACCTAAATCGTAACTTAATTTTTCTAGTAAAAAACTTTTTAACCAAATAAATCAATGTTGTCAGTAACAAAATCTAAAATCAGAAACAAACCAAATGCTTAAAAGCACTTCAAGTCCAATTTGCTGTTGTTACAGCGTGTTTTATAATGTAGGCAACCTGCCCGACAAGAATTGTAGCACGCGAACAAAGACGAGCAAACCGGTTAGCTTGTTTTCTCCTGCAAATGTATTCATGCGCTTGATTTGTCTCAAGCCTTGGATCAATATTCATTATGCCTTATACGTGTGCAATGCGTGCCAGAGTCGGTGATGGCCAAAATAATTCAGACGCACGTACAAAATAGTGTGGCCATTAGTTTTATTTCACAATTGCGGCGAGGAAGGAGTTTGGAAATAATCGACGGGCGATTTCACGAAGGGCCTGTAATCCGCAGTGAGTTATCGTCTCGATTTATACACGGATCACACCTCTTCGAGAAATGCGAAATAAATTGTGCCGTCGGACAGGAAAATAAGTGCAGTGCAGACCAAATGTTGGCGGCTGTGCGCGCGTGTCGTGTGGGAAAGGATGTGCGGGATTAGGAAAAACTATATAACCGGTGCGCAGTGCGGGCGCGGGCAGGGTGTTTCTTTTCCATCATCTGCGGCGACGGCGGCGACGGGTCGTGTCGGGTCACAGCTCGAATATGCTATGGGGAAATGCGAGAAACGTAAAAAGCGGCGGGCAGGGGTTGCGAATGGCACAGCTGATGGATGGATTTGACGAGACTGAGTGTGACTGATTGCTTGATGGGCCACACAGGACTGCTCGTATGATGAATCGCTCGAATTAGTTTGTCTGCTGAGTACGTTACGTGTGCGTGAGTCACACACACTTTTGTTTTTCGCGGTGCATTCGGATGAGATGCGAGAAGTGCGCTTCTGCCTCTGCCCTGAGTGCTCCTTCAAATGGTTCTTGTTGCGGCATTTTCACCGAATTTTGTTTCTAAAATTGTTAATTTAAATTTATTTGATTATTTCTGCAAACCCAGCGAATCAATTATTTTAATTTTAAGATTTCCACGCACTTTGCGAAACGTGATCCGCATTTTAATTTAAACCACGCTCCCAATTCAAAATTCCCGCGAGTCTTGCAGCGGTTCCTGTTCATAGAAAATCCTGTGGACGTGTTGTTCGATATATAGCAAAGTTTTGAAACAATTTCATTGATAAATAATCAGTTTAAGAGGAAAGAAACAAGTGGCAAAACTCAAAATGGATTAATAAACCAATTTGAATTTTTTTACATTTTGCTGCAACAAATCCAAAGATTTTTATCTGTTAAACGATTCAATCTAGACATTTGTTCCTTTTAAATAATAGAGTATACAAAGAGCGAGGAAAATGAGTTTAATCCTTATAACTGCACCGCAAATTTCTGGCATTTTGTCAAGCGCGCGAGGTTGTGTTGCGGTGCAGATGCAACGAATTTTCCGCCACTAACAGCATTCAAGGTCCCATTAGACGCAGCACAACGAGACACCGAAGACACATAAAAGCAAGAGAGCATGAATATTAATTGGCGCAGAATTACTACGATAAATGGACGCATCCATCACGGACGGGCCTCTGGGAGGTGTTAAAAATATACGACAGCCAAACAAACGGCACACCAGATGACTTGCTCCATAAATATATTCTTATTCATGCATTTCGCTCTCTGTCGTGGTACGAGTTTAAAATAAATCAAAGAAATCAGTGTTGTTAATTTTTGTGCACCAAAATTTCCCAAAAAAACATTTTGTAAGATCTCGAATATTTATGTTGGTTGCAGTTTTGAGACGACCTACACCATGCAAGATATAACCTGTCAATATATGTCTGTATGTAAATGAGGAGTAGGGGACAAGCGTATAAATAAAGCGCGCCTGCTCATATTCTTTATCATTCTGATTCTGAGTTTGCTACCTGGCCGCTCTAGTTAGCCGGCCAGAGCAGGAGCGATACAGCTCAGCTAGTTAGAGTTTTATTCCTAGATCCCAAACCCTAACTCGCTATCGGCAAGGGAGAAACCGGCCTGCGGTTTCCCCTGTACAGCCCGGCTGTTCGTCATACCGTTCTTCCGGTTGACGCCGATTGCGAGTGAAGTCCCTTTCTAAATTCGCGCGACCGGTCGGCTATTCCCTAGTCGTCGTCGGAGTGCCCGTCACGTTAGCTTTTGTTTTAGTATTTAGAACCTTAACCCCTAGACTAACCGGTAGGCCGCTTCAGTGGGGGCTCGGCCTATTAAAAATACTTAATAAAAGTTGACTCCCGACCCGATTTAAGATCTATCAAGAACCTAAGTTAGGAACACCTTGCGCTAGATCGGTTTATCTTTATTTCACATAGAGTTAGGCAAAAATTAAAATCGGAACTCGCGTTAAAGTTAGAGACTCACTGCAATCACCATGTTTAGCTCCAAAGATTTAGGTGATATTTTCCATCAACCTAATCCAGAATCACAAACTCTTGAGAAAGAAATAGCAGAAGAACTGCAAAACTCCACTATCGTCAAAACTCATGTTCCCAGCCTTCGCGGAATGTGCGAGAACGTGTTGATGACGGACGCGCTGTCCGAAGCAGACCCAAATGAACTAATCGGTCAGCTCATTCGACATTTCGACCGGAATAGATCCCAGCAAAAAGGCACTGCTGCGTACGCGATCCAGCAATTTAATCACGCGAGAGCCAAGTCCAAAATCGCGGAAAGAAGAACAGGATTAATTGCGAAACAGCTCGAAATGATGAATAAATCGTTCTACACAGCCCCATCTTATCGTGATCGGATCACAGAAAAAAACGCGAAGTTAGCAGACATCGAAAATTTTGACGAGTCCAAAGAAGTTCAATTTGCAGCAAATAGATCGGTACTACCGAATCCCTCAAGCAGTTTGCACCGCGAAAGCGAGGACGCTTATGCACGTCACGATAACATGCACACGCGTACACAAGATTTTGAGACAAGGGAAAAATCATTTAATCCCTCGTCAGGGCAAATCGGACACCCATTACCGTCCGAAAGTCCCCAGAATTTGTTCGGCAGAAATTCATTCAGCCCTCAGACCGCTAATTATTTAGCAGCAAATTCTAAATTCAAACGCGCCAGCAATTCATCAAGAAATGCCGGCGACGAAAACATTCCTGACCTACCCAACACCCAAAACACCATGACCACACTCAACAATTCATTTATGAATGCAGGACAAAATTCCACGCTGCATTCTGCTCCAAATTACGCAAATTCCACATTGCATTATCCCGTACACAACTCAAATTCCTTGTTCGGATCGTATGGCATGCGCCAGCCGCAAACAAATCCTACAAATGATAGGAATGTGCAAGGCCAGCTGCATAATGACCCAATTTCACACATTACTCAAGCTTTCCTGCACGCCATGCAAATGACGCAAAAAAACAGCAGCAATCGCGATGAATCAAATAAAATTCACAAAATCAGGATTCCCCAGTATAAAGGCAAACAAGACTCAAAAACCCCTCTGGAATATTTGAAATTAATTTCAAACCAGGCAAAGACGTACCAAGTAGACGAGTTGCAATTGATTCATATCAAGATGCCAGCATGCTTGGAGGGCGATGCGAGTTACTGGTATGATTGCGTGGGAAAAAATTGCGCGACTTTGCAAGAATTCAAAAACTTGTTTATGACTGAATTTGCAGCAGTTGATTACCTCCGCAGCTTGAAACGCGAATTAGAGCGCCGGACCCAGCATGTTAATGAACCGCTCACGACTTATATACACAAGATCAAGGCGCATTACGATATTATCGACAAAAATGCCGACGACCGCGAGATCATTCAGCGGGTACTTGACCAAATGAATCCCCAATACTTTCCGTTCATGCAGAAACACAATTTCAGCACGTTAATGGATTTATTGGAGGAAGCCGCGCGCGCTCAAAGTTTCATGTACAAAACAAAAACGTATATTCCACCGCCTTCTGCCGCTGAGAGTGTCGAGACATCTTTAGCGTATACCGGACGCCCTGTTGACAATACCCTTGCGCCGCAAGAGATTCCGCTCGAGACGCTGAATCCGCAGCTCTCACGTTCACGATCGCGCCGCGAAAAAAGACATGAGAAGAGAGGCAATTCGCGAACAAGTTCCTATTCACGCGAACGTTCCTACTCTCGTGATAATTCGCGCCATAGGTCGAGTGAGCGGAACGCGCATTTCAACAAAAACCATGACAGGCGCCGAGATACGCAAAGATCTTATTCACGCGGATCACGTGACCACTCTGCTAACAGAAACGACAGTCGTAGCGACTATCGCCATTCATCTGGCGATAGGAAAGACAAATACGCGAATAAGTACAAAAGAGACTATTCCGATTCCAGCAAGCAAAAACCAAAATATGACAACAAAACCAACAGCTCAAGCCGCGAGCACAGCCGCGAGAAAAAGCGAGACTTAACTCCACACAACAAAAAGTCGGGAAACTAAAAAAGAAACCTGTGACTCAGGCCTCGGAGAGGCACAGGCGACAAAAAATGAAGGAGAAAAACCTAAAAGCAATGCTTGACCAGTCAGTTCCACAAATTAAGAAAATGAAAAACACAAACAGCGTCAATTACGATCGCCCGTATATTCCTTTAACCATTTTCGGACGCCATTATAAAGGTTTAGTCGACAGTGGCAGCGACGTCACTTTGATTGGAGACAAACTATTTCAAACTATTAGAGAAAGGAAGCCAAAAATTCGCTATGCAGCAAAAACAATTAGCACGTTGGGTGGAAAAACAATCGTAGAAGCATTAGTAGAATTGAAAATTGAGTGGAAAGCAGGAAAAGTCACAATTCCTAGTTACGTTCTCAAAGACAACGGAAATTCCATACTATTAGGCAGAAATTTCATGCGAGCAGCAAAAATCGGATTGACAGCAAATGGTTATTTTCACGCTAGCCAGCCAGAAAAAGTTTTCAGATTCACGCGCAAACGCGAAGCGGACTTGAGATTGTTCCACGCGAAAGTAGACGACCAGCGAATTTTGCGTGAGCTGCTGAAGGAGAAAATTGAAAACGACCAGAACGACCAATTCCTCGTCATGCTCAAGAAATATAACAAATTCGGAATATTCAGTGAGAGTCCTGGATTAGCAAAAAATTTTGCGGTAAATGTGGAAATAAAAGATGCCCTTCCATTTAAAACATCACTACGACCATTGAATAAAGAGATGCGGACGATATTGGACGCTGAACTCGACAAAATGCTCGAACACGACGTTATCGAGGAAACTGATAATATTGTATTCGCTTCCCCTATTCATTTGGTTAAGAAGAAAACTCCACCTGGAGAGAAACAAAAATACCGCTTAGTAAGCGACATGCGTTTCCTAAACGGTAGGACTATTGCAAGGCCATATTTGAACGCTCAAAACCTCGACACCATATTTAGTCAAATCAAGGCGAAATATTACACAAAAATCGACTTGAGCGGTGCTTATTGGCAAATGCAAATAAAATCTGACGATCGAAAATATTTTGGAATTAACACGCATCGCGGATTATTCCAATACAAACGAGCTCCGTTCGGATGGAACGCGTCAGGTTTCGAATTTCAGAGACTGATGGACAGAACATTAAAAGGATTGATTGGAGATTTTGTTGTTAATTTCTTTGACGACATTGTTATTTACAGCCATTCCTTTGAAGAGCACGTATTGCACGTGGAAAAGGTTCTAAAACGCCTACACTCTGCAAATTTGACAATAAACCCTAAAAAGCTACAAGTAGCAGCGACAGAAATAGAATTGCTTGGACACAAAATTTCACAAGGAAAAATGATTCCTATGGAGGAAAAAATAAAAAGTATAAAAAATTACAAAGCTCCAGAAAACAAGAAAGAAGTCATGCAGTTACTAGGTTTAACCGGATTTCTTCGCCGTTTTGTTCCAAATTACCAGATCGTGGTAGCACCAATTACACAACTTCTCCGTAAAAATGCAAAGTTCAACTGGAGTAAAGCGCAGCAAAAAGCATTAGATCAAGTGATTCACCATTTGACGTCCGACCAGTGCGTATTACATTTGCCAGATATGAACAAAACATTTGAAATTTACGTGGACAGCTGCAAAAATGGAATTGGCGCAATACTGATGCAAGACGTTGACGGAGAAGGCCCAAGACCAATTTTCTACATCAGCAGACAGACAACAGATACTGAGAAAACCTTTTGCGTTTCTGAATTAGAAGCAGTCGGTTTAGTCTGGGCTATTTCTAAGTTCCAGGACTATATTCAGTATTCCCGTTTTGTCGTCTACTGTGATCATCAGGCAATAAAAAACCTTCTGCACCAAACAAACCCTTCCGGCCGTTTAAAACGG
Organism: Cloeon dipterum; assembly: GCF_949628265.1. NCBI lineage: Eukaryota > Metazoa > Arthropoda > Insecta > Ephemeroptera > Baetidae > Cloeon > Cloeon dipterum. The sequence continues at coordinate 37,087,685 of NC_088788.1, read as the reverse complement.
TACGCACTTTACTTAAGTGGTTTCAATTGTGAGTTAAAATATCGCCCAGGTGACTCAATGGGAGCACCAGATGCACTTTCGCGCAATGCTGTTTATACAATCGACGATTTCAAAAAGCCGAATACAGCGCGTGATTGCACGATCCCTCTGGACGAGATCAAACAAGATGGACAAATTACGTTCAACGATGAAAATTGCCCAACTGAAAAACACAATTGCAATAGATGCGAAGACAAACCAGTCAAGCTTGTACACTCAAAAGGACCACGGAAAAAGAAAAATAAAGTTGTAGAAAAGGAGAAGAAAAATGAACCAAGCAAGAAGAAAAAATTGCCAAAAGCAAGATATTCAAGCAAATTAGTAAACCCATCACCACAAGAACTGAAAATGGGAAACAGACTAAAAGTTTTGATTGCGCAACTCCAGGATCTACCAGATTTCCCAACCAATGACGAGCAGTGGAAAATTGAGCAAGACAAAGACGCAGAAATTGTGGCACTGAAACAAGCAGTTCAATCAGGCCATAAACCGAAATACGGTTTAATAAATGATGTGTTGCACTATACTGCCAAAAACAAACACTTAATTGTTCTGCCAACGCACTTGAGACCTGCCGTATTAAAATATTGCCATTCTGATGTGTTGTCAGGCCATCCAGGCAAGTTCATAACACAAAAGAAAGTTGCAAATTATTTTACTTGGCGCAACATGAACAACGATATCAACGAGTTTGTCGCAGGATGCGAAATTTGTCAACGAGTTAAATCAAAAAACCAAACAAAATTCGGCTTATATAACAGGAAACTGGAATCTCATGTCGGAAATTTACTCAGCGTAGATGCTATCGGACCTTTGCCGCGCAGTTCAAGTGGGAATGTACATGCCATTGTCTTTACTGACGTATTCAGTGGCTATACAAAAATTTTCCCAACTCGCACGTTGACCAGTAAAGTTGTAGTTGATCGTTTAGTGTCGTACTGTACCACTTTCGGAATACCAGAACGAATACTCTCAGACAATGCTTCCCAATTTGTATCAAAATTGTGGAAAGACACTTGCAAACGTTTAGGTATTGAGTACACAGTGATCAACCCATACAGGCCATGCGAGAATAGAACTGAACGCACAAATAAAGAGTTAAAAAAGAAGATTCGGTGTTACGCACAAAGCAATAACACATTGTGGGACGTTAATTTGGACGCGATCGCCTTTAGTATAAATTCCGCGGTGTCTTCAAAAACAAAATTTACACCGAATATGCTAATGTTAGCGCGCGAACTCCATCACCCACAAATGCCGCGCGAACCAGCTGACGAGATTGAATATCACGAGTACGCCAATGAGTTGATTAAACGATTAAAGACAGCAAACGAAATCGCACTTGAAAACTCAGCAACTGCACAAGAGAGATACAGGACCCGTTACAACAGAACAAGACAAAACCACCCATTTGACGTCGGAAAATTAGTCCTGCGCGAAACAAATACTCTTTCCAATAAAGAGAAAAATATCGCCGCTTCCCTCGCGCCAAAGTACGAAGGGCCATATCGTATCAAAGAGATGGTAGGAAACAACTCATTCCTCCTAGAGACACTAGATGGACGGCAAGTAGGCAAACGACACGCAGACCAGCTCAAATTATTCACATCTTCACCACCCTGGACGTATTAAATACAACAACCAATAAAAACCTTAAACTTAAATATATCTCTAACATAAACATAGTCACACAAATAAACATCAAAAAAATTAAATCAAATTAAACCAACCCACAAATTAAATGACTCATCCATATAAAATAATGATTACCAAAACACTACTTCCGACTGTTGAATTAAACCTCAAAGTACAAAGTGTGCCTGCCGCTCAACGCCGCAACCATTCAGACCGACATACGGTCTACAACCTTTAAGACCGACATCCGGTCTTAACCCTCAATATACCAAAATTTGGTTTATTAGGAGGCCTTTTTGGTTTAGTCAAAACTAACCGCAATTCGGTTAGTTGACTAATAAATCATGCCAATTTTAAAATGCTATTTTCATTACTTGAATAAAAATGTATTCAACATTTATAATTTTTGTGTAAAACGAAAATTCATTATTTGATTGAATGTAAATAAAGATTATTAATATTACTGTTCATATTCAGAAGGTTCATGTTACTAGTCAAAATTTCATTTATGCCCTTGTTGTAAAATGATTTAATAGTTAAAAATTGTTTGTTACATTGATTATCCACAATATTGTACACAAGCCAATTTTCTTTTTGCGACCCCGGATATGAGACGACCTACACCATGCAAGATATAACCTGTCAATATATGTCTGTATGTAAATGAGGAGTAGGGGACAAGCGTATAAATAAAGCGCGCCTGCTCATATTCTTTATCATTCTGATTCTGAGTTTGCTACCTGGCCGCTCTAGTTAGCCGGCCAGAGCAGGAGCGATACAGCTCAGCTAGTTAGAGTTTTATTCCTAGATCCCAAACCCTAACTCGCTATCGGCAAGGGAGAAACCGGCCTGCGGTTTCCCCTGTACAGCCCGGCTGTTCGTCATACCGTTCTTCCGGTTGACGCCGATTGCGAGTGAAGTCCCTTTCTAAATTCGCGCGACCGGTCGGCTATTCCCTAGTCGTCGTCGGAGTGCCCGTCACGTTAGCTTTTGTTTTAGTATTTAGAACCTTAACCCCTAGACTAACCGGTAGGCCGCTTCAGTTTCCAACGGAAACTATGATGCAACGTGTGCTGCAGCACGTGGGCTTGGAGGATGATGAATACTCGGATGTAAATCAGGCTCGGGGATAAGGAGAAATGCAACCGATCATTAATCATCATATCAGAAAGGTGTGCACTGCTGCTTCTTGGATGCTGCGTGGAACGAGAAGAGAAGAGCCATCATGCCGTGCATATTTATAACAGGATCTCGCCACCGAACGCTGAACGCGTAGACAGAAAAGAGAAAGAGGCTAATTAATTATTCATCTCGAGGACAAATTTGATTGGGAGGCAGAAAAGGAAAATCTTATTGTTCATTAATCAGCGTGATGATCAGCTAGGAGGGGCGGCAACAATCGCAACATCGTCAAACGGTAATTGGTAATTAAAAATCAATCTTTGTGATCAGCAAAAAAACGATGTCAGACTCGGCCAAGTGCAATTTTTTTAATAGAACAGAAAGAAAGCAACTCGCATAATTTTCTCTCTTTTAATTTGCCATGCCCGAATGCATTAATCTTTCGCCTGCTAACGAGACGAGAAACTCCAAACTACTTCACGCGCAGCCACGGCCAAAATTACTCGAGGAACACACCTATTTATGAGCCTTTTCAGTTGAAGGCTTTTACACGAATTTCTCTCGCCTCTGTTGGGTATATCGATGGCAATTATTTTCATTTGCGCGTATGAATAATGGCGGCTAATTGTGCAGCATATTTCATGGAATGCTGTTGAAAAAGCGTTTTACCTGTCGGCGAACGCGCTGCATCATGCATGCACTCGTCGTCAGCTATGCTTTTGCTTTCAGAATTTATTGCCGAGCTGCTGAAGGAGCCGGCTGCTGCGTGCTGCAGACCAGAGAGAGGAATAACCAACACTTAGGCAGACGCCATTAAATTATACATTGTGAAATTTCAAATGCCAACTATTTATTGCTGCTAATTACAATTTATGTGTACGTATCCCACTCAAAATCTGTCTGACGCAAGAAAACAAACAGGTCTTGAATTGTATTCCTAAGTTATACTTATTTTTTAAAGAAATGAACAAATTTAGGAAATATCAAAAATAAAATAAAACAGTCACTTGAGAAGGATTTACTGAAAAAGCATTTTTTGATCAGAACATCGACATGAAATATGGATTAAAGCCGTCTTAAGTCTAAACCTATTAAATAAATTACAAGATTTTTTGGGAAAAAAATATTAGAAATATAATGAATTAGACAGAGTGTTTTGATGCCTCGTGTTTCACAGCTAATAAAACAGAGAAATATGCATTCTCCTCATTTTTTGCTCCAGCAGTAAGTTAATGTTGGTTGCACTTTCACCAGACGTCAAAAAGTGAGTGCCTGTGTCTGACAGCAGACCGCATCATCTGAGAAACCGATGAAATGCACTTGTCGAGACACGAGCAGTGTGACGAACCGCAAAACATCGCGCAGAAATAGGCTAATGAAATTGCCGTGTATTCGCTTTGGAGATTGCACAGCAAACAAAACTTGCAGGCGAAAAGCAAGTGGCCGCCGCCGGTGCGATTTTCACATGCTCGCGAACAACAACAAAGGCTCATCCTGTGTGCTTGTTACCTTGTGATACAATAAAAAGGCAACACGAGAGCACTTTCCGTATCCTTTATTTAATATTTGTGTGAAAACCACGCTAATAAACACGGCGCGCCGCAAAGTGTTCCCATGAATCACTCATCCTCTCAGCGTCAATACGAACACACAGTGATCCTATTAACTTTCGTTTTGTTATTACGGGAGGACGGAAACATGACCTCGAATCGAAACTCGATGATAATCGCACTAGAATTAGGAGCGGATTATTATTTTTTCCTATGAAGCAAGCAGTGCCACTCGCACTGGCTGATCTTTCAAATTAAATTGGACCTCTCTCGCTTGCTCTTGGGATTTGCCATTTCCAATTACAGGCATTAGCAATCCTAGAATTGGCCGGCTGTGGATGTAATTACTCCCAAATAAATACAGACTCTGTCCTCCGTTCCATATTTGGCAAGAGATTGGATAATCGGCCGGCAGCATGAAAGCCCTTAATTTTTGGCTATTTTCCATGTTTCCAATAATATAAATCCAACTTTCATACATGAATATTTTTTCACTTTTTAAACGAAAAATCCAGCAATGAAAATGCCACAAAAACCTACAGTCGCGTTCTTAAATCTTTTAAATTTCTATTTAGTAACAATAAAATTACAAGAACCTTGACGTTTCAGACAATTCATCGAATCAAAATATCTCAAAACATTTATCATTTAAAATGTTTAAAATACATTTTAAAAAATGTTTTTGAGCCATTCAACCATTTGGAAACTGTTTTCCGTCTGTTCCACTTTGGTGTAGGGTTATTTAAATTTGTTTTTTATCAATTCACTGCCCCAGTACGAAACTGATTGTTATTATGAAAAATATCTCCAGGGCAAAAAAATCATTGTGGTATGTACTCTTGTCATTTTAATTAATTTTCTGTGTTCATTCTTTCTATGTAATTTATGTAAGGTGATATTTATTTCCTTGAAAGCAATTTACACCAATTTCACAGTCTGAGAATTGCGTGAGTGTGTGGAAGGAGAAGCCAGACTGACGACTGGACTGCTTGCTGTTTTGTTTTCTTGGCTAACTGACGCCTGGCAAAGTAATGAACTCTCTCTCTCTCTCTCTCTCTCTCTCTCTCTCTCTCTCTCTCTCTCTCTCTCTCTCTCTCTCTCTCTCTCTCTCTCTCTCTCTCTCTCTCTCGCTCTCTCTCCATGATCGCGTTCAGGGTCAGTGGATTTTCAAATCCAGTCGGCGGCCAGGCACGCATCGGTGTCTAGAAGGTAGGTAAACCCGACTCCAAGTGAGAAATCTCATCATCGCACTTAACTCTTTCTCTCCGCCGATGCACACCACTGAGCACCATGCAATGCACTTGTTGACAGTTATTTAAAAAAAATGTTTGCTCGTCGTTAATTTACCGCTTGTGAATTTTCATTCACATTAAAATTCAAGCATTCTTCGTGCGATATTTAAAATAGTCGAAAGAGGGCTTAAACACGCGGATATAGAACTTCGAGAAGCCTTAATTTTTGTACTGCTGTGTAATACTAATAATTACAAGTACAAAAAAAACATAAAACTATCGTAGTTTTTACAATTATTGGCATTAATTGAATGCATTGTTTCTTTTTTTGTTCATGTTTTCCCGAATTCAATTTGTAAATACGCGGATATTAATCAAGTGCTATACCGTTGTATCTATACAAATTATTTATTATGAAATAAAATTAAAACATCGATTCTTTCCAACCCAAAACTAGCATTGGAAGTGTACTCGACGCTCGACGCAGCAGCACAAAGTTTACATTTTCAAAAGTTAACTAATAAAAACATTGAATAATATTATAAATACATCAATTATTAAGTAAAGCTTATTCACAATTGATTCTATTAAACAATGAGTTTTTACATAAGTTTTTTTAATATAAATTACAATTTTTTGCTGCTGATTTTCTAACAATCAGGTGCATAGTAAACGAGACAGTCTAGAAATCATTCGCAGAAATTTTCCTATATAGTATGCGTGTTTTTTAATTCATATTTCTTCGCATTTCCTAGGAGTTTGCCAGGATTTCATGATTGAAGAGATGGTCGTAATTAAATTGACCTAATCTAGCGTGTTGTGCGAAAAACATAAACAAATCGATAGTGTTATCTACAAGCACATCTAAGTTTTGGACGGAATTAAGAAAATTATTGAGTTGTTTCTCCATCTCCACGGCCCGTGCCTGCTGGCAATTTTTGTGTAGTAAGTTTCGTTAGAGTAATTTGTGTGCTCAGTACGTGTGACCACTCGTAGTTGCCGCTTTCCTTTCCGATATGATTTTTTTTTATTCCCGCGAGACTAGATTTTTCTAACTTGTAACAGGTCAGCATGAACCTGTAGAAAGGCTCTAACGTTAATTAGCGGCACGAGTTTCTTGCAATTAAGTGCAATGCTCAAGATTTGCATTTTTTTCCAGACTTTTCTTGCCTCTCCTCGAGTGAAAAGCCAAAGAAAACGCGGCAGCCTCACTTTCAGCCGATCCTATTGGCGGCTAGCAGCAAAAGGACTCGGTTCCGTCTTTAGAAGCCTTTTTTTCTTCCGCCCGAACAATATTTTCCAGTTTGTGCAAGGACTTCATGCGTGCCAAGAAGGTTTCTAACGCTCTTAAGCGTAAACAGCTAATTATCGCTTAAGTGTCAATCAGTGTGGAATTTGTTAACTGTTCAAATTCCCCTTCTGTAGATGGCTCGCAAGTCTGAATTATAAATTTCGTGCTAACTATAGAGTTGTAGAAGATTCTCTCTTAAATCGAGCATGTTTTAATTAATTTTAAGCTGCCGAATTTTTTAAATTTAACCCTTTATGTAATAGAATTTTAGTACATTCGCTCACTCAAATTTTGTTGCTATTTTTTCCACCTGTAATGGAATACAGTCAGCATCATTTTCAGCTCCCAAAAATAATAATTTGGAAGCCCGGCCTGGCAGCCGCGGCTTTGAAACACGGACGGACGCGTGCGTGCGCCAGCCATGCAATTGGTTCTTCCAAGATTGTTGCGTTTTTTTATTACAAAGCGACCAAATTTCTCCGCTTTGTATCAGGAGGGCATGCGTGTGTAGCAAATGATCAGGTGCAGCCTTGGAAGAAGCAACCTGTATCATACACCGGTCCGACGACCACCACTCGACAAACACAGATTATAAAATGCTCTACGCGTGTGCTATGCTGCGACAGACACACACGCGTTTCGCTCCAGTTATGGAAACATCAAATGTAATTTTTAAAATAAAAAAATAATAATAATGGGTGGTATTTTCTTTTGGGAAATACATCAGTAATTTTTAATCTCGTTTATTAGTTTCTACGAGATTTTTTTCCTTTTGGTTACAAAGAAACAATTTTTATATTTTAAATATTTTGAATCTGCTCAGCAAGACGAATCAAATGATTTTGGCGATATGATTGCTGTTAACGAGTAAATTTCGGGTATTTTTTTTAATGTTCTAGTTTTCTATTATGTGAGACGTGTTGCTGAAAGAAAAAGAATGACAACATGTTCATAAATATGACAAAACAAGCGTTGTGATTTTTTTGCGACGAAAGCCGAGTCGGCATGGCTTGTCAGTGTCTGCTGCTCTGCCGCGTGCGTCCCCAGAGTCGCTTTAGATTCATCAATCATGGCCACATTAAACTGCTTTATTTGATAAAGTAGGCGGCGCACGCGAGTGAGAGTATGAAATTGGGGAGCGTCTCCGCGTGTCTCTCGTGCACCCGCTTCAATTCGGCGCAGCATGACTTCTCGGCAAACAGCTCTAACGCGATCATTGTGGGATGTACTCGCGGCGTGCGGCATCGGTTTGTTTAATTTAAAGCTTAGCTGCTGTCAAAATCACGAGAGCCCGCGTGAAAAATGGGGTAAAGTGAGTGTTTGCTCTTGGAATTGCTCACATTGGCCTTCGCTTCGTTAATTTTTTTTCTTTTTGCCAGGAAATTAATCAAAAAGGTATTAAGGACGAGTGCTGATTGTGAGAATTCGCCCCTGATTGACAGCGGGCCAAAATTTTTCACGTTATTAATTAGCGGCTCGTCAAGCGGCGACTTGTTCTTATCTGCACTGCCTGGAAAACCTTTGCCGAGAGACAAAGGAAGCTTCGTCCCTTGTTAAAGAGCGAGTTTAATTGCTTTTCAACAGCAGCGCCTTTGTCAGCGCCAACAAATTGCTTCTGCTGATAATTAACCATATTAATCAGCCGTTTTCTTTTAATTATGTTTACATTTTGCATTAATTTCGGGTTTGATAGGTCCACAGCATGCTGACACTGGATCGTTTTCGCCAGTTAATTTACGCTTTGAGGCCATTTTATAAAAAACACCAAAGAGGTGGAGAAACTTTCTAATTAGCAGATTGAAAGGTGTTAGTTGTTAACCTTTGGAATAGTATAATGATTTTTAAGATCTATTATACATATATATACTCTCCAACTAAATGTTTCTATCTGTTTTTTCAATGGCAAATAATTATTTAGTTTTTCTTGTTATAATTTAATTCCTCGATGCAGGAATGTAGCTTTAAAACGTTATAACAAAACTAATCGCGATCAAAAATTCATTGATTTTGCTCTTTTACAAATTAAAGATGCTTTTAAAAATATTTAGAGTACATGTTTATTTGAAAGGTGCTTTCCTTTGTTTCATTTTGGTAAATTAATGTTAAATTAATTTCAATTTTTCAAGAATTGATTAACAAAATAAGCAATTTTAGATGGACAAGTTCCTAATCGGTCAGCAAAAAATTCCTTAAAATGTCTTTCTTCTAATAAAAAAAATTAGACGAAACTAAAACAACCAATCTCCAGTTTTAGGGGGTTTATACTTAATAATAATAAGAAGTAAAAAATACTTGCGAAATTGTGCCGAACATCCGTGTAAATCGGCTCGAAATTCCGCCCTAAATTCATAGCTGTGCTGGTTGCTGGTAAATTGATCTTTTTCGGCGAAAGATGGGTTCAGTAAACACCAGCTAAGCGGGCTCTATATGTATTGAGTGTTTGTTGTTTGCTGCTACCCAACCCCCAGAGTGCAACGAAAAGGCCAACAAGGGGAGCGAGCGAGCGTTTGTTCGTTTATACCCGTCTTTTATCCTGACCTGAACAATAACGGACACATTTGTGCCAGGTTTTCATGCTCCCTTAGAGGGTATTTCCAACCACACAGGGTGCATTTTGTTGCAGCTCCCGCGCGAAGAACCGAGAGAAACTAAAAACTCGCTGTTGGGCTTCTTGGTGAATAAATTTATCGGAAATCAAGGCAGCATCCCAATTTGGCTTTCCTTTAAAAAACGTCCCACTGTTGTTCGTTTGAGGTATGAAATGTGTCGTCATTATTCATGCCGATAAAAAGAGAAGCTTCTGTGTTGGGCGTTATCCTTTTTTTCTTTATTATATTCAGCTCTGGTTATTCACACTCGCGCGCACTGAAACCTGTGGGATTACTCATTTGTATGGATTAAAAAGTGGCGCGTGGGAAGTCTGTCGAGATTTCCGTCATGATAGGGCAAAACATAAAATTAATAATAAGGCACCTCAGAAGCAGAAGCAGACGAAACAGTGAATTATCATCGCACTTCTCAGCTTCGGCCGTTTTTCAAGCAATGAACCTGCTTGCTCACATCAAATTAAAAGCGTGGAAAGGTTGACGACACTCCTTTTTAGGCGCTTTTTAACACAAAAAAGTATTACGTGGTGACTTTAGTGCGCCGGCAGCAGATTCCAATTTTATCCAGAAGGGAATTTATGGAACGAAGATTTAAAAGGCCGTTATCAGCTGACAAGAAAAATCCGAAAAATTAATCAATCTCTTTGTTAAAAAGGGTCGAGTATAGAGCCACTCTTAACAAAACTCATATTGAGGTAGGTTAAAATTCGGGACGCGGAGCAAGGTTTCATGCAACGGCAGACGGTTTTGTTAAGCTGCCAGTGAACAACAACAATCTGTGCATCACAGGCAGGGAGGGGGATGTTCACCCAGCTCACAGAAACCCAACCTTCGAATCTATTGTGCGGTGCGGTGGCGGGTGGCAGCGCCGGCAAACAGATTCCCCAACCATCGCGTCCCGCCGACAGTGCAAGACACGACGCCAGGCAAAGCTTTTAAATTTCACTGTCTTTTTATAATTTTTTCTTTTTAACTAAAAGAAAGTTTTAATTGGAGCGACGAAGCTAAAATTTAACATAACACTGATTATATCAGGGTTGCAATGCAACCTTTGTATAAGAGAGAAAATGTTGAAACGTCAAGAAAAGAAAATTCATATTATGTATAATTCAAATTTTTAAATTAGGTTGAGAATATTTAAAATATTGAGGCGCTCTTAATAGGAAAAAATTATTCCATAATAGCACATCCATATTAAAAAATTTGAAAGAGAAAATAGAAAGAAAAAAATTAATGATTCAATACAGGCCGTATTGAATTTCGTGTTTTCGAGTGAGTATTTCCAATAAAAATCTATTATTGAAGGTAATGATCAAGAACTCTTTTGTCCGAAACCGCCTTTGTCAGCTCTACAATTGAGGAGATGAAAGGAGAACATGCTGCATCCGCTCGCCATTTTCTAATTAAATAATTTTCGGATGACTGGTCAGATTTTCCTCGTCTAAGGGCGGCACCTGCCCGCCTGCCTGCCTGTTGCCTGAAATCGGACTCTTTTCGACCCGCACAAGTCCCAGCTCGTATCGCGTCTCGACGCCCACAGCCGCCTTCCCGCCCGCGCAGCAACTGCTCTTTTCGCTTATTTTGTCTGCTCGAAGCGCACGCATCACGTAATTCCACTCTTGCTACGTGATTGTTGCTCGAGGATGCTGCGAATTGAATGTCAAACCCGGCAGCCGGCTCCGATGAATGTGCATAACGGAGAAGACCAAGCGGGAATGCGAAAATATGATATATTTTAAAACCACTCACATGACTTTTTACTGCGTATGAGAATGTTTGTCGCAAACCCAGCTTCTCAGGTTCGAGCATATTTACTCTTTAAGCGCGAGGAGAACGCGGAGATAAAAGTAGCAGATGCAGCAGAAAAGGGTCACAATGGGCTATTTCCTGAAAAGAGAGTGAAAAACATGTTTTCTGAATCGCGAAAGCGTTATGAATTCAATCAAATGGGCACGGATAAGCTCTTTTGTGTGTGACACGGACGGATGGGGGAATGATGAATCAAATTTTCTTCTTTCAACCAAACGAGGCGAAAAAATATTCGCGACCCCAAGACCTTCCAACGGGTCACAGGCCTTGAAAAGGAATCCAAGCATCGTGCAAAGACAAACTTAGCAACTCCAAAGACATTTTAACATTTTCAAGAATATTTGAATTAAATTTTTCGATTAATAGGCGTGGCACGTTTCGCAAAGTTCGGGAACGTCGTGAAATTTGACGTTTTCACTGAGCTTTTGTCAGCTGAAAAAGTGATTAAATTATCGAAGCAATTTATTTTCAAAATATAGAAGCTCATTTGATGGTCCTGGGCAAAAATGATCGATTTTCACATTCCGATCGATGAAAATTTAATCGACTTAAAAACAAGCCACGTGTTGGTTGCGTTTATTTGATGGCTTATCTCGTTTGATCAAAATAAAGCCGAAATGCCAAAAAGGTAGCCGCTGAGCCAAGATATAATAAGAAATTAATCCGATACCAAGGCCAAGTATCTGAAAATCAATCAGTCGGAAAGAGCGAGGAGGCAGAATTTTTAATTACCAAACCGCGAGCGCCGTCAAGGTGCTATTATCGAGATGCCAAACGCGGAAAACTTATTTATTAATCCCCAATCGTGTGCGGCCGGCGAAAAACACACTGCTGCGCTTCCCAGAAGCGTCCATCTTTGTTTATCATAAAAAATCCATCGCGCAGGCTTTGCCAATTAAACAGGAGCCGCCGCAGCCGCCGGTCTGCTCGCTTTGGAATTAAACGGCGTAATTGTTGCCCGATATTGAAACGCTTTGTGTGCGTTTTCCTTCATTAATTAGTGCGTTGGAAACAGAAGGGGCCCGTTTCGTGATGTGAGTGATTTAATCAAGCCGCCGGCGCTGCTCGGAGATGGGGTTGATGAGAACGGGAAGGGGTTGCAATGTTTGATGAACACGCAGCACACGCTTGCTCTTGCACTTTCGTTTGTCTTCTCGTGTGTTTACTAGTTCACGCGCTCATGATTTCGACGGGGATGTGAAGAAAAGTTAATTTACGGCAAATATGAACAGCGAAGCTGAAAAAAAAGACTTGTTGAAGTTATTTAAAATCCGTTATTCAGTCAAAAGAGTGAAAGTAGGTTTTTCTGCTTTTAACACAAGATAATTTTTAAGGGGTGAATTTGGGGTTATTATTATTATCTTTATTGGCTCTTGTTGAGGGAAGGCGTTTAAAACCTTTTCAAGGTGATTTCAAACATGCAGCGCCATCCAATTAGCGCTGAAATAAAGAATAAAAATTCCTTAAAGATTTATGAGGGGTAGAGGAGGGATGAAAAGGGGTGGGGGTTACCACTCTGAAACCTATTTAGCTCATTGGGGGGAATAAAGAAGAGTTACACGGTATTCTATTTTTGCATTTCTGACAAAGAGAAAAGCCGAGATCTCGCGTTCACTAAATATTTCGATTTTCGACCCAATGCCGGGGTTTGACCTTGACCTTCGACCTAGGAAAATATCTTCTTCGCATTAATTTTTCTATCATAAAATGTAACATAAAATCAAGGCTACTGCAACTATTTATCTGTAACAGATTTCGAGAGTCGATTTACAAAAAAAAAAAAAATCCGGGAGAGTACAAAAAATTCAACTAATTAATTATTAATTTATTTCATGCACCGGTAATCCAACAATTGTGAAAAAGGCAAAATGCCAAGCGATCAAGTCGCTGAGAAAATCATGACGGGGAAAACTCAGGTCATTTTTATTTAAATTATAGCTGACAATGAGACCGCCCAGAAGATTTTGATATCTAATGGTTAACAGGGAAAATCAAAAACGATTTTGCCACTTTTCACGGCCCTAGCGCATCACAGACTCGACTTTCAGACTATGCTTCATTATAATTACATCATATGCTCGCGTCTCTCGCTTGAAAATCCAAACTGAATTATTATTATTGTTGGGTTTGTGCAAACAATAAACGTGTTTTCGGCTGGCGGAGTTAGCAAATTAAGTGCTCCCTGCTCGCATGCGTGTGTAATTATTTCTGCAAACAAAAGCCGACAGAGAGCCCGCTCTTTGCCGCGTGTATCGCCGCTGAATTTGGCGTTTTCCTCTGCTTTGTCGTGTAATTGTGTGTGTACGTGAGTATTTCGTTTGAATGCAACTTTGCCAGCCAGCTGGGGGTGAGCTGGTGCGGTGCGGTGCGGGTGACAGCCCTGCTTTTTATTCGCCACCGCTCGCTTTTTGACGAGTCAGCCTGTGCCGCCAGACGCTTTTTGACTGGAGCGGCCGCTGGGGTGCCACGCGCGTTTGAATTTAAATTGCAAATTTCGCCACGCGCATTTTCCAGATTTAAATACCACCCAGCCCTCATTCCCGTTGTTTCGATGAATTTGTGAAAGAGTCATCATCTTTTCAACTTGTTTATTCTTTGACTGTCAGTCATTATACACAGAGGGAAAAAGAATCAAGTTTAGGCAAAATACAGACGCTGGGGATTGGTGTTGGCCTAAAATCGAGACTGCAGCGCTACAGCGGCAGCCAGCGCAAGCGAGTCGAGTGAAAAGGCAGGTCAGATAGTGGGCCACCGGGGGCCGGGTTGCGATCTGTGTTGGTTTCCCGCCGGTCAGAAGTCAATATAGTGTCAAAATAATGGAGGCCAATCAGAAGACAGTCCAGCGGCCAATCAGAAACGTAAAAAAGAGGCGTGCCGACCTAATAATTTCATTCCCGCGTATTTTGTTACATTTCCATCAGCCTGATGTGCCATCTAGTGGTCGATTTGCCAATTACCAGGCTAATCAGCTGTTAGTAAAACAAAAATATTCCTTGTGCCGAAGGTATTTCATGATAAATTTTCCAAGCCAATTTCATTTTACGTTTTTAACTTTCCCGCCGTACTCTACCAGACGCCATGTCTGCGCGTCGCGTGAATCCGGCCACCGGTGGTTTGGGCTAGCTGTCACTGTGGCGCTGCTGTCTCGATCCTAGACTAGCGCTATGTCTAATCTAATTGGTCGGTGGAATTCTTACGGCACTTTTTGCTACGCTCAGACTAAAAACCGTCAAAATTATGGGTTTCAGGTTCAACATTTTTACGTTACATTTTAACTGATTGTGATTAGCAGACAGCTAAACCTCGACCCTCAGGAATAGATTGACACTGTCCATTGTTACTTGAGGCATGAAAAATTAATGTTTAAAGACTCATTTGAAATATTTCGCACCGATGTGGAGTATAATATTACGACAACAACAACAAAAAAAATATGTGTCAGAATGTGTTGTGTCAAGTAATGAAATGTCAAAGTTTTTTTCTCCCTGTTGCGAAATTCGGTGGTAATCCATATTCCAAAAATGTCATCCCCGCGGCAGAGACGTGCCTGCCAGGCAGACAACATACAAATAACAATATTTTCCTCTCAATGCGACAAAGCCTCGGGCATAATATCAAAAATTCCAGCACCAATTCGATTCAATCAGGACCGCTATTATATTCGCGCAGAAAAATGAAATGAAATCATTCCATCAGAGAGCTGTCGTCGCCGCCGACGTTATATTGTCACTTTTACTCTCGAAAAGGGCGAATTCCCCTCGAAAAATAGCTGCTGTTTTTATTTCCATGAAGCACAAAGCCCATTGTCGATTGCAGAGTTCGATGTGTGCGCGCGGCCAGCACACCGTTCGTTGAACGCGTGTTTTGCGCCGGGGAGCAGTCAAAGGCGTGCGCTCGCAGATTATTTGAACCGCATTTCAGCTGCCCCGTCCCGTCGCCCGTCGTCGTGGAGTAACAGCAGGTGACGTATGGCCCTGATTATGACTGAGAGCAGATGCTGATCAGACCAGCACTCCAACCACCTTGTTTGCAGCACAAACAGACCTGGAGCACTGTTACAGCGCGCAGCAACTCCTCCAGCGCGCCGCAAAATATATATTTGCCCTCTCAAATTGAATTCACGTTTCAAAGCCTGCCAAACACATGTTTAAATTTATTCTTAGTCTCTGTTGCATAACACAATTTGGGAAACTCGTATAAATAATCAACTAAAATCAGATGCAGCAGGGGACTGATTCACGTGACGCGCAGATATGGCGTCTGGTAGAACACGGCGGGAAAGTTGCAAGCGTAAAATGAAATTGGCTTGGAAAATTTATCATAAAAATACCTTCAGTACAATGAATATTTTTGTTCTTCTTTCTTTACTAACAGCTGATTAGCCTGGTAATTGCTGGCAAATCGACCACTAGATGACACATCACGCTAATGGAAATGTAACAAAATACGCGGTGATGAAATTATTAGGTCGTCACGCCACTTTTTTACGTTTCTGATTGGCCGCTGGACTGTCTCCTGATTGGCCTCCATTATTTCGACACTATATTGACTTCTGATCGGCGGGAACCAACACAGATCGCAACCCGGCCCCCGGTGATATGTCTCAAACAAATCCCTTGGTAAAGAAGTAAACTATATTATGCAAGCAAATCCAGCGGAGCCGTGACGAAAATAAAAATAATTGCACCCTTCCAGCAAGAGAGTGCGCTTCTGTTAAAAGGAGCGATAATCTCGAAAGAGGCAAAGTCAGCAGCTGAACGTTTTTAGTAATGGTCTGGCAGGCAGTTAATTTGATTACTCGTCTGCAGATATCGATCTCTTAAGGGGGTTGGTGCTAATTGATTCAGGAGAGAATTAAATTCGTCTTATCTAGGCTCCAATTATCTATCCTCCCGACCCGGCAGAGGGAAGAGAAGTGAATTATGTAATCCCTCCTTTGGTAGCACTTTTGCTCATTTGGAAAATGGTTTCGACAGCGCACGAGCTCTTTCATTTTTCCCGCCCTTTGCTGCTTTTCTTCCAGCGAAGCAGGGGTTGTTTTGCCTCGATTTCTCTCCTCGAGAAGGTAGATGGGTGGGTGGGTGGGTGGGTGGGTTGGTGCGCGGCGCAGGTGTGTTTGCCTACCAAAGTGCATCATCTTTTAATGCCCAGGTATTGTGTGCATTTAAACTGTTGTTGTTTCTTATACCGCGCGCTTTGCAGCTGTCGTCCTTTTTATCTATCCAGCCCCGCCACGCACAAAGGCAACATAATATATAGAGTGCGCTTCTTCTCCGCGCTCTTTACCTCTGCTTGTTCAGAGCATACATACAGCAAAACTAAGCAACCGTCTCTTTGCGATGAAAGAAGAAAGAGAGCACGATTTTTAAAAGGGCTTGCAGCTTTCACGTTTCGCATAATGGCTAGCCTCTATCGGCTGCGGTAGGCCGATGTTCAACCCTCTGTTAATCGCACACTGCGCTTGACAAAACGTTAAAAATCTTATAAATATGATGCTAATGGTATAGGTTTTTAGGAACGTTTTAAAACATTTGCTTCTTTGAATGTTATTAAATTTTAAAATAGAAATAAATATTCATTTTACCTAATTCGACCCTCAAAAGAATAGATTGGTGTGCTCATTAACTTCGTCAAAGCTTGATTTTACAAAAAAAATATATTTCTGCTTGATAATATCCCAAAACACTATTTTGTTGGATAATTCCGGAAAAATTCCAAACTTTAGCAAAGGTATGAAAGTTGGGCATCATTTGATTTGTGTAGCAACGCAGAATTAAAAAATTGTTTAGTTAAATTCATCTATTACCATAAAAAACACCATAATTTTAGGATAAAAAAGGTCCACTTCCTTGTAAGGCATTTTAAAATACAAAATAAAAAAACTCGGTTACCCTAAAAAAGAAGAGGAAACAATTACTTTTATAGAAAAGAGTGGAAGGTAAAAATTTCCTTAATATTCTGACAATATAAAATGTTGCTCGACAATAAGTAAAATCGAATCATCTGTCTGACCAGTTTCCTCCTCCGATATAACTCAGCCGGCCGCCCTTTCAGGTATCAAACTAATAAAAGGCAACTTTTATAATTTTCTGCCTCAACTATGAATGCAGAAAAAAGGAAATGCGACAGCATGTGTATTATCCGCTGCATTCGCGCCGTGAAATTAGCCACGGAGGTGGTTTTTTTGTGCCGAAAAGAAACCGAATTTAGTTCCACTTGAGTGGAAAATATCGAAGCCGACGGCCAGGTGATCATTTATCATTTCCGATGATAATAATAAAGCCCGAAAAAAGAGCGTGGCCAGCTGCTGGAAAATGCTCGTAGCTCTATTTGCCAACGATAAATCCAAGAGCGTGGCCGGCCGGCAAATGAACTTGTCACAGATCTCCTTGAAACTTCCTTTTGTGATCCACGCGCAACATCCCTAAAATATAAAGTTTCCCGGGGTAAGGAGCAAAAAGGACATCATTATTCGCTATTCAATGCGATGATTAACTCAAAACGGGCGCTGCAACACAATCGCATCGAGCAACAGGAGCGCGCACTACTTTTCCGTGAAAACGGTGTTGCTTGAAAGCCTGCTGTCCATCAATCGCTTTTCACCGATTTCCAGCTTGCGCTGCCTGGGATTAAATGGGGATCGACCACATTATTGTTGGATTACCAAAAAAATGGTGGTTGGGGATTATCAAAAGCCTGAAATACGCAATTATGGATGGTTTTATTTTCAAAATTTAAATTCCGTGCTGGCGTTTCAGGGAAATTTCTCATTAAAAATGAGATGTTTTTGAAATGAAACAAAAATAGGTGGAAATTATGAAGTAATGAACTATAATCTGTTTTTTGAAAAAAAATGTTACGAAAAAAGATGATGGTTGTTGAGGTTAAGCTCATCATCCTTGGAAGCTTTAATATAAATATAAAAGATTTCACATGTGGTGCAACTTTAGTAAACAAACAGCCCAGCCCCTCTCTTTTTCCCCGTAATATCTGATTGAAAAATCGGGACGTAAATTTTGACATAGAGAGTAAAAAACACACAGTGCACAGCCTGATTAAAGATTCATATATGAAACGCGACGGCTTCACACTCGACAGATCACACGCATTGGTGCTTGTCGCGGATGTCGCGATGACACCGTGATCATCAAACGGCGCGGCGGGCAGGAGAAAAAGCCGCTTATTTCCCAATCGACGAGGCGGAATTATTAATATTTTCAGCCGACGACGACAGGCTCGCATTATTATTTAATCCTTTCCTGGCGAGCACCTCTCTCTCTCTCTCTCTCTCTCTCTCTCTCTCTCTCTCTCTCTCTCTCTCTCTCTCTCTCTCTCTCTCTCTCTCTCTCTCTCTCTCTCTCTCTCTCTCTCTCTCTCTCTCTCTCTCTCTCTCTCTCTCTCTCTCTCTCTCTCTCTCTCTCTCTCTCTCTCTAATCGTCGAGGCACGGCTCTGGTTTCGTGTGATTGCACAAAAACTCGACGGATTATCTGATGCAATCCACGCGCGCGCAGCACCCCTTCGACAAAGCGTCTTTGTGTGCGACTGGTCCGATGGGTGGGTGGGTGGCTGCCCTAATACTTTCCCTCGCTGTCCTGATTGATGCACTCAGCCACGCGTAATGAGTATGTGTGTACCGACCCGCATTATGTGCAAGGAGGAGATTATATTGTCCTGCGTGGTGGACTGGACACAAACGCAATAACCGCCGGAAAAAAGGCCCGATGACAGCTGGACAGCAGTCTGACACGTAATGAAATTTTTCCTGGCGACATACCTTTCACTGTGGGTGCGAATTGCAGCTGCAAACGCGTAATTGATTGCGATTGATTGCTGGGGTGCGTTTTTTCGTTCGCGTCAGTTGATTCAGGAGGGTGGACCCGCACCGCCCCGGCGCCACTCGCCTGGAAACAGATATCGCACTGATTCATGCATTTCCGTCGCGAATGCTTTTGGGATTTTTTTCCGATTAATCACATGACTGTGTTCCCTTCTTACATAAATTACCCAACATTAAGTACAAAATTTGATTTTTTTGGACAAGAAAGAAATTTTTTAACAAAATATTATTTGCAAAAAATACCATTTTATTAATAGAGATTTTGATTAAATAAATAAAATTGTGTGTTTTCCATTACGCACGCTAGTGCGTTTGTCAATTTAAAAAATTTCCCTCGGAGACAGCAGCTGACGGATCGGGAGCCAATGGAGCAAAAAGTGACAGCAGACAGAGTTATATATACCTCCTCAGAGAGCGCGGGTCCAGCCACGCGGCGCATGATGGATTTGTGCCCCCCGTCCGCGTCATTTGAGCCCCTTAATCTGCACTGGTGACATCAGCTGATGTTTTGTTTATATGCTATTAGTCTCTAGCTCTTTTTAGGCAGCGGCCAACACGCTAATTGCATTTTTAATACGCGCATGGCGCCAGCGACGGAATGGATTTGACGCGTCGCCCACGGCATCGCACTTTTGCCCACTAATGGACCACGCATAATTCATCTTGATATGATCCGTCAAAATAACTTAAAATTTTCCCCTTCAGTCAACTATCTAGGCGTAACTTTTCAAGCGTCTGGCACTTGTTTTAGTCAACATATTGATCGAAGGGTTAAGGCCTCTATTTTTGCAACATTAAAAATAAAAAATCTGTGTCCTCTATTGATACGGCCACATAGTTATTTAATTTAGCAATCTCGCCTGATGCATCCTACGGTATTGAAGCTATTTGGTCACATTTAAATTTAAATGATTTCAATAAATTAGAAAGTGCTAAATCGGCTAAATCTAGATTTTTTAAAAAGGCGCTGGGCGTTGATAAACGAATGCGTTCTAGATTGGTTTATGAGCTTGTACAGACCGACCTATTCGTAAATGAGCTAAAATCAAAATTCTCTCACTTGTTCCGAAGCTTTTGTCAAGTTTGTAAGTAATATGAATATTAAAAAGCAAAATATTGATCCAAAATTGTATTATACTCCCGCAATGATTGGAAGGAAACGAATTGTAAGGATCGTTCCATGTTAACCAGATATTCTTTTCATGGGTATCATTTTCTTATTTGCACAAATTCTTGTTTTCACCTGGATGTTACTGACAAATGTAAATGTAGTCATTGTAATGCTGATCTGTATTCTATACTATTAGTATGTACAATATTCTTGACTGTCCTTTAAAACCTTTGACTTTAACCAAAGCAGCCTCATATAAAAATCCTGGAAATAGTTGTACGCCGTTGGCGTTTAATAAATATTTTATCTATCTATATGATCCGTCAACGCTTTTCTTTTTATGCAATAGAATAACTTTGTTTAATGGCATTGCAATGTACCACATTTCTGCAAATGGAGCGTGCTGATAAGGAATGTGCAAAACCAAATATTGATTTTTTAATTATTCTCGACACGAGAGGACCCTCTCATAACTATAGGGTACCAGTTGGAGCCAAAATGTTTCGAGAGAAATAAAAATATGAACCTACAATTACGAGGACAAGTGCAATGATTTTTCCTGTATCGAACTGTTTTATGAAAAAATTGTTGAGCGTTTAGAAATCAATTATTTTTCCTAAAAATGTATTATTATACAAATTATATTGTGCTTAAGAAAATGATTTTTGCACATCCCTGCGCAGAACAGGAACGTTTTTTCGCTGTGTCGATTGCACAATACGTCTTTCCTTCTCGTGAAGTTTTAAAAAAAAATATGAGAGACCACCTGCGAAGCAGAAAAATACGATATCGGAATAATATTATTTATTTTCCGCATAGCTGTCTGTGTTGATCTCTGTCGCACTTTTTCCTGGAATGCACCAACCACAGCGCAACTTGTGTCATTGCGTGACTCTGGAGAATTTCCGCTCCATAAACGCTGGTGTCAACCTCGCCTAGCTTACAATTAAAGTGTCGCCACAGAAAAGTGCAAACAACCACTCACGCATTTATTTGGAGTCACGAAAAATAATAACGCTGCGCGGAGTATAGGGGCAAAAAAAACCTTTTCGAGAGCTTGGTGCGGTCACCGTCATTAAAGCGTGTGGATCTTTTCCTCTCTTGGACCGAGAAAAGTGCTGCTCCTGACTGCATACGCTTAATCCGCGCGTTATAAAATATTCCTCACTGCATGCATGCCAGTGTTTCTTTTACTTGTTCTCAAGCAGAGAATGGAAGGCTTCAGCTCTTACTTAGCATAAATGTGACCATAAAAAGGTGGATTTTAATTTGTTATCCTTTCATCACATCTGTGACAAAATGCATTTTCGTGTTTTAATCCTCGCTCATCAAGGCTTCTTGAAGGCAAAATGTAATTAAATTTCGCGTAGGCCTTGAATAACTCATTTTCACAACTGAGCTTGTAATCTCATGATGAATTTACCAAGCTGTGCAAAGAAAGCTGCGCTCGACATGCTTTAAATGAGTTATAAATCTTAAAGAAGGTAAATTAAAGTAAATCTTTTATTAATTTGGTTTTAACAACACTTAACACTGACGAATAAATTTTTTGTGCCGAGCATTTATGCAGATACTGCTTGCCATTTTTTTTGCCATTGTTCATGAATCTCAATATGCATTTAAATATTTAAAATGAGTAATAAACAGAAATAACATTCAATACAATGACTTCAGCTACAGGAATTTGAAGTATTTGAGATTTCTAAAATTAGACCTATAGTGCTAAATTTAAAGAAGATTTTTCAAAGCAAGCATGACAACGCTGGCCAGACCGACAGCGGAAACGGCCGCTGACTTTGGACCGCTGTTGCAGAAATCGGTGCTGTTGCAAGTGGAGCAGTGCTCAAGCTTTGCAGAATGGCCATATTCTTCGGAGACAGTGCTGCAAAGATCATCAAGCATCAATGGGATGCATTGTCTGGTAACTATTTTTCTCATGTTGCCCTCTCCGTCGTCTGAAATGATTGAATATAAATTAAATAACAAATTCAGAGAATGCGGCAAAATAGTATTTTAATTGGCACACACGAAAACAAAAAGAGACACGGTCCATTTAATTAATCAATTTTTGTGATAAGGAAAAGCCCAACACTCGATTATTTTAAAAAAAAAAAAAATCTTTTCCGACGTTTCTACGGCGAATGGCTGGACTGATTTTTTTATTTCAGCATGTCTAAAGAAATAATTCTAGAAGCACAGCAGCAGGATTGAGTTTAAAATCGCAGCACGAGTGCCTTAAAATTAAAATTATTATATTAATTTTTTACGAAAGTATACGGTGGCGCCATCTTTTGGCTAAGGGCTTACCCAACTGGTGAATTAACCACATTTTTCATTGTTGACTTTAGCAAGTAGTTCGTCGAGTTTATTTTTTTTTGTGAAATTTAGCAAGCAAACTATCTCTAAAATCAGAACCGAGGAAAAGTTAAATTTCGGATTTTGCCATTTTGTCGATTTTTTCACTTTTGATTTGGATCCCTCTCACCGCGATCTATCCAATGGTGTGCGAATGTTGAGGAAAATACCTATACATTGAAAAATAAACTAAATATTTAGTAAAGATAAAAGGGTGTTTTCACGATTTTTTACAAAGCTTTTTAAAATAATTATCTTTTGACGCCCATATGTTCAGTTTCTATTCTATATAAGTCAAAAATAATTTGAAATAAAATTTTGAATAATATGAATTAAAATGACGTAATTTTCAATCAAACCAGATTTTCATTCAGGAGCGTTATCAATGTGGAGTGGAAGAGTTAAAACGATTATTGCTTGAAGCGTGTAACTTTGTCCATATTTTTTGAATTGGATTGCATCACAGAAAGAAAGACATACTGATGGTAACAATTGTCTTCATGCAGGTGACGCCGCTATCCAAGGTGCACACTGGAATATTTGTGGAGTTAAATGGATCTGCGCAGTTCTGAGCGTCGTTTGCCGAGGCGCAGGAATAGCACTGCAGACCCCGGCCTGAGGAATGGATCAAAATCACGCCATTCGATGGAATCATTATCCTTACCTTGCTGGACAGCCAGGGCGAGGAAGCACAAAATGATGAATGCACGCATTTTGGTGGACAGGAGAAGTGCAACTAACCGACTATGTCGTTAAACGCGGACTGATTAGAGTATTTGATTTGAGGAGGAAAAATCTGTCGCATCGTGATAAAAAGCCGATGTCCGAGAAATCCAAACGGGTGCAAAGTGTACCGCACGACACACCTAACTCTGCGAGCCTTATCAGCATCAAAATGATCACCAATTCTCCCGGCAGGAATTATCTGTGCCGACAGTATACAGTATAGTCCACTTTCCTTGTTTGGATGTGTACTAAAGGAAATTTTGTTTCCAAATCAAAAATAATAATTGGAAACAAGTGGACGCGGATGTTCTCTATTTCTATGATTAAGCCAAACGGGTGCAAGGTGTACCGCACGATACACATAACTCTGCGAGCCTTATATCAGCGGCAGAATGGTGACAAACTCTCCTGGCACAAATTATCTAAAACTTGTTGTAGCACGAGGGTTTAATGAAACAATATTTTTATAAATACTTTTTAATATTCCACATCAAACAATAAAATGACCTCAGCTGAAAGTATTTGCGATTTCTTAAATTTGACCTATTGCCAAATTTAAAGTAGATTTTTCAAAGCAAGCATGACAACGCTGGCCAGACCGACAGCGGAAACGGCCGCTGACTTTGGACCGCTGTTGCAGAAATCGGAGCTGTCGCAAGTGGAGCAGTGCTCAAGCTTTGCAAAATTGCCAAATTCTTTGGCGACAGTGCTGCAAGGATCAGCTAGCGACGAAGGGGCGCATGATCTGACAACTATTTTATTCATGTTGCCCTCTCCGTCATCTGAAATGATTGAATATGTAAATTAAATCAGAGAATTGGGCTAATATTTTAATCGGCTGCCACGAAAACAAAAAGAGGCACAGTCCATTTAATTGTGACAAGCCCAACAAAACATTTCTGATCCCCAGATTATGTTGCCCCTTCAGAAAACAAGGAAAAATTCAGCGATTCTAAAAATGCCAAGAGTTTTTAGCTGCCAAATTTTTTTAAATTTCTTAAAACTTGAAATCTAAACCAGCCCCCGTTGGCTCGGATTGTCGCATTCTCTGGGATCTGATAATGGCTGCTCAATGTCAGAGATGACAAAAGATGGTTAGTTATAAGTGATTGGAAACGCTCAAATAGCTCAGCGGGCTGGTAGAGGAGGCGCCACGAGCTGGTTTTCGCACTTTTCCAGCGGATTTAGGAACAAATGTCTGGCGTTTTAATAAAAGAACTTCGGTGCGGGAAAGCAAAAAGATGACCACGATTGGGCCCAAACTCCACTTCGGCCACTCAGGCCCCATATATTATCTGCTCAGCGTTGTGTTATTCGGAAACTTAGCTTTTTACTCATTCTTAACTAAAGGTGAAAGGTTTTTTCACCATTTTCGTACGTAACTTTTTTCAAATATTTTCCTTTACTCCTATATATATTCAGTTTATATTCTGTATATTTGCATGCAAATTTGCCTAAATCCTATATAAATTAAAATGACGTAATTTTAAATCAAACGAGATATCAGTAATGGAGAATTATCGATGTGGAGCGGAAGAGTAAATAAAAATTATCGCTTGAAATGTGTCTATTTGTTATAATTTTTTTTAATTTGATTGTATCACAGAAAGAAAAAACTCACCAATTGTGAAAACTGCCTTCATGCAGCTGGTGTCGCTATCCAAGGTGCACATTGGAATATTTGTTGATTTAAATGGATCTGCGCAGTTCTGGGCGTCGTTTGCCGAGGCGCAGTTATAACACTGCTGAGCCTGGCCTGAGGAATGTTTCAAAATCTCTCTCTTCGCTGCCTTAACCCCCATGGACAGAGTCTTAGAAACTTGATTTCCAGATGTGTTGTCCTTTTTCTTATTCTTCTTTTCCCCATTTGTAAACTGGCCTGTGATAACATGAATGTATTGACACATACACCAGTTTTATGAAGCCCATAACGTTCGAAACCGCCAACAGATGGCGCCACTGTATACTTTCGTAATAAAATTAATTTTAGAGCACTTTCGCTGTGATTTCAGACTCAATCCTGCCACCGTGCATTCTTCACATCACTTAATGCGTTTTCTTTTGACGTGCTGAAACCCAAAACCAGTCCAGTCATTTGCCGTAGGAGCAGTGAAAAATATTTTTTATTTCAAAAAATAGTTTTTTTAACGATTTTACGGCGATTGGCTTAACCGATTTTGGTTTCTAGTACGTCAAAAAATCATTAAGTGAGGAATGCGCAGTGACAGGATTAAGTCTGAAATCGCAGCGGAAATGCGTTAAAATTAAATTTATTACTAAAGTATTCCGTGGCGCTATCTGTTGGCGGCTTCGAACACTAAGGGCTTGTGCAACTGGTCAATTGTTAGAAAAAACAGCCATAATGGAAACATCACTTACCTTGCTGGACAACCAGGATGAGGAAGCACAAAAGAATGAACGCACGCATGTTGCGGACAGGAGAAGTGCGACCAATCGACTACGTTTAAAGTGGATTGATTTGAGCTATATGTATATTTGATTAGAGCAGGAATATATATGTATAATATACATATGACAAAAAAGTCCATGTTTGAGGAAGCAAATCGGGGAATTTGCGCAAGGTGCACTGTATACGACACGCACTTGACTCTGCGATCCATATCAATTATCAGCAGCAGAATGATGACTAAATCTCTCGGCAGGAATTATCTATGTCCACGGTACAGCTTATACTACAGTATTGGAATGAAAAAGGTAATTAAATCAACGGAAAACCAATAATAATTGAAACCCAATACTTGTGCAATGATAAATTATCCTTGGCGACCAGGGATGTGTAAAAACACATATTTAACAGTTACAACAAATTATTTTTTTTGGCACAGATGAAAGGGTCGCGATGAATGACCCTCTCTTTGTATTTTGTATGATGTCTAAATTTGCATCCCTTACGGAGACAATTTAGTTCGACCAGACAAGACCGATTCGACATTTTGCACGTGTACGTGCTTCAAAAAATAATTCAAACTTAAATGTAGATTTATTGCCACAGTGAGTGTGCCTGACCCTTTTGACAGGAAGCTATATGTTCTATTTTTTGTAAAGTCATATGCACAAGTATGGAGGTTTTTTAATAATTAAATTAATACATGTCAAATTAACATCTTCCACTCGGCCTTCTATTTTTCATTCAAGATCCTACTTAGTCTGCTTTAATAAATTCTTTAATTAATAATCGGTTAGTCAGGAACACCAGAAGAAGAGCAATGATCGACACCTTTTAATTTTTACAGGTATTTTTTAATCACTATAAGAGTCCATAAGAGACATTACAACATGTATCACGAGGGCAAATAAAACAAAAATTTTAAAAATACTTTTTATTATTTCACATGAAACAATGAAATGACTTAAGCTTCCGGAATTTGAAGTATTTGAGATTTCTTGAATTTGACCTTGTGCTTAATTTAAAGTGAATTTTTCAAAGCAAGCATGACAACGCTGGCCAGACCGACAGCGGAAACGGCCGCCGACTTTGGACCGCTGTTGCAGAAATCTGTGCTGTTGCAAGTGGAGCAGTGCTCAAGCTTCGCAAAATTGGCCTGTTCTCCTGCGAAAAGGCTGCAAGGATCGTCTACCAACATAGGGGCGCACGATCTGGCAACTACTTTTTTCATGTTGCCCTCTCCGTCATCTGAAAATATTGAATGTAAATTAAATCACAAAATTCGTATCTCTGGAATCGGCTGCCACGAAAACAAAATGAGATATGCAGTCCATTAAATTGTGATAAGGACAAAACAAACATTTCTGATTGATGCTACTCCTTCATTACTCAACAATTCTTTAATCCAGCATTTCAAAAAATTCCAAGATTTTTTTAGCCAAATTTTTTAAATTTCTTGTAACTTGAAATATAAACCAGCCACATTGTTAAGGCATTCTCATCAGTATCAAAGCAATATTAAGAGATACTTGAGCAGTTCGGGGATCTAATAATGGCTGCCCAATAATGTCAAAGATGGAAAAAGGTGGTTACTTAAGTGACTGGGAATACTAAAATAGCTCAACAGGCTGGTTGGAGGCGCCACTTGCTGGTTTTTGCACCTTTCCAGCGGCTTTAGGGACAAATGTCTGGCGTTTCAATCAAAGACGTTTGTTTGAGGAATAATTCCCAAAATTGTGAAATAAATCGTGATTTTACAACTGTGAGCCGATTTTCTCAAAAATTCAAACGGTAACAAGGGAAACTTAGCTTTTTACTCAATCTTAGAAAATGGTTTTTCACAATTTTTCTCTATAGCTTTTTTGGATAGTTATTTTACGACTTTGATTCAGTTTAACAGTAAAATAATATAAAAATTGCTATAATCATTTATAAATTAAAATGACGTAATATTAAATTAAACAAGATGTCAGTAATGGAGCGTTATCAATGTGGAGTGGAAGGGGAGATAAAAATTGTCGCTTGAAACGTGTCACTTTGTTATATGTATAGAAAAAGACTCACCAATGGTAATAATTGTCTTCATGCATGTGACGCCGCTTTCTAAGGCGCAAAATGGAACATTGGTTGCGTTGAATGGATCTGCGCAGTTCTGGGCGTCGTTTGCCGAGGCGCAGGAATAGCACTGCAAAGCCCGACCTGAGGAATGGATCAAAATCACGTTATTCGACGAAAACACCAACTAACTCATCCTTACCTTGCTGGACAGCCAGGGCGAGAAAGCACAAAAGGATGAAAGCACGCATGTTGCGGACTGGAGAAGTGCGACCTATCGACTATATCGTTAAACGTGGACTGATTAGAGTTATATATTTGATTTGAGGAGGAAAAATCTGACGCATCGTGATAAAAAGGCGACGTCCGAGGAAGCCAAATGGGGAATATGCGCAAGGTGCACCACGACACACCTAACACTGCGAGTCTTATCAGCAGCGGCAGAATGATGACAAACTATCCCGGCCGAAATTATCTATGCCGACAGTTTATACGTCAGCACGTCCCCTTTCCTTGTATGAGTGTGCACTAAAGGACGTTTTTTATCAAATCAAAAATAATAATTGGAAACAACTGGACGCGGATGTTCTCTCTTCTATGATTTTAAAGCGGGAAAATTATGAGAGTAAACAAACACAAAAATTGCTGCCCTAAAGGATAGCGGTTCGCAATGTTTATTTTAATTCGATGGTCTGAATACATTTTTTAAAAATTCATTAGAATCAAACAGAGAGGGAATTATTAATAGTTTTTCCAACACACCCACAGTGCGTGTTTGATATTTTCACAATTTCATTTGTTTTTTACTTAAAATATTTGATTAGTGACATAAAACGTTATCACATCGGCGTCCGTGTGCTTGATAAGAGTGATTTGGCGCAGCCCGCATATTCAGCTTGATAAGCAGCGTCTTGGAGGCGAGCACAAATAATGCAAAGGCATATTGAGGCGGTGGCCGCGCGCACGAATTTAATCTGCAGCAACCCTTGCAGGCAAAATTAGCTAGACGAACTAATTATTATTTCATTAGGAGCAGGTCGCTGATAAATATGCGGTGCGTGCGCGCGATGAATGGAGCACTCGAGGAAGAATGGCCGCAAACTTTTCCGGAAGAGCAGGAAACGCCTTTCCGCCGAGAGAGGGAAGCGAAATCGTGCGCCGAGGAGCAATTGCCGCCGCTGCTGGCTGCTGCTGCGGATGAGCGCCTATTTTTAATGAAAACGCACCGACCCCTTTTCGGGCAGGATTATGCGTGTGCGGCGGTGGAATAATGAACGCAAACTATGAATGATACTATGTTGCGGGCCTTTATGTACACAGCCGCGCACGCGGTGAAATGATTCATTTAATAAGAGCTGCTTTGCGCAGCAAATTTTATTGCTCTCCGCGTGTTGCATTGCATATATACACGGCAACTGCAAGTGGAAATAATATTCTGCTCCGTTTCACGGTCATTTAAGACGAGTAATTTACAGCCGCCGGGGGGAGATTTTGGTTTATTAAATTTAGACGTCTTGCATTACGCATTACCCGCATTGAATTACGTTTTTTGCCGATTCGCCGGCAGCTTGATTGCAATTTTACGCGAAATTTGACGGTATTACTGTCGCAATAAAGGGGAAGGTAAATTAAATTGGATTTTTACTCTCAAAGCCTCAGGGGAACGAAATTCCTAACTAGAATTCGCATCGCTCATTGCATTACATGTCTCCAAATTGAAATTTTTGCAGAATCCAGGGTAAAAAATGATAAAAAAGACTTTCCAGTGTTTTTTTTTTTAATAAATTATACATATCTTTAAAATAACATGATCTGCTTTTGATGCAAATTAAAACTGGAATCCTAATTTTCTACGGTTGGAAAATCGGGAAAACCTTTTCATATCGCAGGAATTGATAAAATTTAAAAAATTCAAATAGTTTTAATTTTTACATGACTTCTAATTAGAGTAAACTATTTAAATTTATTTTTGAAAATGATTTAAAGCCTCAAATCTGTTCAATTTCATTCTTAAAAGAACTTGTGGCTTTTTACATTATTATTATTATTATTCATCTGGTGTTAGAGTAAACCAAAGAGAAAAAACAACTAACCCAGGAAAAAAGGCGACCTTCAAAGTGCTTGGCTAACAAGATTATTTTGCGCCATTGGTGTTCAGAGTTGTGTTGAGACAATGCAGTGCTGATTGTGAGTGCAGCGAGCTGTGAAAACCAATATTGTGTGTTGCCTCTCCCTTTGCTCATTATTTGTTTTTTAGCTCTCTTCATTAGAGAAACTAAAGGCAGCAGTTGATCTCGCGAGTGTGGTTTCAGGTGGCGGCAACGCTGCGGTTTGGCGCACGGCTCGCGCGCTAATTGGCATCCACCGCTAACGCACAGGTCCTGTGTCTCCTTTCGTTTCGACTGGAAATGAGGTGCGTCGCGGCCACCGCCTCGTAAATTGAGCTATTCTGGAGCAAATCCAGAACTCGCGTCCTTTTTTTAACTTCTTCTACCGTCCAAACTAACAGGTGTATCCGCACTTGCTACATAAGAGGTTATGACAACTGCAATTCTTATGATTGATGCATTAAAGAGGTTTGTTTCAGATGCAGGCGAAAATGATCCACCCTCCACCCTCATCGTCCTTTCCTGCCAGCTGCTCGAAAAGTGCGAGGGTGTGTTTTTTCACGTTTTTTAATACTCATCAACCCCTTTTGGCTGGAGTGGCGCGGCGCGTAATTAATTGGCTTTTTAAAGAAGAAAATTGACGCGCGTGCAGGATATTGCGCCAAACGCGCTAACTTGTGGCTGCCAGACGATTGCAAGACGCCGTGCGTCCGATGGGGCAAAAGCAGTGCGGCTGCTGCCTCATGGGGCATGTGTGCACTTACTCGCATTTCACTCTCGCCGCGTTTCCTCCTGCACGCCACACGTTCGCTCTTATGTTATTTGATTGCTGCGCGAGCTGTCGTAAAAGCGTAAGGGTTATATATGCTTCTAAAGTGCTGATCTGGTGTTTAGTGTCACGCGTATGTGCATGTGCAGGCTTCACCTTTTTTCGGATTGCAAAAGATGCTTTTCAAGGGGAAATATGATCGTCTGCAATTACAGCTATAATGCTATTTTCCTAATTCCTTCAATTAAAAAAATATTGGTTTATATATAATATATCTTGACCATCCATTTTGTCCAATAGGATTTTCCACAGCATTGGGCTTCTCGCTAAAAAAATTCACGCAGCATTTTGATAGCATAGAACAGAAACAGCTCGAGATTTAAGCGTCTCAACCTGGATTTATTTCTTACATACTTTTGTCCAGCAAATTAATTAGATGCAAAGATGCTTTTAGCATTTTTTACAAGAGTATCACAATTGTGCTCATAAGGAAAATGAAAAACGCGACGGCAACCTGGGCGGGGCTGCTGTTGCATAAATCGGCATCACTACAAGTCGTGCAATAATAAAAGGACCCGAGTAATCTATCCTCAAAAAATCGTTCTTTAATTTTGTTGCAAGCGTCTGGGGTGTCATCTATTGCACCTCTTCGGAATTTTACCTCCACGTTATAACTAGAACCTAAATTTATGTGACAGACTGTTCGAAAACAACTACTTTTTTTAAAAAAATGTACTTACCGATTATGGCAATGGCCTTGAAGCAAATCCCGGTTACATTTTTCTTGACGTTTGCCTGGACAAAGGGGTCGCTACACTCTGAAGAATCAGCGCAATCGTAACAGTCCAAGCTGAAACCTATAAATCAAGCTTTAAATTTATAATTTCAAAAAAATCAAATCTAACCTTTCTAGAGCCAGAGGAGGAAAAAAACACAATTTCCAATCCAGTTCCGCATATTTCGCTTGGACCGTGCAGCTGTCTTTGCTCGGTCAAAAATTTGCGTAAACTGCAAGCAATAGAGAATAAATATCGCACTACCGCAAGGATTTCAATTGATAATCATTATCAAGTCCTTTATCAGCCCAGCAAGAGAATTTGAAATGAGTCACACATTTTTTTATATGAGAAACGGTTTTGTAATGTAAATGAATACATTTCATTTGTTTGAGAGTTGTAACCAACTTTTTGCTATTTCTTTTTGTTATTTCTTCAATAATTTGAGTCAATTTGTATTGAACATTATATGCATTTTGATGTACATGATTGGTGTATAGCTTTATTGTGTGTATGCTGAAAGTCAAATAAATCTTTAATCTATTCTATTCTAATCATCTGTTGCAACTAAATTAAATGCAAATTTACAATTCAAATATTTCGTCGTTTTAGTATTAATTATTGGTTCGGGTGACTATACATTACATTGTAGTGCCTGCCTATAGGTCGCACTCTCCTCCACCGCGTTTCTGTGCACCTTTTCTTAGTATAGCACGCAGGGCTGGGCATGGGCGGATCCGTTTTTTTTTCAGCTAGTTTCTCCCGCAATTTTGGTGCTCATGAAAAATTACATTTAAAATGTTTTAAAAAAAACTCAAAAACCCATGAGTCAACAAAAACCAAAATACCTGTTCCAACTCCATATTTGTTCATGAGCATTTTTGTTCATGATATAATCATGAGGTGCAAACAACCGCACAAAACTGGTAAATTCCGCAAAAACACCACTGCACTGCAAGTTTGGGAAACTCCCCTGTAGATACTCAGCCCTAAGTAGCAGTGTTTCTTATCTTCCCCTCTGCGTGGAACGTCACACAATCACGCCGCAGACGAACGAGATCAATTGTGCCCAATAATAGCCTTCACTCGTTCGTTCTGTGTAATTGAGAACCAATATTTGTGAGAATCTGTTGAGCCTTATTATGAGTAACAGACACGATTAAAATTGCCGAGGCTTAAGATAAAGGCATTCTACAAATTTGAGGGATTTATTTAAGGAATTCTCCTCAACATTAAATTTAGCTTTCAATCTAGGTCAGGCGTTACTCACCGTAAAATGTCATTTTTTTAAAAGGTGTATTCCAGTGAGATAATTTTTAGCTTCAGCCATTTGCGTCTAAAATTACATTACAAATTAATATGTATATTGTCTGTATTTTGTTGAGACCTTGGATTTGAAAATAAATCGCAAGATTTGCAGCCCTTTTTTGGTCTGACCATGATGATACACCGTATAGATATCTATTTTCCGATTGCACACATATTAGAAAATTTTGCTTCTACATTCTAGTCTTCATCCTAAAAATTCGCTACTATTTAGCAATCAGCAGATGACACGCAGCCACAGATAGTGCGGCTTTCTCGGAAATGACAAAACAAACTAATCTCAAGATAACGCCTTCAAGGAAGCGAATTGACGCAAATTTATTGAGGACGTTTACCCTTTATTTGGTTCGGGTTACAATCAATTTACGTTTAATAAAACTGGCTCAAGATGAAGGCGGCAGCTCCGACGAAAAGGGCGATCCAGGTTGCAGTGAATCGTGGTGCGGCGTTGCAAAAGTCGCCGGAGTCACAAATTTTGCACTCTATTTCGATTCCCGGTGGGATATCAATTCCGTTGTTTATCAGGTCTTCGCATGACACGTCGGCAGGCAAACAACTCCTACTTGTGAGAAATCCTTTGACTGATCAACAAAAACACATGCATAAATCTTATCACGTTGGTTATCTGAAATTAAAAACTTACCGCCTAGCTTCACGCAACGACCGTTTGGTAAATCGCACGTTGTTGCTAAGTTTTTGTTAAACGGATCGGGACACGAGTTCGACGGTGTTAGCCCCGGCCCGCATTGGTGACATTTTAAGGCCAGTCCTTGATAATAATGCATTAAAATATATATTAAAACGTTGGCAGAACAACACACCCTGCTGAAGTGCGAGAAGAAAAACGCAGAGAGCCAGAATGGAACGCATCTTTCTCGGAGTAATGCGTAATGTGGTGTAAAATCGACTGCAAAGTTCGCAGTAAATTTTACTCTTTTATAATGTTTTAGCTGAGTGATAAGAACAAAATACGTAGGAAATGTCAAATTTTATTGCTGCCAATACCATAATCTTGGGAGGTATGAGAAAAGTGACATCATTTTGTGTAAAAGCATCAATTTTTTATGAAATGGATTTTACAAAGCGTAAAAGCCGCACAGTCAGCATTGAGCCATGAGTGCCGAAATTATATTCAGTGCCAAAACAGGGATTAAAATTTGTCTCACACAATCTCAGTTCAATTGATAAATAATAAATTCGAAATGTCAGTTGTAATTTTCTCAAAACAAGTCTCTGTTTAAATAA
Organism: Cloeon dipterum; assembly: GCF_949628265.1. Classification (NCBI taxonomy): domain Eukaryota; kingdom Metazoa; phylum Arthropoda; class Insecta; order Ephemeroptera; family Baetidae; genus Cloeon; species Cloeon dipterum. The sequence goes on along the minus strand of NC_088788.1, from coordinate 37,053,685 downwards.
ATTTCCCGTGTCAAATTATTATTGTTCCTTTTTTCTGCATGGTATATTGGTTGGATTAAGTAAGAAGTAACAAAAATTCCAATATTGACAGAGTGGCTGAACAACAATTATCACAAGCTTCATTATTTGCGACATCTTGCTTATTCTTAAGTGCGACTTTTATCAGTCGTTATCGCAAGATGACAGATTTATGGCTCACCATCTCTATAAATTTATTTTCCCAGAAATGATTCTGCAAACGCCGAATGACGACAGAAGCTAATTCCAAAATGTCGAAAAATGAGGCAAATTCGATATTTTAACAATAAAAAAGCAATAATTAAAAATAAAATTAAGGACATTAATGCGATTTTTTTATTTTATTTTAAACAATCCATTACATCATTTTTAGTAAAAGTGTTTGATCATGAGAGCAACAGCTGCAAGGAAAACCACGGCCGAGACAGCAGTGAATCGTGGTCCAGCGTTGCACAGCTCTGTCTGGCAAATGTCGCATTGCAAATTTAGCTGCCATGCTTCCGTATTAATCGTGGCGCATGTTGCGTCAGAGGGAACGCACTTCCTCGTTGTCTGAAATCCTTGGACTGAACAACAAACGGAATTTTGATTCTTTTTCACTGAATTCATTTAAAATGAACTTACGTATATTAAGTCCGATATTATTTGTCTTCATGCAAGCCCCTCCTTCGAGTTCGCACGTTTCTGTTTGGTTTGCGTTGAACGGATCGGCACACGCCGAACTGATTCCACATTGGAAGCATTTCACGGCCAGTCCTAGAAATAAATTAATTGATACTGCATCTAATTTTCCTGATTTAAAACTCACCCTGTTGGCATACGTGAAGGAAAACGCAGAGAATTAACAAGAAACGCATGATTAACAGAATTTAAGTTCGAGTGACTCAATAAAAGTTTGCAGTGCATTTGCTCTCTTTATAGCCGAGTTGACGGTGATAACAGCGAGACGACGCAAAAGTATTTGAAAAGTAAAATTTTATGGATGATGATATCATTTTATCTTTCAACACAAACCTTGTTCTCTTTACACCATTTACAAGACAATTATTTTTTAAAAGTTAATTACTCTAGTCGCAGATGATAAAATGTTCCCAAAATAAATCTCACTGCGGCTGCGTGAGCCAAAGTGCCTAATGTGTTTGGATGTTCCGAATCCGTTTAATAACCCTTGTCTAATAAAAAGCGACGCCGAGCATTTGAGAGACGTGAAATATGCCTCTGGTAATTATATCAGAAAAATTCGTATAACGAGCCGCTCTCAGACACACACACGCATATCAGCTGTCTGCTCGTTTATGATTAGCAGCGGACTAAAGAGCTCATTAAGCCCACTTTTTTCACTCCATTTCCGACTTGGCGCTATATGGTGGTTGTGGCAATCGGAATTTCCACTGAGATTAAACAAACATTGTTAATTGGTTCCGAAGGGTTCAAGTTGAAAAATTATCATGAATTAACGACCGTAGAGAAAGGGATCTATTTTTCGGACGCATGAGACGAGAAAAAACGTATCCAACTGCCAAAGTTCATTCATCGCAGGACGCAGTCGAGATTGATAATATATATTCCAGGCTCCCCCATAGACAGAGTAGAGTGTTCATAAGGCAGACATTTTTGGAGTAATTCAATTCACCAGTTGTATAAACCCTAATTTTTCGAATCCCCCAACGGATCGCGCCACTATATACTTTTGTAATAATTTTAAGGCACTTTCGCTGTGATTTCAGACTCAATCCTGCTACTGTGCATTCTTCACTTAAAATTTTTTTTTGACGTGCTGAAAACCAAAATAAGTTTACGCTAATCGCCGTAGAATCGTAGGAAAAGATTTTTTATTTCAAAAAATAGTTTTCATGATTCTGTGGCGATTGGCTGGACGGATTTTGGTTTTCAGCACGTCAAAAGAAAGCATTTTCAGTGAAGAACCCACAGTGGCAGGTTTGAGTCTGAAATCGCAGCGAAAGTGCCTCAAAATTAAATTTATTACTAAAGTATACGGTGGCGCCATCTGTTGGCGGCTTCTAACATTGAAGGCTTATGCAACTGGTGATTCATTATATTTTTCAAACCTTTTTGCATGCAATTGGCAAATTAGAAGTAATTACGCTTCTTGAAAATAAAGTTCGGTGAATTTCAAGTGCAAAAGGAGAAATGAAACTGCGAGCGAGAGTTATATAATTCGAGAGAAGCAGGTGCGAGATTTATGGTTGCGTGCATTCCTCAGCATATATCATATTCTGTGAAAAACTAAATTGTATAGCTATTCGGCCCAATGTACCAGATCTTTTGGCGTGAAAAATAATAAAACAAAATGCATTTTTGATTATACTCACGGACAGAAAAATGACCCAATCATCTTTAATTTCTCAGAAACGAGCCTCGTTGTGGAATGCGCTCGCACTGCAAATGGCGTGTCGCAAAAGAAAAAACATTTTCGTGCAAAAAAATCAGTTTGCTCCGCTGATTAAGGCACCATTAAGGCTCATCAAAATTAAAAGCGAGCTCATTAGACGCTGTCTAAACAACACCGGCCGGCGTCGGAAGTCACTCGATCTTTTTATTTCTTGAGAATAGCTCCACCGAACGAGTCTTTTGCGTGCTCAAGGGCAGATTCGGCTCGCAGATTAATATTTATGATTTCGCATGTGAACAATTATTATCGTATATGAGCAGCCGCAAGTGGAAAGAGATGAGATGCACACACGCATCATTTAGGAAATCAAAAAGGGAAAAATTTGCTCGCATGCTCAATTCGATGTTTCTGCTGGGGCTGTGAAAGAAAGAGAATTCATGATTCAAGAATCAAACAAAAGAGCAAACAGTAAAATTGAATAATTTATGAGTAGTAATTTTGGCCCTAAATTTCATAGGAAATTTGATATTTACTCATTTTTCAATTTTAGTGTTTGCTATATACGGTTAACTTAAAAATTAAGGGTTTAAAGGTTCAATTGCAAACTGTAATTCTAAATCAATTTCAAAAATTTAGGCGTTTTCTTCAAAGTCCCGTAAATTGCAAAAATCCTCGAATGGAAACCTTTGCGAGTGAATTTTAAAATAACGGTAAACCACCCTTTCAATCAGTAGTTTTTTGTTTAAATTATACATCAAATTGAGATTTTAGCAGATTTTCCATTTTTCACAGCCCTGTTAAATTACTTGTAGCACCGCATTTTCATGATACGCGGAGTGTGCTCGAGCAGCCAGGTGCATGCGGTCTGTCGGATCGGTCAGAAGGCTAGCATTTATTCGAAATGACGAGGCCAAAAGCCGGCGAGCGAGAGCATCTCAGGTGTAATCATCATTTTCGAATGGCCGGCGGCCCTGTTTGCCGTGCATGTGGCTGCCGTGCATGTGGCCGCAGCCACGAAAAGAAAAGAAAATCTGCCGGACACACAAACGTACGTGTTTTCGGAGCCTGCAGCCACGCCTTGCTGCCTCCAGGGCGTGGAATAAGAAATTAAAAAGGCGAGCGCGCGGTAGCTGATAAAAGGGACACGACACATCAGACGCTCTGCTGGATGCTGTGTGGATGCGGGTCGGCCCTTACCTCTTCGACACACCGCGTGCTGAGATCGCTTTCTGTGCCACAAAAGCTGGAATTTGGGGCCCGCAGTGCGCGGAATTGCGTCTTGCTCAGCTGCAAAAATCCAGCTTGCGAACTTGATTATGGACCAATTGTTTTGCTTAATTAATTTTGCTACATTGTTTTCTGAGACAGGAATGAAAAAAAAATTTGAATGGGCTGTGAGACTGTTCCAGTATTAATTACACTTATAACGCTTTATAGTTGAGATTTTTCAAATCAATTAATGATTTCATGATCAGGAATAAAAATTAAATCATTTTAATTAATTTTATTGCATATTAGATACAACTTTTCAGTAAAAACTTAGTTTTAATTAATAAGTTGACGCATTTTGGTAGTAAATTTCTCTGCACAACCAATAAATCTATCAGGATTTTCCCTCCAATTATGTGTACCTCTGAATTGCAAAATTTTCAAAAAATAATGTCATTTTCCTAACGGTTAACTTGTGGAAATCGATTTTTTTTTATCAAAGATTGATTGATTTTAAATTTCGCAAAGAACAAATTTTGGTCCAAAGTATTTTGCCCCGGCGTGAAAAAAAATGGAACGCAAATAAATTCTGAGCTTGAACGTAGCCAAATTACTTGATTATTTAATCATAATTTTCGCAATTTCATTTACGCTGAACGTGTTTTGTAATTAACAGTGTATTTGTTGAGTCGAAATTCATTGTGCGAGATAATATTTGCAGAACCGTGCTGGATTAACACAATTGCAATTATGATCGCTGCTAAATCGTATTTCTTCCACTGAATTGTGCGTGGAATTAATGCTTGCACAGCAATTTCGAGCTCGGTTTATCAAACAAAACCTCTCTCTATCTCTGTGTCCGCGGCCGAAAAATAATATCACACATAATTGGACGCTCTCGTTGTTTATCCAACAACGCTGCTTTCTCATTATTTATCATGGCGTGCTGGGCTGCACAGAGTCACTTGTTTGGAAGTGTTGCTATCTACCTCCATCTCTAAAATATAATATACAAACGCCAGGAAGCAGTTTATGAATACAATTTTCTCCAACGACGCTGACCACAGCGTTATATTAATTTTTAATTACTCCGAGAGAGACAGCTTATCTCTATTTATCCACGTTTTTCTATCAATATGTTAATTTTACGGCTTTCGGGAGCTGAAGACGCCGAGGAGGAGGGTGTAAGAATCACGTTCTTCTCGCCCCAGCCGGCGCATAATTTACTCGCACACGCAGCAAAAGTCCTTCATTAACACTTCAGACACCGCTGCTGGGGCTTTGATTGCGCGGGGAACCGGTTGTTATTTGATTGAAATTCGGCAGCAAAAGGGGTTTACTTGCTCTGTCAAGGGGGCCCAGAGGTGGAATGATAATTTACAGCAGAATGGGAAGGAAGGAAGGAACTAATTCCGACGCCGACATTATCTCGCGTGTTTTATCTCACAACTTTGGCTCTCGGCAAGTGCAGCGTAAAAAGCTCTCGGGTGTCGGTGAACTTTGAAGAGCGCAGTAATGAGTCACAGCAAGAGCGTATTGTTGTCGCGGCGGCGGCGGCAAATTTGTTTTTTCATGTCCTAGCACGCGCATACGTCAGCCCCCTGCTTGGCAATTTATAATTAAATGTCGCCAAAGGAAACTTGCCCTTGGACCAGTTCCCCGCTGCCTCACCTTTTCCTCGAAGTCATTTTGGCATTTTAAGTCCTGACTGAAGGCAACGAACTCGGAAATTATTTATGCTTTTCCTCGTAGTGCTCTTGGCATATTTGGATATAGAAATATATGGCCATTTAAAAAATTAAATTGTGATCTGCAATTCCTAAAGGAGATGAACGGAAAAAAATTAAAATGTGAAGCTAAAAATTCTGAAAATTCTGATTCCTCAAGTGCCGGTGGAATTTTTGGATTCGATCGCCACATCAGCCACCAAGCGATGGATAAAAAGAGCGGCGCCATAATGTGACGTCACCAGTGTCATGGCCGCTGATGTTCAGGACACACCCTGATTGTTGTTCCTTGCAGATTGTTTGGTTTACTTCAAAAATGAATGCATCCTGATCTTTTGCAACCTTGAGCAATAGCGCTTGACGGCTAACGTGGATGCCTGGCCTATTACAAAATCTCCAACGGCATTCTGATATTCAGAATTTCCTTTAGTTTATTTCTTGGCATACTTATGCCCTTTAAAGGACACAAACATAAGAAATATTTTTCGATCAGCCACTGTCCTTATTAACGACAGTGACTGATTCCTCATTTGATCCAAAAGGAAAATTGTTATATATACGGACTCCTCGAGACATTATACTTTTTATAGAGGCTGGAAAAGCTTGTTATGATACTGATTGTTTGTTTATGAATTCCTCTCGCGTCGTAACAAACACCAATTTTATCCAAAATTCCAGCTTTCCGTGCTTTGTGATAAAAAGTGTGTCCAATCTCATTATTTATTCCTCTCTCTCACACCTCTCACGCATCACATCACGACGACGGGCCCGAATTAGAAGCGCGCCGCATCATCATCATTACGATCGAGAGGATGAGAAAATTGTTTTTTTTTTGTTTAATTTTCCCGGCATGTAACACTTCATATTTTATTAACATCATCAACCCCGCGCGCGCTCTGCCCTTTTGTTTAATATTCCAGCAGGCTAAACAAAGAGCATTTTATCCAAATGGAATCTCCTTCAACCTGATCTTATTTTGAAGGTCATCCCATTGCGCGTGAAAATAAAACCAACACCTCTCGCCTTCGGACCGTATAAAATACACGTAAGGAAAATAATAAATTTTCCCGCTCTCCGTCCGCCGTTTACTCTGGGGGGCGTCTTTCAGAGTGACATGTAAGTGATATGATTTTATGCCCAGTTAAAATTCCTTTTGGATATTGGATTGTTAAACTCACACCTTAAGTCGCGTGTTAAATCTGATTGATCATGACTACGTGCTTGTGGGGAACTTGATCAAAATTTCAAATTTTCATCCACACAGATATAAATCCTTCAAAAACTAAACAAAGCAGTGCTGGCGTATGTAATTTAAATTTAATTTTCAGTTTAATTATCATGGCTGGATGAAACAAAAGCAATTAAACTCATGACGGACAAAATACTGGGAGCAATTTCAATTAAACTCAGTCAGTGTCATCCCGCCTCCAACCAACTGTGGTTGAGTATAGCTTCCACGTAGTTTTTAATTAAATTTACATGCGCAGATATGGTTGATTAATTTGGTCCGAGAGAAACAAAAACAGGCAGCAGCTCATTCGATCTCGAGCAGCGCAAAGAATTAAAAATGAGGAGGAGGAGAAGCAGCCCACCAAGAAATGAGACGTCCCTGGGCCGTTCAAAACCTGTCTCGTCCAAAGGTCCTGGAGACGTACCATCTGAAGGATTTTGACCGTACCCTGGTACGTCCCTGAGTCGTATGTGATGGACGAGTCAAGTTTGAGACGAGTCGAGTCCGACCAGTTTGGGACCTTTTCGGAACACCCCGGCCCACGCGGCCCGGCTCGACCCCCGCGTCCCAGCTGGGCCCCACAGCCTCTTTGGGCCTTCTAAATGCCTTTAGTGGCCCATAGGGACTAGTAATGACCCACGATTGGGCTCATTTTCAGCTTGACCGAAATAGACGGAAAAAAGACGTACGGAGGACGTTATTTTACAAGTCAGGAAAAATTTGTGACGAGACAGGAAAAAGATGGCTCATGGACGTTTTTCTTGTCTCGTCTAAATCTTGTTCAGAAACTAGTCCAAGATGTCCTTTTCGCGCAAAGTTTTAGTTCCCTGCAGAAAATGTGGCCTAAAACCTACACTAAAAATGAGGTTAGCTTGAAAAAAAATCAATAAAAGTTTTAGGTTCAAGGTGCTAAGTTTAATAATTCATAAAAACGTTTACACATAATATTGACAACAGGAGGAAATTTTTCTTTGAGAACCTTTTACATAGGAGCGAACACGACCTTAGACTGCTGTCGGCGCGGCCACCTGGCAAGCAGCTTTGACGGGGGTCGGGGGTGGCTCAGGTTAGGGAGCGAGGGTTTGGCGGGTTGGACTCCTGGCATGTCACCTCCTTCAGACCTGAATAAACACAAATTGAATTTATTACACATGGTGCCCACGCGGTAAGGAGACACTTCATTAATGTATAACAAAAGTGGGCGTGTAAAATGATTTTTTACTATATATAGAGAGTGGCAATGTTCTTCATATCATTTATTATCAAAGAAGTTTCTTTTTTACACCGATTAAATGTCGCAAAATTCAAAATTCATGACTTTTCCACTTAGATGGAGAGGGAGTGACGCCTAAAAGAGCCGTCTCACAAGACTTGATAGTACTATTTTTCCCATTTTATTTGTAATTAAAAAAAAAATATTGAAATGCTTTATCTTAGAGATCATATTTACTCATGAAGTAGAGTTTACCTATCAATAAAGACAATAATTTATCAATTTCAAGCAGCAAAACATGCAAATTGAGCGTTACTTCTGTAATTCTAGCATCTCACTACATAAAATCCAAAATTTTATCGCTTTCTCCCACTATATTAAGGCGGCAAAACATTTAAAATTAATCGTTTGAGTATTTCCTTATGTCAGGGAAGAGCATTGGTAGATACAAAAATTTTATACATCATGTAGGCCAATTACGAATTATTTTAAAAGCAGCCGCCACAAACAAAGTGTCTCGCTACCTTGCGGACACCATACTATGCATTATATGCATATTTGAATAGTTAAGATTTATGATTTATTTTTTAATAAGTGTGCATGTTTTGATTTCTTAAATTACGGACAGGCTTGAAAGTGCAAAGTGTGTAATATGTAAATATTATATTACGCATGTGTATAATGTAATCAATTTAAGCATCAATAATATATATATATATATATATATATATATATATATATATATATATATATACATGCATGCACATACAATAATACATACATCAAGTTTAGTATTTAATTTTTAATTGATTATCCCACAATTAGCAGAATTGACACCAAAATAAACATGTGCTGTATGATGTAATCTGTGAAATTTATAAGGGAAAAATTACATTGCATGGTATTTGTGTACGAATGTAAAATATTGCATGCCGTAAATTCGATTGTCGGCTGTGACATTACATAATCGTGCACTAGGCTAAAATGATGCATGAAAATTTGAGCAACACAACAAGAGTTAATTTTTTTATATTTTTTAAGCCTAATGCATTATTGTACAGTATAATGTACATAATGTCACAAGCCAAAACAATTGAATTTACTGCATGCATATCCTTTACATTCGCATACATGCATGTAATGCGGTTTTTCCTTGGTAAATCGTGAAGAAAAAAATTATAGATACAGCGCATGTTCGTTCTGGCATCAATTAAAAATTATGTTATTAATTAGAAGAGCAATTAACATTAAATACTTGGTGAATTATGTATGTGCATTGTATGTTGTGGTTAATTGTGTTATTATTTTAGTAGATATTGGATACTACACAAGAAGTAAGAAATCAAAACAAGAAGTATCTTAAGATACATACTTATTGCAAAATAAACCATGTTAATAAATCATAAAACAAAATACATAGCATCTGTATGTAATAATAATAATTAATGCACGCTATTGTGGTACTCAAATAAATAATATGCATACATACATACTCTTCAAAATGAAAAATGAATGCATAATTATATATGTATCATATCATACATACATTACTATGTAAGTGCAAGTGAACATGCATGCAAGTATGTATGTATGTATGATACGCCATACCCACACATAACGGATAATATTACATACATAAATGCCGAAATATTGTGCATTATTTACATACATTAAAATAGATACATACATACACCTAATTCATGCATGCAGAAAATTACGTTTGAAAGTCATGCATTCATTTGTCTTACACGATGAAGTTCATGTATGCGTATGTATCTAAACAGGAAAAAAAACAAAATCTTACCAGAAAATATCACAATGCCAGGGCCAGGGGTCGCAAGTTTCAGGGCGTTAGTATCATCCTCTAAGCAGCATAACACGAGTTGCATTGTTGTCACGCAAGCCGCGGGCACGGGTCTGTAAGAAAAATGGGACAAATAATTAATTAATAACAAACAAATCGGCGAAACAGACATTTTAACTTTGAACCAGCGGCGAGAACAAAATAAACAAATAGCATAATAGCAAGTCCTTACCTGGGGTTATTTGCGGATAAAACAGCTTGTCCTACATCCTTGGCTTCTTGCTGGTCGACTCGAGGGCGAAAATTCGGCCGAAAATTGGCAAAATTTGACGAGCCGACATCCAACGGCTTTTCCTCATAGCACTCGCGCGGTTCGCGGTCTCCGCATGCTCCGGTCGGCTCGGCTGACTAGTGATAATGACTAACTCTCGTCTACAGCGCAGCAGCAGCACGCAAGTGAAGTGACCGGACCGCGCTCATTGGCTCGCTGCAGCTAGTGCGATAGTGCGCGTGTTTTTCAAAAGTTTCAAAGTTTGAATCAAGGCTTCGACTATTCTGGCGAGGTGGCGGGATTTCCGAAAATGAGGAAATAATGCAGCTGCATGCATAGCTATCCTATTTCCGTTCTTATGAAATCTATTATAAAATGGCTGAAATTTACGAAATTTACGCTACTTAAAATTTATAATTCGGCGCGCGTGCCTGCTTTTTTCCAACCGCGGGTGAATCCCAGCGCAGGTTGTGCACCTTCGAAAATTATCTTGGGTGACGAGAGTTTTGGGCGCGACGGACCCGTAAGGGCTTCGCAGGAGCTCCTCGAGTAAATCGCGTTCGACGATGTTTTTCCCCCCGCAAATTTTCACCGCTCGTGCTATCCTCGACCATGACCCCTCATCAGATAGGTCTTTGGCTCGGCTTCCATGGGCAATACCCTGACAACCTTTCTCAGGGTACCCCAACCTGAGATCGCGTCCGAAGCGTTCTTTTGGTGCTTTTTCTGCACTTTATTTCAAAGTTAGCGATGCAATCATAAAATCACACTATTTTGTCCAAATATTTCTTCACTTGTCTCGTTCTAAAGTTGCTAAATTCAAGATGTCAAAATCTGGACTCGACTCGACTCGACTTTTCTTTGCACCAATTATGAACCACTTTGAAAACATGGGAAATCTCCTTTTTTTATTGACAAACTTAGTTTTTGAACTTAAAAGGACCAATGTGTTGCTCTTAGATTTCAAAATTTTAAATTCTAAACTACAAAATTTTGGAAATGTCCGAAACTAGTCTCGACTTGACTCGTCTTTGAGCGGACACAGTCGACATGTCCTAAGCTGGACTTGACTTGACTCGACTCGTCCTTGGATGGGTTTGAAACCACTTTTAAATAAAAGGAAATTAACCGTTTCAATGGTGGAAATTATAGCTACTTCGCACAAGGACCATTTTGCCACTCTCAAATTCAAAATTAATTTAATTTATACCATTATTATTTTCAAATGTCTGAAATCGGTCTCGACTTGACTCGTCTCTAATTGGACACAGTCGACATGTCCTAAACTGGACTTGACTTGACTCGACTCATCCTTGGATGAGTTTTAAACCACTTTTAAATAAAAGGATATCCACCTTTTCGATGGTTGTATATATAACTACTTCTCACAAGGACCACTTTGCCGCCCTCAAATTCAAAATTAATTTAATTTAAACCATTATTATTTTCAAATGTCCTAAAACTGGTCTTGACTCGACTCATCCACTATTGGACAGGACAAAGAGGACGAGTTTAAGCACCGGATTTGGACCGTCCAAAACTGGTCCACACCGGTCCGTCTCGTCTGACTCGTCAAAACTTGTCCAATTTCTTGGTGGGAGGTAATTTCGTGTGTGTTGCCTCGTGATTGATGGAGCTCATAAGCTGGTTTTCTTGCCTGCACGCGGATGATTGAGATGGGCGGTCGACGCCGTCGACGGTCGACGCAGGATGGAAGCTGCCAGTTCGTTTGGTCCGAATTCCGCCCTGCCATCTGGGCCATATATGTATTGCAGCGGCGGTGCGAATTGCTATATAGCTCGCTCACTCGCTCGCCGAGCCGACGGACCAGATTTTTATGCTAATTTAATTACCAGCAGCGCTTACTCTCTTAGCACCAGACGGCCCCATCGGGAGTAAACAAACTTTCAAGTTTCTTCTTGCACGGAGAAAACGGAATTTCCTGTCACATTTTTTGCACTTTGAAGGCAGAACGCCTTGTTTTTATTATTACACGGTGGTAGTGCCTCGAAAGAAAACAAAAACATCGGCATACCTTTATAGGAAGTTTGAAAATATCATACCTTAGAGGTTATTTTCTAATTATTTTCGGTCAAAACCTTAGTTTCAGTTTTTTTTTGTTTTAAGCTTTTTATTTTGATTAAGGCAATATTTAATTACACCTATATCCAACTGTTAGTAAAATTTGCGTAATATAACAACCGGAAACTGAGGGGTGCGCGTCCCGAAATAGCAACGTCGACCGCGTAATCTGCACATGCCGTGCCCATGCCGGCTCACAGATACATAATTCACTTTTCGCAAATCACGGAAGGCAGCGCAGAGCAAAATCCGACACGTGTTTGCGGTCACTTCCGCTGCTGCCGCTTTGCTCGGGTCGAGCAGGTCACGAATTCAAAGCGTTAATCGCCACATCTGCAATTCCGCGAGCCAAAAAGCTGCTGCGCTGTTTCGAGCAAACTTTGCTACTTGAGTGCTCACTCACTCCATTGCTTTCGCATGCAGCACGCAAGCTCTGAATCACGATTTGCGGCCCCCAAAGTAGCAGCACATTACGACGTTATTCGATTTTAAATAGCTGTTCAGAGCTAATTGAATTTTATTTCTGGTAAGCTGAAATATATGTCACAACAACTACGAAACGAAAATTGAGAATATTTGTAAATATTTTCCTTAAATGTGTCATTTAAATCGGCTAATCAAGCGGCGAGCATCAATAATTGTCTTCTTATTGAAAATCATGATTTATTTCGCCAGAATTTACCTCATAATTCGCACGCCGACGAAAGGAATCGAAATCAAGCAAGAAATCACTGAACAAAACCAGTAGACATTTTTATTCAAACAAACTGCTTAAACAATTCAAATTAATTTCAATCGTTGTCCATTTGAATAAATATGATGTTTAAAAATTACGATTCGAAGTTCTCACCTTCAACCTCTCTATTTTGCCACGAGATTGTTAAGCTAACACGGACAATAAAAATGTCGAGTTGGCGCCAGAGCATAGCTTTTGCTGCTTCCTCATTTTCGTTTGCTCGCGCTCAGCAGGAGGCCGGTCCATTTTTTTCTTTTTCTAATGAACAAGCTAGCGCAGATCGTCTCTGATGAACGAGAGAGACGATTCATGAAGTGCAAGCAGCATGATGTTTGCACATGGCCCGGCGCTTCAAACGAAAAGGATGCTGCAAAATGTACCACACATTCTGCTGCTGAAAAGGATAAATATTTGACGGGCCTGAATTTACTATGCGGGTTGCAGCAACACGCCGTGCTCCGTCTGGAACCTGGAACGGAATTTTACAGCGCGCAGCGGGATGATATAAAAAAAAAATAAAAAAAGCCAGCGAGATTTATCTTGAAGGGGACGTCTTCATTACGGCATGAAAAGGGTTGGAGCGTCTTCGCTCTCTTCTCCGGCAGACCTCGCGCACAGACCGGCGCGCGCTTTTTGTCTCTTTGTTAAAGTGTGTAAATTGCAGTTGGAATATAAAATTACACACGCCAGCCCGGGCAAAAACAAAAGGGTTGTTTGTGCTTCTCGTGACGAATATTCTCTTCTTTGTGCTCACTTTGATAGGAGGAAATTTTCTTTGTTTTTCGAGGCAGTGTGCTGCTTAAACAAGATTAATATTTTTACTGGCCATGAATAAATTTGGAATCATCTCTGCGCCAGCGTTTTAATTAAAAACCCAATGAGTCACGTTCCGGCCTCCCCCTGGCGGCGCAAGGTATGTGTATCAAAGCGCAGGGCCGCAGAACTCTTTTCACGCTTGATATTCCATCAATGTCCGTCCCCCTTCCGTCAATGGGCCCGTAATTTCTTTGCATTTGAAAACACGCGGCATATAAATAGCTGCATATACACAAAGAATTTAATGTTGTGTAACCACGTGACTGGACTGGCTGATAAGCACACGCGCGTTTTCACACTCGACTTGACGCGGTTGGAGTTACACGCGATTGAAATTTCGTTTTTGACGCCGCCAGACCAGAAGCATTTCTTTTTGCGCGCACGAGAGAGCGGAAGAGAGGGTTCGAGAGATGCATTTTATCTCGGCTTTGCGCATTATATTTATCCATTCGCGTCTCCCTCCGCGCGTTTTCCATGCAGCCAATGGCTCGGAAAAGAAAGCATTTCGGCCCGTATTTGAGATGGAAAAAGATGGGATCGTCTTTTGACGACAGCCCCGTGGGTGGAAACGAGTCTGGCAGACGATCAATATGAATTAGGACGTCGTTAAATTTGATTTGCGCTGCGAAGCACGTTTTATTCGAATTTGATGGCGGTGTCAAGTTGAACAAGAGAATCCTCTTTGCTAAACTGCGGAGATTAGACAAGACTGAAGCATATCTGAATATTTATTTCTCACCACTAATGATAAAATAGTAATAATTATTTGACTCAATGGGTACTCGGGGTTGAGATTTTCGACACTTCTGGGCGTTTCCTGGGCACCCTGATTGCTTCCAAAGGGCTGAATTGATCATACCCTGAAAGCCCTTTACCTGGCCGTTCCAACTATTTTCAAATCTTGAAGTTCGAACCAATACAGAGCCAGTTAGGCATCGGTAAAGATGCAACACATGCAAATTTAATGATTTGATCGCCGAGGGCTACCCTGACGCCAGGGTTCGATTTCTTACCTATTTTGATAGTCTTGTATGAACTCAGGGATGACCTTCCAGCATGTTCAACTGTTCAAAATCAATTTTTCATGCAATTTTGATTTTATCCCTGAACTAAAAATAACCTTTTTCAATACTTTCAAACCTCCCCTATCTCAGGAATTAAAATTTCCCCTTTTCTGAAAAGTTTCCCACAATCAGGACAACAATTTGTCCCTTTGTCCGTTTTTTAAAAAGTTGAAAACTGAATAGTAAAAAAATTAAATTTAAAAAAATAATTATATAAAAATTAACTAATCATTAGTTATCGTTTCATAGCTCTGATGTTCTCATACGTAACTTTCCCTGTTATGAAATATTTTGTTCTTTTCATCTAAAGTCAGAAAATGAAACCACTCAATTTCCCCGTTGCGTAGCATGAGAGATGAGGCGTGCTTTCCTCCCTTAAAACCTGATCAACTAAACGCAGCGCCGCACCGCACGATCACATCTCATTTCCACAATTACTTTCTTCAGACGAGATGGGCTGCCATAAATTGATAATGGCTTGCATTTAGCAGCTGTTGCCGAATGGAGCATCGGAGGAAAACCACCCTTCAGGCCCAATTATTTCACCTCGCGCCGTAACCCAATTAGCCGCCGCACGCTTTTTGATGCATTGTCCCGAGCGATGCTCGGCGACGTCGACCAATTACCCTGAGCTCACGCGAAAAGCCACCCCCGGGCCGGGTTGCTGTGTGAAATTAGACCTGCTCTCGGTCATCTGATTCCAAACAGATGTTTTAACCTTTCCTGCCTCGAGCCCATGGCTCGTCTTATCAACGCGCCGCATCGCCCCAAACACAGTTTTTCTCGAGTCACAAAAAATATACAAGTCAAAAACTCCACTTCGGGCACGGTTTAATTTTCCTCCCTTGCTCGAGGGGGTCGTTCCCTAGCTTCTGTTATTGTGAGAAGCACAGTGCTCATTAGGGCGAAGTGTGTGAATGTTTCGATGCCGCCGCCGCCGCCGCCGCGCGCTCCTTTGTGCTGCTGCAGACGATCCGCTCGTTAGATAAGCTCAAATACAGTCAAGCCAGCGACAAAATTTGTTCATTTACCGTGTTTGACTAAAATTGCACTGGAAAATCGTTATTTCAGTTGACAATCGAATGTTTTGTACAAAATTTTTACCATATATATAAATTTTACATAAAAAACTCCCAACAAATTAAAAAAATTTAACTAAATTGAATTTCTTCTGGATAAAGCTGGGTGTAATTGTATCTAAATATAAAATCGAAAGGAGCCAAGTTTTTGTTGCATTTTCACTGCTGGATTCCTTGCATCAAGAAATCATATTTTACAGTTACCACGGCTGCAAACCGTCATGACGACATGAAAAGTACAAATAATACAGCAGAGGAAAATTAATCATCACGATTTTGGCGGCACGCGCCGCATTTTTACGAGAGGACAATAAATAATTCAAATGAGCTCCGCACGGCGGCTGCGAATTGAATATCGAACTGTTGGATGTAAGTGGCGCGCATGACTCACTCGCTTTGATGATATAAATTCCATCATCAGGGGAATAATTTTCACTTGTTAGTCTATTACGCGCTGAGCGGGCCGCGGGAATCAAATTTTGGCATGCTGGTCCCTCGGCCACCCCGGCACGCGAACGAACGCCACCCCCGTGGAAATTATAGCAACCCCCTGCCTCTGTAATTGCGCTGCACACACGCGAAACGGTGCAAACAAATGCAGGCCTTATCGCCCTCGGTTCGGTGCGTGAGAGAGTGGAAACTGGATTATTTGCTCAGTTGCTAATCCGTGCCAAATGAACCAACTGGCCTGCTGGCGCTGCCTGATAATGCAAATCATCCAGCAGAATTTGTTAATTTCGCCCAGTGCGCTTGCTGCGGTTACTGCTGGCTGAGTTTTACGTTGTTGATAATCGAAAATTTTTGCTATAATGTCACAATTAATTGAAAATTGGTGCAATGGCAAATTGGGGATCAATAATTTGGTAGTCATACGCAAATAAAATGAAAAATAAATAGTCAATTATTTTACACCAATACGTGTTTGCAAATTTTGCCATTGCACTAATATACGATTAATTGAAACAATAAGGTGAATTAAAAATAAGGCTGAGCTTTTCAATTTTGATTCTAAAAAAACCGCAAGCAGAGGCTATAAATTTGTTCAGCATTTGGTAAGTTTTCAGTAAATTTATTGAATATATCCCATCCTGTAAAACAAAATTTTCTACTCCTGCAGATGGTAGATCACAGACAAAAAATTAATTTCAATTGAAATTTCAACATAATAGATTTTTTTTATAAACATCCGAACCAACTGTTCAATTTTTTATTTGTAAATTTATTTCAACTTCTGATTGTGAGCACGTGTGTCAGACAAATGTTTCTATTCAAGTTAGAAAAACTTGATATTATTTATTGTGTGTTGTTCTCAGTCAGCAGCAGACGTGCCTATCTATCTGAGCGTAAATACACGTATGCTTCATCGTCAAAGGAAATTTGCACGTGCAATTTTTCATGAGCTGCAGGCGTTCAAGTCATCCAGCCCGCTTTTGTTTCCGCACGAACGAGACCTTGGTGAATAACAAATGTTACTCTTCTGTCAGCAGTGCCAAATAAACCCTCCATTGTGCCGCATCGAGCCATGCAAAAAAGGCTGTACACGTTGCTCAGTCTAAAATGTTTTCCTCCGCAACGCGGCATCCTTAATGTTTTAATTTCATTTTTATTAAATGACGCTCTAACTAAAAGGGCAAGAAGAGTTTAAAAAAATCAAGTCTCGAATTAGAACGATATTATTTCATTTCATTATATTTGTTTCTTAGTAAGGTAGTACATAAAATAACGTAATTACATTCCGACGAAACTCCAACTAATTACACATAAGCACTCATACAAAAAATGAACCATTCAATTAATTATTAACAAAAGTGAATGCTGACTATGAGTAAATCTTTTGCAAGTACAATCAATCATTGAGAGAAGTTGCAAATTGTTTGAATCTGCAAGCTGATTTTAACAATAAAAGGTCCACATCATCCACATCAAAAAACCAGATTCTCAAGTCATCAAATAAATCAATTGTAGGTAGAAACATAGAAACCGCACCTCAGATTGACGATTAATTAATTATTTGGCAAACGCCGAGCGCTGTAGACTTGCAACTAACTTCTTGAAATTGCAAACTTTGGAACTCAGTTTTGTTTGCCAATTTGTAATTAATTCTGACGCACTTGAAGTTTTTAGCGGACGTGCTGTCGCTAGTGGCGTTGTTTTGGTTCCAAGGAAGAAGACTCGAATTGAGAGCAACGTATCTGTCATTCGGCAAACCGCAGAACGAAAATTTCTTCCTGCAGTAGTTTCTCTGCGCGATCACCCACAAATAAGCTGATGCTTTACGATATTCTTCCGCTGAAAATTAAACCTGCCATTTTTCTGCTGGATTGCCTGTGCTCATTCGTAACTCACGCAGATTCAGGATGACGCATTTAATCTCGTCCGGGGTTTCAGGGACCCACTGAGTGCTTGGTCTGATCAGCAAATTGCAAGAGTAAGCCACTTTCTCAAAGTCGACCTAACATTAAAATCAAATTCATTAATTACAAGCAGCACATTGAATGCGATCAATCATACCGGAAGAGCTGTTCCGTAATAAATGGTTTTGTTGCACATCTTTTTGAAAGTGCCTGCCACTAAATATGTTAATATTTTTTAGTAAAAAAAAACAAAAATCTAAAAATTGATCCTACCTGCAGAATTAAGTGATTTCATGGTTTTAGCCTATAAAGTTAAACATAATTTCCATAAACGAACGGATCGATGTTTAGATGCAAATTACCTGGGCAGAGTTGAAGTTTAATGTTAGGCAGTCAGGACAAGACGAAGTCTGAAAATAAATTATTAATACTGTGGGGGGGGGGGGGGAATTCTTTTATAACGTATTCATCCAACGCTTCTCCAGTTTTTTCGTGCATGTTGCATCTTTGACTTGCACCATTCGTCGTCAAATTAAAGCAATGGGCGATGCACAATTTGACGAGCTCATTGTAATTAAAAACCTAAAACAAAATTTTAACTACTTAAACATTTACATACAAATTTGGTATTCAAACACGTTTCTGCTCCGTAATGTTCAACCTGAAAAATAGAGACGCACTTAAAAAGTTAGCTTCATGAATTCAGAATATACTTGCAAGAAAATCAGGAGGAAAATTTTGCTTGCGCCGTACGTACTCATTTTCAACATTTTGGCGGACGAAAAATATTTTATTGTTCGCTATTGCAACAACGGAAGTATAGTCACGTTTTCAGTTTGCTGCGTATTTTTTCTATGACGGCATAGTGACATGCACCTACGTTTTTCAACAGCTGTGGTCGATTTCTCCGCTACTTGGTATACTAATAATTTACAGACTTTCCCAAGTAAGTTCCAGACCTAAATTATACATATATGTTCTAGATTAAGTGACAAATTACTTTTAAATTTAATCATTTTCAATTAAGTACTGTGTAAACTTGAAAAAAAATGATGAATCCAATTTCTTCCTGATTAATTGTTCACAGCAATTTAAGTATGATTCAAATGAATGTAACGTGACAAGTTCAAACACTCAAATTCCAGACCTCATGTTGATATAGTGGTTTTATAAACTAGGTTTTTAAACGGAAACATTATATAATCACTTGTTGTTTTAAGACAGGAAGGATCAGAAGTAAATGGGAGTCTCAGTGTTTCATATGTATATTTGTATTTATTTGTATTAAACAGCAGTACAGAAATATGGGCTTCTCGAAGTTCTATGTTAGGTATAAATCAAAAGGATATTCTTAGAATATGTTAAACACGCTCTCAAATTTCACAAGGGATTCTAAAAGCCTGATTTTGTAGCAAGATAACAGATGTATATTGTTTTATGAAATTACTAAATTACTTCACAAATGCCAAGTGCCGTCGAAGAACAATTTTTTTCTTGAAACTCTAGACTCAGGAAATCTGTTTTGTTTACAATTTTGTACGTTATACTAAGACAGGCAAAAGATTTTTCTCTTGTGCTGTTAAAGGCTTTTGGCGCCCATGGAAGTAAACTTGAATTAAACTTGACATAATTGTCATCATGCGGCATGCTGCAAAAGGAAAATGTTGATTGGCAGTAGTTCTTCTGCGCTATTACCCACAATGCATGTTTATAAAACCCTTCCGCTGAAAAAACGCAATCAAATACATTAAAGTAGCACGAAGAATTTATTTTTTGGCCAATCGATTGCTGCAGGTCGCAGGTCAAATTAGGTAAGCCAGCCGAATCACTTGGTTGTGGTAATCTTTGGCTGAGAAGGCTGATACGTAAAAACCGTTAATTTGGCGGCAAAAGCATTGATGATCAATCGCAGAGAAGGAAGTGGATCTCTGATTGGCTTTTTGACTTAAATAACGCATTTGACGAAGTTTCTGCGCACACCAATCGAATCTTGAGGGTCGAATTAGGTTAAATGGATATTTTTTCCGACTAAAAAGTCCAGCGCGACGTGCGTAGCACAAGTATAACTTTTTCCCGCCAAAACAATACGAATGTGAAAAATGCGCGTGCGTCAAAACTGGCTGGATCTGACAAAGAAGTCAAGACAAGCGGTCTTTTTGCGAGTGCTATACTTCTCGCGTTCATATTGTTTTGGCGGGAAAAAAAAGTTCTACTTCAGCTTCGCACGTCGCGCTGCATTTTTGGTCGGAAATAAATATCCACTTCACTTAATTTGACCCTCAAGAACAACCAGCCCGTTGGCTCGCATTGTTAAGGCATTCTCAGGAGTGTCAAAGCAATGGGAGGTATTTGAGCAGTTCGGAGATCTAATACTGGCTACCCAATGTCAGAGATGGCAAAAAGTGGTTAGTTTAGTTACTCGAATTGCTCAAATTGCTCAACGGGCTGGGAGGCGCACCGGCGCCGACTCGCTACTTGCTGGTTTGCACCTTTCCAGCATGCGTGATTTGGCTTCACGGGACGAATGTCTAGCGTTTCAATGCAGTCCTCGGTGCGGAGGCAAGTGGCCCTTGAGTGGGCTGGGTCCCTGTGCGGCCTGGTGAGCCCATGTTATCCGTTCGCGGTGTTATTGGGACCCGGGTTTCAGCATTCGTGCTAGTGCAGTGCGCGCCCTTCCCGGTCCTCGGACAGGGATAAAAAGAGTAAAAAAAGAATCGATTGGTTTGCTCAGAACCTTCGTCAAAGACGGTCTTTAATGACGGTAGCTAAACAGTAGTGCTTTGCGCGGGTCGCGGGCTTGAGGGTTGAACCCGCAAAACCCGCATTAAACCCGCGGGTGCGGGTCGAGATTTTGCAAATCCAATATGGCGGATTGCGGGCGCGGGTTGGCGTAGTGTGGTTTGGTGCGGGTGCTATGGTTCAAATTTTGAAAAAAGACGGGTGCGGTACGAAATAAGCGGGTTCGGTGGAGGTTTGGGTTTGTAACCTGCTAGCACCAAAAACAGACCCTCCCTGCTAGCAGCAAAAATGACCACCCTGCTGGCAGCAAAAAATGACCCCTCCCGTTGCACAAAAAAAATGAAAAAATGGCCCCTTCCGTTGCACCAAAATGAAAAAATGACCCCCTCGTTGCACCCAAAAAATGACCCCTCCCGTTGCACCCAAAAAATGACCCCTCCCGTTGCACCAAAAAATTAAAAAAATGACCCCTCCCGTTGCACCCAAAAAATGACCCCTCCCGTTGCACCAAAAAAATGACCCCTCCCGTGTTACCAAAAAATGACCCCTCTCCTTGCAGCCAAAAAATGACCATTCATTTGCTGGGGGATTGCTGGTGCGGCCTGCGGGTTATTGGCGTAGTGCGTTTTGGTGCGGGTTCAAATTTTGAAAAAAGACATGGGTGCGGTTTGGGTGCGGTACGAAATAAGCGGGTTCGGTGCGGGTTTGGGTTGAAAATTTGTACCCGCGCAAAGCACAACTAAACAGTGACAGCGACAGCCAGCGGAAGTAGCCAGCAGCCAGCCCTGACGCCCGCGACTCATTTCCACTGCACGGCTGCCGCTGTGTCGCTGCCGTCGCCAATCAGGGAACCGCTCGATCCTTTCACTGATTGGTTTGGTCGCCGGCGTTCTGATGGCAGTCTTTGCCAGGTTCAGAACAAAAAACCTCCAAAGGTTTTTACATTTCCACCGATTTTTGGCAAGATGAATTGTCGACCGAGTGATTCGGCTGGTTAGCAATCGATCGATTGGCACTGTCGAAAATTTATTTTAGCATTTAAATGCTACACCTACGTAAGTTCCGAATGACACACATGATTTCTTCCATGGATTTCGGCAGCCAATGTTTGCTTGGCCTTTCCTGTGAGTGGCAAAGGTATACAAAATTCTCGAAATTGCCCTAATTAAAAATGTAATTTTAAGCATGCTGTGTGAATAGATTGCTGTTCCTTTTACCGGGATTGGTGAGTTGTAGAAAATGGTTTTGTTACACATCTTTTTGAAAACTCCATGCACTGAAAATTTAAAATTTTTTGATTTATTTGAAAGTGAAAGACATTTTTTCTAAAAACCTGTCGATTGAAGTGTTTTCACGGTTTTTGCCTAGAATACCTTTTCAATTTGTTCCATTGCGACGGGAAAATAAGAAATTACCCGAGGAGAATTGTAATTAAATTTCATGCAATCAGGACATGACGCAGCCTGCACTAAAATTATTAAAACAAGCTTTTTTTAAATGGAAACAGATACGTCGTAGTCAATTCCTTCTCCAGATTTCTCGTGTATGAAGCATTTTTTACTTAAGTTTTCCGTCAGATTTAAGCATTGCGCAATACAATAATTGATATACACTTTTCTTGTGTATCCACAATCTGAAATAAATAATCCTGGATGAATATTATGGTAAATAAATAATATACAGACCATTTACGCAATTTGAGACCTAAAAATGAAACATTGTAGTCACTGTAAAGACAACTTTCTTCAGATTTACGTACATGTAATGATATAACAAAGACGATTATCAATGTGCTGGCGCCGCATAAAAATCCTTTTGTCATTTTGGAAGTAAAAATTGAAAATTTAGGTCGAGGTAACTCTGGTACAGCTGCCCGCCTATACGCATAGCACCAACATTTGACGAATAGTCTGCGGCTCATCGCTTTTGCAACGACGGAAGTGTGACGTTTGCCTCATGCAGTCTGGTTTCGAGGGAAATCAGTCCCCGGATAAATCCTGTATTAAGGTCTGATCTATATAACCGCGCATCGGTCTCAACAATTGGTATTAAAAAGATTTATCGCTGTCTCTTTCAAAATGGGAATGTTTTAGGCGTGAAGAGGGTTATTTTTAAAACACCAGGAAATCATGTAGAGTGCATTTGCATTTATTCCTCTATTCGCACCCAAATTAAGTTGAACAGCAGTCTTTTTCCATTGAATTTCACGCAAAAAGTTAAAATCCCTCTTCATTTATGGAATTTAAAGTCTAGGGCGCTGATTTTAAATTATTTGAACAAGACTAAAAACAGTGCACTAGAAACTGCTAGACCACAAATCCCTGAAGACGCAAAAATAAATCCTCGGGAGGTTCCAACAATTGGCGGAGTGCGAGCACAACGATTTACTCGGTCGCTCGCTCGTCAGTGCGTATGCTCGAACGTTGCGCCGATCATTTGTTCAAATAACGCGCGGAGAGCACACTCGAGCTGCGAATTTGTGCTCACTGCACAATCAGCGTTCCTTCCTGAATATTTGTGTGTTTGTGCGATGACGATTGTTTGCCCTTTCCATTATTTACAACTCTATCCGCGCGACCCCCTCTCTCTCCCTCCCAAGAATAACACACACCGAGTTCACCTCTGAACGAGCGCCCTCTGCATTATGCTTTTCATCCCTCTAGATGTAAACACAATGCAGTACAATATTTATTGTGGCCCGCTTCCTAATTACAAATAAATAATAAAAGCGTCGGCGTCCAGCAAGCGCAGCCAAGTACGTTAGCCAAGCGAGGGAGCACAATTCTTTCCTTTAGTCAAGCAGCCTCTCTCGAAAAGCGTCTCGGCCAATTTATGAGTTTTATCAAAGAGCCGGAATGTTTTCCTTATGATTTATTCATTCCATTTCGGCTCACTCGACGCTAGCAGATGACTAATCACGCTGTTCACACTTTTTCTTCCGTGCTGATGCTGATAATTGAAAATTATGCTCTCCCCAAATTATTATCGCACCCCACAATCTCCTGCTTTGTTTTTATCTGTTAATCGCAAAGTTACGCATGATTCACTTGGGACTGTCTGCGCAAACAACAGCTTTCACACCACGCCAAGATTCCGGGA
Organism: Cloeon dipterum; assembly: GCF_949628265.1. Taxonomy (NCBI): domain Eukaryota; kingdom Metazoa; phylum Arthropoda; class Insecta; order Ephemeroptera; family Baetidae; genus Cloeon; species Cloeon dipterum. The sequence continues at coordinate 37,029,890 of NC_088788.1, read as the reverse complement.
AGTGCTAATTTCACTAATGCACCAGTTAGTTAGTTCTCTTTGGAGGGAGACTTTGCTGATTGTGAGCAGAAGCAAATTAGTTCAAGCCAGCGAGACACTTTATCACCCAGCGAACGAAACAAATCCAAGGGATTCTCATTTGTCACGCTTTTTTTACTCATTGCGCATTCGACTCCTTTTAATCTGGAAGAAAACAATGGACAAGGCCGCGTGCAATATCTGCAGATCCTGAGCTCGACGTAGAGACGGATAGAAAACCAACAGAGCGCCGATGCCCATCTTGAGGCGCGACGCAAACAAAAATTATCCACGGATGGTTTTTTATCGAGAAAGTCATCAAGTGGGGCGGCCATTGTGAGCGCACACACGGCGCGGCGTATTACCTATTCAAAGTGTGAAGTTATCAGAAATTTTCAACGCTCTCGCGGCAAAAAGTCAGTCGGCAGCATCCTCTTTCTCTTAAGGGCAAAAAGCTGTCGTAATAAAGCAGCAAAAGATGAGTCGGACGAAAAATTCCCCTTGTCCGCGAGTAAAAAGATTATTTACAAACCAGTGAACAGACTTTTTCGCCTAGATCGCAAGCGACCGCCGAAAAAGGAGCTTTTCTTTTTTCGCCGGTAAGTACGCGGCTCGATTTGCTGCTTGGTCATCCGGATCTCCGTACGGGCCAGCACCCAACGGCCCGATTGTTTTCTTTGACAAAACACTCCGAGGAAGTGCAGTCTGTGATTTTAATTCAATTAGACACACCGCTCCTGCTCAGGTTTACTGGTTTTCACCGTCAGCTAAATTATAACATGCATATACTGTCCATTTTTTACTGGAGGGCTACCATACTGACCTTTGCAAAGACAAAGTTTGTAATCACATAAAGCAAGTGGCAATAAGGTCAACTCGATATTTATAGGACCAGAGCGTAGAGGTCAAATTTAGTGATAACCAACGCCCAAGGAGTACGAGCACACGTGTTTTTCGAACGAGTTCACGTGTTGCCTCGCACGATGGCTTATTTCGATAGATTTATGATTTCAGTGTTGAACATTTGCTTGTCCGCAATGAAGGGTGCAGGTTGCACGATGGTGCTCGTGCTGTTTTTGGCTCATGCAGCACTTGGTGCAGGTAACATGAATTTTCGATAAATTCTTATTAAACACAAATACTTTAAATAACTTGTTTAATTGACAACAGTTAGCTGCTTAAATGTGTCACACTAGTTAGGTTTCAATTTAAATTTTTCAATTTGAACATCGGAGAAATATTCCCGTGCCGAGTAAAATTTGTGATGGTTCAGAAATGCTGTTATCACAGCTTAGAGAGTGATTGAAATTCATGGCTTTTCCACACAGTCTATACACATACGCATGATGGCTGAGCCTCAAAATGGCACTCTTTGGCTATACTCAATACACAAAGAAAACCGTGACATGCATGTTTCATGATTGGGTGTCTGTTAGCGTAACAAGATACTTTCCAGCTCTGGTCTGGAATTTTCCGAAATAATTTTAAGAATGCGGAACAGTCATCTAATTTCTAACTAATCAGATATGTATTTGATTTGAATAATGTAAATGAAAATTAGTAACCAGATCAATTTCGCAGTATTTTTGTTTTTAATTTTGAAATTTTGATAGTTCCAGGTGACTGCATAGGGGATATTATTCCTGGATATCAAGAAGCCGAACCTGTTTTACATTCGGTCATACACAAATTACTTCAGTGATATGAAGCATGTAGGAGGAAAATACCTGGTCGAGAACGGAACAATCGTAGTCGTGGCGTGCCCAGGAAGCGAAAGTATGATTAATGCAACAGACCCGAGGAGGAACGTGGGTTGATTCTGGGTTTTATGCACATTTTCGTGATCTAGGCGAACTAGTCACAATAAGACACAATGCCCTTGGCAGCTGCTATAACAAAGAACAAAGTCCGTACTCTACTCTAAACACATTTGGTCTTCCGGAGCATCTCTTGGCAGATCCAAAAGCTCTTGGGACTCGATTTTCGGGGACTGTATGCGGATCAACCGGTACCTAAAATATTGGCCAAAGGACATCTGCCTCCTGATGCTGACTTCCAAAATTTGTTTCTTAAAAAGCTGACGTATTAATATTACCATAATTCAGCACCGGAATGGAGAGCCATCAACTCTGGCATTTGGAAAGCATTGGAGCAACTCATACGGACAACACATAAACTCGCCATAATTTACACAGGAACGAGCGATGGCCAAGAGAAATTCGTGAATATGATTTATAGAAAAATATTGCATTAAAGTTGACTTTTGCTTTATACTATAGGCGTCAAGACAACCTGATTATTTCGATTATCAGAACCAACTTGTCCGGATTCCTGATTTCTTTTGGAAGCTCGTCTTTCCCATTGATTCCAATGAAAACTTTAGTGTAAGTATTGTTTGCTATAAAAACTTCACAATTTCAAGTTCATAATACATATTATTAACAGACTCCTTTTGGTTACGTCGCTTGCAATAAGGATAGAGTTCGCAACCCAAGTGTAATGGAAATTTTGAAAAATTACCCGTGCCCCAAAGGTTAACTTGAAGGAAGCTATTGTTTCAACGGAGATGGTGTATATATCATTGCGAACATATTTCCAGAGGCATCGTTGCTTTTGAATCCAGAAGTTTATAAATAGGGCTGCGAATTTTAGACGATTTTACTATTTTTTTCTAAGCTTCAGATCGTAGTGGGACTATCAAATGAGCACGAATCATGCATTTTTAAGCTATTTGAACCACACTTAAAATCGGCTAAAACCATCTAAATATGCCAAAACCAAATAAAACCGTTTAAAATCGTCTAAAACCGTCTAAATAGTTAAGTTAGACATGCAAATTTTTCCAAAAACATAACTTTCTTATGCCGTGAAAAATATTTATCCCAAAATTTGAGCTCTGATGGGTGAAACGACACCAAACTTGACAATTTTGGGAATTTTTTCGCATTCTGACCCTAAGGGCCATGTTAGGGTAAGAACCTGAGGGTCGGAATCAACCTTTGGTGGTTCAATTTCGATCCCCACAACGCGTTGAAGTAAACAGGACATGTAAAAATCGATTTTTTAAATGACGGGCACATTTTCTAATTAAAGGTCATGCTCGGGAGAACGGATTCGAGCCGCGGTTTCAAAAATTCAAACTTTGACTGTCATTTTAAAATTTTGTTTACTTGCACACAATTTCACGGGTTACAATTTGACTATGTAGCTATTAAAAAAATTGAACCCTGAAAAATTGATTTCTCGGAAAAGGTCGCTTCGCAAAATGTGATCTTGAATTTTGACCTACATTTCCAAGGTAGGCAATGTGGTTCAGGGTGAAAAACTAGGTCGGGTAGTGAAAGTTTCAGGATGATATCTCAAAATGCAATCAATATATGTATATATATCAGTGATTATCTATTTCAGTTAATCGTAAATCTAGATTTATATGTAAGTTGCCTCTGAAAAATACATTACAATAAATAAGCTAAACGTGAATTTGTGTGAAATATATAATAATAAAACGCGAAGGAAACAATGAAAAATAAAACCGTCTAAATTGACAAAAACCATCTAAAACCGACTAATTTGCTCTTAGAAACAGTCTAAAAATAGTCGACTATTTTGGCAAAAATCGTCTAAAATTCACAGCCCTATTTATAAAACACAAATCGAGTCCAATTCAATTCAATTAATTTATTTGTCTTTTAGCATGGTAATACATTCAGGTGATGATCTTCTCACAATATATTCCATCTAATTGCAAATTACAAACACAATATATACAACAATATCATGAGTTTATCATCATTTATAAAATCTGTTGAACACAACTTGTGTTTGAAATAAATTGAATTGACAATACCATGAGTTTTTGATAAAAGAGAAATTCTCTTGGGAAGAGTAAAATTAGTGTTTACAAAGTAAATCTTTCAAAGCCGTGGAAAATTGTTTGACTCAACGTTATCTATACATTATATCATTTGTTTAAATAAAACGCAAACGTTGCTTTTGACAATATTTCACACGTCGTAACATTTTATTTTAAATTGCATTTCCGTGTGCTCTAATTTACAAATAATGTTGTAAATAAAAAGCTTACTTTAAAATTTGTTTCCAGAGCTTTTACCGTTTTCCCTGTGCCATTTTTATCAACATGTTTTTTAATAATGTGCGCATGAGTATTCAACAAATAACTCTCTTAAATTCCTTGTTATTATTCTTGTTTATTCTTGCTCTAGTCATGTATTATTCTGTTTTTTTTTATCGTGAATAGAAGAAAAGTTGGTCTATTTGCACATAAATTAAATTGTAGACAAATTTTTAATTACGAGAGTAGGCAACAGCATTTAATAAGCGAACGGACTAAAATTTTCACTCGTATTATAATTTAAAAAGCAATGATATTCTTCGAAACTATCATCTATTCCCTGCTGTCAGAGTTGAAACCAAATCCATGACGTGCGTTTATGCAGTACAAACCATGTGTCATCGCCTTATCTACAGTTTTCTTGTACGCGCGGGCTGTGTTTTGAAAAAATTTGCCGAGTCATGCGTGTTTTAGATACGCACGTCCCCTGAGCCGCGACCAAACAGAAAGCGAGATGAGAGTGCCGTGAATGAACGTAATGCCTCTTTACATAAGAATTTAAGACGGTTCGTTAGATATTTCTCATTAAATTAAGCCGATTTGCTTTTCATCGGCGAATTCCCGGCATTTCTTTCACTCACACAACGAGAGAGGTGACTTTGAATAAAAGGCCATCCGCGGGGAAAGAACAACAACACAAGATGCATTTTATTTTTTCTGCGGCATTGATGAGAGAGAAATTCTTATACTTTGTGCTCGTGTCAGTCGAGAGGCCAGGGAGGGTCATATTTTTCTTTATCTCAGCCGCGGCTAAATTAAAAAGGGGAATAGAATGTCAATTTTATTGTCATTCCTGTCTTCCAAGGGATGTTTAGCGATTGGAATGCGAAAGGGGAGAGGGAGAGAGGGAACACACGTCAAAATCAGATGATGGGAATCATTCGATTTTAATATAAATAAAATACATTAGTTCAACAATTTTTAACAAACTAAAAGTTTAAATATAATAATAATAATGATCTTTATTGACTTTTGGCGAGGTCATGTACATCAGATATGTTACATTCTAATAATATGCAATTGCAATGCATACACAATAATACAAACATCAAAGCAATGTTACAAATGAAAAGAATTCACCAAAATTGTAAAATTTCTTTAAGTGATAGGTTTTTAGTTCACGTTATTTATTTTCATATTCCTTATAAGTGCCAGGAAACTAATTTCCACGATTTAATTAACCTGAAAACTAATAAAAAATTAATTCTTGCGGGCCCTTGATAGATTTTCCAGATTGATTGGCTCTTATTTATCATTTTACAGATTGTGCTTCGATTATTAAGAGGAAAACATGCACAATGAAGACAAAAATGAGATCCGCTTGTAAAGCTATTGTGCCTAAATACGCTGTAGTCGAAAACAAACATTCGTGATCAATTTGTTTCCATTCCAACGAAACTGACAGGAGCATTTAGATCGACGAAAACACTCTGCCGCGCTATTGTTTGTTTTCCAAGTTGTCGATTTATCAAAAGCGCAGCAGCCTAATTTGCCTGCCGTCGTCGGTCCGATTTGAGAAAACGCACCGAAAATTCGTTCCTCGTATATAGCCGGTGTGCGCCGACGATTTCCAGGAAGCACCAAAGCGAGTGAATCAGCTCGCGGGGGAGAGAGCAATTTCAACGAATGTCTTCAGGGTTGCTCACGTTTGTTTGCAGAAGAATAAAAGAAGACCTCGAGTCGCGAAGCCGCAAAATCAGGAGCAAGCAGCTCGTGCTGGTCACGCAGATTTTTTCTTTCAAGCCCCTCCACCAGTCACACTTCAGTAATTTTATTTACCTTAAACAAGAGTAAGGCTCATAGCTTGTCTGAACATCATGTTTTTCTTATTCGATATTAAAGATTACTCTTATGTATTTAAAACTTAAAGAAATCAAATTACATATTTGTTTCTATTTTTCTCGATTATTTATTCAAAGTGATAATTTTAATAGGATATAAACTAAAAATCTCGGAAAAAGGTATAATTTTACAATTTCCCGCGCTTTGCGGTGCAATTTTCCGGTATACAATTTCAAAATTCCTTCGACTGACGTCCTTTTTCAGTGTTCACTGTTCACACATGCTCCGGTGCACGTGTTTTTTTTATTTTTATTAAAAAATGTTGATATATTATAAAAATCAGTAATGTCGTGGCTATCGATTTTTTTATCAATTAAAGTGACAAAATGAATAAAATAAATTCCTTAAAATAAATTTTCAAACAGATTGTTTTTGTGCTAAACTACCGATTAAAATAACCTCCAAATTTTCTAGCAGTATTTAATTAATTTGCCCCATTCCTAGAAAAAAATCCTGTTTTTTAGAGAGGAAATAATTTGAAACTTTCTTATACTGGCAGCTGCTGATGAGTTATTGTTGTTTCAATTCTCGCCTGAGCTGCTAACCTGCTGTCGGGATGGCGTGCCTTATGATGCTCGTTTAATTAACCCATTAGACTCGGCGTTTAATTAACCTTTTCCAGCAAGCAGGCTCTTTTTGGCGCGGGTCCACGCGAGATTTGAATAATGAGTTCGTTGCTCTCGAGAGGCGAGCTGGAGGAGCAAAACAATGAATGCCACTCGCGTTTTTTGTCGCGAGCGCCGCGCGAAATGGAATTATATTCTTCTTCTGCCGCTTTTTCTCGCGCGTCTCCCCTTTGGCAAATAATGCGCATTGGCGCGATGTCAAATTGACCGTTCTTTGGCGCTTGATTTATTACAAGTGCGGCGTGCCATCTTTTTTGCCAATTATTTCCCCGCTCTGTGCATTCCGTGCATCCCGTCTTTCAGCTTTCAGGCAAAGCAAACAGACCAATAAATCTCAACTGCAGACTGGAGCCGCTCTAAATATCAAATAATACCTAAACGCTACTCGTAAAATTCGAATTTTCGAACTTTTGCGAGTTTAACATGGCTAAGAAACACTGTTTATTTTTTCATAATTTTAAGTAATTCACATAATTTATTGCATTAATTATTAATTTATGGTCTTAATAAATATAAAAACTGACTTTAATATATTTTAATGGTTTGCTGGTTTTTATTTTGTAAACTAGACTCGTTCTCCGTAAATTTGCAAAAGAAAAATGAAGGAGTAAACGAACGAGAGGCACGGAGTTCCGCCATCAAAGTAAAGTGGCGCAGTAAATAATAGTCAAAAGCGTCGTGCCGATTCAATTCTGGGCAAATTATACGCTCGCAGAAAGCCGAGTTGTGATCTGCGGGCCAAAAGTTTATTGCTGTGCCTTGTATTGCTCGCAGCGGCGAAACGAGATGCAAAGCAGCAGGCCTCTTGGCGGCGAGCGAGAAAATTTGGCCGAAAACACGGATTATTAAAAGCAGTCGCTCGACACGGACCGTTTCGCCTGGAACCAAAAAGTCAGCGACTGATCGCCACTCCTTAGCTGCGTTGATTTGCGAGATGCTTTTATTGATTCATAGTTTGCGATACACTGCTATTAGCATTCCCAAGATCAAATCAATCGAAATATTCTCGTTATGAAAAACCACAAAGGGAAAATTAAAAAAAACACACACACAATTTGTCAATTAATGATGTCACGTTTGTTCTGCCTCGCAAGATTATATTGTTTGTAGAAATACAATTTGGCTTTTTCAGTGTATTTTGTTCTTATCACTTGCAAGTCAACTATAAAAGAGCAAAATTTACTGATGCAAACTTGCCATTCAGTCGAAACCTTGTTCTGACATAGAAAAGGATGCGTTCCTTGTTGCTTCTCTGCGTTTTTCTTCTCGCATTCCGGCAAGGTGGGTGTTACTCCTACAATGCAAATTCGATTCTAACATATTATTTATTTTAAAGGAATGACCCTAAAATGCTACGAATGTGGCAGTGCGAGTGGAATTAATGCTGGGCAGCCGTCGTGTGGCGATCCGTTCAACAAAAGCCAAGCAAGAATCTGCGACGCTGAAGGAGTCGTTTGCATGAAAACCAAGGGTAATTTTTTTCTTTTCAGATGGAAGATTCGCAGTGTTTACGAGTTTCTGTTTGTTGAACAGTCCAAGGATTATTCACAGCAAGAAGTTGTGTGCCAAAAGGAACAACGTGCGAGCTAATCAATCAACGTCCACCGCAGCTTAAAATCGACTGCAAAATTTGTGAAACCGACTTGTGCAACGGTGCAGATTCAGATTCAGCTGCACCAAAATCCACTGCGACCTGGACTGCCCTTTCCTTTGGAGCGGCCGCTTTTATAGTCATGGCGCATTTTTATTAAATAATTTAGGGAACCTGCTGTATCAGTTCACTGCTGAGGGAAATAAAATTTAAAAAATAAAAAACGTTATGTTCTGGATTTATTTGAATTTGCAGCTGAACAGGAAAATGGTAAAATTTGTCGTTTTATTAAGATTTTAGATAAAATTGATACAGTATAATTTACACGCGGGGTCATTAATCTGTGGAGTGCAGAAAATTCTGCGGAAAGCAGACGAGTGCGCGCCTAATGGCCTGGATAAGAGCAGCAACAATGGTTTCATTCTCAGAGCGCATATTGTGTGCAAATAATGTGACCCGGTCCCAGGCCGCATTTCGCATAAAATACGGCACACACCGCCTATACCGAAATGAAATAAAAAATACCCGGGACGTTGGAGATATATATGTATGATTCATTTGCGGTGGGTGTGACGTGCGAAAAAATAAGAACAGGCATCATTATCACAAATCACCGCGGCGAGCGAACCTTGTGCGCAATTGTTTGTCTTTTTCTGTCTTTAATTCTCGAGTGCGGAACCGCCCATGCAGCCGCAGTGCTAATATATAACGAGAGTCCTCTCTCTCTCTCAATCTCTTTCCACGAGCTAGCAGCCTTGTAAACACGGCTGAATGGGGAAAAGGATTTGCGTTCATTTGTTGCACGCGCAGAATTTGGCGCCGCTTCAATGCGTTGACTAGACGCTTTGTGTAAATAAGACGGGTGTGACAATCGGACCTCTTCACGCCCTTTAAATCCCACTTTTTATTGTGCCGGTGTAATTGCCGCATTCGTGACCTGCCTGCCAATGCGACAGCCCAGCGCCAATTTCATTTATTCTGATCCTCGTGCCGTGCCGCAGTGCAAATTCCTACATTTTTTTTAGGAAAATTTGATATTCTGGGGAAGAAAAATAAACAGTCAGATTAGCTTTACCAGGCACGGCAGTAATTCTGTTTCAAAAATTATTTTCGTTTTTTACAGCGTTAATTAAAACCTATTGCTGCTACAAATTTGAGTCATTTTTCTCAAAACAGACAATCGTTTTCGGCACTTTCATGAAATTTTCCCGGAAAAAAACTAAATTTATGTCTTTTTTAGTATAAGTTTGAAAATTTTTACTTTAACGAGTTTCCTTCACTAATTTTTGAATCTCTTTATTAATTTGTACATTTTCGAACATGTTTGAAGAGCTGTATTTTTATTTCTAAATATATGTTAACCTCGTGTGTTTAAACCGGGGACCGTTTCGAACGTCAGAAGCAGACAGTTTACAACACAAGAATTCTCAAATTGTGCCTTACATTGCGAGTCTAAAGCTGTTAAACGATAAAATCGAGTAATTAAGCTTTTAATGAGTTTGGAAATACACATTGAAAGGGACGGAATGTACACTGACGCACTTGAATATCGGGTGTTAATTGTGGCGCGGCGGAGCAAGATGAAATTTATTGCATTACGGCGTAGTCAATTGTCTGAATATCTGGGTCCTGGGATGCATCAGAAAAGAGTGATATAGTTGCTTTAATTAAGCCCTTCTCTCTCGCGGTCAGTTTATCTGCTCCCCTTGGTCAGGGCGTGAGGGACAAACCGGTTCTCCCGAACTCGTGCATGTACAAAAGTAAAAGCTGACAACATAAATTTGATGCCTCCGATTGTTGATATGCATTTGCCGGGCTAATGAGCCTACTTTATGAAACGATTCCCTTTCTGATAATTTATGAGACGCGGCATGAAAGATGGCCCCCGACTCGGGAGCAGCATGAAAAATCTTTCAATCAATATCCGACTGTGAATGCGGGACGAGGAAGCGTATTAAATGCTGACTCCTGCATTTAGAAGCTAATTTAGCCTCACAGATTGCTTCCATTTTTCTTTTGTTCTTTACCTTTACTGTTTTTGTGCCATTCAATCGCAGGTGCATCGCGGGAATGAGTCGTGAAATGACTGCTGTCTGGCAACAGCATCTCATGAATTATTAAAATCGAGAGAAGAAGCTTCCCGACCTTTTTTATACATGGGTTTTCCTAAAATTGAGCTCAGCATCAACTCTGATCATTTTCATTTTTCAGCTTTCACAAAACTCGGCGGCGAGGAGAGTGATTGTTAGGCAATTTCTCAGCTACACTGCTGCACAGGTTGCATACTTAGTTTTGCATTTTCTCTCAATTTAAAATTACAATAATTTGCAAATGCATGGAAACAGTATGGTGAATGAATTTTGAATTTCGATATTTTACCGTTCAGTATTTTAACTGTGGGGGACCTTATAAATTATGTAAATTTGCAGAAGAACAAGAGCCTTTAAGCTCAATCATTTGAAGAACCTCTTTTTTAAAGATTGAGATGCCTTCTGTTTGTGAGAGCAGTTTCAATCAATGTGAAACCTTCGTGTTTCCTACCAACAAACTTTTCTGCACAATAAACAAACACTCCGAGGAAATGCAGTCTGTGAATTTAATTCAATTAGACACACCATTCCTGCTCAGGTTTACTGGTTTTCGCCATTCAGCAAAATATACTGTCCATATTTTTACTGTTTACTGGGCTTCCAAACTGACCCTTGCAAGACAAAGTTTGGAATCATAAAAAGCAAGTGGCAATAAGGTCAACTCGATATTTAGAGGACCGGCGTAGAGGACAAATTTAGTGATAACAAACTGACCCAACAGACTCGCACGATGGCTTATTTTGATAGATAAATGATTTCAGCGTTGTATACAGTAGCTGGTCCACAATGAAGAGTGCAGGTTGCACGACGGCTATCGTGCTGTTTTTCGCTCATGCAGCATTCGGTGCAGGTAATATGGATTTTCTGAAATATTTTTTAGATTGCGGAACACAGTCATCTCATTTCTAACTAAACAATCAATGCAAATGAAAATTAGTAACTAAATCAGTTTAATTGGCAGCAATTTTTTAATCACATTGAATTTTTAACAGATCCAGTAGGTGGTGTCTGCAAGGGGAAAATTACTGCAGATCGAAGCGTCGAGCCTGTTTACCTTCGGTCAACTGACTACAGTGTTTTAAAGCATGTGGACGGAACTTACCAAGTTGAGAACGGAGAAAGCGTAATCGTGGCGTGCCCAGGAAGCAGCAAAATGTTTGATATACTTTTAACAACCGATATCAAACTCGAGGATGGAACTAACTCATTTTTGGCAACGTGCAACAATGGAAAAATAAACCCCTCAATCTTGGGTGTTCAGCGGGTAAGAACTGTATATGTATAGCTTTCAAAATAGTAACTTTTTATCGCGGATATGCTCAACGAACATTATTTTCAAGCACTATCCACTTTTTTAGGTGTTTGAGATTGGACAGTGGCAATGCGAAACCGAGCTTGTCGTAGACGCAAAAACGGAGACAAAAAATGCCCAATGTCAAGAAACATGGATTGATTCTGGATTTGATGCAAAATATCGTGCAACAACCAATTTAACAACAATTATCAGACACACTGCCGTGGGCACCTGCTATAACGAAAGAACAAAGTCCGTCCTCTTCTCTAAACAAATATGGTCTCGCGGATTATCTCTTGGCAGTTCTTCAAGCTCTTCGTGGGACTCGATTTTCCTTGACAAAACTGATTTGGACAATCTGTATAAAAAACACTCGGACTTGGACAGAGGGCATTTGGCTCCCGATACTGACTTCCAAAACTATGCTCTTAAAAAGCTGACGTACTATTACCATAATGCAGCACCGCAATTGAGCGCCGTCAATTCATCTGGCGTTTGGAGAAAATTGGAGGGAAGAATGTGGGGAAATCGTGAATCCGCCGAAGTTTACACAGGAACGAGCGATGGCGAAGAGCAACACGTGAATATGATTTATAGAAAAATATTTCATCATGTTTGAAGTTGACTTTGCGTTATATACTATAGGCGTCAGGACAACCCGAGTATCTCGATAATCAGAGAAAACTTGTCCGCATTCCTGATTTCTTTTGGAAGCTCGTCTTTCCCGGCGTGGATTCCTATGGTCTCGATGGTGTAAGTATTGTTTCCTATAAAAACTTCACAATTTAATCCTAATATTACAGACTCCTTTTGGTTACGTCATTTGCAATAAGGAGAGAGTTCGCAACACACAAACAAAGAAAGTTTTGTCAAAGCACCCGTGCGATGGCCAACTTCAAGGAGGCTTTTGTCTCTATGGAGACGATACACAATTGATTTCTAACTTGTTTCCCGAGGCACGCGTTAACTGACTTATTTCGCAGGACCTGACATTTTAATTTAAATTGTACGATCCGAATACCGTAAATTTGTTTTCAGAGCTTTTACCGTTTTCCCCTGTGGCATTTTTATCAATAAATGTTTTTTAATGACGTACATGAGCATTAAACAAAAAGCTCTCTTCAAATTCAAGATTTGTATTATTTTGTTTTTTAAAATAAACAGGAAATTAATTCTATTTGCATACAAATTAAATATATTTAACATTCGAGACACATTTTTTTAAATCGATAGCAGGTGACAGCATCTAGTAAGCGAACGGTGTAATTTTTACTGGTTTTATAATTTAAAAAGCAATGATATTCTTTGAAACTATCATCTATTCCCTGCTGAAACCAAATCCACGTGCGTTTATGCAGTACAAACCATGTAGTTTTCTTTTACGCTGTGTTTGGATTTTTTTAAAGATTGAGATGCCTTTTCTGTTTATGATAGCAGTTTCAATCAATGTGAACCTTTCGTGTTTTCTACCAGTAACCTTTTCCGCACAATAAACACACTCTTCTCCTTTTCCATTCGCACGCAGATAAAATCGCATGTGAATGCGTCCATTCATGAATAAAAATGTTGAGAGGGAAACCTCCACTCGCCGCGGCAGATGGGCGAATGTGCAATAAAGGTTGCGTGCCAGCGAAACGCAATTAATGCCATCTGATTAGCATCAGGGACGAATTCAAAATCAATTTTTTACAGAACAATCAATTTAAGAACAAAAAATCGCAGCATCACGCGCGGCCGCCGGCGATTTTTTTAGTTTTTTTTAACACGTGAAATGACGCAGCACAACGTCTGCGATAATTAAAGTGTGCATGCATAAAAGGGGATGACGAATTGAGAAAAACACACGCGCCCGTTTTTCCCGGGTTTAATGAAAGTTTTAATTAAAAGAGCGAGTGTGATAGATTAAACGTAGAGATTTGATTACATACACACACACAATTTCTACTCTGCAGCCAGCTCGATGGGTGTTAAAGATTAATGGCGCAACCCTTGCCGTGCATGTAGAAAAATAAAGGGCCAACCCGCGTGTTTTTATTTCATCCGCCAACACAAAGCAGCGGCTACCCTGCGAGACTGGTAATAAATTGAAGGGCTTTTATTTGATGAAATATCGCTTGAAAATTAAAAAAAGAAACACTCACCAGCAGCGTGACCAATTGCGATCCGGCGGGACACCACGCTGGCATGAGACCTTTTTAATAATCAAATTAATGTACATAGCTCTCGGCCCAGGCAGCCAAAGTGGTGGTGCTGGTATTTTTCGGAATGAATTACATTCATTAACCAACTCTTGCTGCCCTCGTCCGAAGACATAAAATTTAAGCCTTCCACAAATCCATTTTTTGTTCACATCTCGTTGAAAAAAATGAAACCTGCGCTCTGCAGAATTATAATGAAAATACGCAGAACGCTCTAAAAGCAATCAAGACACTAATTGACTTACAAAGAGCCGGAATTTCTTTTACAACCGAGCACGAGCCATGCACATGTTAAAGTGTACACTCGCAGATGAAGATTGAAGATAAACTCGTGATGGCCATTTTTGTAAATCAATATTCGCCGGTTAATTGGAGGCGAGGTAGCGGAGCGTGACAAAACATCTTCCATATAAAGCGGCGAAAGGGGAAATAAAGCTGCACGACTGTTAAGCGATGGCGGGTGGCGCGTGCTGCCGCGAACAAGAAATAACACTAAACTTGATTGGTGATGTATGGAGCATGGCATGCCTGATTCCGATTATTACAACGGGCGGGCGCGCGGGCGGGCAGAGAAAATTCTTTTATCGTGTGCGTCCGGGGGCCGGCCGGGGGTAATGACGGGGCGCGCTCGCTAAATTATACATTCCTTGTTATTCTGGGGCTGCAACAATGCGCGCCGCAACTCTCTCGTAATAAAGAGCAGTTTTAACACTCTCCACTTTCGCACCCTCCGCGCTGTGAGTAACAAGACACAGGCACGGCGCCAAATTAAATAAATTCACGCGTTCTGTGGCCGAGTTTCAATGACAATGGGCTAGGGAAGTGTTTCATACGATTTTCAACCCTGAAAGGAATAACTATTTAGCGTCTGAACCGATTTAATATCGAATCGATTATTTAGACGTGATCTATTAAATTTTTACAAATTATTAGTCTGTTTCTTGTTCAATGCGGATTTTTTATTGAAATTATTTGCAATTAAATTGGTTCTCAACATACAAGTTGAAAAAAATGAACATAACACGTTCTCTTCTTGACAGTTTGTTTTATTTTTAATCCGCTTGTGACAAAGATCACTAATTCCAACTTGAAACACTTCCCTGATCAAGTCTGCAACGTTAATCCAAAATGAGAGTGAGGCTGATTTATTATTCGTGTGCGCGTCTGGCTTTATCGGAATAAACTCAGCGACGTAATGGGGTCTTGCATTGTCCACGTCCACCCCCTGCGAGAGCGAATTCCAAAGGGAGGCGGCCAGATCCCTGATTAATAATTATATGCAGCCGTCCGGCGGACTCACTCGGCGACGGCCGGCCAGCGCTTCTTAATTCGATTGCCAATTGCTGACGCGGCAGGCGTGATCAACAGGAAGGCTGCACTGATGGATGTGCCAGCATTCTTCTGGGTAATAAATAATTCATCATTGAAATTTAATTAAAAGCGCGCGGACGACACCGCCAGGGCCATTACTCACGGCCAGATCGGTGTGAAATTTGCACTTTTGCAAAGAGCAAGTTCAGGTTACAACGTTGCGTGCGGATCTTAACTCTTCCTCAGACTGCAGGCATTGTCTTTCAACTCTGACAAATGTTCTTCAGACTGTGAGCATTTATATTAGAGGCTTGTTTCATTAAGAAGGCTTTTTGCTAATAACAAGGAAAATCAAGGACAAAACCCCTCTAAAAATGTAATTAAAACTGTAATTTACAGGGTTGCTGAAGCTCCATTTTTGCTCCTAAAGGAAAAAAACATTTTTAAGTTTAAATTTTCAACTCTCTATACAACAGAAATTCATTTTGTTTTTAAACAAAAAGTTACAGGGACCAGAACACACCCTCTAAACCACTCTAATTTTGTTCAGAAATCAAAAAGTTCTAAGCTGAAATAATGCACAGAAGGAGTGGTCTAAATTCTCTCTCTAGAACGAATGATTTATTGATTTATTGCGTCTAATTTAATCTGGACACGAAAAATGACTAGTTGAGAGCATCTTAACAGAATGCAAACTCCGTCCGCGTGCGGCTGGTTGTGCAAAGTATATGCGGGCCACGCCAAAGCTGAAAACTACTTTTCGACTCGTTGCAAATGAGAATTGAGACGACCTACACCATGCAAGATATAACCTGTCAATAGATGTCTGTATGTAAATGAGGAGTAGGGGACAAGCGTATAAATAAAGCGCGCCTGCTCATATTCTTTATCATTCTGATTCTGAGTTTGCTACCTGGCCACTCTAGTTAGTTGGCCAGAGCAGGAGCTATACAGCTCAGCCAAGTTAGTTTTATTCCTGACCCTAAACCTAACTTGCAATCGGCAAGGGGAAACCGACCTGCGGTTTCCTCTGTACAGCCCGGCTGTTCGTCAAACTGTTTATCCGGTTGACGCCGATTGCAAGAGTCCCTTACTTAAATCCGCGCGACCGGTCGACTTTCCCAAGTCGTCGTCGGAGTGCCCGCCACACGTTAGCTTTTCATTAGTATTTGAACCTAAACCCCTAGACTAACCGGTAGGCCGCTTCAGTGGGGGCTCGGCCTATTAAAAATACTTAACAAAAGTTAATTCCCGACCCGATATAAGATCTAACAAGAACCTAAATTAGGATTCCCTTGCGCTAGGTCGGTTTAGCTTTATTCCAAATAAAGTTAGGCAAAAATAAAATCGGAAATCGCGTTAAAGTAGAGATTTTTGCAATCACCATGTCCAGCTCCAAAGAATTAGGTGCCATTTTCGGTCAACCTAATCCAGAACCAGAAACGCTTGAGAAAGAAATAGCAGAAGAACTGCAAGACTTCGCTATCGTCAAATTTCAAATTCCCAGCCTTCGCGGAATGTGCGAGAACGCGTTGATGACGGACGCGCTGTCCGAAGAGAATCCAAACGATTTAATCCTGCAACTAGTACACCATTTCGAACGCGATAGAAACCGGCAAGTAGGCGATGCTGCGTACGCGATCCAGCAATTCAATCACGCGAGAGCCAAGTCCAAAATCGCGGGAAGAACAAGAGGATTAATTGCGAAACAGCTCGAAATGATGAATAAATCGTTCTACACAGCCCCATCTCACCGTGATCAAATCACAGAAAATACCGCGAAGTTAGTAGAGTTCGAAAATTTTGACGAGCCCAGAGAAGTTCAATTTGCAGCAAACAAATCGGCACAGCCGAATCCCTCAAGCAGTTTGCACCGCGAAAGCGAATACGCTGATGCAAGTCGTAATGACATGCACAGACGTACACTCCATGAGACGAGGGAAAAATCATTTCATTCCTCGTCAGGGCAAATCGGACACCCATTACCGTCCGAAAGTCCCCAGAATTTGTTCGGCAGAAATTCATTCGGCCCTCAGACAGCTAATAATTTAGCAGCAAATTCTAAATTCTATCGCGCCAGCAATTCATCAAGAAATGCAGGTGACGAAAACATTCCTGACCTACGCAATACCCAAGACACCATGACCACACTCAACAATTCATTTATGAATGCAGGACAAAATTCCACGCTGCACTCTGCTCCACATTACACAAATTCCACGTTACATTTCCCCGTACATAACTCAAATTCCTTGTTCGGATCGTATGGCATGCGCCAGCCACAACCAAATCCTACAAACGATAGGAATGTGCAAGGCCAGCTGCACAATGACCCAATTTCACACATTACTCAAGCATTTCTGCAAGCCATGCAAATGACGCAAAACAACAGCAGCAATCGCGATGACTCATATAAAATCCACAAAATCAGAATTCCCCAGTACAAAGGCAAGCTCGACTCAAAAACCCCGCTGGAATATTTGAAATTAATTTCAAACCAGGCAAAAATGTACCAAGTAGACGAGTTGCAATTGATACATATCAAGATGCCAGCATGCTTGGAGGGGGATGCGAGTTACTGGTATGATTGCGTGGGGAAAAATTGCGCGACTTTACAAGAATTCAAAAACTTGTTCATGACTGAATTTGCAGCCGTTGATTACCTCCGCAGCTTGAAACGCGAATTAGAGCGCCGAACCCAGCATGTTAATGAACCACTCACGACTTATATTCACAAGATCAAGGCGTATTGCGATATTATCGACAAAAATGCCACCGACAGAGAGATCATTCAGCGGGTACTTGACCAAATGAATCCCCAATATTTTCCGTTCATGCAGAAACACAATTTCAGCACGTTAATGGATTTATTGGAGGAAGCCGCGCGCGCTCAGAGTTTCATGTACAAAACAAAGACATATATTCCACCGCCTTCTGCCGCTGAGAGTGTCGAGACATCTTTAGCGTATACCGGACGCCCTGTTGACAATACCCTTGCGCCGCAAGAAATTCCGCTCGAGACGCTGAATCCGCAGCTCTCACGTTCACGATCGCGCCGCGAAAAAAGGCATGAGAAGAGAGGCAATTCGCGAACAAGTTCCTATTCACGCGAACGTTCCTACTCTCGTGATACTTCGCGCCACAGGTCGAGTGAGCGGAACGCGCATTTCAACAAAAATCATGACAGGCGCCTAGATTCCCAAAGATCTTATTCACGCGAATCACGTGACCACTCTGCTAACAGAAGCGACAGTCGTAGCGACTATCGCCATTCATCTGGCGATAGGAAAGACAAATACGCGCATAAGTACAAAAGAGACTACTCCGATTCCAGCAAGCAAAAGCCGAAATATGATAATAAAACTAACAACTCAAGCCGCGAGCACAGCCGCGAGAAAAAACGAGACTTAACTCCACACAACAAAAAGTCGGGAAACTAAAAAAGAAACCTGTGACTCAGGCCTCGGAGAGGCACAGGCGACAAAAAATGAAGGAGAAAAACTTAAAAGCAATGCTTGACCAGTCAGTTCCACAAATGAAGAAAATGAAGAACACAAACAGCGTAAATTACGATCGGCCGTATATACCTTTAACTATTTTCGGACGCCATTACAAAGGTTTAATCGACAGTGGCAGCGACGTTACTTTGATTGGAGACAAACTATTCCAAACCATTAGAGAAAGGAAGCCAAAAATTCGCTATGCAGCAAAAACAATTAGCACGTTGGGTGGAAAAACAATCGTAGAAGCATTAGTAGAATTGAAAATTGAGTGGAAAGCAGGAAAAGTCACAATTCCTTGTTACGTTCTCAAAGACAACGGAAATTCTATCCTGTTAGGCAGAAATTTCATGCGAGCAGCAAAAATCGGATTGACAGCAAATGGTTATTTTCACGCTAGCCAGCCAGAAAAAGTTTTCAGATTCACGCGCAAACGCGAAGCGGACTTGAAACTGTTCCACGCAAAAGTAGATGAGCAGCGAATTTTGCGTGAGCTGCTAAAGGAGAAAATTGAAAACGACCAAAACGACAAATTCCTCGTCATGCTCAAGAAATACAACAAATTCGGAATATTCAGCGAAAGCCCCGGATTAGCAAAAAACTTTGCCGTTAATGTGGAAATAAAAGATGCACTTCCATTCAAAACATCTTTACGACCATTGAATAAAGAGATGCGGACGATATTGGATGCTGAACTCGACAAAATGCTCGAACACGACGTTATCGAGGAAACTGATAATATTGTATTCGCTTCCCCTATTCATTTGGTTAAGAAGAAAACTCCACCTGGAGAGAAACAAAAATACCGTTTAGTAAGCGACATGCGTTTCCTAAACGGTAGGACTATTGCAAGGCCATATTTGAACGCTCAAAATCTCGACACCATATTTAGTCAAATCAAGGCGAAATATTACACAAAAATCGACTTGAGTGGTGCTTATTGGCAAATGCAAATAAAATCTGACGATCGAAAGTATTTTGGAATTAACACGCATCGCGGATTATTCCAATACAAACGAGCTCCGTTCGGATGGAACGCGTCAGGATTCGAATTTCAGAGACTGATGGACAGAACATTAAAAGGATTGATTGGAGATTTTGTTGTTAATTTCTTTGACGACATTGTTATTTACAGCCATTCCTTTGAAGAGCACGTATTGCACGTGGAAAAAGTTCTAAAACGCCTACACTCTGCAAATTTGACAATAAACCCCAAAAAGCTACAAGTAGCAGCGACAGAAATAGAATTGCTTGGACACAAAATTTCTGAAGGAAAAATGATTCCTATGGAGGAAAAAATAAAAAGTATAAAAAATTACAAAGCTCCAGAAAACAAGAAAGAAGTCATGCAGTTACTAGGTTTAACCGGATTTCTTCGCCGTTTTGTTCCAAATTACCAGATCGTGGTAGCACCAATTACTCAACTTCTCCGTAAAAATGCAAAATTCAACTGGAGTACATCGCAGCAAAAAGCATTAGATCAAGTGATTCACCATTTGACGTCCGACCAGTGCGTATTACATCTGCCAGATATGAACAAAACATTTGAAATTTACGTGGACAGCTGCAAAAATGGAATTGGCGCGATACTGATGCAAGACGTTGACGGAGAAGGCCCAAGACCAATTTTCTACATCAGTAGACAGACAACAGATACTGAGAAAACCTTTTGCGTTTCTGAATTAGAAGCAGTCGGTTTAGTCTGGGCTATTTCAAAGTTCCAGGACTATATTCAGTATTCCCGTTTTGTCGTCTATTGTGATCATCAGGCAATAAAAAACCTTCTGCACCAAACAAACCCTTCCGGCCGGTTAAAACGGTACGCACTTTACTTAAGTGGTTTCAATTGTGAATTAAAATATCGCCCAGGTGACTCAATGGGAGCACCAGATGCACTTTCGCGAAATGCTATTTACACAATCGACGATTTTAAAACGCCGAACACAGCACGCGATTGCACAATCCCTCTGGACGAGATCAAACAAGATGGACAAATTACGTTCAATGATGAAAATTGCCCAACAGTCAAACACAATTGCAATAGATGCGAAGATAAACCAGTCAAGCTTGTGCACTCAAAAGGACCACGAAAAAAGAAAAATAAAGTTGCTGAAAAGGAGAAGAGAAATGAACCAAGCAAGAAGAAAAAATTGCCAAAAGCAAGATATTCAAGCAAATTAGTAAACCCATCGCCGCAAGAACTGAAAATGGGAAACAGACTAAAAGTTCTGATTGCGCAACTTCAAGACTTACCGGATTTTCCAACCAATGACGAGCAGTGGAAAATTGAACAAGACAAAGATGCGGAAATTGTGACACTGAAACAAGCAGTTAAATCAGGCCATAAACCGAAATATGGTTTAATAAATGATGTGTTGCACTATACTGCCAAAAACAAAAACTTAATTGTTTTGCCAGCGCACTTGAGACCTGCCGTATTAAAATATTGCCATTCTGATGTGTTGTCAGGCCATCCAGGCAAGTTTATAACACAAAAGAAAGTTGCAAATTATTTTATTTGGCGCAACATGAATAACGACATCAACGAGTTTGTCGCAGGATGTGAAATCTGTCAACGAGTTAAGTCAAAAAACCAAACAAAATTTGGCTTATATAACAGAAAACTCGAATCTCACGTCGGAAATTTACTCAGCGTAGATGCTATCGGACCTTTGCCGCGCAGTTCAAGTGGAAATGTACATGCCATTGTTTTCACTGACGTATTCAGTGGCTATACAAAAATTTTTCCAACTCGCACGTTGACCAGTAAAGTTGTAGTTGATCGTTTAGTGTCGTACTGTACCACTTTCGGAATACCAGAACGCATACTCTCAGACAATGCTTCCCAATTTGTATCAAAATTGTGGAAAGATACTTGCAAACGTTTAGGTATTGAGTACACAGTGATCAACCCATACAGGCCATGCGAAAATAGAACTGAACGCACAAATAAAGAGTTAAAAAAGAAGATTCGGTGTTACGCACAAAGCAATAACAAATTGTGGGACGTTAATTTGGACGCGATCGCCTTTAGTATTAACTCCGCGGTGTCTTCCAAAACAAAATTTACACCGAATATGCTAATGTTAGCGCGCGAACTCCATCACCCACAAATGCCGCGCGAACCAGCTGACGAGATAGAATATCACGAGTACGCAAATGAGTTGATAAAACGATTAAAGACAGCAAACGAAATCGCACTTGAAAACTCAGCAACTGCACAAGAGAGATACAGGACCCGTTACAACAAAACAAGACAAGACCACCCATTTGACGTTGGAAAATTAGTCCTGCGCGAAACAAATACTCTTTCGAATAAAGAGAAAAATATCGCCGCTTCCCTCGCGCCAAAGTACGAAGGGCCATATCGTATCAAAGAGATGGTAGGAAAAAACTCATTCCTCCTAGAGACACTAGATGGACGGCAAGTAGGCAAAAGACACGCAGACCAGCTCAAATTATTTACACCTTCACCACCCTGGACGTATTAAATACAAAAAGCCAATAAAAACCTTAAACTTAAATAAACCTCCAACTAAAACATAGTGACACAAATAAACATTAAATAAACTAAAATCCAAAAATAAACTAACCCACAAATTAAATGACTTATCCGTATTAAATAATGATTACCAAACCGCTACTTCCAACTGATGAATTAAACCTCAAAGTATCAAGTGTGCCTGCTGCTCAACGCCGCAACCATTCAGACCGACATACGGTCTACAACCTTTAAGACCGACATCCGGTCTTAACCCTCAATATACCAAAATTTGGTTTATTAGGAGGCCTTTTTGGTTTAGTTAAAACTAACCGCAATTCGGTTAGTTGACTAATAAATCATGCCAATTTTAAAATGCTATTTTCATTAATTGAATAATAATCTATTCAACTTCTATAATTTGTGTGTATACCAAAAATTCATTATTTGATTGTATGTAAATAAAGATAATTGTCATTACTGTTCTTGTTCAGAAAATTCATGTAACAAGTCATGTAACAAGTCAAAATTTCATTTACGCCCTTGTTGTAAAACGACATAATATTTAAAATTGTTTGTTACATTGATTATCCACAATATTGTACACAAGCCAATTTTCTTTTTGCGACCCCGGATATGAGACGACCTACACCATGCAAGATATAACCTGTCAATAGATGTCTGTATGTAAATGAGGAGTAGGGGACAAGCGTATAAATAAAGCGCGCCTGCTCATATTCTTTATCATTCTGATTCTGAGTTTGCTACCTGGCCACTCTAGTTAGTTGGCCAGAGCAGGAGCTATACAGCTCAGCCAAGTTAGTTTTATTCCTGACCCTAAACCTAACTTGCAATCGGCAAGGGGAAACCGACCTGCGGTTTCCTCTGTACAGCCCGGCTGTTCGTCAAACTGTTTATCCGGTTGACGCCGATTGCAAGAGTCCCTTACTTAAATCCGCGCGACCGGTCGACTTTCCCAAGTCGTCGTCGGAGTGCCCGCCACACGTTAGCTTTTCATTAGTATTTGAACCTAAACCCCTAGACTAACCGGTAGGCCGCTTCAGAATCGTGATTTCCCAATAACCGCACGGTTTGAAAATTTATGTGATTGGCGAGATAAATCATGGAAGGACGGCAGCAAACAAAAAGTCCGAGTGGGCGGGTTGTGCACTCGCCGCAATAATTTCTCATTGTCAGGGACACGAAATAAATACGAAAAGCAGACAGATATAATTTAATAATTATCGAGCGAGGGGTCCTGCGCGCCATTTTTTTCTAATTTAGGACTGTAATTACCTGGCTCACAACAATGCCTGCCCGCGCGTCGATACCTGAACCAATTTCCCTGCGGCTCCCGCTGAATTTATATTTATCATCTCTCTTTTTTTTGTTCAGCCTTGCACGGTTTGGGGTAAAGAGAATTATTATTATAGCAAGCCGTGAGCAGGTAGATGATACGGTAGAAATTGCGCCCAGAGGTAGCTGTTGTCGGGGGAGAAACAATAAGAAAAATAACACAAGTTCTTTTTGTATAAAAGCACACCCTTCTTTATTCTTAAGCGCGAGGTCTTGTTGCTGCCGGGCAGGTTTTCCTCACGCCCTCCTCGCTCCTTTTATGACACGCCGTTATAAAGCTTAATTGGGCACTTCAGGGGAATGCAAAATTAGACAGGGGGATGCTTAAACTGCATTGCCCTTTAATGTTTTGAAAGTCGACCTAAAAGTATTCGATATTTCGGCGGAATGATATCGCTTAAATATATCTTTTATTTTTATAAACGGTCTTTGACGAAGTTTCTGAGCACACCAATCGATTCTTGAGAGTGGAATTAGGTAAAGTGGATATTTTTTGTGACCAAAAATTCCAGCGCAACGTGCAAACTTTTTTCCCGTCAAAACAATACTATGAATGCGAGAAGTGCGCATGCGTGAGAGCTGGTTTGAGCATTTGCAGAGAGACCGCCTGTACGAATGACTTCATTGTCAGATCTAGCTAGCTCTGACGCATGCGCAGTTCACGCATTCATATTGTTTTGGCGGGAAAAAAGTTATACTTAATTTTGCTACACACGTCGCGTTCGACATTTTGGTCAGAAAATTGTCCAATTTTCCTAATTTGACCCTCGAGAATCGATTGGTGTGCTCAGAACCTTCGTCAAAGACGGTCTTTAAACTTTAAAAGATATTAAACATCTTTTACATTTTATCGTAACAAAATTTGATTATATTTGGCCATCTTTTCTTTTGAATAAACCGCATGAAGTCCGTTTGCCTACATGTGTTCCGGAGGTTAAAATTCTCTCGCCGGATTGATTTTGTTTTGGCGTTCAAAATTTACGGCCTATTTTAATGAGCGACAAAAGCGTTGGCGCCGGAGTCAAAGCAATTTGTCTCATCCAACGGTGTTTAAGTGCTACACATATTCCCTCCCAGGTTGATCTCTTAGCCATATTTAGTGGTCTAAAATTAAAAAGCCACGTGGCCCAATCAGCTCTCTGTGCGTTATTATGCAAATTACCGTTGGCCATCAGACGAAGGATTATTTGTAGCAAACAGCACGGCGTGCGTGCATCAATCAAACGTGAATTACGAACCAAAACACATTACCCGTGGCCAGGATCAACAATATAATATGTATATGCGTGATGCTAAATAATTTAATTGCTGCTGCATTATTAATGAAGTCACCCCGGGCTGTTGGGTTTCATGTCCAGCAGACAGCAGCGGCTTATGCAAATGCCCGCTTTTCTGTTCGAGAAGTGTAAAGGTGCGTGTCACTTTTTTTGTGTTTTCGTGCAAACTAAAGCAGTAGTCTGCTGGATCGTCAAGCGAATAAAAACTGGGAGCCACACGCATCGGAATAAATTAAATCTCTTGCTAAGAAGTTACAATTAAATAAATGGTCCGGAAAAGGGCAGGGGATCCGCAGAGAAATTATTTTGATAAAAGAAACGAGCAGCTGCGCATCATCGGCTGAGAGTAATTTATTCCGAGGCATGAACGGCAATACGCCTCTTTCGACAGAAGCCAAGGTGTAAATATTTTATGTTTTCTCAGAAAACAACGAATTTCCCTCCCTGCCTGGGACCTTTTGAGGGCAAAACGAATAGACATTCGTCATTTTGTTAAACAAACAGTTCCAAGAGTTGATTTTGTGTTCTTGACTCGACAAACATCACCACCTGAATTAATGCGGCCATTTTTGACGGATTTCCCATCAGCCCCGAAAACCTCACTTTTGACTGTTTGTCTGGTATATAATTTCTTCCATAGAGCCGAGCAGCCTCACTTTTGATTAAGATTTAGTTCGGCGATATAAGTGCCACCGCAGCGAAAGCGAACAACAATACGCGCCGAGTAGGCGTGTGTGCACTCCGATATTCGAGATAAGTAGCGGTTGGCTCCATTATTCTGTCACTGCGCCAGCGGTGAAAAATACATTCGTATCGAACAGCCCGATTCGTATCGCTCGAGCGTAATCTAATTAAAGCATCATCGGACCCGCCTGATTATAACATTTCGCTGCCTAGAACAATGGCTGAATTTTTCAAGACCTCTTCCCTCTCTGGACCCGCGGGAGATGCAGCGTACTTTTTCTTAATTTCCCTTACCTTGCGCCGCGTAAATAATCGCCCTCGTGAGAGCCAGCACATTAAAACGCAGCACGAGCTGAATTAAAAATGAGCAAAGATAGGCAACCCTTCTACTCTTTCACCAGAGGCTAAAATTTCTACGCAAGATAGTGATAAATTTGGAAAATTAACACCTGCCCTTCTAAAGTAAAATTATTATTTATCATAAAAAAAAGTTCTAAGATTTTAAGATTTTTACTGCTATGGTCCGAACATGGCTAAGAGCTAAACGCAGCACCATAATCGCGGAACTGGTTGCCAAAGTGGCGCTGGAGGGCTATTCTGCTGCCGTTCGGCATCGGCACGCACGGAATTAGCAAAACCGGCCGGCGAAATGACTCTCTTGGATAATCTTGGGCCTCTTTACGACGTGAAATGTCTCTACTCGAGAAAAGATGAATAATGTGTTGCCCCTCGAGAGAGCGAGAGAAAATTATTCAGGGGCGTGCTGGCTGTTTCAATTAATACCTTTGAACCGAAGGTTCTCGCTCCAGAAAACCCGGCGCAGAATTTAAAGTACGAGTGCCTATAAGGTCACATGAGACAACAATGGAGCCATTGTCTCCGCGCGAGTGTCGTGTCGTGCACCGAGATTTGCAATGTCACATGTACAAGAGGTCCGCCCTTTTTTGAATGGCCTCGTAATCGATTCGCCGATACTGTGAATTAATGCAAAAAGCGACGTTAATTGGAATTCGGCGGTGGGCTTTGCCGCAGCACGCCTTTTTCAAGTAGGCCCGGATTTATGATCGCAATAAGCAATCAGCATCCTCCGCATCGGCATTTCATTTAATTTTTTAAACGCTGGCCAGGCTCCAAAAGGCGGCAGCAAAGGTTTACTAACGGATGGCTCGCTTTTTATTACTCTAAAAATCCAATCAAAAGCATTTCCCCGATTGGGGGCTGCACACAACAATTCTGGAAATACGCGCGCAGCCTTTCCTGTCTCGAGACACCGGAGGAAAGTGTCGAATTATCAGCATGCAAACGCAATTTCTCCGATTCAATTTGTCGGCTTGCAAGAAGACAGAAGTGGCGTGTGCGAAAGGGGAGAAAATCGCGTGGCCAGAATCTTATCTTAAGCGGCGTGCGCGTGGTTCATGAGCTAGGGTGTTACATTTATCACCTTACGCTCTCGTCTCGTTTTGTAAAGCAAACTACTTTGTACTCGCGGCTGGTTGGAGATATTTCCGCCAGTCATCTATCAGACAGACACATGACTCCATCAAAACGCGCGTTATTCTGTTCGCCAAGACGGCGCACCGCGTGGTTTCGTTCGTTCGGTTGATGTGGTGTGTGTCGGCTGCCGGGGGTTATCTCTGCGTGATGGATGGCTCTTGCATGCCCAACTGCATTTTTTGATATCCAAAGCTACTGCAGCAGCAATTTCGTGGCCCTCATCCAGCTGCACGAGACGA
Source organism: Cloeon dipterum (assembly GCF_949628265.1). NCBI lineage: Eukaryota > Metazoa > Arthropoda > Insecta > Ephemeroptera > Baetidae > Cloeon > Cloeon dipterum. The sequence goes on along the minus strand of NC_088788.1, from coordinate 37,002,757 downwards.
GTTTGTTTTTTACTTTTTTTCCCTGTGTTTGCCAGATATTTTACTGCCGCAGAATCAAATATTGAGAACCGCAGTGGCGCGGCGCGGCGTGCGATGCGCCTCTAAAACGCAGCGCTGGCGAGGGGCCCGCCAGCGAGTTTTAATAAAAAATGCAGCCGGGACAAACTCGCGCTGAGCCATCTCAGGAATTCTCTTATTGCACCCGGGCGTCATTCTCGGGGACGCGATTAATAAATTCTCGAGCACTTTGGCCGCAGAAGCTGCAGCGCAGGTAAAGGATGCGAAGCGATGCGATGAGGCCAATGAGTGTCACCGTAAATTCTCGCGGCTAAGCTGTTGTATCAAATAGCTGCTGTCCACTCCGATGCCAAATCGGCTGCCAAAGTTAAGACTCCCATTATAGATATATTTAGCGCCCACTTTCTTGTCTCTGCATGAGCAGTTTTTTTTTGCTCTTTTTATCCCTGTCCGAGGACCGGGAAGGGCGCGCACTGCACTGGCACGAATGCTGAAACCCGGGTCCCAATAACACCGCGAACGGATAACATGGGCGCACCAGGCTGCACAGGGACCCAGCCCACTCAAGGGCCACTTGCCTCCGCACCGAGAGGACTGCATTGAAACGCTAGACATTCGTCCCGTGAAGCCAAATCACGCATGCTGGAAAGGTGCAAACCAGCAAGTAGCGAGTTGGCGCCGGTGCGCCTCCCAGCCCGTTGAGTAATTTGAGCATTTCGAGTCACCAAACTAACCACTTTTTGCCATCTCTGACATTGCGTAGCCATTGTATCTGATAAAGAAATCATTCGAACAGGCGCGGTCTGTCTGCAAGTGCTCAAACCAGCTCTGACGCATGCGCACTTATCGCATTCATATTGTATTGGCGGGGAAAAAAAGTTTGCACGTTGCGCTGGACTTTTTGGTGGGAAAAATATCCATTTTACCTAATTCGACCCTCAAGAGTCGATTGGTATGATCAGAAACTTCGTCAAAGACCGTCTTTAAAGTCCACACCTTTGAGATTAAATACCAGAGGAGTTTTGATATTTGACAGATTAGTCCATAATATTATAATGGAAATATGTTCCGTCCAACCAAGTCAAGTACCTCGTTGGAAAATTTACATACTATGCTGCATCAAAAGTGATTGATTCGTCAGAAAAGAAAATGGGCACACGCTGATTGACATGTCAATTTCTCGCCACCGCATACTGTTCGTCTATTAGTCATAACGATAATGAGCGTTACACTGTTCAACCTCTCGACTCTGGCTCGATCAATCTCGGCTCTCTGCTAGACAAGCGCGTTTTGATGATCGTTGTTACACCTCTCGTTTCTGGTGCATACCAAGGTGAAAAAGGAGAAATATGATGAGCTCGTCTCTCCGCGTCCGTTATTACTATTATTACAGAGAACCCTTTCTCCCGAGCATCAGGTGGTAGGAGTGCCCGCGCCAAGCCGCCGAGGCAAAGTGTTTCTCTGTAGAAAAAAATAATCAAAGACGTTGTACGTGTGCTGGTCACTCAACTTGTTGATTAGTGTGATCTGGAAAGAGCCTTTGGCCTTTCCAAACGTTCTCTGCGCTTGTTTGCTTTCGTGAAACACAGCCGCTAAGAGACTTCATTGTTTTAGTGCTGCAAAACTGTCGTGCGATAATCATCTCAATTCCAATGAGGCAAATTGAATACTATCACTGTTGCACATAGTAAATATAAATTTTTATGGTGATTAATTATACATTTGGCTTTGAGAGGTCAAGTGGGGGCCACGAAAAGGCACGTTATTCCGATTTTTATATCATAATTGCATCTTACTTCATTGCAAATTTTTAAATGGAAAAAATTATGTAGCTAAAAATCAGAAATATAAATTTTGGAGTCGTCGAAAAACCCTGGACAAAGAGAGCGGCCATATTGTGACGTCATCACTGCTCAGGGTGGCAATTTTAACCGTGATTGAACCAGACAACCGGCAAGAAGGAGCAACATTCCAGGACATGTCCTGTCCTGAACATCGGCAGCCATGACACTGATGACGTCACAATATGGCTACTCTCTTAGTTCAGCGCTTATGTCTGCTAACGCGGCGGCCGATTCATAAAATTACAACGGCCCTGATTTTCATGCGTTTATAAGTAGAAAAATCTTGAAAAAAACATTTCCAGCAGGTAAATTAATTTTTGACAGTCGCTTAAAATTTGATCGAACCACGCACTGCATTTTTTCTTCTCTCAAGAATGACGCGTGAAAGCCGTCTTATCAAATTACCAATCAGGCAGGTAGAAATGCTGCAGCGAAGGAATTGAAGGGGAGGGTGAAGGATGAAGTTTTTCCCTCGAGTGCAGCAAGATGGTAGGTAATAATTATTGATGCTGAAAGCCGAAGGGCTTCTCGTGGAACAAAAACAAAAGCAGCATCCATGCAGCTTTTTCTGACGGGACAAAAAATTCCATCGAATTTTTATCACCTGAACTCAGCACGTCTGCAGGGAGAAACAAAACTTGACAAACAGAAGCTTGTTTTTTTATTGCTGATCCACCTTGGAAAATGCCGCTGATGCATAACGAGCAAGCACCCGGGTAAAAAATCTTTTTGCATCCCCCGTCTGGTGTATTTTTATTGACTCTCTCTTTCGGAAAGATTTTTCTCCCTCGCAGCACGGCTCCTCTCTTTCGGAAAAAGTCAACAGATAAGTCAGCTTCGAAAACACGCGCGCTCGTGGGGAGCTGCGCTCGTTGGGGTCTGCATATGAAGTGCCTCGCATGCATATAGTTTATTGAAATTATTATTTTCCCCTGCATGCACTGCAGGAATTTTTATTTCCGTACGTGCTCCGCTGGATACCAAAGTAAACAACAAACATGTGCAGCAGGGTAAATAACGAATCGGAAAAGAGATGAGGCACTTTAGTCTCTCCGACTGCAAATAATATATATACATATTTCACCGTCGATTTCCATTTGGAATGGCTACTTATTTTGTGTGCACTGCCAAGCAAGAGGTTCAATATCGATTAATGAAAGGAGCTATGGATGCTACGCCAAGGAAATATTTTCTAAAAGATTAGTTTTTACAAGATCCATCTGATCTATCAAATTTGCAACATTCAATAAAATTTGCTTAAAAACTATATAATTTATTAGCAATTTTGAGCCATTATAAAAACCTGACACGCCCTAAAGATCATTTGGCATTTTCGTTAATTTGATTAGCGATAATCACTATTTTAATAACACGGAGAGCGAAATATCAGACAGGCTCACTGATTATAGACTTACTTTCAATAACATTTGATCTGTCGCTGTGGCCAGCGTAATTTGCATAATTTATTAATCAACAACAAAGGTTGGAAAGAGAATGAGAATGCGCCGCATCATCGGTGTTTGTGTGACGCCGTGGCAGAAAGCACTACCTGATATTGGCAACGCGGCGTAATTATAGCCGCGCGCAGCATCCATTGGACGCGATCATCAAAAGTCTCTTTCATGTCCCGGGTCGGATCGGCGCACAAACTACCTGCAAAAACCGCTTTTGTTCGCTGCCGGCAGCGGCAACTAGTTGTTTTCAAGCATGCTTATTATGTAAGGCTTTCCTTGAAGAGCCCACAGGCCAAAATGTGCCGAGCACGCGTGAAAACTAACCAAACCATCTCTTCAGAGTTCTGATTTAAAAGCGAAATAGGAATTTATCAAAAACAACATCACTGCACTTCCTTATTTATTTAGCTCTCTCTTTATAAAGGTGCACTGAAGCAAACACAAATAATATAATAAGATGCAATCTCAATCGGTTCAAATAAAAATAAACCGCAATATCGCAATCATCTGCGGTCTGAGTTACGGCACAAAGGAATGAGCTGGAAAACAGCAGCGTTGCAACTCGCATAATGGATTTTGCTCCTCTTTGCCTCTGCCGTTTTTTTTTTTTTTTTAATGACTCAGTAAGAGGATAATGCGCGCAGCATCCCAATCGCATCGCAGATGAAAGCGGGCGGGCGGACAGCAGACAGACAAATCAACTTTGGCGGGAATGCATGGCGCAGCAGAAAATTATTAAGCCCCTTCTGCGGAGAGTCTAATTGCTTTACAGCGGAGAGGTGGGTTCGGAAATGTAGTAATCGGCCTGAAACACGTAATCGAGTGAGTCTGCTCTGCTCATCTCGGTAGAACCACTTCGTTCGCAATTCCCCTGCAAAGGAGCGAACAAGGGAGACCCTAAAGCAGTTTTTTCCTACGCGGATTAATGAGAGTTGCTGCGCTTGAGGGTTGGGTGGCATTTTGTTCGAGTCCGCACACATATGTAATTGGCATTTTTCTATTCAGACGCACTCACTTGATTATTTTCGCGAACCGTATGAGTGAGCCAGCAGCGCATGCAAAACAATCATAATACTTCAGTTGTTGCTTTTGTCCGACTCGAGAACGCTTGATGGGCTTGAGTGCATGGGGGTGGATTAACGAATCGGAATAATCAAGTGTGCCTTTTGCGATGCTCAAGCAAGAAAATCAAGTATGCGAGCAGTTATTCGCGAGATTGGAGGTCAATTGGACGCGATTTTTCAGCGTAGAAATTTTTAGGTGGCAGTTATATTTGCTTAAAGTACTTGTTAATAGATAGTGAAATTCCAAATTTGAAGCTCGGGAATGGGGGCGTTCCCTATTTTTTCGGTATCTCAAAAATACCAGAAAAACGAATTGTGTGAAATGGTCAAAATTTTGAAATTTTTAATTTATGAAAAGATACTTCTTATTTGCACATATGAAGTATAATATGTGCTGATAATAAAGTATCTCATGCTTAATACTATGAAAAAATGTTATTAAATGCAATCACAAATATTCTACTTTTAAAAACTAAAAAAATTTGTTTCCTTACATTTTTACGTAAAAATTTTAAAGATGTAATTTATTTGTTATTGCTCTAAATATATTTGTTAACTTTGTAAAAAAAACGATCGGTTTTTTTAAAACTCAATATAAATTTCGTGTGTACAAAACAGAAGAATCCTTTCATAAATTAAAAATTTCAAAATTTTCACCATTTATCACATCACGCCTGGATTAATTGCTACCACAATTATTTCAAGAACCGGTTTCAGGATTGTCATTCGGCAGTTTTGGCTGTATATTTGAGCTGTACGGTGTTGAAAACCTATTAAAGGACACCAAGTTCGATGAAATTGGAAATTTTCGATATTTCGGATCTCAGGGTCACGTCAGGGACAGACCCTGAAGGTCAATTTTGACCTTCATTGGTCTACCCTAGGCCCTCTTGGTGTTTCTAAGCTAGTGAAATGCGAAAAAATCAATTTGAAGAACAAGAGGTGAACTCGCTGCTCAAAGTGCACGCGCGGTAAAGCGGCCTCGAGCAGGTTTTCAAACTTCAAATTCGAATTGCAGCAAAAGTATCGCGATTGCACCTATGAAACTTGGTGTGCTTGTGCAGAATTTCACGGGCTACATTTCAGCCCTGAACGCCAAAAAAATCGTAGAGGGCTATCATCCCTTAATTTTGAATTTTCAAAAAAAGGTCGCAAAAGGTGACCTTGACCTTCGACCTGCGATTTATTTGTAAATGCAAAAGTTGTTCAGGATCAAAAACTAGGTTGGGCAGTGAAAATTTCAAGGTGATACCTCAATGCAGTCAAGAGTTGCAGTTTAGAATTCATTAACACAATTCGTTTTTCTGGTATTTTTGAGATACCGAAAAAATAGGGAACGCCCCCATTCCCGAGCTTCAAATTTGGAATTTCACCATCTATTAACAAGTACTTTAAGCAAATATAACTGCCACCTAAAAATTTCTACGCTGAAAAATCGCGTCCAATTGACCTCCAATCTCGCGAATAACTGCTCATGCCAATATTTTCTATTGCACAACAGGAACCAGCAAAAAATATTTTAATGAGACGGTGTAGATCCTGTTACTCAACTGCAAAAAGGTCTTTCAAAATCAAATCTAAATTAATCGGTTTGTAAATGTTCAAACATTTATTTTGCCACATTGAAATAGCCGGCTATTTCTTTTCAAAGTAATCGATGATATAGGGTGTTTTGAAAATTTTGCAATATTCAAAAAACCCTGTTTTCCAAACAGAACCCCTAACTAGTGTCGCAAATGTGTACAATGCCTTGCCTGTTTCGCTGCGGCTAGAGTTCCGATTCAAAGAATTTTCATCCGCCTTGAAAGAATTTTTGTATCGCCATAAATTTTGCTCTGCGGAAGAATATTTTTCATTTGTTCCTAGAATCTGTGAATATATTTGTATGTTATTTTCTTTTCTATATTATGTATTTTTGTGTTTGTTGTTTGCAATCAGATGGAATGCATGTGAGAAGATCATCACTTGATGTATTACCATGCTGAAAGACAAATAAACTCAATTCAATTCAATTTGATTAAAAAACATGTCCAGTGGATTATTTTTGGACAGTGACTCGCGGGAATTTAGAGTTGTGAGTTTGGTTTATGGAAAATTAAAAAGAGGGCGTGTCGAAAACCGCGGGAATTGGAAATTTTAAAAGATATCTTCAGGAAAGCCTAATTAATGCGATGTATCATCTTTTAGCTAATTTTATTATTTGTGAGTCCAAAAATTAGATTTAAAAATAATAATTTTCCTTCCTTGCTTCCTTGAACTGTCAAATTTTGAGCCAACTTGCGTGATTGCACTCTATTAAAAAATATTGTGTTTTAACCCTGCTCACATTCCCTTACGTAATAACAAGGTTTCCATGGTGCAGTCTGAATCTAAAATAATATAATAAGAATCGTAATCACACTTATTTTCCTATTAAAAGTGTCCCACGTTTTGCTGCTCAAATTTAACAAGTTAAAACACACAATGCACATCAAAATGTGCATGGCGTCGTGTTGATTATCTAAAAAAGGACGTAATTATTTTTGAATCAAGCCGCTGCATGAGCCTGGCTGGCGAGGAATTAACACGCAGCAGCGGTTTTTTTCGTGACGAGATGGACCATCGGGCTTCATTCTTCTGCTGCTCTTTCCTCTCGGCTCGGCTCTGGGCACCGCCGGCCAGCCAGCTTTTCTTTTGTCTGGCAGTCCCGCGCGTAGAATAATAATTTTTTTCTTTCTCCGATCTCCAAACTAGTTGTATTCAATTCAATCTCAGGGAGAAGTATTACTATACTAGGAGCTGCCTGCGCCTTGTAAAATCCTTTTCGGGCGGCGGGTAAAAAATGAGTTCTAATCCTTTGAAATTTCCGCGCCGCATAAAACATAAAAAGTTTTGGACTTGCGCGCAATCCGTTACGTCATCGAAAGGGTTGAGTTCGGGGTCAGAAATCAGAAAGCCTTGACCATGCGAGAGCGTCTGATATGCTTTTTGTGGTCAGGCTGCCGCAGCAGCGCAAGCGATGCGTCTCAATCGACGACAACAAGAAAGTCTCGAATTACCTCTCAACTCAAACAGCGTGATTGGCTGTAATCATGATCTCGTTTCTATATATATTCTAATTACGGACGTGTTTGTGTCTATTGCGTGATCTTCATGGGGTGCACGATTTTTCGTTGAATCCATTTTTTGCTTTGATGCGTCGAGGGGAGAGCAGTCATGAGATCTCCTCGCTTCGTCCAGATTGAAATTGAGCAATTTTTCTCGTCAGCATCACATTTAAAAAGCGGTTTTTGCCCTGCTAGCAGCTTATTGAGCGTAAAATAATCTGATTTGAGACAAGGGCCATCAGTGAAACAGCTGATAGTTTCTTTTTAATCTAAAATGATAAATAATGATCGATTCGATTTCTATACAAATTAACCAATGGAAAAACTTTGTGTCTATTGAACAGTGACCACTGGAAGCTGACGTAATTCGCGGGAATTTTTAATAGGGGCGTGTTTCCCCGAAAAAATAAGAAAGAAGGAGTAGCACGTGATGGAAAGCGCGGGAAAATCATAAAATTTGACTTTACTGGGATTTCCAGCTAAAATCTTGATTAAATGATCGATTTACTATAGTTTTGCAGTTAAAATCGATTTTCAAAATGCTTTTTTTTTAGATTTAAGCTAATTTTATGACCCGAACATTAAAGCAGTCACATAAAAAAAAACTACTAGGATTTGCACATCTATATGAATTCCAAACAAGTTTTTATTTTTAGACCGCTACAGAACGACGGTAAAATGTATTTTCTTCGGCATAATTTTCAATATCTATCTATGATTATATTTTATGGGTATCTGCTTGAGCTTAATAAAAGTCATTTAATTTAAACTTGTCGGACAGCAATTCGAGAAACGGCAAACCTTAAAATTGCTTTGCATGCTGGTCGCTCTCTCCAGGACGCCTTAATGAGCCGTCATCGTCACCACATGCGGTTTTAAAATGGTTGGAGCGCTGAACGGGCCAAAATTAATGTCACCAAGCCCCGTTTAGGCTCTCATAAATTGTGATTTTAATCAGTTTGGCTGATGTCATAAACAATTAGAATCCTTTTTGGCCATTTTATGCGCGGCAGCGGCGGCAGCAGCTTCTTGAATAGAATTCTCCGCACGATTTGCTCGTCCGTCCGACAGCTGAAGCAAACTCCCTCGACAAGTGCGATTCAGGGAGGGGAAAAGTCATAGTGTCCGGAAAAATTCAACCAAAAAAGTGTTGAACTGCACGTCACGTCGCGTCTCAGACTTTGGGGAGCAGACGAGCCGAAAATGCTGAGTCAGTTTCAAATTTTACACTTTCTTTGTCGCTCCGGCTGCTACACGAGGAGCCAAGAAACGCATCTTCCGCCGAGCTCTTGATTAAATTTATTACACAAAGTTATAAAAAATAGTGATGGGCTCTTAAGAAGTTTTTAGAAAGGGGGAGCGGCAAGAGATGCACTTGCCGCGCGTCGACACGATTTCTCGGTCCTCGCTCCTCGCTGCTGCTGCTGCATTGTTGACGGCATAATTGGACTTGATTTGATTTTACATTGCTCGTGAATGCGTAAAATTCCACTTTAGCGACAATCGACGTGGATAAATTTTATCTGTCCAATTCCGAGACGCAAAACAACAGAGGGGGATTCTCTCTCTCTCTCTCTCTCTCTCTCTCTCTCTCTCTCTCTCTCTCTCTCTCTCTCTCTCTCTCTCTCTCTCTCTCTCTCTCTCTCTCTGGCAATGCAAATTAAAAATTAATTGAAAAAGCGCGGCCGTCTTTTGGCACTTGAAATCTTGTTTTCGCTCTGCCAACAGCAATTGCTAAGAGAACTGAAGTTTAATTAAGGGGCCCTTTGTCTTGCCCCTGCCCCGGCCCCTGTCTGTCTGTGGCACACTGCGATGATTCACTTCAAAGGGGTGGCGCACACGCACCTTTGCTTGCACCAGGCGCGCGCTAATGAAGCAGCATTAACGCGCTATGCCGCCCGTTTACAAATAAAACGCGTACGATTTGAATGATGGCCATATTTTTTTATCACTGCACTGCCCGCCACACGCATTCCACGGGGGGTGGCAAAAGAGAGGCGCAAAGACTGTTGGCGCTGGCACAAGTAGTATAAACATAATAATTTCATGAAGCGAGCTGCATTATTTGTATTTATTTAGGTATTTAGGAAAACCAAAGCGATGGCGCCGGATATTTATGAAGGTAAAGATTTTCTGGATGGGGTGCTTGGATTGAAACCCTAGATTTTAAATATTTTTAAGACTAATTACGTTTGGAGAAATTTTCATAAATATTTTTTACCCTCTCAATATAAAAAATAAACAATTTGAAATTTAATACGTTTAAAGCAAAAGTTCGTAAAAATTTAAGCTTGGTTAAAATAAAATAAATTAGGTAAATCAAAATGAACTAAATTAAATAAATCTTATTGTGCCTCTATTTTTGTCTATCGCGCACAGCATCAGACAAAACCAACTATTTATTTAATCGGTGGGTGGAAGTAAGAATGATAGCTATCGCACGAAGGGAAATAAATGAATAAAACAGCCCTTCAATAGACGCGCATTCATGTCATGCTACGTGATCGCAGTGAAATGATCAAGGGCCAGGTGAGCCTCTCGTCTCGATCGTCTCGTCGGATCAGAGTATACAATTGCATCTCGTTAAGCCGAACGGCTGTTGCATTAAGGAAATTGCAGTCCCCGCATCTATGCGCCTACCAGAGAGAGAGAGAGAGTATAAATAAATGCTTTTGCTGATCTTTGTATGCGGGCCTTGTTCCGCCGGATTGCTTTACGCATGCCGTAATTTAATTACGTCCTCATTGGCTAATAAGAAGACAAAGCGGCGTCGCAAAGAGCGCGCAGATTTCCCCAAATCGAGCCAAATGGGAATAAAGAAGAGCGAGAGTGGCAGTAAAAAGGACGGGGCTCGAGGGAATTATTTATCCTTTTGTCTGGCTGCCTGCTCATTGTCTGCGCGCTGCCCATGCTGCGAGAGGAAAGAAGGGCCTTCAATGCCCAGAGATATCATTCAATCGATCACTGTGCACGGCAAAGCAAAGGGTTGTTGGCAAAAATTCAATTAACAGAAAGAATCATGAGGAAATGTTTTTAAGGCTCTCAATTGGAGCTGAATTAAACTCCATTAAACATAATTTAAGGATTTTTAATAGGAACATATTTTTAGTGCTTGTACGACCATAGAAATAATTTAAAATAAAATATTTGGCAGAGAAATCACTATAACTTTTTCTTATTATTAGTTGAGCTTAATTTTTTTATTTTTCCATGGATATTTTTAGTCTTCATTCCATGACTTCCTTCTCGATACTTTTATTTCCCAACTGTATGAAGCATAGTTGAACAGAAAGACCCGACACTGATAGAACTTTATAGGCAGACGAACTTTATGTTTGAACCGTTAAAAGAGCCATGAAACTACTCATCCGAATTCAATTATTTGCAGCCCTATAATAATCAGAAATGAAGCTGAGCATTTTACAATCTATAAAGCGAGCGTTTTACTATCGTTGCATAGCGAGCGACCCTCTCGCGCGGCCTGGTGCGAGAGGCCGTAAAAGCCTGCAACCTACATATATCCGACGCTAAATAATTAATTTCTCTCAGTCAGTCAAGTCATATTGTTTAATTCCGACATCAAGGTCGACATTTTGAGTGACGTAAAATCAGCCGCTGAGGGGTGAAAAGAGGAAATTGCGCGCTCTCACAACACCGAACGCACATTTGTTCTCGCTGCCACCGTCGAGATTTGAGCTCGAGTGTTTTCGAGATCGTGACGCGAATTCACCATTATACAATTTGGTAATAATTGATCTCCTGACAGCTGCTTGACGCTATTACGCCGACACTTTAATCCAAGTTGCTCCCGAGAGCCCGGATATAGTTTCAAAGCCAATTTTTGGGTTTTGTTTTTGACTCGCTCACACGTGCGACACGGATGAATTTGAATATCGCATGTTTTGCCCCCCGGGAGCAGGCGCCGAATGGGTTTTTCATTTCATTTGTATATTTTCTCGGCCGAGCTGCACTAATCCGCGTGTTGCGACGGTAATTGTTTTCGCTGCAGCACGCGAGCCTTAATTCCGCCCTCATTTTGATTGTTGCCGAGGATAATCAGAGATTATCGCGAAATGTGGCACTGCAATTACCTTTAAGCAAGGCTTAATTTATTGGCACTTGACATTACAAATGATAAAATTTAATTTCATGCACCAACGACATATATAAGCCTTTTCAATTTTATGCTGAGAACAACAACAGGCTTTTAGTGTTGGAACGATCGAAAAATTAAAAGTTGGAATCCAACCAGAATTTTGCTGTTGATGTATAATTTGTTTTTTGCGCGATTCAGTTTGAAAGGCGGGAAAGAAGTTTGAAAATTCCATTATACTTTTTGTGAGCTTTGTAAATTAGAAAAAAAGATTCAAAGAAGATTTGCTTTTCAATTTTGCAATTAAATTTTTTGCCTGCAGAGTTTGCGCTGTCATAAATTTCAAGTCCATAATGCACGGTGGATTAGAGCCGAAACCACGAGAGCGACTCATTTGATATCTGCGCGCTCGGAGCGAAATTGGATTTGTAGCTACCGTGCTGTTTAATCCTTTTGCTTTCACGGCCAGACAGGCTCTTTGAAGTCGGCACGCGCGCATAGGGGGTGCCGCCACGCACAAAAGAGAGCAATTTTTCACCCCCAGCAACTCGGAAAAGGATAAATTCTGGCATCGGGAATGTGCCCGCGGCATTTCTGCGGCTGAGATGCAGAAATTCATTATTTAAATTGCGCGCATAGATCATAGGACGTAATTACACAAAGAGCGGCGGCTAATTCCTGAATAATGTCGCTCATAATTCCAGCAGCCGCCGGTGCAATAGCAATAAAAGCATCCTCTCCGACTCAGCACTCAAATTCATGATGCAGATGCACCATATGTGCTGTTCTCTAAAGTGGATTGCAACAAGAAAATCGAAATTCATATTTTGTACAGTTTCTAGAGCGAGTTAAAATACTTAAATGCTGAAAGCTCTTCATGCGTTCAAAATTAAAACATTATAACGAACTGGAAGCTTTTCTTATAGTCAAAGATATGTTATGAAATTAAGATTTTTAGACATTGATGCTGCCAAAATTGCTATCCTGTCCACTTGTTCAAATGTAATACGTTTTTCCATGCAAATTTTTGTTATTTTGTTTTTAAAATTTTCTTAGATTTCTACAAATAAATTTTAAAATCAAACGATGAATATATTAAATGCTTTCAGTTATCAATTTACATGCCAAGAATGCTTTGCTTAATGTTTCAATCTGCTTTAATCCCTGCTTAAAGGCCGAAAACTATTATCTCTCTTGTCGGCTCGGCATGCATGTGTATTTATTTACATTTGGGCGGGATTGTTGCGGCTTTAATGATTTTATACGTACAATGTTGTGCGGCGTGTGCGAGAGAATAAATTTTAGGCGCCCACGCAGCGCGCTTTTAATCCTTTCGCATTGCGTGATTTATTTGTCAAAGATTTCGCTCCCCATTGTTTGGAACGGAGCGAACTAATGGCGTTGTGCATAAATCCAACCTGCCCGTGCGCCGCGCGCGCGAGTTCATTAAATTTTTCGAGCTACCTGCTGATTGCACCTCTGGATTTGCATGTCTAAACCAACTAACGTTCAAGCCATGCGAATTTATTTACGACAATCAATAACGTTACATTAATTCAAGCCATAATTCATATTTTAAATTCATTCCAGCTTTTTTGAATTACAGAATATTGAGTTGAACATAAATTTAAATACTTAAAGACCGTCTTTGACGAAGTTTCTGATCGCACCAATCGATTCTTGAGGGTCGAATTAGGTAAAGTGAATATTTTTCCGACCAAAACGTCCAGCGCGACGTGCGAATTTTTTTCCGCCAAAACAATACGAATGCGAGAACTGCGCATGCGTCAGAACTGGTTTAAGCACTTGCAGAGAGACCGCAGCTCTACGAATGAATTATTTGTCAGATCCAGCCAGCTCTGACGCATGCGCACTTCTAGCATTCCTTTTGTTTTGGCGGGAAAAAAGTTCACACGTCGCGCTGGACGTTTTGGTCGGAAAAAAATCCACTTTACCTAATTCGACCCTCAAGAATCGATTCGTGTGATCAGAAACTTCATCAAAGACGGTCTTTGAGAAATTTTTGCAAAACGAAATAGTAATAGATTGTGTTTCTTGAATCCCAGTGCATGCATCCTGAATGAATTGGCATTTTTATTAAAAATCAGCCGGCACCCTTCCGCACAGACCGGATTGCGTGCGTGTGGCTTTGGACAAAAAGCAGAGATCGGGATGGGGTGGAATGACTGCTGTTGCTGACTTGGCTGCTGTCTCATTAAAATACAGCGAGTGCGGCGGCTTCCCCTCGGATGGCACTTTATTGTATCGGTGGGTATTGTTGCGGTGGATGCTGCAGTGCTGGAGCAAGAAAGAAGCCATCCGTGACGCCCCCGAAAATAATGACGGCGATATTAATATGACGTCCGCTCGCCCGGCCACGCACTCGCTCCTCTCTAATATATAATAAATCTCGGCGAGCAAACTGAATCCGACTCCGGATCGCACGCACGTGCCCTTTCGAGTTTCGTCGGGACGGCACAACAACTGCGATTTATGCCTGCGAGAGCAGTGTAATCGTTTTAAATTGGATTTAAATTATGGTTGTGTGTCGTCCGCTCGTCCTGGCCGCGTTTTAACCCTGCCTCTATCTCTCGCGTTGTGCGTTTTAAAACGCTTCAGTGTAATTTTGTGGGTGCATGTCTTTTATTGCTGCAGCGCACCGCCAGCAAATCCTCGGGATTTGCGCCTCTGCGCCCGGGAAAGATCAAAATTGTGCGGAATGGCACTGCAGACGGGTTATGCTAATCTCAAATTGCAATTTGCACACCGCTCGAATTTACGACTGCGTAAACTTGGGAATTCCAGGCTGTCATTTCCCCAAAAATCTTCTTATAGTTGGAGAGTTAATTCTATAACCCTTAAATTTCAATAAACAAATTTCATCCGAGTAAAACTTAAAATTTTTTAATTCAAACCAGTAGTTTTTGTTTCTCAAAAACAGACTCTAACAAGTTTTGTGCTGTCTCCTTCACACCTTGACAAAATTTCCCCTTGTAGAGGCGATGAATTGCAGCCAAGCATTAATTTTTAACGATCAAAGTTTCGCAAGGTGACTTAGTGAGTCACATAATCAAAGTTTAATTCCTCTCCGAGCTGCGAGCGCCCCTCACTCGATTGTTCCTTCAATATTGCAGCCTCCCTTTGGATCGCGCAGCAGTTAAAGCTCTCTCGCTCTCGTCTGCGCCGCCGGTTATTAAGTTTCCAGCTAGTGTCTTTATAAGGTATAGGGCAATATTTTTTATTAATGCGTGCGCGCTCTCTGTTGACAATGTAAAAAAGAGTCATTCTCGTGCCGCAGCCGCCGCGGCCGTGCTAATGCCAAATAAAGGGGCCTGGAACAAAGAGCGAAACTCTCTCTGCAGGGGTCGTGCGCCTGCGAAATTTAATATATATCTACGCTCTCTCACTCTCTGCCACGCCACCACTTGATGTTAAATTTTGTTTTGAGCCGACTGGATGAGAGGGTCTCGAGCAAACTCAGGAGGAGATGGAATAATTAATCGAGTTTCCGTTTGTTTCAGATCTCCGCACTTTAATAACAACAAATCATCTGGCGCTGGATTCAATTGCCGGTGAAATTCATTAAAAGCAATAAAATTGTGCGCGCAGACAGACAAAAAGCATGGTCTGGAGCCAGGAGGAATCGATCATCTGCCCAAGTGGATGCGAGATTTTATCGCCTCACTCTGCTTAAATGTTTTCAATAATCATAAAACTGGTCGTAATCCATTACGTCCATGGGCCAGTCGATAACAAAAAGAGAGCAAGCCTTTGTAAGAAGTCGAGCGAAAAGCACTTAATTCAATAAAACAGAGACCGCCTTCATTTTCCTTATTATCCAGATGGAAAAAAAATCATCAGTGAGAGCTCCTCACATGTGTTGCTATAACCACGCACGCTTAATCTAACAAACGCTTTCCTCGCTTTTATTGTGTAATTAAGTGAATTTCATTAGCATGCCAGACCTACCCCTGCGAGCCAGCAACATGCATTATGATATTGTGTGTAATAATAATCAAGACATCAAAAATGCGTCTGCCGAATAAAATGAGGAAATGTGGCTTTTAAATGCGTTTTACGGCTTGAATGGGACTTGGTTCAACTCGCCTGCAATAAAGTTGATATACATATATGCATTCGTGTATAAAAATTTAATAATGCCTCTTACTTCCTTTCTGCGCGCTCGTCTTCTTTTTTTCTCGCGCGAGAGACCTCATGCCGTGCATAAATCTTGGCTGCTCACTCAGAAGTTGATTAAGCACCCAACATTTTTCACAGAGTGTCTGCCAGTACACACGTTTTCAGCTTTAAAGTGTGACTACATACACCCCTTTGCTGCTGCGGAGACTTATGAGTCTGCCTCGTCAATCGTTAGCACCAAAGTTAAAACAAGCATCAGTTTGTATTTTTTCTGGTGGCTTGTCAATTGAGATGCACCCGAATCGAAAGCCTAACGAACAGTTAGCTGCGACGAAGAAACATGATTGCGTGTTGCAAGCAAAAATGGCAGAAAAAATACCAAAAGAATCTCCAGCCTTCTGCTGAAATGAAGCGATTGAGGGAAATATGTCCAAAATTTATTGAGTTTGAAGTGAGATATATAGTGGAGTTTGAATTTTCACCATGCCACCCATTAAATCTGCTTTTCTTTTGATGGTCATGGTCTGGTCTAAATATTTTTTTCGTGTTTCGACGTTAGCGTCAATAAAAGAATGATATAAAATTGTCTGAATGTGTACTCTAGCGCTATTTGCTGCACTTGAAACGCACTTCCGGTGTATTTGCAGCTTGAATTATTGTTATAGCCATTGCGAGCGAGACCCACTCGAAGCAAGTACGTAGGGGGTTGAAATATAAAAAGGGATTAACATTTTCTCCGATGTTAGGGTGAGCAGAAGTCCGCAAAAAGCGTCTCAAAATCCAGATCGAGTCCGCGGACATCAATTTCGGAACAGTTTCGGCGTGGAAGAATAATTAGTAAGCGCCGGCAGAGGCAGAACACTAGCTCGAGAGAGCTGCTGACACGAGCGTCAAAAGAGCAGGATTTAAAAGCAATTTGGCGTGTGCTCGTCGTTCATCATTAGCCAAATCGCGGCGTTATCATGAACCGGGCTGGAAATAATAATAACCAGCCGAGCCGAGCGGGGGATCGAGCTTCATAAATCGGCGGCGGAAGGCGGAAGGCGCAAAAACTTTTGTCTTAAGCTCGCAAGAAGTCATCATAATGAACGGAACGGCTTTACTCTGCTCTGCTTTGCGGAATCACAATGTGCAAGGTGCACTTCCGAGCGGGGGGCTGGTGACAAAGAAGCTGCATCTCGGGCTGAATCATGGGCCGTAATTTTCGGCCATTAAGAGCATGGATCATCGGGCCCCATGCGGATTACACATACCCGGCGCCACGACGTGCGTTTCCTGGGGGACGGCGAGTAACGAGAGCGGAGCTAGAGGGTGGCTGCAACTACCCATCGAATTGCAATAAATCGCCCCGAATGCAAATTATTTGCGACTCACAAAAAATGCACACACTCCCTCTGCAGGGCATCCAAAGACAGGGGAGAGAAAAATGTATTCATTAGTTTAGTTGCAACTCCGGCGGGAGAAATTCGAAACGCTTTTGCTTTGAAATATGACTTTAGGCGATGTTGATTTACATATGTGCGGAAAGCGTCGGCGCTTAATTGAAATAACTTGTAAAGGGGTTCGTGGGTGTTGCTCGCTTGCATTTGTTACCAGAGGGTGCACATTTTCATTTGGTCGGCGACATTTGAACACTCTGGCACTCCACAAAAGCATATGATTTCACACGTCGAATGAGAAACGCTGTATTGTAATCATTATCCTGTCTAGCACACAGAAAGAAACCGCAATACCAAATTTTTAGATGGTTTTCACTGTATACAGGTTGGAATTATATAGAATATCAAACCGTTAATTAGTTTAATTTTTATTAATCACAAATTTAACTTAAATCTACGGGAAAGAAAATATTATTTTTAGACAATTCTTTTTGTGATAAAGTAGTAATCGTCATTTAATTTTTTAGGATTAAAAATCCATCTCCTTTATAGACCCTGCAATCAGTTGAACATTTTCAACATGAACAACTAGAGCAAATAAACTCTCGTGCTGCACAGAGTCCGTTGAAATAATGCTTCGTACTTGCCTCAAGTGCTGCACTAAGAGTAAAAGCTTTTGGGCAATAAATAACAAAAGCTATGCATGCGTGGCATTTAAATACCAGCACGCCTGCATGCAAAGCAGCTGGAAGTGGCGAGTGCAAATCTAGCTCCCACAAAACCGCCTCGCAGATAAGACTCGGGATTAAAATGCAAACAACAACAACAGAGTGTTCAGCGCATCTGCCGCGTGCGTCTCCAACTTTTGCTGAGCGCTGACGGCGCGACGACGTGACTCAAATTCAGAGTTGGCAGCTTTTGGCATCGAAAGCAGCCGCGAGTTCATATGCCTGATAAATTGCAAACCGATGTCGTCTGACTTCCCTCTCGCCACCCCCCGGCCAAATGTCACCAAATTAAATACGTCGCAATATCGGTGGATTAATCACATTCGCCGTTTTATTGCGAATAAATGTGAATGCAAAATCGAGCATGACGACAGATCCCTGCCTGCGATATCTTTGGAAGCGATGCGTTTTTTACTGAAAAAGTGCGAGGAGCAGGGAGCAGCTGCGGAACAATGACTTGTGATAAATCGAGCCGTTGGTGAAAAATGAAGGAAACGAGAGGAATAAGGAGCGAGAGAAGAGGCTCTCTGCTGCAGCACGCATTGTGCCCGCCTCGTGAAATTGAAAATAAAATTTTATACCGCGCTGCACCACCGACCCTTCTCGCGGCTAAGTGCGGGGAAATATTTTTATATTGATTGGCGCAGTCATTACACACGCACAAAAGGTCCCCACAGCGCACCGGCCGGGAATAGGTTTTTAGCCACAAAGGTGCTTGTGGGCGCATTGGGGAGGTTCCTCCGTCATCATTATGTGCTTGGCGGGAACGGGAAATTGGGTTTATTTATTGCAGGGGGCTGCAGAGGTAATCATTCAAAAATGCTGAGAATTCACAGTTTGTTGTTCTAAATTAATATATGTCTTGTTCAACAGACAGGCTGTGGAAATGTTTGATCAGTGTATATACGTCCCGAAAACGATTAAATTTACGATTTTATTGCTGGACGTTTACCAGCATATCTGCGATGAGAATTTGGCCGAGCAGCAGAGGCGTGGGCGTGAGAAACTATTACGCCGAGCCAGGCTGGTCGATGCCAAGCCACAGAAGGACGTGTCGATCGCCGAAATCAAAAGAGACGAGTTTCGCACACGAATTACGTCTGCACTCGCACTGAATAACAACAATGATCGCGCGCGTTCTCACCAGCGTTCTGCGGATTATCGGCGAACACTGACATGAATTGTTTAATTTTCTTTTCGCCAAACTCAAATTTAAACACCAGACCCTGGCCGGGATCTGAAGATTTAGCCATTGATTTTAATTCCCCTTGCGAGAAGGAGGATTTATTGTCATCATTTCAGAGAGCGGCTGTTGTTTCTGTCTGATTTACATTATTTGGCCTCGCGTGCCGTAAATCCATCCGAACAAACTGAGAAGCTTGGCGTATTTTCTGGCGTGAAAGCGTAGTCGTACACTTGACGCCCTGCTTTTACAAATTACATAATGCACCAAGCAGCTAGCTCTGCTGGGGTGCCGCCACGGCCGGCTACTCCAGGGCACAAGCACAAATATTCTCCTTTTTGGCTGGAGTATTTCCAAAAAGTAGTTTTCTTCTCATTACTGCGCTGCGCGTATGCGTCTATTTCGGTTCGCTTATAATGAGATTAGGTTGCACACGGGGCGAAATGGAAATGCTGCTCTCTTCTGTTTTGTATCGTTTTCTCGGCAAGCACCTTTGATGTGAAAAAAAGACGAGTGCAGCTTTGATCTTTCTTCACATAAATTGAATTCACCGCTCGTGCTCGCGTTGTTTCATTTCCGAGATTGATCGTCTTAAATATTTGCTTTGATATGAAAAGCAGCGACTTTAATGATTGAGAGGACACTTTCAAGCGGCAGCCTTTATCCTGCCTGCCTGCCACGGCATACACGTTTAATGAAATGTACGCGAGGGGACAGCGTCACTCGAGCGTCTTATTTAATAGATCATGCCGAGAGGACACTTTTCAAGGAGCAAAAGAGGCAGCACAGCCTCGGGGGACGCTTCTTCCAGACCAAATTGAGCTTTAACGCAAACTCTCCTCTTGCCAAATTTTCTTCTGAGCGAAAACCAATGCGGAAATAAATAAATAAAAATATCAATTTTTTTAAACTGTTATATTTGGATTAAAAAATTTGGCTCGCATTGTTAAGGCACTCTCAGGAGTGTCAAAGCAATGAGAGGTATTTGAGCAGTTCGGAGATCTAATACTGGCTACCCAATGTCAGAAATGGCAAAAAGTGGTTAGTTTAGTGAGTCGAATTGCTCAAATTGCTCAACGGGCTGGGAGGCGCACCGGCGCCGACTCGCTACTTGCTGGTTTGCACCTTTCCAGCATGCGTGATTTGGCTTCACGGGACGAATGTCTAGCGTTTCAATGTAGTCCTCGGTGCGGAGGCAAGTGGCCCTTGAGTGGGCTGGGTCCCTGTGCGGCCTGGTGCGCCCATGTTATCCGTTCGCGGTGTTATTGGGACCCGGGTTTCAGCATTCGTGCTAGTGCAGTGCGCGCCCTTCCCGGTCCTCCGGTCCTCGGACAGGGATAAAAAGAGCAAAAAAAAAGCAAAAAAAAGGCAGATAAAACATTTTTTTAAACTATGAGGGGTATGTATTTTTACTTTTCAAATTTTCGACACGGGTAGAAAACCCCTACACCCTTCATCTGGCCAGGGGAAGTCGAGGCGAGTCAAAGGGTGGTCAGTTTTTGCATTTCTGATGGTTGGAACAGGGAATAAGTAGAATCATCATATTACCAAGTTGCGCTTCAATGCAGTGCAGAGAAACGAAGCGCAGGGTCGATGCCAAAACGTGTGCGTTGCGATTATTAACATGAAGCTCTGATACTCATCATCCCAGCTAAGGATTTCACGTGTAGCCTCATGATGCTTCTGCTTCCTGTTAATTTCAAACGAAAAACATCATCCTGTATATGAACCGGTCGTCACGGGTATCTAGCTGCACAACAGTGACAAACAGGTAACAGCATAAACCTACGCCTATGAGATGATACTCAACTTGTTTGAGGTATCCTTGTGCTTAATTTTTATTAACCAGGTAAATTCAATTATTTCATTAATAATTTAGAGCATAAATCACTAAATTTAAACAAGGAAATTCTTTGCAAGTCTGTGGTGAGAAAAATCAAGTGAATTTTAAAAGCTGCAAGTTACTGTCAATTTTTTTTTGCTCTTTTTATCCCTGTCCGAGGACCGGAGGACCGGGAAGGGCGCGCACTGCACTAGCACGAATTTTAAAATAATTGTAAATTACATATATGGAGCTAAATAAATGAAAATACGACAGTTGGGGTTGCAAGTCTCACCCCCTATTTTTCGAATTTCAAATCTCATTATGGAAGTGTTGCACGAATCGAGCCGATAAAGGCGAATTCTGGCGTCAAACAATGCGCAAAACAGATGTGGTCGCGCTTCATTTGACACGCGTGTCGCAACCCCGAGTAAAAGTAAATCCATTTCGCTATAATATCGCGCCGAGCTTTATTTACTCTCCATACACGCACAGTTCAATATTTTGGCGTTGCGCCCTCCTGAATGCACACACCAAGGGTGCAGCAGTTCCAAATTGACCAAGCGGGAATTGGATTTGCATAAAAGAGGAATGCATTCGCACCCAAAATGCAGCTCCGATGCGGGGCGGGGGAGAAAAACAGAGAAAGCAAGGGGAGCTTCGAGCTTCATCTGCTAGCTGTTTTTGCAGCAGCACATATTGCACCAACACGATCTTCCATCTTTCTTCCCGGTGATGAATTTTATTGCAGCACACAGCGAGCAGGCTCATATCTCAGCAGTCCAGTTCATTTTTTGGCAGGAAAAGAATGAAGCGGCCATTCCGGAAAAATGAGTATTTTCTCGCTTCTAACAAATCGAGAGATAGTTTTTGTATCTCGTCTAGATTAGATTTGATTATAGTTTAGATTTATTTGCATTTATGTATGAGTACTGCAATTGAAGTTAATTCATCAAAGCAAGAAAAAAATAACAGCAAATTAAGGTACTTAGTGAATATGCGCATAAAATTTATTTGCGAGGTGATGCAAAGTGTTCATGTTTTACTATACATATTCTACTATCGAGTTTCCTTTATTCCCTAAAAAAATATAAATAATTTTGTACAACATTTTATGACAGTGTAAACTCTCGTGAATACGGTGCTATAGTTGGAACCGGAACATCTCGAAAAAAATAAAAGCGAGAATTGAAACGAACAAGGAAAAGTATTTTTATTTTCCTAATTTCCTGGAATGCCTTCCTTTAGTGAAAATTTGAAGTCATTGTTCTATTCTATGCAAAAGGAGTCTCAAGTCTCAAAGCTTATTAACAATTTTGGAACGCCTTTATTCAAAGCTGCCGTGTTATTCATTTGGCGAAATTCCGGTCTGGTGCGTCAACACCCTTTTCGCGTTATTTTACACCGCATTAAGGATCGAGTGAAACTGAAATAGCTTTTAGTGCGAAACATCGCAGCAAGCGGCGAAAACACGCGGACACCAATTTCCCAGCGGGTCTGCAGCTTGGCAGGAATTCGACCACCCCCGGCCGGCCGACCGACCGACCTACCCTTTAATATGCTCTCAAAAGCAGATGCCTAGGCCCCGATTCGACTGCTTGCATGCTCTCGCTCCCCCTGGACCATTTCTCAGTGCATCCCAGCAGTTTTATTTCTGCAGGCGACATTAAAACCAAGTGAGAGCTCGCTCGAGTGCTGCGCATTCGTCTTACTCGAGGCTGCGAGTGGAAAGCCGTATTTTCAGCAAACTGTCTAATCCATGTGTGCAGGCAAATCGAAAAACAAAGCGCGCCCGCCTCATTATGGCCGTCTGAGGGGAGTCTCTGCGGCAAACGACCTACACGGAAAGCTAATTAACATGCCCCACCGCAGCAGAAATGGAATTGTTAACCCTTGTGTGCAGTGCAGAAGCACTCGCGTTCCAGTTGAAAAATGCGACGCAGATGCACCTGCTGCACGATATACGAGATTCAAATTGTGTGCCTCCGCGCGAGAGGTGCCAAGGGAGCATTTTTCACGGCGAAACACTCATTGTCACCACGCCTGATGAATGCAAGCATTTTACCCTCGTGTAAAGTTACTGAAAAGGGGTTATTAATAGCACTCTGTACTCAGCAACAAAGCACGCTCGTTTTTTATTATACCAGAAGACATAAATACTTTTCAAGCGAGGAATTTTTTTCATAAAAGAGAAGGTGATAGCAACAGTATAATATTTTACCTTAAATAAATGCAATAAATGGACTTTGGAAAGTAAATTTGTAATATCGCTTGATATTTCTTTTTGTAATTTATTTCGATAATGTGTAATCTTGAATTGTGTGTGTATTTATAAATGGATAGCTTGCATTTTGGAGATGAGATACATCATGTATGACTATGCCATAAAATAAATAAAGTTTGAATTTGAATTTGAAAATATCAAGACAATGAATGGAGACTTGGGCTCCTCAGTAATAGCGGACAACACCCGCGAAGAATAATTTTCATGCTCGATTTTATTCTATATCCAACAACGCAGTGCGGATTACGAAGAAAAAAAATCGTTGACTACAAATATCGGGTTCTTATTATACGTTTAGAATTGCATGAAACCCCCCTTGTTAAGTTTTGATAGCAAAATGTACTCTGCGGGCTCGAGAATATATTGAACCATCAAAAATTGCCACCCAATTCCAAATTTCCAAATTAAAGTAGAAAAAATTCAAATTAAATGAAAAAATCCAGCGTTATAAATTTTGTTCCTTTATTCAATGGGGTAGCAATTTGGGGGTAGCGAGTAGTCACCCTTAAACCCTTCAGCTGACCATAGTAGGTCGAGACGAGTTTAACAGCGGGAAGTTTTTGCAATTCTGACCATTGGAACCCGAGATTTGGAGTTGAGAATATTTGCAAAACAAAAATCACATTTTAAAAATTCCAAAATTTTAATTGAAATGTATGTTGTTGCGGGTTGGCCGGGAAGGAGAAAGGAAAGAACTGCTCAGTTTGACTGCTAGAGATAGACTAATTTATTTCATACTTCGCACTCTCTGCGTGCTCACATTCATGAAATACCTGAGTAGATATTTGGAATATAACATTAATTAGAGTCTAAAATTAATACATAAAGTGGGCCTCAAGTTTGGTGTTGGTTCGATCTGGTTCGTTGAGAGGAATCCGCAGCACATCTTATTCAATTCAATTAATTTATTTGTCTTTTAGCATGGTAATATATTCAACAAAATTCCAAAGCAAAATCTCTCCGATACCTCGCTGGACTACAAAATATCATCAGAGAAGGAAGGAAGCACAAAAGCTTATATCAAATTCTGATATGTTTCCAAACAAATAACGCACAACTCGCACAAGGGCAAAATGACACCGCACGCAAGCTGGCACGAACGCGGAGAGGGATCGGACGATGCGAAACGCAGATTCTCCGCGGAGGATCGGAGCAACAGCTGCGGCCGAGCAATAATATTCATTGCAGTGGCTGCGTTATTTCATGAGCAGCGGCCGCACACGTGCCTATGCACTGCACCCTTTGGATTGCTCGCATTCGCCACCCCTTAATATATGCATGCGGAAAAGGCGAGCGAGCGAGCGCGACGTGATCGCGACACTGCTAACGACTCGTCGCGGGCAGGTGCATTTCGGTCGCGATTCGCCGTTTAACTTGATCGCCCGCCGAACGAGCGCTTCTCCCACCGCCAAGCAGTGCGTGTTTTGTTCCAACGGTCAAAATCCACTCTGCCGGCCTCTCCCTCCTAGTCGACCCTTTAAACTGCCGAGTCTAAACACTAAAAACCAGCGTTGGCCACTCTAAACAGTCAAAATATTTTCTCCATTCTTCTGATATTTAAATTAGCACCAATTATGTGAATTTAAAAAACTTAAATGGTTTAATTTTTGGTGCAATCTACAATTTGAGGTAAGATTGACTTTGTTTTCCTGATTATTAAAATTAAAAAGTTGTTCTTTGAAATAATTAAATTTTAATTCAAAAATATTCAATTATTTTGTTTGTTAACTAAATATTTTTTAAATATATGCTCACAAAATTTAAGCAAAAATTGGAATTGGAATCCAAATCATTCCATTTTACTGGAGTTCTGTATATGGAAAATTGAAAAACGATGCTTCAACATTCGAAACCCCCAAAATGTGTGCATAATTTTTACTAAATAACCAACTAAAAAATAAGAATGAAGTGTTATTGGTAATTTTTATTTTCTGTAAAAAAAGGAAACAGTAAATCTTTTGTGAAAACAACACAAATGTGATTTTACAGTCCATTTGATTCGGAAAAACACGACTAAAATGGCAAACCCTAGTAGAGACCATTATTGGAGGCAAGGTAGGGCTCACAGCTGCGATTCCGGCCGGCTGCCGCGACAGGATCGGCTCTTTAAAAGTCCGAACGCGTGCTTGGTGCTAGCAGAAATAAATATATGTGCACAAGGGGCGAGTGCAGTGCAATGGGGATTCAATAGGTGTGTGTGTGTGTGTCTTCTGCTCTGCTGGGGAATTCAAAAGTGGCCTTTTCGCGATGCATATCATTTCCCTCCCGCGGGCTGCAAGCGATATATATGCGTTTGTTTTTTCAAATCCATTTGCACCCACTTACTTTTGCCTCTCTTTCTTTATCCTCAGAGTGAGAGAAAGCCGCCCTCTTCTGCCCTTTCATTCGTTGTCGCGGTGATTCGGCGAGCTTGAGCTGCCCATTTTATGCATTTTATGCGTGTCTGGTCACTAATGAGAATTTATTCTTTATTCTTTCTTTCGAGGGGGACCGACATTAAAAAAAGTTAATTGGAAATTTCACGCATCCACTATTCCCGGGGAAAAATGCTTTTTAAAGCGCGTGAATCAAAATTCAAGCAGTCCGCATCAGCTGCTTTAAAAAAATAAAATTCAAATAAGATTATTTCCTATGTTAGGGGCGCAATGTACTTTAATCTTCATTATTTAAATAAATATCATTATTCTGCTAAATTGGACACTAGAAAATTTAAATTGTTTTGTGAATACAAAATAAGCGTACTACAAGAAGTACCGCTTCAGTTTCAGTACGACGGACGAGTGCATCATCTGTTCATTCCATGATGAAAAATTTGGTTTTTACCATTCTTTAGCTGTGAAAAAAACGATCGCAGTTTCGCGCAGGCAGCCTTACTTGTGATAGTTATTTAAATTTTTACGTTTTATTTTGTATAATAATGCTTTGTTGCACTCTGCTTGTTTTTAATAAAATAATCAGATCATCATTATTTCATGACTACATATATATATAATATGTTAAGATGGTTTAGACTTTAATATATTTACTGTTTTGTTTATTATTATTATCATCATCCATGTCATTTAGTTACAGATTCAATTTTTATAAATTATTTTCCAACAAACTAATATGGAGTTTTATTAAAATATTTTGCTCCACCCCAGCTTTGTATGGAACTCCAGTAGAAAATGAACAAGTAAGCCGCTTTGGGATTTTGTAAACGGTGCTGCCACCTATGTAGAGAGGAGACAACTCGCTGTCAGCGAGACGACACCGTCAATACTGCGTTGAGAGCCAGTGGTGCAACTTTGAAGCTCTCTAGTTCCAGCGGACCCTTTTTAAACCAGCCGCGGTCTAGATGCGTGCAAACAAGATAATATTTTTCCCCTTCTCCAAAGGCGCCTCATTTTTAACCATTCAAAAATTTCCCTCAAAGGCAATGGAATATTCATTAATTGCTCTGATTTAAATAAAAAGTAATAAATTAAATTTTTAGTTTCATTTGCAAATTCAATTCAATTTATTTGACTTTAAGCATGGTTGATAGATTCACGTGATGATCTTCTCACATGTACCCCATCTGATTGCAAACAACAAACTAAAAAAAAGAGGAATGTACAATTACAATTATTCTGGCTTGTCCCGCTTGTTATGCGGCCGTGATTTTGTGGAAATGAAACGAACGAGACGAATAATGGAAAATGTATCCTTTATTAACATTCGTATAGGTAGTTTGAATCACAGTTGATTAGTTTATAAACCTATAGAGAGTCATGTCGAACGTAAGAAACAAGTGAATATGTTGAGAGATGAGCGCGCGTTCTTCTAACAGAAGGAAGGATAATCGCACGCTCGGCGCGTTTAAGACAAAAGTCAGTTCAAATTGTACTCATCGCATACGCTTATAGTTTACATCGAATACACAAGAGCTACGTAATACAATGTATATACTTAACTTATATTCCTTAATATTATATACGCACAAGTTGTTTTTATTTTGATCTTGAACATTTGACAAGTGGGAATGAGCATTCGGAGTGGGCTGCAAATGACGCGCGTGGTCCGTTCGGAGAGATTAGATCTTTTTTGCATCGACACTGATCTCACACCGACAATCAATCACACCTAGCTACTCCCTAACACGAATATACACCTATTTCAATAATGCGAGACAAGTTCGGAGAGAGCCAGTGCAACACTGCGCCGTTTTTTCCAAGAATTTCTTATAGGGTTGCAGCCATATACCTCAAGTACAATCGATAGGTCGATATTTTAAATATCAACCTGACGTAGTTTTTGCCAACCCTAATTTGACGCAAGAAAGGGCGTAAAAACAAACCTTGGCTCGCGATTTGCCTCGCACGCAGTTCGTCGCAGTGGGGGAAGAACGAATTTCGTGCAAGGCAGGGTGCGCGCCGAGCTTCTATCTTAAAATATTAAATGCTCTTAAAACTCCTATAGATGTAGCGTTAAATTTCCCCAAAATAGTGAAACCTGCTGCACTGACCTAGTAACAAATTTTCAACCGTCTCCATTATTGCACAATGAAACACATTTTTGTATGTACACGTACGTTAAACCTAATCCTAGGACGGAAAATATGCAAATTATGAGAATAATTAATTAATTCGAGATCAGTAATGGTGGCCCTGGGAGATTCTATACGTTTTTATTGCCATCGTTTACATGCACACTCGCGATAAAAATGCACCCTGGATGCACCAGGCATCGGCTCCCTTTTTCAAGGAGAGTTTTTCCTTAATGAAAAGCGTCGCGTTCTGAATGCAATCAAGGTCGCTATTATCTCATTTTCTCTCTAAAATCATTTTCCTGGATGTCCTATTCGCGAAAAAATAATCACTCTATACTTTGATCTGATTCTGCAGAGAATTTCAAACTGTACATTTGTTTCAATTGACTTGCAAGGGAAATGATTCCATTTAATTTTATATCATGCTTTTACACAATCAACGTGCGGATATGTTGCAAACTAAATTTATCAAGTGAAGCGAAGAGACAACAAAATGGCTTTTATCGTTTCAGTTTTTTGTTTTTCAAAGACTGACGTTAAATTTCACCTTGAAAAAATATATTTTTTGGAGTTGTGTATATTCGAACAAAAAAGGAAACTTTCTAAAAATTGTAAAACTAAAATTCAGCACGATTTTATAACGTAATGTTTAAAGTCATAGAGTATTCTCACGTAATTATAAAAATATATATTTGGGAATTATTAGCTAATCACAAACAGCAATCTAGCTGCGCCTTGGTGCCAACGGCAGACGATTAAACTAACTGAATCAATTATATGAAAAAATCCCTGAACTAAATTTCTAAGCAGCACCATATCTGTTTAAAATGGCTTTTGAACATTTTACATTTTGACATAGAACAAGTGATTTGATATCGTCTGCAACTTTTGTGTGTGATTTTTAGAGGTGTCAAAGTAACGAAAAGTTTAGTGGTAAAATTCTATGCATTTTTCTGAAAAATCGGGGTTACATTTGCTGAAACAGGCCTCATATTTTTAATTTTTTGAGATAATGATTGAGTTTAAAAGGGAATTTTTTAGTTCAGGTGAAATGTGAGAGAAATTTAAAATTTAACGATCGGTTCTTTATTTTTACCTTTAGAACAAGACAAGACCTTCAGATCAAATAAGAAATCGAACATCAGGGTGGTTGAAATCATTCATTTTCCATTTTATCGAAACCTGATGGATTTAAATTGCCAAAATGTCAAAAACGTTGGAACACCCAAGTCAAGAGCTTTCAGAATATGTACAGCTCGACCATTAAGAAGCCATCAAGGTGTTCAGGAAATGTGCCTAAAATCGTTCCTGACAGGGAAACTTATAGGTTACGACGTTTTACTTAAAATTTTACAGTTTAAGTTGAGTACAACACACGGTTCAAGCAATTTCAGTTTTGATATACGACGCCGTTTCGTTGCGAAAATGGAACTACTTGCGCTGGCGGAGTAGGTGAAGTAATAAATCTTGACAGAGAAATTACTACTTCATCTGCTCCGCCAGCGGAAGTAGTTTAGTTTACGCTTAATAACCATCTTTGACGAAGTTTATGAGCGCACGAATTGATTCTTGCCGGTCGAATTAGGTAAAGTGGATATTTTTCTGACCAACAAATCATGCGCGACGTGCGTAGCACAAGCATAACTTTTTTCCCGCCAAAACAATAACAGCCTGGTTGGACGGCCGGCCAGCTCTGACGCATGCGCAGTTTCCGCATCATAGGTTCATATTGTTTTGGCGGGAAAAAAGTAATACTTGTGCTACGCAAGTCGCGCTGGACCTTTTGGCCGGAAAAATATCCACTTTTCCTAATTCAACCGTCAAGAATCGATTCGTGCATTCAGAAACTTCGTCAAAGACGGTCTTTCAGTGGCATCTGTTGTTGTACTTTATAAAAATTCAATACAGGGGGTTTGTACAAAAGTAAACGTTTAGTCCTTGTGATCATCCTGTTCTGCTACAAACAACAAAAAATTCGGTCAACTTGCTTGGTCATTTTGACACCTCCATATAACCAAAATACACCAAAATATAAAAAAGTTATCAAATGAATATTTTTTACCTGTAGATACATCAATAATCACCCAATACAATAAATGCATCATACAACTAACATTACAACTTTCGAAAGAAGGGCGTTGATAGGTTTGAAACCACGTACGTTTGAAAATAATGAAACAAATTTCAGAGCAAAGTAACGAAATTATTGAGCATGCCTCCGTTAAAAACTCGCACTCATTTGGGGTGAAGGGGTGGCGGGGGATGGATCGGCGCGTGTCAGGTTCAGGTGCACTGCGACTCTGTCCTGTGGATGGTGATGGTGAGTTCTCCGTCGGCGGCCAGGTTCTGCTCGACGCACCACACGTCGCAGTTGGGGCTGAGGCTGGCGGCGCGCGGCTTGTCGCGTCGGGCGCAGCCGGCGCAGGCGGCTGCGTTGCGGCCCTGCACGCCGCCGCAGCGCACGCACAGCACGGCGTCGATGCTGGTGTCGAGCGAGCGGCACTTGCCGGTGCGGGCCGTCGGCGCCAGCAGGCCCGAGCCGGCCGGCACAATGCGGTGCGGGAAGCGCGGCGAGCCGCGCGCCCGCTCGCGGAACGCCGCCGCCCCCGCACCACCCACCGCACCCGCCGCCGGCGACTCTGCGGCAATGCAAGCGCTCAGTGAGAATTTACGGTCAGGGTGGGGGTCGGGCACTAAACCTGCAACAGCGGTGCCTCCACTTGCTACTCTGCCAGACAGCACACACGCACACACACACAACAATGGTTTGTGGGAACGAGCTAACGGCTAAAAAGCGGATTTCATGAAAGTTGAACTTGGGACACTCACATGTCTTTTAATAAGGAAAGCGTTTGGTTAAAACAATTAAGCTCCTTTGATTTTTGGAAATTTAAAGGGATGTTATGAACAAAAGATAATTGAGAGATCAACCATTTCTTGCCAGTAATTTAATTTCCATTATTGACATAGCCAATCGATTCCTTAGGCGATGAAAGATGAATTCTACACGAAATGCCAAAAATCGGCTAAAACGAATACCTCGCAACAGAGAGGACACACAGGCGACTCATCAGAACATGGAGCTGTTCTCTCTGATTGGTGGAAAAGCACTAGAATGCGATCGAGACGGCAGCGACTCGGTGGCAGCCAGTGGAAGTGAGTTTAGTGCCATTAAAGACTATCTTTGACGAAGTTTCTGGGCACACCAATCGATTCTTGAGGGTCGAGTTAGGTAAAGTGGATATTTTTTCAGACCAAAAAGTGCAGCGCTACGTGCGTAGCACAAGTAAAACTTTTTCCCGCCAAAACAATATGCGCATGCGTCAGAGCTGGGTTGAGCACTTGCAGAGAGACCACCATTACGAACGACTTCGTTCAAATCCAGCCAGCTCTGACGCATGCGCACTTGTCTTCCCGCATATTGTTTTAGTCGGAATAATTCGTTCCATAACTCGTTTTAGTCGGAAAAAAATCGAAAAAATATCCACTTTACTTAATTCGACCCTCAAGAATCGATTGGCGTGCTCAGAAACTTTGTCAAAGACACTTTTTATCAAGCACCATCAATATAGATAGAAAGTTTTCGGCCGTTGAAACCCAATGAGATATCGGTTAATCTTGAAGGCAGCCAGAAATGGTTGATTTTTACTATTTTTATTGGTAATGAAATCGAGTGTGTATTTATTATATGGACTGTTTAAGGAATGATCTTGAAAAAAGGAGAAACTAATTGTAATAAGCATATGTATTTGTGATTGTTGTACAAGGAGAAGCGAAATAGCAGCGAACCCGCAAACCAAAAATGCAGACATACCCGTGACGTAGTTGACGTGCATCCTGAGCGCGGCGGCGATGGCGCTGCGGTTCGCCTTGGCCCTGCTGGGCTTCCAGATGCGGGGCAGCAGCTTTTTTAGCAGGGCCACCGCGCTGGTGGAGGAGGCCTCGTTCTCGGACGCCTGGTCCAGCTCCGGCTCGGAGCGGAAGGTGACCTGTTGGCGCTCGGCGGCCTGCGCGCACGGCCAACTCGCCCTAGGCACCACCGACGGCACCACGCTCAGCAGCAGCGCCGCTGCCCCCCTCGGGTTGTACGTCGGCACGGGGCGCGGCAGCGGCGACAATCGCACCTCCGAGTCCTCCTCCGCCTCGTCCCCTTCCGACATGCCGTCGTCCTCCTTCAATTCAATTCCAAATTAGCTTCTTGTAATGATAAAATATTTTCTAGAGTAGAAATATATTTAAAACGCTTTGAAACTAAACTGCCATTTCGACTCTTCCTATATGCAACTAACAGTTTTTGTATAATAACTTTGATGATATTTACACTGAAGAAAGAGACTTGTAAGCCATCCACTCAGATGAAAGAATGTCAATATTAGCGAGAGCATTGTGAGCCTTGGCAATAAACAAGCATGCAATCACGTTAGCTGAAAGAGGGACTCGCCTTGAGTGAGCCGGGCAGGGAGACGCTTCCGTGGCTCACGGAGACGGAAGTCGTCGGCGAGGGCGGAGGTTCTATCAGCATTCTCTCGAGCTTGTTGATTTCCACGTCCAGCGCGGCCAACTCTCTTCTGTACACCTTGTTCTGAACTTCCACCCGGTAGTAGCGCTCCCGCGTTTCGTCTATCACGAATCTGCCAATTTTTTCATAACGTCAATTTCCTCAATTATTTTTTAAGAAAAAATTGATTTGTTGATTGCAGCTGTTGGGAATTTTTGGAATCGCCCACGCGTTAGTGAAAAAGCGCTGGACAAAGAGAGCAGCCATCAGTGTCAGCCGCTGACGATCAGAACACGCCTTGATTGCTGAATTTTTGGTTCATAAGGCATGACAAATTAACAAAAATCCAAATAGCACTGTACAAAATAAATATAATTTAATGTCTTTAATTCGTTAAAATGATTAAATTTCCTTCAATTAAAAGTTCAAATACTGAATTATTCATGTTATTTTTTATTGTAGTGTCACTTGATTTTTTTTGTATTCAAACGGAGAATAAATTAAATAAAAAATATAAGCACTCTTATAAATTTGAGGTGGGTGGAAAAAACGATCTTTGCGTTTTCCTGTTTGAACTCTGGCTTGGCAGAGTAGCCAGGATTAATGAAAAAGCCGCTTTTATTAATGAAAGAGATCAGATTAAAAGTTTTGCAGAGAGTGAAATTATTATTCCCGCTTCTCGTGCAAAGCCAAGTAAGTTTGCGCAGCGCGCCGCCGAACAAATAATAAACGCAGGGAGGCGGGAGAGAGTTTTCAGCCGGCGGCGCCACTTGTGTGAATGCGATAGCGGAAACAAATTAAAAAGACTATATACCTTCTGGTGTTACACTCAATCTTAAGGCCCATGCTCTCCACAATGGGGTCCTCGTCCTGGTGCAGCCATATCGTGTGAATCTGCGCACGAAAAAAATAATGCTCATTTTAAATAAACGAGTTGATTCGACGAATGATACCTTTGGCACAAATAAAAGACATAATGTGGTCGAGGTGGAGGCCAGAATTAGAGCGGTGATGGTGACAAACGCCAGGGTCGCCCTCTCCGAGATCAGGTTGGCCAGCACCACCACTATTCCGCTCGTAATCACTACTGAGTACACGCTCATGCCTATGTACTGAGAGTCGTTTAGGGCAGGAATTTTCACTCGTCTGAAAATGAAGCAAACATTATTCCCCGTCAGCCGTCATAGTTAAAGACCGTCTTTGACGACGTTTCTGAGCCTGGTGTGGCCGAGGAGAGGCGTCACGTCAGCCGATAGCAACCGGCGGTGGGCGTGTGCCAGCTCTGACGCATGCGCAGTTCTCGCATATTGGTTCATATTGTTTTGGCGGGAAAAAAGTTTTACTTTGTGCTACGCACGTCGCGCTGCACTTTTTGGTCGGAAAATATCCTCTTTATCAAATTCCACCCTCAAGAATCGATTGGTGTGCTCAGAAACTTCGTCATAGACGGTCTTTAAAGTGAAACAAAATGTTAAAAATGCTTCTCTCCTTATATTAATCGATTTTTTGGTTTGTTCAACTCATTTTTTATAAATTTTTAATGCTCAACAAACAGATACGTCTGATAAGATTATAGATTTGTAATTTTAAAGAAATAACGCAACCGGCGAAGCACTTGTGCTCAACCGGTTGCCTAACCACTAAAAACCACGTTTACCACACTGCTTAACAAAACTGAGCGTCAATTAATGCGAAAGGGAACATCATAAATTGCTGTCAGCAAAAATGCAAATAAAAATAAAGTGGAGTGAATAAATTTGGTGTGGTGCGTGGTGCGGCCGCCGGAGGGGCTCAATGAGCTATGTAGTGTTAGATCAATAAAATTGCTTTCTCACCTTGTTTCCCAGGCCATGTAAACACCGACGATGAGCAAGAGTCCTTTGTAGACGTAGAGGGCGCCGAGCCAGCCACTCGTGTGCTGCGACCTGCACACCTCCACCTGCGGCTGGTACACGACGCTGCGTTCGATGGCGGAAATTTCCAGCGACAGGTTTCTCATGTGCCGCTGCATCGGGTCGATTGACACCCAAAGCGTCACGATCAGGATGTCCACCAGCAGCAACGCACAAATTAGTGAAATCAGTTGTGTGTCTTGCAGCAACTAAAATAACAATTTGCCACATTTCATTTTATAAAAAAAACAGTTGTAAGTTAAAATTTGATATATTTCCAAAAAATATTAATGATTTTTCACTAGACTTCCTCCCGTCGCGATATATTATTATTTCAGAATTTTGCACAACATTGATATCCTTTTATTATTCTTGTTTATTCTTGCCATGTCATATACATAAAATACAAATAATATCAAATATCAAATTAAGCAAGAAAGGGCGAACAGAAGATGGTAATGAAATATAGACAGCTGTCGTAACACGAGAATAGATTACATGGTCTCATTCAATGCAAATTAGCCTCAACCAAGTTTACCAAACTTGAGATGACAAACTTTCGAACCAATGATTTTCCAGCGTGTTTCCACCGTCATAAAAAATGAACTCAAATATGCTGAACAGTTCTGGTACTAAATAAACAGGTTTAATGTTAAATCCCAAATGATATTGTTTCTCCTTCGTGCCAAAACTTTTTTGTGTGGGCGGCGAGAGTATTATAATCCGCGCTGTATAATTCATTTTACTTTCGCCTCGGCTGGCAGAAGAGCGAGCGTGTGTCTCTCTTAATTTATTCATTTCGCGCCGCTAGTCCACTCATCGATCTTCCGCTCCACTGCTTTTCTCCAGCGATTCGCGCCTACCAGCCGACGTCACGCTCAAGTAAGTGAAAATAATACAGCTTCATTATGGATTCAATGCAATGTGAAGAATTCAATGCAATATGAAGAATTGTGCGGAGGCCTTAAGTACCAGTTTGAGCCACATTTTCCGCCGTTCTCTTAGCACCGGCGAGATACCTGCCGACTGGAAATCAGCCATAGTAACGCCGATACACAAAGATGGACCGAAGGAGGACGTACGCAATTACAGGCCGATAAGCATTACTTCGCTAGTAGGAAAAGTGCTTGAACGAATTGTCCGCGACCAACTGTGCAATTTTCTGGAGGTGAATAACGTGATCCCGGCCAATCAGCATGGCTTCAGAGCACGCCGTAGCTGCACAACGCTGCTGACCGGGCTAATCGACACGTGGTCGGCGGTGCTGGACGAGAAGAGCGGCGCTCATGTCCATGCCATCCTGCTCGACTTCTCCAAGGCCTTTGATAGGGTGCCCTTTGCGCGACTACTCTCCAAACTTCAACACTACGGTGTCTGCGGAGATGTACTGCGGTGGATCGAGTGCTTCCTGACTGGACGAACGCAGCGCGTAAAATTCGGCGGCGTGTGCTCAGCGCCGACTGAGGTCTTATCTGGAGTTGTGCAAGGCAGTGTCCTCGGCCCACTGCTTTTTAACGTTTACGTTGCCGACCTGCCGAAGGAGATCAGCTCGGGGCTCGAGCAGTATGCCGACGACACCACCCTCCATAGGGTGGTTGCCACCCCCGAGGACGCGGACGCGTTGCAGGAAGACCTCGACCGAGTTTTCATCTGGTGCGAAAACAACGCTATGCAGCTCAACCAGAAGAAAAGTTTTGTAATGGATATCTCGCGAGCGCGGGCGCCACTCTTCTTCGAATATACCATCGGAGGCGTCGCACTCGAGTACGTCAACAGACAGCGCTTGCTCGGTGTGCACATCAGCAGTGATTTGAGGTGGGACGTGCACACTGACACGGTGCGCGCGAAGGCCGCTCGCGTGCTCGGCTTTGTGGCCCGTAACCTGCGCGGGTGCACTCGAAAGGTAAAAAGGGTCGCTTACCTGTCCCTTGTTAAGCCCATTCTTACCTACGGGCTCCCTGCATGGCATCCGACCACGCAGGGAAACAAGAACAAACTGGAGAGAGTGCAGAATAGGGCTCTGCACCTGATCCATGGACGACGACTGCCGCCGCCAAAAGAGACGAATATTATGCCACTAAGAATGCACCTGCTGTACACAGATCTAAATTTCTTTAAAAAGTGTCAGGGAGGAGCAATAGATTTTGACGCGCGAGCTCGCATCGTTGAAGGCCGGCGGTTGCGAGGCGACATGAACAACCGGCATCCAAGACTGCAACCACCGCCTGTGCGCAGTGTCTTCGGCCAGAGGGCTTTCTCTTTTCGAGTAGTAAGTCCCTGGAACAACCTGCCGCCCGAGCTCAAAGACTGCTCAGTGTCCGAGTTCCCCTCCTTGTGTAAAAACTATTTGTGGCAGGCTCAATTGTGATAATTAGTGTGCGATTTCCTTTTGGCTCAGTGCGGCGTGATTTTATATAATGTATCTGATCGTTTTTGCAGTATTCTGCTAGCATTGTATGCCATTTCTTGCTGTAATTTTTATATTTTGTATCTTATGACTTTGGCAAGAATAAACAATAATAATAATATTTGTTTCAAACTTTAATAATTTGCTTTCAGTCAAAAAAATTAAAATAAAATCAATAAAGGAGAGAAGTGATTTTTCATTAAAAAATGAAATTATGTCTCCGTTCGGAGGAGAAAATTGGCAAAACCGATAAAACTTACACTTGAAAACCCTGTCATTCGACAAAATATAACTTTTTATGGATTTTTTGGGATAATTTTGGAAATCATTGAAACTTTTGTGGAGAAATTTATATAAGATGGTATACTTTATATTCATTCCTCTCGACAAGCCGGATCGAACTGATTCCAAATTTGATGTCCTAGGTCAACTACTGTTAATTGCAGAAACTACCCACCGTTAAACTCTTATCGACCTCCCCTGGCCAGCTGAAGGGTTTTGGGACATACCTTTCACCCCCAAATTACTTTATTCCGACCCCACCTTTTAAAAAGTTTCGAGTTAACCACAGCTATCAAACGTTTTTATTCCCGTGTGTGTGTGACGTCATAATTTTTAGCTAGGCACGGGGGCAGAAAAAGCGCAGAAATGGCCGAGAGGCGTTGGAAAGAGAAAGCAACAGACTCACCTTATTTTTAACGACGCCGCTTTGACTTCTTGTGAAGATCCGGTGAACACGGTAGGTTTTAGTGAACATTGAGCCAAAGGCGAGGGAGAAACCGGCAGATAGAAGATACGCCCTGGCCTGCAACAAACACAAGAGTAGCCTTTTCAGCCGCTGCCTGCTTTACTGAATTACTAATTAGCTGTCATCTCGTGCTGCATGAAAAGTTTCGTCACATGTTGGGTCATTCATCGCGCACGCCGCCTAATTGAAAAGTTTTTTATGCGCCAGTTCGCCAGGGCTTTGTCAATGCAACGAATGGAAATGTTTGCTTTAATGCTTTGCTTTCATCATTTCGTTGATTCATAAAACTCGAATGCGCATACTCTGGGGCACACAGCGTCCAACTTTATTCTAAACTAAATATTTCACGTGCGCAAAAGCGAAGCAAATTCAAAATTCTGGTATGCGGCCTTTCAAATATAAGAAAGAGGAAAACAGGACACTGTATAATACAAATTCGTCCCGCAACGATTCAATTCATGCTTATTTATTTTTTCATTGAAGCCCAGAAAAAATTTCGCCGCCCTAGTTATTTGGTCCAGTGATGCGAGAGACCGAGACAGTGCACACCCTCATTTGTGTCGGGCAATTTTCCATTTGCGCAGCGAGATAGGAATCTGGTCGGCAGACGTATCTCTGAGTGAGTGAGTGAGTCAGGTCAGAATGGAAAACACTGTGTGTCTGTTTGTTAGTCGGCTGAAAATCTATCTTATTGTCGAGCAGCCA
Source organism: Cloeon dipterum (assembly GCF_949628265.1). Taxonomy (NCBI): domain Eukaryota; kingdom Metazoa; phylum Arthropoda; class Insecta; order Ephemeroptera; family Baetidae; genus Cloeon; species Cloeon dipterum. The sequence continues at coordinate 36,964,902 of NC_088788.1, read as the reverse complement.
AGTCTTTCTCGAGCAAATTGATCAGAGCGGCGTGATTCCCTCAGCAGAGTGCGGAATGGGCGATGGGCGCGGCTATATCGCATTTATTGCGGTGGCCGAGGATTTGCCTGCTTTTTTATATCAGTAACACGCAGCCGGCGACTCGTTTTCTCTCGCGCGCGCGCGGCCGCCAGAGATGCGGATTTTCTATTTATTGCGCCTTTCGAGTGCTTCGCTTACACTGTCGGCGTGTTAAGCGAAGCACTCGAACCATTGTGCCACTATATATATTTGCTAGTGCAAAGTAAACACGCGCGCTCACACTCACCTCTATCTTCGCTTCCGCTATACTTAAATAACAGAGCAGAGCAGGCCTGATCGTTTTCACCAAACCAACAATATTTGCAGACTGACTTTGCAAGTGGAAACATTATATGCGAGTGTAAATTTATACGCGTGCAAACAATCGCTTTTTGTCTAAAATTGAGCGTAAGCACAAAATTACTAGGTTTGAGGAGAGTAATTGTTAGAAAACGTCCAAAATTTTATTTATTTTGACAAGAGCGATAATTAATAAATATAGCTGCGTACGTGATTTCCACTGGATTTTCAGAAAAGTTTGAACATCAAAATCCCGTCCACCAAATTCGTTGGAAGAGGGAGTAGCTCGCGGGAACTTTGAAATAGGGGCGTGGTTCTCGGGAAAATTAAAGAGGGCGTGGTCGCAAATCGCGGGAAAATCACTGAATAAAGGTTTGAAGATATATAACTTAGTTAGAAAGGACGTTTAAAAACATGCTTTACCTAAAAATCCCTATATCACATATTTAAAAGCTGCGAAATATCAGTTTTGATGCTCCGAAAAGAGATTAAAAGATTTGGGCGGATGCAGGCGCGCGCGTTCAGGTTAATCTGCTTACCGTGCAAACATTTGCGAAGTAAGTTCCGCCGGCGGGCAGCGTGGCGTGGTCGAGTCCGAGCAGAATGACGGCTGTGTAGACGAGAATGCAGCCAACGACGGCGATGTTGTTCAGCCGGGGACTCGACAGCTTGATGTATCTGCGGAGAGAGAGAGAGAGAGAGAGAGCAACAGTTGTTAGTTGATTCAGCAGACGGGCCGCCGACGCAAAGCCGCAAGCCCCTTTTTACATTTGCGCAAAACCAACGCTTTTTTCGGCGCTGCCTGATGCTGACACACCAGACAGACACACACTCCGCTTTGAGAAAGCTGCTCCCAAAAGCTGGAGGCATTTAATTCGAGCATGTTTGGTTTAGAAAAAGGAAGAAATCGCTTTTTCATGATGGATTGCAAATCCTCGCCATCTTGATTTATGATGTGTGGTTAAAACAAATTGAATCAAATTGAAATGCTTCATGCAACCAGTTGGTTTGACACTGACTTGAGCTTTCTAAAGTAGAGATTGAACCCTAGGAACACAGTGGCGAGGACAATTCCAGCGCCGGCGAGACTGGCGACGCTGTAGAACGCGGTCCGCTCGATCGTGACGACCCTGAGGCGGAACTCGCGCTTGGCGATCGGCACCTGTCCTCCTTGCCACCTCAGTGGCTCGCATTGCGGACACTCAAAGTCCAAAATCTCCGAGGACGGGTAGAACAGGGCCACCTTCTGCACTATGCCACCTGGTGGAGAAATAAATTGATATAGTGATTCAACTAATTTACATTGTACTCTCAAATTTAATTTAGCCAAAAGCCAAATGTTGTTTGAGCTTTACAAAGCTATAAAGTAGGCCAGCCTGTTCAGACGAAACAAAAGTTTTTAGAACATGCACACCCCCGTTTAAATTGTTTGCCGAGCTCACGTCGAGTGTTATAATTTAAATGTTAATTCACTTCTTGCATCATGGCGGCGTCGCGGAAAATCAATTTCAAAGCCACACGCCCGCGAATTTGTTTTGCCTGTGTACTCAAGACGAGGCAGACGCGCCGCTGCTGCAGGTACATTACAAAATTTACATTCTGCGCTGCGTGCGTGCGAAAAATAATATGTGGGTTTTGCGTACAATTCGCTGACGACGCGACTCAAATTGAAAACTTCTAAATTGGAGGAATCTGTTCTGGAAATGTGCCGGTGACACTTTTCACTGCTTTTGTGCCGCTGACAGAGCAGAAGAAGAAATAAAGGTGTGTGTGTACACAGCTGCGAAATTTCCGTCTAGCTTTATATTTGAAACTTTGTCGTCTGCGCCGGAGAGAAGAGAAAGAGAAAGCGGAAAAAGGACAAACACGGTTTACGGCTGCAAAACGAGTGCGCATAAAATTAGTTGTTTCAATTGCTTTCTGCTTCCATAAACGTCACCGACAAAAATATAAAAAGCAACAGTAAAGTTTTGATCGCGTGTTTGATAATCTTAAATGAAGGGAAAATAAATTTCACGTTCCTGACAAAAGAATAAACTTTATTTCCGCTGACTGGGAAGTAATTGGAAAAATGTTGATTGGATTCACTCGAGACGAAGCATTTGCAAGAATTCCCAATTCGACTGATTACGCAAACAGCGGTGCTTCATGAATATCTGAACGCAACTGCTATTTTGCACTCAACACGAGGGAAATCACCTCCAACCAGGAATCGGACTGTATTTCAAACGGAAACCTCTAAAGGACACGTTCAATTAATTATTACGCATGAAAGGAAATCCTCGCTTGGTATTTGATACATCATAACACTGTTAAACCAATTGCTTTAGTTTTGCATAACATGTAACATAAACCAGATCGTAAGTCTGATTTGTTGTGCAATTTACAAGTTGGGTAAGCTCTCTGTGTTCGAAGCCGCTAACAGATGGTGCCACTGTAGACTTTCGATTTTAATGCACTTCCACTGAGATTTCAGATTCACTCCTGCCACTGTGCATTCTGCTACTAGAATTATTTCTTAATACGTGCTGAAAACAAAAAAATCTGTCCAGCCATTCGCCATAGAAACGTTGGAGGTTATTTAAAAAATAACGGTTTTCACAATTCTACGACGGTTTATGTTTTACAGCACGCCAAAAAAAGATATTAAGTAAAGAACGCACAGTGGCAGGATTGAGTCTTAAAATCGAAAGTCAATGGTGGCGCCATCTGTTGGAGGCTTCGAACGCTAAGGGCTTGCCCTACTGGTGGATTTCCGATTCAGAAAGCCATAAGCTTCAATCGCATACAAATAAATTCAAATTCCTATTAAACCAATTAATTATATATTTGTCCTTGAAGCAAAGGTACGTACCTTGCACTTGATAGAAGGCCGAGATGCCCACTCTGTCGGATCCGCTGAACGAAACGGGTCCCTGCAAAGTGGAGTTGACGCACGCTGTAAATTGGAGGCAGTTTGTCGAGCAACGAGCGCTTTTTTTACCGACACTCCCAAGAAGTCGAGGCTTGCCATCTCCCTGTGGAACTCGTGTGCCATCCGCCAGTCGCCGTAGTCGAAGTTGGAGATTGGCGCGAGGCCGAGCGAGCGCCGTTGCGACTCCGTTTTGTGCAGCGTCAACACGATGGCCCACACGGCGTCGTACGTTTGCGGCGTGTAACGCGTGATCGGCAGACCACGCTGCCGGAACTCTTCCTCAAATTTGGCGTTCGTCTGAAAACAAACCGATTTTTTGCAATAAATTCATTGGCTGGAAAAAATTAAATCCCCACAATTTCTCGAGAAAGCTGCAAAATATAATATAAATGGCCAAAATGCAGCTTGATTTTTTTGAACTCCATCTTGGAAAAAATAAAAACTCAACACTACTTCAATTTTCAAACACCAGATGTAAAAGAAGAGGCGAGGTCAAGTCGAATAGTGTGCAGTTTTTGTATTTCTGACCATTTAGAACCCAAGATTTGGCGCTCACAACATTTGCAAAAATAAAAAAAACCTTTTCCGTGTTTTTCGAAATTCAAAATCATTTTTTTTTTTAAATAAAGTCAAACACCACCTTGAAATTTTCACACAAGTTCACACGTACCCTGAGACCACTTTTGAGGGGCAATTCGGATTTTTTTAATCCCACCCATTTGAACATTTATATTTTTTGTTCAAACCGGAGCAAATTAGCAGTGTGCTTACCAGTCCTGAAAGGGAGGGCTCCGAGCCGACGATGCTGTTGTGGCTGGAGACGAGGATGAGTCCCTCGACGGCGGCCTTGAGCGCCGACTGCGAGCAGTCAGTCTTGGAGACATCGGCCCACCACGCACCGTCCAGCGGGCTTCCCTGCAGAATCCACGCGTAATCAGAGCCGTACATGCCGAGCTGATACGCCTGCAACAATCGCAATGAAATATTCAACGCCCGTTCCGCCAAGCGACGCAAATTTCCAAGAAATGGCGGGAGAGCTGTCACTCGCAACACCACACACATTTATTTCTTATTTTTCGAGGTGGGATTTTTAGACATTTCTTCGAAGAAAAAGACGACGTGATTTCTAAGGACCATTTCCAGACGATTGTCTTAGAAAATCTAAATTATTAAAAAACCGTCTTTGACGAAGTTTCTGAGCACACCAATCGATTCCTGAGGGTCAAATTAGGTAAAATGGATATTTTTTGCGATCAAAAAATGCAGCGTGACGTGCAAACTTTTTTTCCCCGCCAAAACAATATGAATGCGACAAGTGCGCATGCGTCAGAGCTGGTTTGAGTGGAGAGACCGCACCTATACCAATGGCTTCTTTGTTAGATCCAGCAAGCTCTGACGCATGCCTCAGCTCTCGCATACAGGTTCATGTTGTTTTGGCGGGGGAAAAAAATCCTACTTGTGCTGCGTTTTCTGAGCACACCAATCGATTCTTGAGGGTCGAATAAGGTAAAGTGGATATTTTTCAGACCAAAAAGTCTAGCGCGACGTGCGTAGCAGAAGTAGAACTTTTTTCCCGCCAAAACAATACGAACCTATTTATGCAAGAAGTGCACATTCGTCACAGAGGTGGCTGGATCTGACAAAGAAGTCATTAGTACAGGCGGTCTCTCTTCAAGTGCTCAAACCAGCTCTGACGCATGCGCAGTTCTTGCATATATAGGTTCGTATTGTTTTGGCGGGAAAAAAGTTCTACTTGTGCTACGCACGTCGCGCTGGACTTTTTGGACGGAAAAAATATCCACTTTACCTAATTCGACCCTCAAGAATCGATTGGTGTGCTCAGAAACGTCGTCAAAGACAGCCTTTAAATTATTTAAGTCCGTGCATTTTTAATTTTAGATTTCAAGGACGGATTTTTGCTTGTTGTCTCAAAAGTGTTAAAATTGCCTGATTCATGCCCATTTCATGGCTGTAAATGCAAGAAATATTGGAGCCGGCTCGAATTCCCGGCCCTAAGGCCATTTGAATAACATGAGAACAGCGCGCAACAGACGCACATGTAGGCATGAGACGTCGGTCTCCAGCTGAGCGTGCACGTCTTCAGCCACCATCAAAAGCTGCTGTATACGCATGTACGTAAATTGCGTGCGTGCAGTGACGGCATTTTTCTCGTGGCATCGATCTGCTAAGCCTGGCAGTGGAGCCGACCTGCCGTGCCCTGCACGCGCGCCCAATATCGCTCTTATTTTGGCGCGCGCAGATTATGCACCTCCGAACGCTTTCAAGCACAATTTCCCGGGGGAGCACAGTTTTTACGGCAACGGATTAATTCGTGCGAGCACGCCTCGGGTTCATCCTCTAACAACGCTGAATTCATTTTAATCGCCGAAACTTCAAAGAAAAGTTCAAGGAGAAGATGAAATTCTAACTGTAGATATTATGGAGAGAAGTTTGCACGGAAGTGGTCTAATATATGCTTTACTCTTGTGGCCAGTCGTCATGAGAGCAAGCGTGTGACCCCGCTCGGCCAATCTGTTTTGCCGTGGGAGCAGCCGCACACATGATGGATGGAGCAAACGCACATGTCGGCCATTTATCATTTTGCATCACAATGGGCTGCGCGCCAGAGAGCAAGAGAGAGAGAGAGAGAGAGAGAGAGAGAGAGAGAGAGAGAGAGAGAGAGAGAGAGAGAGAGAGAGAGAGAGAGAGAGAGAGAGAGAGAGAGAGAGAGAGAGAGAGAGAGAGAGAGAGAGAGAGAGAGAGAGAGAGAGAGAGAGCAAAAACCGAAATTAGAAAGCAAGCAACCTGTGATCCTGGGGCCTGCCCGGGCCGGAATATGCATTTTAATTTCCATCCGCACACCAGAGGCCGGCTTTTTAGTTGGAAGGAGAGATGAGTAGACAGTACCAGAACAACATTTATTAATTGACATTAACATTAACATGACACACAACTACTGTAAAATGAGCCTTTTTGCTTAAAAGCAATGCTAGAAAAACTTTTACCATCATTATATTTCATTTTAAATATAATTTTCGGGTCATATTTAAATTCGTGGAAATTTTTTATTTGAACTGGCTTTAAAATTTCAAACAGATCCGAGCGTCAAGAATTTCCTTTCGGCAGCACCCTACTTTCTGCATAATGGAAACGAGGTGTCCTTTGTACTGGCACCCCCGGGTTTGCTCTCACATCAGTGCGACACGGTGTAAAATTCCAGCACCTTACTGCACGAATTGATCCAGCTGCTCGCGTTCCCGGAAAATTGCACCACATCGTCCCTTTTTGACGGCAGGAAAAAAGGAACTCAAAGAGCATCCTGTGCTCCCTACTGATGACGGATTTTCCACCGGCCGTTTCCTTGGGAGATGCGATGTACTTACTCACACGCAAGAATTTACTGGCCTTCACGATCATATCGGTTCCGAAAGCTCATAAAATCGGCATCGAAGAGGGTGTAAAAATTGCTTTGCCTTTAGGAGCGAGTGGCTCAAGTATCGTTGCACCAGATTTGATTCAATTCCGATGGCGCCGACGAGGCATAAACATTTCTCGTAAATTACCACAAAGAAGGTTCAAAATCGCAGCAGAAGTGAGTGGTGGCGCGATCTTTTTAGTCGATTATATTACTAACTTAATGAAAATTAACGAAATAAATCTGTAGGGCTGTATAATTCAGAATGAAAGGCGTAATCTGATGCAATTTGCACGACACGGTCATTTGAGTAAAGAGTTAGGTCATAATTAATCTGGCGTCTGTGTTTGTGCTGTGGCGACAGAGCAAGTTATGCAAGCGGGCGAACACAGATGTTGAGCAAGCTGCCTGAAACCGTTTTCACAGGCGTTGGCGCGCGCGCCAACTTGACGTATATTTAACCTAATTCAATATTCACAAGTGGGAAGCTGTGTAGCGTAGAGTTTGCGTTTTTGCCCGGCGTAAAATACACATATATATTAATGTCAACACAACAAAGACTCACCTCGCAGAAGATTTTGGGCGCCACTTTGTGCGAGAAGCTGGCGATTATAATCCTGGTGTCCAAATCCTGCAACGAGAAAGAGAAAGAGCGTTCCGCTGTTGACAAAGGGCATTACGCAAATGGGCTGGGGGTGCGAAAGTAAGTAAGTGAGCCCGGAAGGCAACTTGCCCTCAGGTAGCGCAGCTGGTCCTTAAAGTCGCTTTCCGAGAAAGTGATGGTGGCCGTGCACGTGATGTTGGCCTCCTCGAGCTCCGTCACCAAGTCGTTCACGGCCTGCAACACAAACACCCTCAAACGACTGTGTTTGCTTTCGATCGGCTCTACTGCACGAGCGGCAAACGGCTATTTCATGTTTTTTCTTTTTATATGCTGGTTGAGTGGTAGAGAATTTACAACCGCAAACACACAGGATTGACTCGAGTTTTTACCAGCGTGAAAACGTCTTCGTCTTGACTGAGGGCCGTGACTGTGTCCCAGCCAAAGCCGCGGACGAAAGCCAGCCGTGCAGGATTGTGCGACGAATCGGGGGCCACGGTGCGGTAGAATAAGGGAAACTCGCGTCGGTCACTCAGAGCTGGCGATGTTGACCCGAACGAGACCTTGGACACAGTGAAAGAACACGTTACACTTATATGGAAATGAATTAGCTGCTAATACACCAGTTGTACTTATACAAATTTTACTCTTCCCAAGAATTTTTCTCTTTTGTCAAAAACTTATGATATTGTTGTATGTTTATTTTTTCAATTGTATATTGTGTTTGTAATTTTCAATTAGATGGAATATATTGTGAGAAGATCATCACCTGAATGTAATTACCATGCTAAAAACAAATAAATGAATTGGATTGAATTAAGCCCTTAGTGTCTGAAGCTGCCAACTAACGGTGCCACCTTATACTTTGGTAATAAATTTAATTTTAAGGCACTTCGGCTGCTATTTCCGACTCAATCCTGCCACTCTGCATTCTTCACTTAATATGCTTTCTTTTGACGTGCTAAGATCGAAAATCTGCTAAGCCAATCGCCATAGAATCGTGAAAATCACTATTTTTTTTAAATATAAAATCTTTTCCAACGCTTCTACGGTGAATGGCTGAACTGATTGTGGTTTTCAGCAAGTCAAAAGAAAGCATATTAAGTTTAGAACGCACAGTGGCAGGATTGAGCCTGAAATCGCAGCGGAAGTGCCTTAAAATAAAATTTATTACTAAACTTACTAAAGTATACGGTGGTGCCATCTGTTGGCGGCTTCTAACATTGAAGGCTTATGCAACTGGTGAATTTTAAATTATTTCTTATAAATCCTCCAAAAAAGGCCAAGTAAAAGCAACAACAATCGATTTACCAAAAACCAACCGCCAAAATATTATTCATTTGGCGCCCGGGTAACATTTCTAATTTGCATGCTTTCGCGGTTGTTGCAAAAGTGGACGCAAAGGACTCAAACTGCAGGTACGCGAAACAATGGAGTGCTCTACATTCAACTAATTTGCATTTCAAATGTCCAGGCGAATGGGAGGGTCGATTCGTTTGCACCGCTTTTGAGCAATAGTGACAGCGAAATAATTTCCATTTCACAGCACCCTTCATGCAGCCACACTGCGGTTAATTAATACGAAACAAACGCTATACAGCCAATTAACGTGAATTTTCATCTCAATTGTAAAATTCAATACACTGAACATCATAGGGAAATGCAAAAAAACATTTTTGCTTCAAATTATATCAATTGGTTTCTTACTGTTAGCACAAAATAATCGAATTTAAACGTTAAACATTTTATCTCTTATGCCAAGTAGCCACTTGATTCTTTCCCGCCTAAAATGATAGATAATTGATTTCCACGAATCAAACGCCGGAAATATGACTGAACTTTTTTAATATATTATGCAATTTTTTTAAAATAAAGAACGTTTATTGGAATTCTCTGTTGGGCGTAACTCGCGGGAATTTTGAGATGGGGACGTAGCTCCCAGGTAAATGAAAAAGAAGGCGCGGGAAAATTGAAATTTACTCTCTCAGATTTATAGCTAAAATCCTGATTAAATTATCAATTTTGCAGATATTTCTGGAATGTTGAAAAAAAATTGAACAGCGTCGACATCGTGTATTGTTTACAGAAAAAAAGAATCAATGATCGGTTGTTAACATGCCATAACAGTTTCTATTTGGAGTGTTAAATTAGGAGTAAAATGAGATTTTCGTCTGCTTGGGCTAAGCAAAGTTTAACTTAAGCTGACGAAAAAGCACACTGTATATATTTAAACTTGTATTCACGAGAGTAAAGTTGTCAAAAGTTCATTAGGCGGATTTAGCAGGCGTGTTTGCTTGTATGCACGGCACGACATAAGTGTTTATTACGCGAGATAAAACTGGCAAACGGTCCGGAGCACTCATCCGAGTGAAAAATTGGGATCCGCTGGTGCCGTCGTTGCCGCGGGTTCTTATTAAAATGAGGCGACTCGAGATTTGCATGCAGCAGCAGCTAAGTAAAGAAACTTTACGACCGCCTCGCTTGGAACTGCGCTCGCTCTCAAGGAAAATTGAGAGCTTGGCGAGGAAGGGGCCAATAAAATTAGTCTACCTCTTCAGCGAGACGGAAATGAACAGACGCAGAGTCAGTCGGAGTCGGAGGCGTCGCACACACGCGCTGCCGGATCAAATTTTCACAGGATAAATATTTGAACACGCGCGCGCCGAGCGACACACACTGCTTATCCGCTTCGCGCAGATGAGAATCAATTAATCAAAAATCGAATTGTCGCGCAGCCGAATTATTTACACACTCGCACTCAACCGCACGCCGCTACGCCATTAGGATTCAATTAAATCGTGTCCCCTTCCCGAGTGAGCAATAATTATTCTGATGCGAGTTGGAACAGTCCAATTTGCAGCTCGCTCCAACTCTCACTCGCAGATTGACTTGCTGCGGTGCGCTGCACGATTGTCGCAAGCTCCAATTTGTCCTGCAAATATTGCTCCTTTGTGGACGCTTAGACGGATTAGGCAAATATGCATGTAGCGTGTGCAAGTCACAGCTGGCCTCAACTCCATTCCACGGCTTTGGCATTCCAAGTCCCGCGGGATTTACACCTCCGCCACGCTATTCAAATTTTGTCGTGAACAACACAAAATATTTTTTACTACCGCATGCTGAGAGTTTGAAATTAGATGACAATTTACCAATGGTACTATTTTCAGCAGTTTTCGAGTTTTGGACGGTCAAATCTAGAATTTTGGATGCTAAAAAGTTACTAAATTGACAAATTTTTCTGATTTGAAAAAAATCGGATTATATTGATGAACAGCGCACTTGGCTTTGAAATTTACCAGCTATAAATTAATGCTAGTGCAAAAATGTTGGTCAAAATCGGACAGCTGCGCATGTTCACACTTGGAAATTTCTACATATTTTGAAAAAATTCACTTCACTGCAATTTTCTGGAACAAATTGACTTGTGTAACAAACAAGTTTAGCAACCAACCAAAAAATTAAGTTGCCAAAATTAAGCTTGATTTTCTGAAAAAAAGTATGAAAAGTTCAGAAACTATTCCAAAGTATGAATATTTGTCTCGCCGAGCAGATTAAAAAAATTTTCAAGGTTTTTCGCTATCACCAAGCAATTATTTCACTTGAGGTAAAATTTAAATTTCCTTTTAAAATTCAGGCTCGAAGACTTGTTTACAGAGAGGAAGCGGCTTAATTTACAAAAACAATTTCCTTGTCTTTTGAAAATTGAGAAAACGAAAAATGAAAGCGGAATTTCTTGGAATATTAATATCTTTTATGAAAGGAACATTATATAAACTCAAACTCTACATCTTTTGAAGAGACTCGAATTCATTCCGCTCCGAACCTTGCCGCTTACGCACAAAGGAAAAGTAGGAAATTGAGCTGAGAACTTGTATATTATCGCGAGGGTTGGCTAGAAACGCGCTCAAAGCAGCACTATACCAGAGGGTCTCTTTTCGCGTTCGTTGACAAAGGCAAAAGCGAGCAAGTATCGGCCTAACTAGGACTACGCCACTATGGCTGCATACTCACCGACTGACAACTAACAACAAAAAACGCAGCGGCCTAGACGAGCAAAGTTTTGCACGGTGGGAACGCGGAATGCTTAATTGCTGCTGCACGCTAGTTGACTCTTTGATGTGTGACCACAATCAACGGTGCCACTACCCGCGTTTGTAATCAAAGTTTGCATACACTCAGCCGCAGAAACAATCTTGCCAGAGAGTCGAGAGGTTGCAGAATCGAACTCTTTCATCAGAGCGGAAAATGGATTCAATTGATCGATGTATACGTGACCTAGTTCATTATTCGAGAATGTTTTGAATTTTCCGGAGCGGCTGCCGCGCGGCCGGGTCAAGATTCGATTTTTACCTTTTGCGCGCGGTGCGGAGAGCAACAACTCGAAAGCATCCCTTTGCGGTGGCGGGACGCCCTTGTCAAATCCCCTTTGGTTGATGCTGATTGCTTTTTGATGCCGCGATTGATCTCGAAGCCAACCGCGCAGCACTGACCCCGCGCGCATATTCGCCTATAATGAGATACTTCACATCTTGCCTTTGTCCGACTCAACTCTTTTTTGTATGTAATGCTGCGGCCTCTCGCTTTCTAGAAAGAAAAGCAGGCCTCTTTGCTGCAGATGAAAGCGAGAGTGCTTCTGCCCAAGGCGAAAGCTGCTGAGCTCGAGTAAATGCATCTCTATACACTTTTAGTAATTTCCGCAAGGCTCGGCCTGTAGTTCATAGTTTTCTGCTTGCCGCCAAAACTTGTAACTTTGCAAAAGTTTGCCTTCCCACGACAGGCACAAGGGCAGGTGAATTGAAAAACTTTTGACGCAAACAGCTACAGAAGATGATTTGAATGAAACAAAATCCTGCGCACTAGCAAATCTGTCTGTCCTTGCAGCATCCCAAGTTTCCTTGGTTCAAGTTAAATTTATGTTTATTTTGGGCTACATAAAATATTAATTATGACTCATGATCCTTATCACGGATGAAAATTTAAAAAATTTAGATTCTAAAATCAGTTTCAATTTTCCAGTTGCATAAGCCTTTAGTGTTCGAAGCCGCCAACAGATGGCGTCACCGTATAGTTTTGTAATAAATTTTATTTTAAAACACTTCCGCTGCGATTTCAGACTGAATCCTGCCACTGTGCATTCTTCTCTTAATATTTTTCCTTTTGGCGCGCTGTTAACCAAAATCAGTCCCGCCATTCGCCGTAGAAACATTGGTAAAGATTTTATATTTCAAAAAATAGTTTCTCATGATTCTACGGCGATTGGCTTTGTCTATTTTGGTTTTCAGTACGTCAAAAGAATGCACAGTGGAAGGATTGAGTCTGAAATCACGGCGGAAGAGCCTTAAAATTAAATTTATTTGTAAAGTTTACGGTGACGCCATCTAATTGGAGGCTTCGAACACTAATGGCTCATACAACTGGTGTATTCAAGGGTAAAAAGTACTCAATTGAGAAATTATTGAAATTTGTTGAACAAATCCTAGCATTTTGTTTAATTTCAAGATTTTCCAAGAAAAAGAAATTGGACGCCTCAATTAATAATTATTATACTGCTGTCGTAAAAACAAGCATCTCTGTTTTGAAAAAGAATGCACTGTTTATTGTTAATCCACTCACGCATATGATTAATAATGTTTCCTTTGTGTCAGGAAAATTCCCAGAAAATATGAAACTATCCAAAATAACCCCAATTTACAAAAAAGGAGAAAAAGACGATCCCTCTAACTACAGAGCAATTTCAATCACGCCATCGATATCGAAAATCTTCGAAAAAATATTTCTAGCCCGACTTAATTACTATTCCTCAGTAAATAATCTTCTAAGCCAAAATCAACACGGCTTTAGAAAACAGAGGAGTACAGTAAGAGCACTTTTTGATTTCATTAGTAATATATTCACACATCAATTGATGCTAAAAGAGAGGATCAATGTCATCCTCTATGATCTATGAAATGCGTATGGGACTTTATACCCACAATTCCTTCTGCAGAAGTTAAACATTTACGGGCTTTGTAACACTTCAATTAAATGGCTGGAAACGTTTCTCCTGAACCGCAAGCAATTTGTCCATCTCCGAGTCTTAGACAAATCGAATAATACATTCTGCGATGTGAACTCGACACACGCAGTTTCTCATATGGGAATTCCCCAAGGCACCACTTTGGGACCGAGTGGGTTTAATATTTATATGAACGATATTGATCTCCATATTGTAATAGCTGCCTTATGTCTATTCACGGATGACACCAGCGTTATTGTTAAGGGTCCTAGTAATGAAGATGTAATGGCGAGATCCAAAATGGTAAATTATCAAATTGTAGAATACACTAAAATGAACCATCTTTCCCTTAATGCGAGTAAAACAAAAATACTACAAATGCATGTCCCCCAAATGACCAACGTGACCAATCCCAACATTGAAATAAATAACTTACAGATAGAGGTATAGTTAACAAAGGTAAACTGTTAGGAGTAATGATCTCTGATACCTTAAACTGGAACGAACAATGTGATTTAGTTAGTAACAAGCTCAGAAGTGTGACTTATTTATTCACTGAATTGAGAGATAAAGTTTCTATTAGTATGTTAAGGCAGATTTATTTCGCATATGCCCAAAGTCATATCCTTTATTCTATTATTGTTTGGGGCGGGTCTACGTACCTGAAAAAAGTTTTTATTGCTCAGAAAAGAGTTGTGAGAGCAATGGCTGGGATAAGATACTGGAGAAGAAACACCGCACTCGACTCATGCCGACCACTATTTGTCAAATATGAAATACTTACTGTATACCCGCTGTACGTTTTTGAATGTATGAAATACCTGGTAAAATATAGAGATCAATTCCCATTCGCGCGTGATGAACCCAAACTTGGCCCATGCACTAGGCTTGCGGCCATTAACCTTTCCCCACGGGGCCTTTTCGTGAAACCTTGTCCACTAAGAATGTCGGCTCAGAACCCGGCTATTATGATCCCAAGAATTTTCAATGCCTTGCCAGTCAATATAAAATTAATTGACGAAGACCAGGAATTTCTAAAAGCGGTCAAAAGAATTGTGTACACCTATCAGTTTTACGACATGGCAGAATTATTTTCATGTGACTTCACATTGTAAATATATTAATAATCTCTAGTTTGTACATTTAGGATAAAAGTTGACGTATTTTAATGAGTCGCGGTGGAGGTGGAGATGACATAAACTGCACCGGTAAGCATGTGCACGATGTAATTGCGCGATTAATCGCTTGGCGCGTGATGCTGCACCTTTGTGTCTACTGAGCTAACTGAAGGAGAAAATGAAGTGCTCAAGTAATTAACTACAACGCTGCAGGTGAGAAAATATTGCAAGAGGCGTAAAAAGAGCTAATTTTGCGAGCTAACTCGAGCTTAAAACGTCGTAGCGTAATCAAAAATTCAAGGCGCTCCGCGACTCGTAAAAGAAAGAATGAAAGGCTGTCGCAAAAACAAACACACCCGCCCTTTTACGCGCCGAAAGCGCACGGACACACGCTCTCTCACCCCCCCCCCCCCGACACCGACACGCTATGTCTTCTGTAATTTCATAAACGCGGGAATTTTGTCAGGAGCACAAAATGAGCAAAAAAGGGGATGGCTTATTTTTTTGGTAATTTGCTGTTGGAACAAAAAACTATAGAGGTCGCCGCGCAGCATCCGTCAAATTTTGCGTATCGTGGGCAGCCGCCAGCCGCCGTGAATGTGGCTTATTGTTAAAAAGGTTTTAAAAAAAGGTCAAAAATAAAAAAAGAGCAGGAGAAAAAAATGTCTTCCTAAGCATTATTAAAAAACCCGCCAGCCGCCGCCTTAAATCTAGCGGCTGAGACCTCTATAAAAATAACGGTGCAAATAGCTAATAGCTTAAGTCACCCCTGTAAAAATTGACTTAATCAAAATAAAAAGCTAAAACTAAAACTAAACTATATGTCACCTTGAAGCAAGAATTGTGCTGGAAATGGCTACTCGGAAAGCGACTATTTTCGAAAAGAAATCAGGCTCCTTTTAGAGCCAATTCTCTTTCTCGCACTATAGTTCCTTTGACAGCTGCCTGTGTGGGCTGAGTTGTTGTTTGCTTCTGTCCGGCGGCAATGACGTCATTGGTCAACCGCGGCGGGTGGCCGGCAGGCACCTCTCGGTTTTCGTCCCGGCAGAAACGCGGGGCAATTTGCGCTGCGTGGCGATCGCATGTTGCTTTCCACTGACCATCGGCTCTTGCCAAAGCAGGCCGAACGTGCGTGACCGACGCCATAATCAGCTTTTAACGAGCCCTTGACACGTCTGATTACGCCAATAATATTATGCTCTCTAATTTATTATTCACAGCAAAATTCCGATCAAATGCTATTATTATTTGAGCCGCGGTTCGCACAATTAATTATTTTGATAATGTTACCGTCGATTTAAGACCGTCATTTACGATGTTACTGAGCACACCAATCGATTCGTGAGGGTCGAATTAGGTAAAGTTAATATTTTCCCCTCCAAAAAGTGCAGCGCGGTGTGCGTAGCGCAAGTAGAACTTTTTTCCCGCCAAAACAATATGAACGCGAGAAGTGCGCATGCGTCAGAGCTGGTTTGAGCACTTGCAGAGAGACCACCTGTACGAAGGACTTCTTTGTCAGATCCAGCAAGCTCTGACGCATGCACACTTTTTGGTCAGAAGAAACATCCACTTTAGCTAATTTTGCCCTCAAGAATCGATTGGTGTGCTCAGAAACTTCGTCAAAGACGGTCTGTAAGTTTTTGAGTTTCTCATAAAGATCACTCAATGGACACTGAATGCTAAATGTTAAAAAGTTACACTTTCTTCTAATAATAATACGAAGGGAAAAGAAAAATTTTAGAGATAGTGGTATAAAAGGAACGCTATTGCGGAAAAAGGTCAATTTTCCGTCCTTTCGGCAGCATTAAAAATTATTTCCTTCAGCATAGTAATTGAGCGTGGCACTCGTTTGAGTGCAAACATTCGGCACTCACCTGAACAATATTCCAGTAGGGCGTGACTTTTGCCAAGCTTTCGGTGACCTCGGAACAAGCACTTCCCAGAAGCATCGGCAGTTTGGTGGAGGGCCGCGTGTAGAGGGCATGGAAAAAGGCGTCCACTCCGACACCGGGGTCGCACTGAAACACCGGCAAGCACGATTTTTAACAATCACCCGTGTTGACGGCTCATTAGCGCCGACGAAAAGAACACACACAGTCATACACACAAGCCGCACAAAGGCCGACGCAGAGGCCAAAGTGCAAAACCAAACAGCAAATTGGCTTCTACTCGACTGATGGAAATTAATTACAGAGACTCGTCTGTCTCTATCATATCCTATTTTCCTTAATTCACTTGACAATCCACGCAGCAGCTAAAAATACTGGCAAGTGAAATTGTTTGTTGTTCTTTTTGCACACAGTTATTCTGTAACAAAATTTACCTTTGATGAAAAATCAATTTTTTACGTTTATCTTTATGCGGCTGTAAATCCAGATAGAAAAATGTTACGAGCAGCCAGTAAAAACAGCCATCAGTTCATTTTCGGACAAACTGACTTAACGATACTTCCTCTGGCGTGCATTTCGGTTGTCACTTTTAATTGGGAAACACGGCAGAGCCGGTTAACTTTTTCGCGCACACTCTGTTTCAATTTGAAAAAGGCGCGGGTGTTATTAAGATATGCCTACTATATAACTCGCACCATCAGTGAACGTCCATTAAAGCGACGATAAAGTTATGTAACGAATACACATAGGACTTTTCTGAATTTGTTACGCGCTGAGCCCGGAAGTTCACGTCTCTTTCTTGCGAAAGAAAGTTTGAAAAAGCAGAGCTGCTCTCTCATTGCAGACGTCACGGTTAAAAATTACCATGCGCGCGCGAGTGTCGTAATTTATTATGGAAATCATGACTGTGTCCCTTTTGTTACATCCTGCGAAGGTACTCGTGCATAGTTTATAGTAGAGAAGAGGGATTCATAATTCCGTTATGTGCCATTTGTCGGCAACCGTGTTTAATGTGTTCAACGCGAAAGGAACAATCTCGAACCCCTGCGATGGAAAATCTGCTCCAGACTCCACACTTAGACTGAAAATTCGCATTACGCATTCAGGGAAAATGTTGAATTGATATAAAAAAGAGTGGAATGTTTGGCTCTTTCAATTTATATTTTGTATACAAACAGACCAATCGATTTTGAGGAGAAAAAGCATTTAAATGAAAATGCCGCTGTTTTTTTTCACCTAAAACGATAAATAATCAGTTATGCACAAATTAACCATTGAAAAAATGACAAATGACTGATATAATTTTGCATTTTTTCATCGTTAAACACTAGAAGAGGGCGAAACTGGCTGGAACTTTGAAATGTTGGCGTGGTTTCCAAATATTTACAAAGAATGCGTAGCACGATTCGAAAAGCGCGGAAAATCGTAAAATTTTACGTTTTTACCGAGTTTTAAACTCCTGATTAATTGGTATTAAATTTGATGGTTTTGAAAAACGTTCTAATTAAGACGTACTACAAATTTGCCAGTAGAACTGATGAATTTGCGGCTGTTAAATGTACAAAAACACGGAGAAATTGAAGTAGGACTGCAAGTAAGTGCTGGCCTTGACTCTTTCCCTCATCCAAATGCACCTAGAGCTCCCGGTAATTACAACTTGATCTTTTCAAAGTGGCACGACATGCAGCAAATTGAAATGCATTGTTGAGGCTGCGAGGCTGAGGGCGCAAAGACAGGGAGCTGCCAGCTAGCCTCTTTCATTGCAGCGATATGCAGTGTTCGCTCATTTTTCCTTTGTACCGAGAAATGCATTTTGAGCAAAGCCCTGCAGCCAAACTGCGCGCGCCTGCTGGGTAAATAAAAATTGGCCTGGATTAGCGGTTCTTTTGTTTCGTCGTCGCCGTCGTCGCACAGGCTGGCATGAGAGGAGAGCCATCTGTGCCGACGGCAACCACCGGCGCAAAAGAGAATATAGAAAGCGAGACACAAAGCTTGACGGTGAGAGCTATCCGATCCTCTTTGAATTCGTATCAAATGAAGCGAATGAATGAAAACCTATTTGCCAGCAAATAACTGTTGCGAAACAGCAATATTTTTTTAAATTAAATCAGACTGAAGGAGATCAAACTTTGTTGGTTAAATGAGTGATTTGATCGTGGACATTCGCGATGAAAAAAATTATCATGAATTCGGAAGGTTTTTGAAGCGTTGCAAAAAGTCTGAAAATTTGTTATTATTTGATGCCTTAATAACGACACTCCCTCTCGGAAAACAAATTTTTGTGCCAGTAAAGTGCTGACGAGCGCCACAAAGGAATAACATTACAGGTTAGGCAAAACCGCACGTTTGAGGGAGGACGGAGGAGACACTCGAACAAATGGTCCGAAATTGTAGGTTGGCCTTGTTGCGGCGGGCGCTGCTTTATGGGCCACAACACAATCGACTGGCAGCTTTTTCTCGCGGCGCATGCACGTCGTGTCGTGAAACCTGATCTACATTACAAGTGCACACTTGAGAGGTAGCACAAATTTGCATCAAAGCACAGCCGCGCGGCGAGCGGCGGCGCTGAAGCAAAAATGTGTCTCATCGCGGCGATATGTACTCGAGATAAAAATGAGGGATGAAGCGCCGAGCTCCGGAATTTGCGTCATTTGTAATTACGAGCACACACACCCACAAGACACCTGCGCACGCGATCAACTCGGCTGGAAATTGTGTTTATGCAACTGTCGCTTTGAGCAACGAGCAGCGTGCCGTGAGATTTGCAGCAGCTCGACAAAAAGCGGGGCTGCCGCAACACCCTGCTCCTTTGCAACCCAGCCCGCCGTTTTGCATGCTCTTATTCACGAGAGCAGCAGGACTTTCATAAGAACGCTCAAGAAGGGTTTAATCCAAAATTTCTATAGCAGACTAAATTGTAAATACTCAGATGGTGTTAAAGTAACTTTATTACTGTGCTGATGTGTAAATGCAAATAAATTATCTAATCTAATCTAGATCATTGACCAAACTAAAATTTGTAGAGTACGCTTGAGATCTGGTGTTCATTGAATTGTGTGCATTAAGATGATTGAATAACCGTTGGAGGCGAACAAAGCATGCAAACAACAATTGACGTCACCAATGACGCATTGCCCCTACAAAGTTTTTGCTGGACTCGCGGTCCACAATACAAGATCAAATCCAGCTATTGCTCAAGTCGAATCACCGTAAAAAGAGCGCGGCCTTTCCAAAAATCAGTCGACTTGCCTGATGCGATTTAACCGATTTCACGGTACGGAACGAAATTTGAAGAGACGTCGGTCGGAGCCACTTTAGACATCAAGCAAGTCTCTGAAGAGTAGCTCAGGCCAATATGCCACACAAATAAAGAACCCTTCCACTCCACTCAATAATCCCGATGTGCAAAAATGCGTGTTGGATCGCCTCTAGAGAGGGAGAGGGAGAGGGAGGGAGAGAGAGAGAGAGAGAGAGAGAGAGAGAGAGAGAGAGAGAGAGAGAGAGAGAGAGAGAGAGAGAGAGAAGCCGTGCATCTCTTCAGGATGAACGCTGCCGCTCTCGCTCGGTCCAGAGGAATCTCATTCCGATACGTTTAACAGCAATTTGACTCAAACATCCAATAAAAGCAAAGCCTAGGGTTGCGGCCACTAAATCTGCGTGCTTGCTGGCTGGCATCAAAATTCTATTGCCTCGCACGGTGAACCAAAAGTGATCTTATTTTGCTCTCGCAAAATGAATAGCAACTGGTTCCTCAAGGGTATTTTACATGCAAAATAAAATCCACCAACGCAGAGACTCATTCTGGGGCATTAATCAAAAAGAGGACAAATTTCTGTGAAAGTACACTACTCTCTTTCCGCAAGCCCAAAATTTCACTCAAAGCACTCAAAGCAATATCAAAGAGTGAAATTCTGTTTCCAATATGAGAAAAAGAAGGAGTAATTAAAAAATTTCGTATCTGTTCGTGCCGCGTAAAATATGCTCATCTCATAATATCGTCGCATTTATAACAAATCGCCCCAGGCAGTACAATTGGCCCAACCATGTTTTTGACGTTTTTTTTTTATTATTTTGATACATGCTCCCGCAACAAAATGAGTCTTCCAATTAGCCCAATATAATACCAGATCAGCCAATGAGAGATGTTTAAATGTCAGCTGTTCGCCCCGTGGAATACAATACTGTCCCGTTCAATTAGATTGCGCCACCTTTCATTGATCGATTCACCCGGTTCTACCAGGGTATCCCAATCTCGAGTTCCACCGGAAATTTCAATTTTTTTACTTCCATGACAAAGGGACCGGCCTCTGCATCCTCAGGATACCCCACCCTGAATTCAGGGTCCACCTGGAATTTTCAAGTTTTTAAAGTTCTTTTGTTACCCAAGAATAACATAGCGGGGTACCTTCCCCTCATTCCCCTGAGATACCCCACCCTGAAATGAGGATCAACCTTGTATTTCCGACTCCTTCCGACACAAAAGACATTTTCCCGCGTTCCTTCGCTTTGAACCTCCCACCCCCGCCCGCAGGTTGCGCAGAACCTTATAAATTTAGGGTGCATAAACATATAAAAAATTCTTATTTTTATCAAACAACACAGTATAAAATTTGAAGTACTTTAATGACACAAAATTGCGGAATACGTTCCAAGATTTGAGCCCGAGCAGGCACAAATTTAATTGAATAATTTTCATTATCGAATTTTTAACTGTATTTCCTATTTAAGACGTTTGTGTGTGTATATATATATATATATATATATATATATATATATATATATATATATATATATATATATATATATATATATTCAGCTCTGTGGCATTGTTAGTTTACCTACAAAACGCGGTGTTTATACGCATCCTCCAGAGTAGGCATGCAGTCGTCCATAAATAAACGATTCTCATTTACCCACTAATAACTTCGCACGCTCAATTAGCACTTCCTATTCAAATGAAACACGATCGATGATGCTTCATTTGTGTCCGTTTGCGTCTGCTCTTATTACATTTAGCTCTCCGCACGATATAGGATAGGCAGCATGCTGTTTCTTCGGTCTAATGAGACACGTCGTTATAAAAGTTTCCCGTCGGCACTTTCGTAGACAGTTGCGGAGAAAAAAACGCTGCTTGTTCACCGAGTGGTTAATAGAAGAGGGAGAGAGAGGAATGTGCGTCGAGATGAAGTGCGAATGCAGCAGCCTGGAAGGAGCAGACGCGTGTTGTATTGAGCAATAACCGTGCGCAACCAGGCCACAATGTGTTTTCTGTAAACAGCCCGCAGTCGCAGTCTATTTTCCTGATTGTGAGTCGGAGACAATGATGGACCTTCTCGAACAATGCTGCAAGAAAAACTTATCCTCGACACACTTTTTAGTGGAGAAGAAATCAAGAAGACTGCACCTGCGTTGATCAGCTTTTGTGTCATTTACCGCTATTCATTGCTTTAAGCCAGCATATAATGAATGAAGAGAGTCACCTGAGTTAATTTAGTCATTATGCAAATCGATTGCTTTGAGCCGAATTAGTTTGGGTAACTGAATTGTCAGTCGGCGGAAACGTAAAAACCTTTTTGCTTTGGCACTTCTCTGATTGGCTTTGTGACGTAGCCAAGATCGAGACAGCAGCGCCACGCCACAATGACAAGGCTGTCGCTATGGCGCTGCGTCAAAGAGCCAATTTTTTTATTTTTCTGATTGATTGTGGCAATTTTTCCAAGCTCAGACAAAAATCCGCCAAAGAAACAGTTTTTGATCCTCCGGAAACGATTGCCACTGTAAAAAATTAATTACTATAGTGCTACAATTTGCCAATTTGGTCTCTCATGCATCCTAGAGACACGTCCTCTAACCCTCAACGTTCTACTTTAAATCTCCCTCTGCCGGGATGAATAGGCTTTAGCAAGCCCAGCACAAAAATGCATGCAGAAGCGCCAGTAGGACGCAACCGTGGTGCCCTTATCAGCGTCAGAAATGATTTTGAGCGGTGTGCCCGACACAGCACGCGGTATATCAGCACGAATAAAAGGATTCAAAGCGTCAGCCGGGCGGAATAAATGGCACGCAGCAACAACTACAAAAATCTGCGGGCCCTTGTTGCGTATATACGTGAGCAGCAAAATCTATTCTGGCTCGGATGATTACCAAATTGGAATAAATTTCACGTCGACTGCCGCTGGGCTCTGATGCATCGACATCGACCTGCAGACGAAAGAAAAATTCTTGCGGCACAAACAGCGAGGAGCGTCCCTTGCTGCTGCGAGTAACCTGCTGCGCACCACTCTCTCACTCACTCATAATTAGGGCGGGGGAGTGTCGATTTTTTTGATGATGCAGCAGCACCCTCGTTCACGCAGCCTGCTCTTCTTCTTGTTTCGCATCTTCTCCTGCGATTGGCTGCACCCTGTTTCTGATTAAGCACGAACTGCGACTGCCTACCTCAAAATAATGCAAAACCAATGCGCGTCTAAGACTGGAAGCAATTAAACACATATTTTAACTAGAATTTAGGCATGATATTATTAATTTAAAATCATTTAATTTTGAAACGTGGGCATCATTTACCAAAACAAAATTGACGCACAAAAATCCTGACAGAATTGAAAAGCGCGTTTCAATCGAGAGCAGGGCGAGCACATGCAAATGGAAGCTGCTCTCGAAATTTCGGTCAGTGCTGGGCGATTGAATATTGGTTGAAATGGACACGGCGTCGAGCAAAAGGATTAGCCAGGCTGCACGGTTTTATGGGGTGCATCTGGTCTCGGGTTCCCGTCGCGGGCTGGATTGCCATTGTAAATGGGCCGCTGATTGAAAAAGATGATTCCCGTGAGGCACTCCCCGACAAGCGGCGTTTTTCATTTCTCTCTAAATGATCTGTGGCTGCGCGCCTGGGTCGGGTCTTCTTTTTTATCCGGCCGAACGCGCGCGGACGCAGGTGGGATTAAGTAAAAAACCAACCCAACGACGAATCAATTTTTTTTTGCTCTGCCACCGCCGCCGCCGCACCAGATTCCGCCGTATGAATGGAACGAGTGAAGCCCTGAAAATCTTGATGAAATTCATACTGCCCGATCATACTGCTGTTCATCCGAGTGATTTATTCGATTTATCGTTCGATAAATCCGCGTCCTCATTCTCCGCGCTTGACACTTTTCTTTTTACGGCTTTGCACAATTTTGCTCCACGCACGCCACTAGAAAATCTGCAGTATGGTAAATAGCAGGCCCATTAATTAATAATTTTGAGAAATTTAATTATTAATTAATATTTGCAATAAAATCGGCTTTCTCATTAGTTTTGCCAGGAGGTTGAAAGAGTGGAGTACCCCTGCACTCTTCAGCTGGTCAGGGCAGGTCAATACGAGTCTAACAGTTGGAAGTTTTTGCAATTCTGATGCAACCCGATATTTGGAGTTCAGAACAATTGCAAAACATGGAAAAATCGAAAAAATTGTATTTTTTCGAGTTTTGAAGGGGAATGTCTCTAAAAAAAGTATCACTTCTCTGAAATTTTCCCACAAGCTCAGCTTCAGCACACACGTCACGGGACACCATTTGAGCACATTTTCAAAATTATAAGGGCCTGAGCTTTTTCCAAAATTTAATATATAAGCCAAAACTAACAGAAGTGACCTTTGACTCCATTTCACTCATCGCTCTTTTCTAAGCAAAACCCCCTTGCATGTGTGGCAAATTTGTACAATGCCTTGCCTGTGTCTCTGCGACTAGAGCCTCGTTATAAGGAGTTTGCAGCAGCATTGAAAGCATTTTTGTACAAGCATAAAATTTAGTCTCCCCAAGAGTATTTCTCTTTTGTTAAAGACTTATGATATTGATGTATGTTTATTTTTCTATTATATATATATATATATTGTGTTTGTAATTTGCAATTAGATGGAACATATTGTGAGATAATCTTCCCCGAAATGTATTGCCATGCTAAGAGACAAATAAAATGAATTGAATTGACCTTGACCTAGGACATCAAATTTTGTAAGCTCGATCAGGCTTGGCGAAAGGATTCCAAAGCACACCTTAATTTTTAAAATGCACCACGGGGAGATGATTTTTCCAAAGCTGTCCTGTAAAACCCGATAAAACAAACATTTTGTCGAAAAATGAAATTTTGGGATTTAGCCCTCCGACCCGTGTAATTTCATCAGCCTGAACAATTTTTCAACCTGAATTTTGTGTGTTAACATAATTTTTGCTCGACGCATGCCTCTAAAAACTGAGCCATTTGCTGAAATAGGCCCGTAAAAGGCCGGTATCGTACGAATAATTAAGTAGTGAGCCTGTACCACCGCATGCACACGCCGCCACTCACGTGCACGTTGCTAAAAATATATACATACCTGTTTTTTACGTTCTACCCTAAATGATGGTTGCTCCCGGGGGGATTGGGGGCGAGGGAAAGGGAGGGGGCATGTGTTGTGAGTGAGTGTTTGGCTATATGTGTGCGTCTATAAAATAGGACCGAATTAGCAGTTCGTGCAGGCATGCCGAATGGCGAGCAATAAATAATAGTTCCTACTGCTGATGCATGTCGACGTGCAATTATCCGCCCGCCCACCTATCTATAAATAGGTGAACTATGTGAAACGCTTGCCATGGCTCGTCCCCCGGCGTCCGACGCCGAGTGATAATTGCGGAAATGGAGGCGCTATCTTTCCTGCTCAAGTGCGGGCCCGAAAGGTCACGCACGATGGCGTGCGTCTTATGGACGTGTCCATCCGCCGCCGTCCGCCTACATTCGCTTCTAGGCCCTCGAGATGGCGACGCAAGAATAGGTAAACTCTATACTTGTGCTTAGGCGCACCTTGTGACGCTCGCATTTGATAAGGGCTTGAGTGCAGTTCCACCACAAGTGGACAAGGATCACACGCAATCTTATTTTCGAATTAAATTTCTTTAAGACCGTCTTTGACGAAGATTCTGAGCACACCAATCGATTCTTGAGGGTCGAATTAGGTAAAGTGGATTTTTTTCCGACTAAAGAGTCCAGCGCGACGTGCGAAATTTTTCCCGCTAAACCAATATCAATTTTGACATCTTCATATTTAATTTATAACTCTTTGTCCCTGAAGTATCTGAACACAAGTTCGTACTCTAAAAATTTAAAAATTAAAGGCTGAGAGTGGAATCAAATGGAGCACATCGTGAATAAAAGATGAACTCAAATCGGGCAGCGTCAAAGATGTCTCGCAGACTAATGGTTAGTGGCAGCAAGCAGACGCGACACGCGGGCTCTAACAGCGTGAGGCGACATTTGTATTTCCCCAGGCTCAACATCTATCCACGCAGACCCATTCATTAAGCGGTGGGTCTTAATTCGCGGGCCTAATCCCTGCTCCGCTACCAAGACAAGCTAATTAAAATGCAGCTCAATATTCATTTCATGCAATTTCCCGACGTAGATTTGGATTTAGACAGGTTTACAAGTGATATGTTGTAGGGAAATCTTACAAGTAGTCTAAAAGGTAGAGCATTTTTCAGTTTTTTATTTGTCTTATCGGTTAAAGACTGTCTTTGACGAAGTTTCTGAGCACACCAATCGATTCTTGAGGGTCGAATTGGGTAAAGTGGATATTTTTCCGACCAAAAAGTGCAGCGCGACGTGCGAACGTTTTTTCCCGCCAAAACAATATGAATGCGAGAACCGCGCATGCGTCAGAGCTGGTTTAAGCACTTGCAGACAGACCGCCTGTGCGAATGACTTCTTTGTCAGATCCAGCCAGCTCAAACGCATGCGCTGCGCACTTCTCGCATTCATGTTGTGTTGGCGGGAAAAATGTTGTACTTTTGCTAAGCACGTCGCGCGCAGTTTTTGATCGGAGAAAATATCCCCTTTACCTAAGTTTTGTCAAAGATGGTGGCCCCAAAAGTCCAAAATTAAATAGGACTGTGGGTACGTGGAACCGTGACTGAAATGCGTCTTTAGTAATCATCGTTTATTTCGGATCGTGGTTGAAGTAGTAAAGTTAAGACCAAGACTGTGAAATTACATGAATAATCAAAATCACATAAATATGCAATAAAAAATTACAACAATAAAAACATTACATTCCAATATAAAAAATTATGACACTTACCCCGTAGTGCAGGTCTTATTAATGTGAGATAAAGTTTATAGAATATTCTCGCACGAAATCTCATCCTATCCGGAGAGAGAACCAGTCCGTTGGCTCGCATTGTTAAGGCACTCTCAGGAGTGTCAGAGCAATGAGAGGTATTTGAGCAGTTCGGAGATCTACCCAATGTCAGAAATGGCAAAAAAGTGGTTAGTTTAGTGACTCGAGAATTGCTCAAATTGCTCAACGGGCTGGGAGGCGCACTGGCGCCGACTCGCTACTTGCTGGTTTGCACCTTTCCAGCATGCGTGATTTGGCTTCACGGGACGAATGTCTAGCGTTTCAATGCAGTCCTCGGTGCGGAGGGCCTTTGAGTGGGCTTGGTCCCTGTGCGGCCTGGTGCGCCCATGTTATCCGTTCGCGGTGTTATTGGGACCCGGGTTTCAGTATTTCGTGCTAGTGCAGTGGGCGCCCTTCCCGGTCCTCCGGTCCTCGGACAGGGATAAAAAGAGCAAAAAAACAAAAAAAGAGATAATAATTATGTTGCGGCTACTGTCGTACGAGGCTTAAGGTGCAGTGGGGGATAAGGTGCAGTAAGGGTGCATTGCTTATCACACATACACCTTTTACTGCCACCTGGCGATACAGGTTTAATGCAAAATAGTTATTAGGACTGTTACAATCACTTGTAATAAAGGCAATAGCGAAAGTGGCAAACACGTAAATTGTGTAAAATGATTTATTTATTTTTATTTTTGTAGAAACATCTTTCCTATCTTTTCCTTTCTTCTTTGATTATTGCTTGTATTTTGTACTTGTGCGAGTGAAGTGATTATGTGCAAAACTGTGCGAAAGCGAATTTGTGTGCAGCATGAGTGCAACAGCACAGCGATCAGCCCTCCCAGTTTCTCCACCTTCGATAGGTGCCGCAGGGGGGTTAGCCTGAGCTAGCCCACGGTAGGTCAGGGAACAATAAATCAGATGACCCAAAATCATAGACGAGAGCGCACGTCACCTGAGCAGGGTGCGTCTCTCATTGCAGACAACGAAATCTTACGATTTCGGATTCGACGTTGATTTCACTCCTAAGTCAGGAATTGTAAGTGGACATTTGCTTTTCCAACTTTTGGATTCTCCTTTTGGGCTTCCGCCAGTGGTTGCTTCGGGCACCACAATTATTTCAAAGAGCCATTCTTATGTTCCCTCGTCCACCACCCTGTAGGTGTCCCTCGTGGCCAGTCCCTGGTCCACGCGGAGCCCAACCGAGGCGTCATATCGGCGGCCGAGCGCACACGTCACCCGCGCGCGCCATGACCTTTGCCTAACCCATGGTCACCCGGTGGACAACACCAGCCTGGAGAGAGCGACAGCATCGACAACTTTGTGGACAACTATTTAGACTTCTTTCTGAATGAACGGCAGCTACGTAGACGGAGCAGCCCAGCCACCGCGCTAACACCTGAGAATAGGAAGTGTGATAAGTACACCTTTTAGTGTTGCGCGTCGATATATCTTTTGCATTGCATTTTTCTATTTGTAATTTCCCCTACTAACAACTTCAATTTTGTAATGTGAATTCGCTTGATTATAAAACAACAGACAAACACCCGAACAACATGCCAAATTGATTATGTTCTTATTTGCATTAATATTGTTGTTTTCCGGTCAATAATAATAATAATCAGCGACCTTATAATTCCATTAAATTCCGTGTGTAATTTTATGCGATATTCCTATATTAATATATTTTCGATATTTTCCTTGAAGGGCAGGGAAGAACCTAAGCGACCTTTGGTTTAGAGCACTTAGAGTCTTAATTTAAGTATGGTTTAATTCTGACGCAGATTTTTTTGGATTAAGAAATTTTGTTAATTTTTTGAAAATGGCATCCTACAAACATTTTAACAGCACACTAGATGTTTTGATAGGACAGTAGTGGCGAGGAGGCACCACAGGACAAACAACCAACAAGATTCTGACCATGAATTGCGGCATTTGATTTCCCAAGTAAGAAATTTAGTTTCAAGGTTTGTCCATGGCATTGCCGGCGCGTGGTCCGACGGATACTTTTTCGGCAGGAAAAGTGGCTGTTGAAAGGAAGTCATTTGTGCAGCGTAATAAATGTGAGCGCTGCGAAGCAAAGAAAGGTGAGAAAAGCTTGGATTTGGGATAATGGCGGTCATTAATAAATGCGCCTTTCGTGCGGCGGTGTCATAAATTAAAGGGGGCACGGCGTCAGGACAGCATCATTGCTCTGCACGCCGTGTTTTTGATTAATCCCAACACACCGCCCGCGGCACAAAAGCACCCGCTGAGTTTTGGAGTAGCTGCAATGACGACTCGCGCACGCATTTGTTGTGCCATTCTCTAGCGCGGGAATAACAGTGTCAACCGACGACGACGACTTGCTTTTAAAGCATGTCAACGCTGCGATTGTTCAATTCCGTTCGTGTTGCCAATGGGTTTTGCATTAATTAAGAGAGCAAGCGAGAGAAACATCGCACTCCCGGATTTACAGCTCGGATCGTCGATTAAATTTAATCAGGGGAAATATTGAGAGTTCCATTTCGAAGAAAATTTTATGAGTGTCTATTTAAAAACACAGCGTACATTCGCTTGATTAAGGTAAAATTTGTTTTACGGAAAAATTTCCAAGAGACAAATCGATCAGTTTTGACATTCTGAGGTAATTAATTAAGTTGAAAATCAGACAATTTATTAAGTTAATTTTTGACCTATTTTTATATAGAGAAATATAAAAGTAGGCAAAATGAGCCGAAACTAAAATGAAGATAAGAGAATGGCTCTGAATCTTGATAGTCGCGGCTGCATGCATCGTATCGTTCGTCGTCGCCGCTGAGAAATTAATGGCTCTGCAACCTGCAGCTTTGACGCGCCGAGCAAATTGCCTACCGAATAATTTACTCTCGGTGGCTGCAATCGATATGTGGGGCTGATTCTTAATCGCGCAGTCAATTAAAGTAACTAGCATGCACAGAAGTCGTTATCTTAATTAATTTCCCGGCCAGCGCAGCAAATAGCGGATCGAAGCCGCCTGAAATTTACGCTCTTAATTGCATTACAAAGTTTGCAAAGCTGATATACACAGAGCAACTAACTCTAATACGGCTTCACCAACTCGACCTCTTTCTCTCTTAATGATGCAATAATTAATATGGTAATTAATGCACGCTGCAGCCTATGAAGAAATTAATTTTTCAAGCGACAAACAATTTCAACTGGCAGTCTGTTGGCAATTTGTTGGTGACTGCACGTTGATTTGGTGATAAAGTGGGCTGCCGTGCGAGCGTGCGGCGTAATTGAGTAAAAATGATGGCACACGCAGTCGACCGCGCGGCCACGCGTAATTAATTTCAATCAAGTGCGTCGCTGCTATTCACCCCGCGGTCCAATTTTTTCCTCGTTGATTTCTGCCAATCACGGCCGCGATGAAAGGCCAAAATAAATGCTCTTCTAAATTGCTCTCCGCCGCCAGCACCCCATTTGAGTATGAAATTTTGAACCTTTGGCTTTTCAATATTGATCCCTACTCGGCACATGTCCAAAAACGATTAAATCCGGTTCAACAAGCAGGACAATTTAAAAAAAAGTCGTGGCCTCTAAATGAGTTTGAATAAAGCAATTCAATTATTTCTTCAATAACTCAATCAGGATTTCAGCCGAAAATATCATTAAAATTATGCATATGTATGATTTCCCCGCGCTTTGTGAAACGTTCCACGCTTCCTGTTGATGTTTTTTCAAGTAACCACGGCCCCATTTGAAAATTCCCGCTAGTTCACTTATTGCACTTGGCAAAATAAATGGTTAAAATATTAAATTATTTGTGTAATTCTTGTTTATGTAGATCACCGTGGGGCCGGATTTACGCGACGCGCAGATATGGCGTCTGGCAGAGTACGGCGGGAAAGTTACAAACGTAAAATGAAATCAATTGGCTTGGAAAATTTATCAGGGAAATATCTTCAGCACAATGAATATTTTTGTTGTTATTTCTTAGTAAAAGCTGATTAGCCCGATAATTGGGGAATCGACCGTTAGATGGCACATCGGGCTAATGGAAATGTAACAAAATACGCGGGAATAAAATTATTAGGTCGGCACACCTTTTTTTACGCTTGGACTGATGTCTCTTGATTGGCCTCCATTATTTCGACGCCATATTGACTTCTGACCGGCGGAAACCAACACAGATCGCAACACGGACCCCGGTGATTTATATTATTGGCTATCGCAAAACAAGGAATAATCAAAATCAGGATTGCTGGAAAAGGCTGTGAATTAAAATTATTCCCTCGACGTTTTGGTTGAACCCTGCGGAAAAAAGACAATAAATGCACAGCAGCAGATGAGCAGGAGCAAATAAGCATTTGTTTCCGCATATATGTAAGAATCGTATTTTGTTGGGCCGGCTTTGAAGGGACATCTCCACAGGTAATAGAGCCGCTGGCTTTTATTTATTCAAGCGTCTCTGCTGGGTCTGGCAAAATGCGTACAAAAAGGCGCAGTGCTCACGTCCGGTCGCAGCACTCCACAGGTATACTCGCGGGCACACGCGCCGCTTGTTCGCAATATCTAAATATCCGCCGCACCGCAAATTGGGCATTGTTCGTCGCTGCACTGCACACAATGCGCGACGGAGGCACGCGCCCACGCCGCCATTTTCCAGCACCCACTACCCACCACCCAGCTGCTTGCTGTTTGTGTGAGGAAGCTGCCGCTGCAAGGCCATTTCACGCACCATCCATCAAAATTTAGACGCATGAGACGTCAAATTAGTCAAATGTGCGGTTGCTGAAATCGAAAACTTTGGCCCGCGTGAGCTTGCGGCGATGCTTGATGCGTGCAGGTACAAACTAAGCTCCAATTTTCTTTGGACTGGTTTCAGAGGGGTCGTAGTTGGCAGTTTTAGGCCTGAAAAAATATACTGGGAGCATTAAGCCAGCAATTGTAACGAAAATTCTGCTAACTAAGAATAAAAATTGAATTTCTTCATTAAATCGAGAAATAATTTTAAATTTGCATGAAAAATTAGAAAGATTTCCGAGAAACTAAATAAAACTTTGCAATAAAACCAAACTCCCTTTAACCATTTTATTTGTATTTAAAAACAAACCCAAATGTTTTAGCGTTATTCGAATGGCTAAAAAATTGCATGGTTCGTGCTCATTCGATTGGAGCGTCTAAAATTCTCACAGCAAATTTACTGAGTCGAGCTGAAAGAGCAGGAAATTGCTTTTAAATTCTCAATCAATGTGCCGCATACAAAAAACACGACTCGCTCTTGGCCAGCCCTGGCAGAGCAGAGTGCGAGCTGAAATTATTCCCTTTTCGCGCGCGGACTGTCCGTTTGAAAAAGCTGGAAATTTGAACAATGTGCGTAGTTAGTTGGTTTAATGAAAAGTTTGGCCCGCTCGTTCGTCTTCGGCCTTCAATTAGTGCCATTCCAATATGCTCTATTCGCGCACGCACGCACGCATCGCATCGCATTGCATGATGTGTAGGCTTTCCGCGCCCGGCCCGCCGAGCACTTGGCTTTTCAGCTCGGGGCAAATGCGCGCACGAAGCGGCTTTATTGCAGGAAATGCTGACAGAAAGAGGGAAATTTGCGAGCGCTTGGTGCAAACAAAAAATAAAAGATTCCCATTGCTCCGGTGTTTTAATGCCAGGCTCGGTTGGCGCATGAATCGGCGCGGAAAAGCAGAGGTAAATTTGCCAGCGCAATATTTAAACTGCTTGCTCTTTTGTTGCGAAAAATGCACTAATTAGCCGCTCAGTGTTTCAAAAGCAGTGAGAATCGTTGCCCCATAATTTTTAATTCATTGCTCTGATTTAAATAACAATAAAATATTTTCAGCAGTTAAAAATTCAATCTCATTGCAATGTAAAAGTGACACAAAAACCGATAAGAATTTTCAAAAACACTTCGCTTAAAATGGTTACATTTAACGATTTTTGAAACCTGCCTCGCCTTTTTTAATATTTCGGAAAATATATCCACTTAACCTAATTCGACAATCAAGAATCGATTGGTGTGCTCAGAAACTTCGTCAAAGGCGGTCTTTAAAAATCATTCCTTTTTGCGAACGGTGAATTTGTGAAAATCGATAGTTTATCGTATATGCGAGACTCAGGTATGCCCTCTGAAAGATATACTTTAGGCGCCGGTTTGCTTTAAGCTTGGCTTTCAGTATGTGAGACGCGCGCATACATTACTCTCTCTTCACCGAGAGGCGATATCCAATATCCACAGTGCATTAAGATGAGCGGCCTGATTTGGCAAGTATGAAAGCCTTTCGCTCTCTAGATCATAGTTTTGGGCTCTTACGCTCGGTGCCAATATTTATTTAATACTAGTACAGCAGCCCAAGGACAAAACAGCCATGCAGTGCTCGCGAATGAGGATTAAGTTTCACAAGCCGGCCGGATTAGCTCGCGTATAGTAAAAGCTCCTGAAATTGGCAATTTCGCAGCCAAACTGCCTAATTTATAACTCGGTCTGCGATTTCTTGTTTTTAATATTGACATAAGGCTGTTTTACTAGCGATATAGTATAGTATCGAGCGCGCTCCCTAACACGAACCCAAGAGGCAGAAATTCAAGCCCTCTCTCCGTCTGCCTTTTTTACTCGAACCGAGTTTAATGCTTTCGCCTCTCTGCGCGCAGCCGATTTAATTTAATCGCTTTCCTGGAAAAAGGCAAAGCAAATTCCGCGGAGATGATGAACGCGGTCTTTTCCATTTTATGCCAGACTTGAGCTTGAATATTGATGAGAGGTGTGCCGCAACTAATCCGGAAATTAAAAGGGAGCTGTTGAATTTGCACTCAACGCACAAAACCGACATTTTTCAAAGCGTGAAAAGTAAATACAAATTATTTTTTTACTAGACTTTTTAATTTTATTGAAATATAAATCGAATCAATTATGATGAAATTTGCAATTTTTAACAAATTCAAATAATAGTTGAACCAAGCCGTTGGCTCGCATTGTTGAGCACATAATATGCTTTGCTACGTGGGAATTGGAGCGATGTTTTGGTTCGGGCTGGTTTGCACCTAAACTTGCAATGAAATGACGAGTCTATTCGGATTTAGGTGGATTACAAAAGTTTTCCAACTCGCTGCTTGCTGGTTTGCACCATTCCAGTATGAGTGAACTGATTTCATGGGACAAATGTCTGGCGTTTCAATAAAAAAACCCGTGCCGGGGCAGGAACATGAGCTGGTCCTTTTCTCGATTGATGCCCCTGCGCCCATTGGATGGATGATATTGGGATGCGCGAGTTGTTCGTTATCAGGAGCTCGCCCATCTCGAAGAGTGGAAATGATAAAAGAAGACTCGTATTTACTAGAAAAATAAAATTATGAACACTATGATAGAAAAAATTAAAACTCTAATTGTAAGTGTACATACGATGCCCCCAAAACACTTTTCTGTTGGAAATTTTTTGAAAATACCGAATTTTTGCAAAAATAAGTTACACATTATTCCAATCATCTCGCTTACCGAAAATTATTTTTTACTGAAATGCGACCACTCCTGGTAGTTAATTTGTAATAATTCGTTGCAATTTTTTTAATTTTGAAGGCCCGGATCCAGCGAACCATAATAAAAAACGGGGACAATTACTTTGGCAAATTTTTAATTATGTGAGCCAAAGAACAAACCGAATTTCCGGATATAAATATAGAGAAATTAAATTAAAATGTTTTTGAAAAATTGTATGACCTATGCCACTCTGTGACGAAGTGTGCTTTAATTTTCAAACGTTTTGCAGCAACAGAAAACTCTGCTGCTGCTTTAAGGACGAAGCGCAGTTCAGTTCAGTTTAGTTCAGTTGGGGTGCGAGGCGTAATGAGGGCCATTAAGGTGTCCTCTCGACTTTCCGCAACTCGAGGGAGATCTTGCTGCCAAACAGGCGGAAAACGGGGCTCGGGGGCGCCACCTGCGTCTTGTCTCTGGCCTCGCACAATGCACGTAATCAGGCCTTGCCTTTGCCTGCATTGTTTACAGCCCGTGCATAATCCGTGCCGTCGCTGCGGTTAGCAACTTTCGCCCTTGTGGACGCTGCACGGGCTAAAACTATTTGCAATCGTGCGTTTGAATAATGCAGTGATGTGGAAAACCACCTTGTCCTACATCGTTTGATGCTAATATTCTTCAATTATCATCCTCTCAGGGTTTTTCAATTTATAAAAACTTGCCCATGACATGTGTGAACTTCCGTGGAAACTTCAGAGTTGTGTTCTTTTTTTCATTTTCGTGTAATTCTGCTTCGATACTCGAAAAAATTATTATCTTGTTAACTTTTTCGTATTTTGCAAATATTAATCAACTCCAAATCTCGGGTTCTAACTATCAGAATTTCAAAAAACTCGTCTCGACCTCCCCTGACCAGCTGAAGGGTTTAGGGGGTGATCAACCCCAATTAATGTGATTTTGAATAGTTTAAAATATTTTTAAACCCAGCAGAGGAAGAATATGCTTATGGTGTTCCATTTTCGCTATGGTTGAAAGGGGTGGAGAATAAAAACCCCCGCAATTAGAAGAGTCTATAACGGTGGGCATTTCTAGAAATTCTGATCGCTAAAATCAACAATATTTGCAAAACACAAAATAGTAAATAAAATCGTTTTTTTTCCAAATTTGAAGGGGAGTTTCTCGAAAACTGTAAAGAGCACCAGTCTGAAATTTTCCCACGTGAGATATGGGACAAATTTAAAGCGCATTTTCTGCATGTGTGAATAATCGATCTGACCGCAGACTTTCCAACAGGTGCACACACTCGAATTCTGCGTTTGCCTCGGGTGAGCAATTGCGTCACTCTGTGGCTGGCTGCCTGGAACACTATTCTATTCGTGCAAACGTTTTACGCTTTTAAGCTGACGCGTTTCATGGCAGGGGTTGCACGCTGGCGGCGGGCTAAAAGCCGCGACATTCAGACTGATTCGATTATCGCGCGCGTCTCGCCTCCATTCAGCTGGCTAATTAGATTCCAATCACTATGAGAGCAAGAAAGGCCGCAGCCTCTCGCTCCACTAATTTCCTCTCCTCTGACAATCGACAAAAGTAAAAGCACAGAGGCGGCGTGAGCAGCCAACGCACGGCCACGAAAGGATCGAGATATTTTTATTCCTAATACAGCGAGTGTTTTTCTGCAAGCAAACTAATCCGTTGTAAATTGAAAACGGACTTGATTTCCCTTTCCGCTAAATCCACCTTCTTATTGTAAGTGGATTGTGAGAAAATATCTTTCGGCTTCTAGGGGGTTTGTAAATTGTTTTTTCCTCTTGGCCTTGCGTGAAATAACAAGAAAAAATTAGTTAAGCAACGATAACAGTAAAACCAAACACACAACAGTAGATTCCAAATTTCTCAAAATTATCTATTGGTGATTGGTTGATTTCGATTCCTCTCGTCGCAATCTATCAAGCGGTGTGCAAATTTTAAAGAAAAATTTCCTGAAATAGATCACGATATTACAATAAATACACCAGTTGTATAAGCCGCCAACAGATGGCGCAATCGTAAAATTTCGTAAGAAATTTAATTTTAAAACACTTCCGCTGCGATTTCAGACTCAATTCCTCGCACTGTGCATTTATTACTTTTATAATCCACTTTAAATTGTAAAATGTTACGGACCAGCTAGATAGCAGAAGTGCCGGTATATTGTTTTGCGGTCAACCTCAAATCCTCGTTTGTGTTTCGCCAATGTGTACATTCAAGTCTCGCGAGATTATGCGTGTACAATATTTGGGGGAAATGTGAAATGCGCGGTGTAATCAGGCATAAACAAGCGGTGCGATTTCGCTCCACTCCCACGGGCATTGAAACCGTCTGTGTCGCTCCATTATTAATTTTAATAAGCAAAAATCGATATAAAATTGTACAAAAACAATCAGGAAATGAAAAGGCGATCGAGCGCATTATCCAAACAGAGGCTGTCTGGGTGGAAAGTGGAAAATAAAAGTGCCGAGTTTGCAGAAGCAAGAGTTATTACGCGGTAATCCTCTTTTTAGCTTGTCTGCGCGGGCCGAGCGGATAATCCTCTTACAATTTCCACACACAACGGCCACACAACAACAGAAATCTCGGGCTCGCACGCACGCTTTAAAAGGCGAATTTATTTTCGCAACTGAATTTACCCGCCGACAATTAACTATTCAAATTGCAAATCCATCGCGGAATGCCGAGTTGAATCATAGTGCCGATTTTACATTGCAAATGCGCTGCGTGCGTTTTCCATCAGCGAGTCTGGATTTTGGAGCCAATTTACCTGGTTTTAAACGGTCTTTTGCAGACTATCTGAACTTAATATATGATTTGACGCAACTAAAATTCATGTTGTAATGCGCAACACCGATTTTCGATTATTTTTTTTCATTTGCAAATTTATTGTTATAGATTTTATATCTACTTTAATCTGGATTTTAGATAAAAAAAAACCCAGTGTAAAGGTAAATTTCTAGATTTTCCCGCGCTTTGCAGCACCTTCGTTTTAAATTATTAACTCTAGGGATTTATATTAGCCGCCGCTTCACTCTTTTTCTCAACGGCAGCATAATATATATTTCAATAAAAACGTTAAATTTTGCGATTTTCCCGTGCTTTTTACACGAGCCACGCCCCCACTTAAAATTTCGCGCGAGTTGCTCCGGTTTCTGTTCAGAGAATCCGGTACACGTTTTTTTCTGTTTCAAATTTTGAAATAAACAATCCGTCATTTATCACTGACGACGATTTGAACGTTTTATGGCAATTTAAAGTGTCGGTCGTCTTTAAATCGCAACCCATTTCATCAGTAAGATTTGCCTCTCGGAAGCATTTTTGCCGTCGGAATAAGTAAACAAGGGCTCGCATTTGCAATCACAAGAATGCGGCTGGTCGGCCGCACTCACTTTTCATCGGCATCGGAGGCTGAGCACGTTTGCAGATCGATATCTCGGCGAGGATTCTTTTCCGCCGCTAAATGTCTCAGTCACCCGCCGAGTGGAAAATTGTGCCTGAGCGCAGACAGACACTTTTCTTGCCGCGATGCGATTGCTTAGTGGCGCAAATCCGATGCCGGCGTGCGGCAAACACGCCTCGAATATTCCGCTCGACGAGGGAATCAACTGCTCCGCTCTGGTTCTACTCTGCTCGGGATGAGCGAAATGAATTTTGTGCGCCAACGTGCCTACGTTCACTCGGTCGATCGGAAAACTGCTTTCGTGCGTTCAACGAAGCCATTGTGTCTCATTTGCTGCGTTCGGTCTTTTCACTCTCAAAACAGCGAGTTCGAGTAGCACGTTTCTCCCTGTCAGTAAACTGCACACTTTGCATGTTTTCCCTCCGATTGATGACACTTCATTTGCCCATCGTGTGCATCAGATGATTTTTAAATGCATTCTAAAAATCCACGAAACTGAAGAGAATAATCCGTTTTTAAACGTTCCATATTTTCATCTTGCCTTAATAGCTTTAAGTTAAATATATATGCATATGCATTACTCGAAACAATAAAAATACTCAATTTCCACTTTCCACGATACCCGGCGTTTACCCATTTTTTAAACATATTTTGGATTTTTTTGCTCTTTTTGTCCCTGTCCTCTCGGACCGGAGAGGGCGCGCACTGCACTAGCACGAATGCTGAAACCCGGGTCCCAATAACACCGCGAACGGATAGCATGGGCGCACCAGGCCGCACAGGGACCCAGCCCACTCAAGGGCCACTTGCCTCCGCCCCGAGGACTGCATTGAAACGCTAGACATTCGTCCCGTGAAGCTGTCAGCAGGGCCGCTTCCTCACGAGTCCTGAGCTTTATTCTCTTAGCCATAACTACGGGAAGGGTTTGACTGCGTATTTATCCAGTCGATAAAGGATAGCAGGGTCGGTGGTTTGAAATCCATACCTATGGCGGTTTATTGGTGTCCAATGCGATGAGAGTTACACTGTGGCTACCCAAGGGATGAGCAGGGGTAGAGAGCTAGAGGTGGCTCGACCTGACCGGTCCACCACCAGCAGGAGAAGCCGAAAGACGTCGCGAGTGTGTGTGCGAGCGCTCCCCTCCGTGAGGGGTGGTTGTATAACCTGAGACTCTCCCTCCACGCTCCCCTTTGGGCGCCCGAATATTTTACATTGATTGCCTCGTTACAAATAATATTGATCGTAATATCGTCAGGTAAAACCCTGACAGAAGCCAAATCACGCATGCTGGAAAGGTGCAAACCAGCAAGTAGCGAGTCGGCGCCGGTGCGCCTCCCAGCCCGTTGAGCAATTTGAACATTTCGAGTCACTAAACTATAACCACTTTTTGCCATCTCTGACATTGGGAACTGCTCGCAAATACCTCCCATTGCTTTGACACTCCTGAGAGTGCCTTAACAATGCGAGCCAACGGGCTGTTTTTTTTGTATCTGGAGTATCTATGAACATGCAGCGATCAATGGAAGAGAACTCGCAGGAATTTTGGAATGAGGCGTGGCTCCCGGGAAAATTGAAAAAAAGGCTTGGCACGTGTTGGAAAATCGCACAATATTCAATTCAATTAATTTATTATTTGTCTTTTAGCATGGTAATACATTCAGGTGATGATCTTCTCACAATATATTCCATCTAATTGCAAATTACAAACACAATATACAATAGAAAAAATAAACATACAACAATATCATAAGTTTTTGACAAAAGAGATATAACGTTTCTACCGAAATTTTGATGCTGCCGTAGAGAAACGGAGAGTGAAGCTATGAAAACAACAGTGTTTTATTTTTATTTCAAACTCTGGTATTTATATAGAATGTAAGGGACAAAGGATGCCCACATGGGGCCCGCGCCTCAGATTATATCTGCTTTCTTCTGTCCTTCCGTGCGTATTTAGCTTTTGTGCGTCGCACAGCCAGCCCTCTTTTTCCTGGTTTCTGGCGCTAGAGTGGGCACATACTCATGCACCCACCGTCATTGTTATATTTTTCTTAGGCGTCCAGTTTATTGCGCACGCGGCACCACCTCGTTTCCTCGTTTCCCGTCGAGTTCTTTGTTTTTCCAGCGCCAGGCGTAATGATCAGAGAACATGAAGCGAGGAACCGACCATCCCTCTCGTTTCCATTTCGCTTTACCTCGACGGAATTTGCAGTTTAAAACTTTCAAAATTGCCAAACGATGTTTGTCCGACTAAAGTCAGTGTCCTGTTTTGTTCTCTCGCAATTATTGAGTCGTTTCCGCTGTAGAAGGCATATTTTTACACGGCTCTCCTCTGTTAATTACGAACACAGAGCTCCCAATTTAACCAGCTCCATATTGACTCAGCTGCTGCAGCAACAGTTATTTAATTAAAACCGCTTTCAGTGGCTCTGTGTGCACGAGTTTGCAGCTCGGATTTTCTCCCCTGCGGTGCGTCTCGAATCTCGAGGAAACGAAGAAGGACGTGTGTGCTGCTTTGTTTTGCGTGCACTCGTCGCAGGCTGGTTTAATTAAGGTGAACAGGCTGCCTGCCCATTGTTTTGAGCCGCGCGCTGTCCGCCCGCCGGATCAATTACTCCTCCAGCGTCACCGTCACCACCGCACCGCACCAGCGGACCAGGACGCCGAGTTGATTTCTGCCAGATTTCATTTGGCGAATCGATGCTTTCCAGGCTGCCTCTTGTCAGATAATCATTGTTGTTGGGCACAATCGGTACATTCTTCTCTTTGAAAAACACGAAACACTAATGACGCTACGGTTTTACTGATCATTGAAAAAATAATATGGAAAACACGATTATCAAAATCTTAAGTTATCGTAATTTTGTGTCAACGTCAACGGGTACAAAATAGGAAAGTTGATAAGATTTCAGAACATTTTTTTGCCTTACGGTTCAACAAATAATAACTTTTGCAAATCCTCGTGGCACAAATAAATTATGGGAAATTTTTCAGAATCCTACGATCGATTTTTCTCATTCATTTTCTAATTTCTCTTTATCTAAATCTTCATGAATTATTAAATTGTGTGTATTGACATGCAAAAGAATAAACAATATCTTGTCTAAGTTTTGTAAATCTTTATAACCCGTATACAACCAAAATATTCTTACCGAAAAATCGTCTCATCCCAAATCCCAACGATTCCTCGTGAGAGCAAGAATAACTTATTCCCTTTATTCCTTTCCGCAAAATGTAAATGGATTCATGCTCAACAGCCTGCGTCATTCTCGTTATAATCTGCGGATTCAATCAGCATCAGAGCTGAAGCGCCACTTGTTGAGGAGCCATGCACAAAGCAATAAAAGCAATTCACTTTTCCGGCTGCGTCCAACTCGCCGCACCGCACACAAAAAAAACTTGTCAGGCCGGGCTGGGCCAGCCGGACCGGACCGTTCAAATTTTGCGAGGAGGCAATCAAGCTCATGCGGCACTCACCTTGGTGTCGTTGTACAGCAGCCGCAGCTTGTAGCCGCGCAGCATCGACGAGTACAGATTGATGTGCTTGACGGCCATTCTGGCCGCCTCCAGCTCGCTGCGCCCCTCAGGCCGCGCCTCCCCCGTCGTCGTCGTCAGATCGAACAGGCCCAGCAGGGAGATGACGTGCTCCGGCGGCCCGGCCCGCAGGGCCCGCGGACTCGACAGGTTGGAGCTGCAGCATGGCCACGCCAGCAGCACCAGCAGCAGCACGCGCATCACCACCCCACTGCAACACACACACACATTGTTTGTTGTCAAAAATAGTATAGGGATGTGTTTTGTTGGGAAAGTCCATTTAGTGAGTTTAGTAGAGGCCACTCTCGTTTCATTAAATAATAATAATAATAATCTTTATTGACTTTTGGCGCCAATACACTGCCAAATACACTGCCAATCGATTCCTGGGAGTCGAATTTCGAATCACTTGACGTGCTGAAAATTGGTGGAAATAAAAACCATTACTTTGACGGGTTTTTGTCTGATAGCCTTGCTACAAGAACGCCCGCGACCAATTAGGGCTCTTTGACGTAGCAATGGCAATGGCAGCGTCAATCACCAGTTGGGTAAGGGAAGTGTTAGAGGCCACCAACAGATGGCACCACCGTAGACTTCCGATTTTATGGCAATGCAATAGCCTATTAAGTACAATGTATAGCAGCAGGATTGAGTCGCAGCGAAAATGCCTTAAATTCGAAAGTTTACGGTAGCGCCATTTGTTGGTGGCTTCAAACACTAAGGGTTAATCCGCAACTGATCATTTAATAAGCTAGTCAAGCGACTAGGCAAGTCAGCCTTTTTTTGCTTGCTCTGGCTGTCACTAAATGGCGCTGCTGTCTCGACCTACCCCAATCGTCCTTAATTATGGTCGCCTGCGTTCTTTATGAATTTCTTTTTGTGTGTGTTAGTATTTTATTTGTATTGTAAGAAGTACAGAAATTGAGGCTCAAAGAAGTTCTATTAATGTATTCACAAACTTAATAGTAAATTTACAACAAAGTTGCCAAACACGCAAATAAATTAAGTTATAGAAACAAAAAACGAAATCCACCAAATTAACGGTTTTTGCGATTCTGCCAATTGTTGGTTCGTCATGTCGAATTGTTAACCCTTCAGAAAACAATTAACATTTGCAAAAACTAAATTCCAGTGCCACTTGAAATTTCATATTATATGTTTAAAACAACTCAAAATTCTGAGTTTTGAAGTACCCAAACTCCATTATAGTGTTCCTTTTTATCATTGGGTTCTTAATAATAAACCCGTCGTTTAAAAGCCTGCATTCAGGCATCCTTATCAAAAAGTTTTGCGACCTCTTTGTTTGAAAGAAAGATAACTAAGAAGAGGGACCTTTTATTCTCTCATGAGATGAGCAAGTAGACAAAGGCTCAAAACGAATTCTTAATGGAACGAATCGTCCGTGAAATGGCAGCGTAATGAATCGGAATATACGCGAAAGGCATGCTGGTTGTCGGATGGAAAAAAATAATGTCCGTTCCATCCGGCGTATTATGCGCGAGAGAGCGCGCTCTCGCGAATATAACAAGGAGTGAATACATCATCAGCGTTTGCCAGACGTCGATTCAATTTATGTACATACAGACGACGCGAATGGAGAGCAATAATTGCTGCGGATTGTTGAATGTGAACGGCAAGACTGGCGCGCTCTATGTAATATGTATGTATACATGCAATGCGCAGCACATCCATCGAGCAAGCGGCTTTGTATACCTGCAATAATGTGCAGAAATTGCTCGGCAAACATTCTACAACAAGTTTCTTGGAAGCAGTTTGCTTTGCTAATTAGAAGCTCTGCACGGCCGAGCGAGTATTATATTCGCCACGTTGAACACAGCACTCAACGTCGACGGACTATTTATTTGTCTATCGTGTTTGAGGATAATTATTCAATGATAACATCGCACCAGTCCAGCTTATGCTGAAGGAAATGCTGAGATAATAGAAATGGTAAACAACTAAATAAAAAATAATATTGTTAAGGTGGTTCAGAGTGGTGTCGAAATAGTTTAATTTTCGCGGTAAACTTTTTTGTCGGAGGGTCACCCCTGAGGTTAGACAAGGCCATCAGAACGGGAGAGAAATAGACCAGTTGCATAAGCCTTTAGTGTTCGAAGCCATCAACAGATGGCACCAACGTATTCTTCACTTTAAATGCTTTCTTTTGCCAAGCTTAAAACAAATATCAGTCCAGCCATTCGCCGTAGACACGTCGGAAAAGATTTTGCATTTAAAAAATAGTGGTTTTCACGATTCTATGGCGATCGGCTTAACCGATTTTGGTTTTCAGCACGTCAAAAGAAACCAAATTAAGTGAAGAATGCACAGCAGCAGGATTGAGTCTGAAATCGCTGCGGCATTGCCTAAAATTAAATTAAGCAGGTATTGAATGTGTATTATGCTTTTGCTTATTCCCATCTTCAGTACGCAGTTGTTTTTTGGGGTTCGTGTCGCAGAGTGCGAGAAGAAGTGTTTGTAGCTCAGAAAAGATTAATTCGAGCGATGGCGGGAGTCCGTTATTGGTTGTCTCCAGAACCACTTGAGTCTGCTCGGCCTTATTTCCACAATTTTAATTTGCTGCCCGTTTTTTCAATTTATTTGATGGAATGCTGCAAGTTCGTGCGCCGACACGCTCGCTATTTTCACTTGGTTAGGGAAGTTCATGATCACAACACTCGTTCGAGGAATGATTACTTCGTCCCTACTCAGATTTCTTCGGCGGCAAATCAAAACCCCCACATTTACATGCTTGATTTGTATAACCGTCTTCCTGCACAGTTGCGAAATGAGGCTCAGCTTCCAGAGTTCGAGAAGTTGTTGAAAGTATTTGTTTATACTAACAAATTCTATAGC
The DNA here is from genome assembly GCF_949628265.1 of Cloeon dipterum. Classification (NCBI taxonomy): domain Eukaryota; kingdom Metazoa; phylum Arthropoda; class Insecta; order Ephemeroptera; family Baetidae; genus Cloeon; species Cloeon dipterum. The sequence goes on along the minus strand of NC_088788.1, from coordinate 36,921,223 downwards.
TTAGATGAATTTCTCAATTTCAGAACCAGCAATGTAGAGAAACAATAACACTTTTTGTTGCCTCGCAAACAGATGAAATGTATACACTTATGTTTTCAATTTTTCTTTATATGTTTCAATTTGACTAATTTGTAAATACTCAGATGGTGTTAAAGCAACTTTATTACTGTACTGATGTATAAATGCAAATAAATTATCTAATCTAATCTAATTACCAAAGTATACGGTGGTGCCGTCTGTTGGCGGCTTAAGAAAACATTATGGGTTTATTCAACGGTGGCCCTCGAGCGATCGTTTTAGACACCTGGAAGGATCTCTTCTTATGTATGATTTGTAATTCAGCCTCTCAATCAGGAATTGATGTGCCCACAATCTTGCTCGTGATATATAGGCTGAAAATTCGAGGGATCAACTTGTATATATTTGATTGTGTACAGTAGTGACAATAAAACATGCTCAATCAATTCCGTGTGGGTGAACAGAAAAATGTCGGTGTGAGACGGAGCGGAAGAGTGATCTGATCACTCCTCCACATTAACTAATTCTGCCGCTCCAATGAGTCGGTGTGCGGCATTCCATCTGCCTTGCGTTTGCTAAGGAGTGGTGTGCTAATGAGGGATTAGCTTGCCCTGCCTGCTTGCCGTAGATAAACAAAATGCAGGCGCACGTATTGCTCCGGCTCGGGGCCACACTTACTTACGAGGACAAACACGTTGCAAAACAGTCTCTCAGGGGAAATCGCCGGCGAATACACTTAGAATTCGTCCGTAAATGTGGTGAGGTGCGAATCAGGCTCGGATTATCAAACACTGTACTGTCCCAAGACGCTTCTGCGCCATCTAGTTTCACTGGAGTACCTCTCAGACGCGCTAACCCATTTTTAAATCACTTTGCCCGCACGATGAAGTTTGAACGGAACACAGCCATTCCAATTTGTTTTCTGTTTCAGGTTATAAAATAAAATAGAAATGTATTCATGCACCTTTGAGAAGAAAGATCTGAAAATTGTCCTTTGACCTTTCACAAAAAAAGAATTTATTTGGAATGAGAGAAAGAGATTTCAAATATTATAACCTCTTGAGCCTCGCTGCAATAATGGCTCTGCCGGCATTTCCAGCTTTCAAGGGTTGCGCGAGATAATTTGCGACGCCAACGCCGAGAATGAAATGCATTTACTCTGCATAAAGAACAGCGTCTCTCTCCTTCGTATCAGCAAGCGTGTTCAAAGAGCCGCTTCGCACGCACTTCCACACTTGACGAAGCAGAGAGCATTTTCCGAGAAAAACACACAAAGTGACACGGAATATGACTTTCATCTTATAAATACGCGTGTGCACAAGATTTGATGGAAAAGGCTAAATTTGGAAAAGGCAAACGCCAAATTGAAAAGCTTGCTCTTGTCGAAAAGTTGAATTGCGTTTCTTTTGTACGGCGCGGCAAGCCTGTTAAAAGTTCTGCAGAAGCAAATTAATCAGGTTTAATCCAGCCGCAGCTGGGGTCTTTGTTTCATTCCTCGCGTGTTCGTCTTAAATTGCAAGTGATAAATGGGGCAGAGCTCGAGTTACTAATTTAATGTTGAAAATTTTTATTTTCCATTTGAAGCGAAATATTTGGAAATTATCTTTAGAGTTTTTGGATCCATTCGATTCAATTCTGTTTATTTCTCCATAATAGGTCAAACATTAAAAACATGATATCAGATATCACACAGAAAATCACAATCCACTGGACAACGACGAGTGTAGTCATTTTGTGACGTCATAGCACTGTTCAGGATACATTTTTTATTGATTAATAATTGTCTTCAATTGTGCATGCTAAAACAAACACTTGGCTATATAGGAGCAACAATCAAAGTGTGCCCTGAACATCAGCGGCCATGACACTTGTGACGTCACAATATGGCCGCTCTCTTTGTCCAGTGTACAACAGAACAGCTAAACGGAGAGACCGGTTTAAAAATTCCATTGGCAATGTGATTGTTTTAAATTTTAGCTGCCCATTTTTTTACAATTAAATACAACAAATTCATTTTTACTTGCGATAAGCAACGTGCGTGGTGAGTATTTTTGATTAAAACAATGCGCATATGCAGTACATCGTTTTGTAATTTAAGAGTAAGGCACTACGTGTCATCTCTGCGGAGTCGGCTCTAAAATAAACACCGCACCTTATTTCCCAAGCGCCCCGACCGACCTAAATGCATTATTTTAAGCATATAGAGCCGGCGCATTGGTCATGCAAAAATTTACTCTCTCTCTCTGCGGTCCGCGTCACGGAACGCCACGTACCCTCGGCAATTAGCGCAGGCCCCGAAACAGCCACCGTCGGGACGAGAAGAAGCCAAAAAACAGGAAGCCCAGGTGGGAGGGAATTATTCATGAGCGGCACGTTTGATTTCGGCAGCGCACAGCGCAAAACTATCCTGAGTTAATAATTTGCATGTCGGTCAGCCAAGCTCCTTTTTTTTACAATTATTCCCGCTTTGTGCATTAAGGCCTTTTTGACTCTCAAACGACTCTTTTCGGCAGCCAAATCCGCGATTACGTGACTTCCATAATTGAAACAAACGCGAAACTTTGATGCTCCATTTCTCGGAAAGCTGCTTAAAGATACATATTTAAGTGGATTTAAGAGCACGCTCGGATTATCTTAAATGTGAGCCGACTTTCCAGACTCTCCGAACAAAACTTTCGGCTCTCGTCGTTGCATTAAATTGAATGTGCTTCGTTCGCATTTTAATTCTATAACCTAGATTTAAGACATTTTCATTCCTGTAAAATAGTATTTCTGACTAGACACAATTCCAATATTGACTTTAGACAGATGATGAGACGGCAGGCAGAAACTTCCTGCTTCCAATTCCAGTAAGATACTCGAATTGTGCTTTTTGCGCGGCAAAACAAATCAAGGACACGTGTTATTTCAGCTTTGAATCACACACTATAGGTAATTAAATTGGGACGAACGCGGGCATAATTGAAGCCGGCAGAGAGCATATAAAGGGACGAGCGTTATAAGCTCTAGGTCAATATTGGAGCCGGCCTAGCCCTCTATAAACATTTTATCAGCACGCCAATAACTACTCAATGTTTGAAGAGAGCCGGCTCGAATCGGCCAGGAAGCCAAATCCAGTGGCCGTAAACTGCTCGCTCGTTCTCCTCGTCTCTCGCTGCAGACCCGGCCGGCCGGCCAGCCAGATTGTGACTCAATTCGAATGTGGCTCTGTCTCGGCTCGTGATGGAATTATTAAAGCCGCTGCCGCGAGTAGCGTTTTGCGCCTTTCTAAACAAAGGAGCCATTTTTTGTTTGTTTACGCGTTGGGAATGAAACGCAGGTGACGTCGTGCTGCAGATTCGCGTAAAATCAAATGAGCACGATGAAATGTTCTTATGTTTTTGCTATCTCGAGCCAGTAAAATTTTATTGCAATCCTAAAAATCTTGCTTGATGATGCAAACAGCACGGCATTTTCCTTCCATCTTCCCTTAGCCCGTCAAACACGTACATAACCTAATTTTTTTTCTTTCTATCTTCCATTGAAATTAAAATCTCGCAATTCACCAGTAGTTGTATAAGCCCTTAATGTTCGAAGCCGTCAACAGATGGCACCACCGTATACGTTAGTAATAAATTTAATTTTAAGGCACTTTCGATTTCAGACTCAATCCTGACAATCTTCATTCTTCACTTAACAGTTTTTCTTTAGACGTGCTGGAAACCAAAATCGGTTGAGTCAATCGCGTAGAATCGTGAAAAAGTATTTTTTTTGTACTAAACAACAAAAATCTATTCCCACGTTTTGATGGTGAATGGCTGGACTGATTTTAATTTTCAGCATTTAAAAGGAAAGCATATTAAGTGAAGCAGGATTGAGTCTAGCAGCGGAAGTGACTTAAAATTAAATTTACTACTAAAGTATATGGTGGCGCCATTTGTTGGCGGCTTCAAACACTAAAAGATTATACATCTGGTGTATTCACTCAGCTTAATTCAAGATTATCTTTTTTGTGATAAGGGCAATAAGTTGTCTCATCATAAGTATTATTTTAATTAAAACTATTTATACATTTTTAAAAAAGAATTTTTTATGTTTAAAAAATCTTGTATAAAATACAATTTATTTCTGAATAAGAGTGTTTTGAAACTGGAAATAACGAGAGGAAAAATACAATGGTTCTGTATTTTCGTTACAGCTCTTGAGGAAGCAGCAAAAAGAAAGGATTTGCGTCATAGATATAGAGATTATTTGTGTACAAATAGCTCATCAGTATCATCTGTTACCTGCTCCCGCGAAATGCATAATATTTTGCTTGGCGAAACATAATTACTACGCAGCGGTCGGGAAGGATATCCCGTTTGAGTTGTTTCAGAAAGCAAAATTAATTGCATGCACACCGCGTGGGAGCGAGGCAATTTCCAACCCGAGTAATGTTTGCCTCCTGCTTCTCTGCGCCGCCGAGCCAATTCGCACCGCAATAACTAGGTCAATTCTTGCGTGTGATTTCTGGACACTGCACTTTCTTTGACACCACTAATTCGATTGATTTTTGAGCGGTACAACCTGCTTCCAGTGTTTTCAGTTTATTTGTTCGAAGCATGTAAATTTGTTAAAAAATACCCCGCCTATTTTAAAAAGACCAGGGTCGTGCATGGGCATGGAACGCGCCGCGCGCCTGAATTGTATATTGCGCCTCAGAAATTGATGATTTCGCAGCAAAATCCATTTTCCAGTGCTGCAAATTTGTACAATGCTTTGCCACTTTCACTGCGACTTGAGCCACAATACGATAAATTTGTGTCAGCCTTAAAAGAATTTCTGTACTTAAAGAAATTTTATGATTCTGGTGAATTCTTGGCATTTGTTAAAAATTTATAATTTTTGTGTGTAATTTGTTTGTGCATTGCAATTGGGGGGCATATATTTAGAATTGTAACAAAATCTGATGTATGACCTTGCCAAAAGACAATAAAGAATATAATAATAATAATAATAATGTGGCTTACATTTTGGAAAAAAATAAAGTTTGAATTGGAATTGATTTCCACTGCTTAAATTTTCAGAAAATCGTCTAATTCTAACGACCACTCGTAGAATGACAAGCAGTGTTAACTGCGTTGGTTTTACGAACCTGGTGGATTAGTGGAATGAGCTGCTGTAAAAATGGGCCCGTATTTGATTTTATGTTGAGCAGAAATTAATTTTACCTAAAAGTTCCATCCCCGGGGTAGGGGGTGGGTTATAACCCCCGAACCATGAGATCGAATTTTCATGATTCATAATTTTCAATCCCATTTAGAATAAATTCCACCCAAAATCTGCCATTTGAAAAAAAATCTCGATCTCAGTGTGCGAAAAAAGTGTTTTTGTTTTTACTTTGATCTTGATTTACACAAATAAGATACAAATCCTAACACAAATTTCCACGTCTATAGTCTATATTTTGGATTTTCTGGTGGTCTTATTTAAAAAAATCAATTCGTCTTGAAACACAAATATTTCCAATTATTTACGAATTAACATGCGGGGCTCCGATCATAAGAAGAAAATATTAATTCAATTTTTCATTATTGGAAGAGAGAAAAATAGAACACGTCATGTGAGGCATGCAATATCAGATAGCATCATATCAAATATTGGCTCGTCGCAAAATAACGTGTGTTTATTTCGCGAGCAGTATATTTTCGCAGTCAAAAGTCGGTCTGATTTTACAAATGGGGCTGGCTGAATGCAAACCGTTGATCGTGCGTGCGTAGCAGGTTGCCCACCCACTCGTTTGGCAGGCGTCAAATATTTAGCGCGCGCGTGTCATTCGAGACCGGATTATTTTCTTTCGCTCTCGCTGTTTTCCAACTTTGTTTGATTCGTTTTGTCGGCCACCGCACGAGGCACGGCACACAATAATGCACGCGCTCGACCTGTGACCTTTCGGCGCGGTTCGATTGCGTCCGCGCACGGACACCGAGCGCAGCGCAGGGAGCGCCGGATGTTTCGAAATTCAATGCGAGCAAATTAAAGCCTAGCACATGTACAAAGAGCAAATGACTTAATACTTTTCCCTTTCGGTGCAGACATCAAAGAAAATTAGCAAGCAGCACCAGCAGCAGCGTGAGATGAAAAATCTGGCCGGGTGACACTCCCGCGCGCTTCGCATTTCTCGTTTCCATTTGCGAAAGGAGGCGCGCGATGAAAGAAGTCGAGAGATAAAGCAGCTGAGCACGGATTTTGTTCAAATGGAAATTCCCAGCCCGTTTCACACTTTCGGAACAGTGGTAGATATCCATCACCCGTCACTCCCGTCTGCTGGTCTCTGCCGAATAACACTGACCGCTGCAAATTGTGTTTTCAACCTCGTAAGAGCCTCTAAATTGTTCAATTCACATCCAAAAACTGTAAACCAGATGAATTATTATTATACAAAATGTTTAGAAATATATAATTTAATGTCGGTAAATGAACATCAATTAATTTATAGTAGCAGCTATGTAGATGAGGCTTCAAAATTAAGCGTATCAAAAAACTCTGGAGAAAAACCGATTATCAATGACTTTTCCTGAGGTTGCTTTATGAAATTCAACAAATGAGGAATGAGGACGATTCATCGATTTTTAAACTGAACTCGATATTATCAGAAAAACCAGTAAATCGATAATTAAATCGGGATTGTAACTGAAAATTTCAGTGAAAATATCAAAGTTCAAAATTCCCGCGAGTAACGCTCTCATCAAGCTCACAGAAAATCCGCTCTGACTTACATGATGGACAATTTGGGGGACAAATTTGAAGGAAAGCAGAGTGCAACTTTCAAGTTGAAAATTAAATTTTGAAGCACTTAAGACGGAGGGGGAAACAAGTGAGCATAATGTATCTTATCCCCGTCGTAAAATATTCAGATGCAATTTACTCGGGGCCCCGTTCGTTTTCCCACCAGGCCGGTAAGAATTTTAATTTCGAGAGTTGCTTCCCGTGCCTTCGTTCGTTCGACTGCAGTGCAATATCCTGCTTTGAGTTTGACCACTTTCCATTAACACGAAGAGCAGCCAACGGAGCCTTAGAGGTCAGCGCAGCGCGTAATAAATAATAAATGAGAGCAAACTTTCTTGCCAAAGCCACTTAGGGAAAATTATTGACGCATTTGACAGCCTACCTTATTTGATGGAAATCAGTGCTCCGAAAAGAAGAGTCTGCTATTTTTTATTCATGGTGTGACAAAAAAAGGACAATATCTAGTAAAATCGTTTTTTATTCTTTTTCCCGTTAATCATCTAGACCGAGCAGCAGGGATTTCCGTCAGCCGCAAGTAAACAGATTTGTGTATTTGGAAAGGAAAGGCCCTCAGCAGCTCAGCAGCTGCGACTCGGCTTGAATCCCAAAAACAAATTCCCCTTTCAACAGTTTCCAGATCGAAATCGGCGTAAAATAAAGCGATTATTTGGCCAGCACCAAATCAAATGTAAAGCGCGCATCCCCTCGACACCTTTCCGCGCCGCAGCCACGGCGCTGCCGCTGCGTTGTCGTGATTGATTCTCGGCATTAAAAGCTCGAGAGACACTTCTTCTTTTCCTTCCTTCTCGTCCTCATTCGCCGCCACCGACGCTGCTGCTCTGCTGATGTACGCAAATTAATAATATCACCGTCAGTAAATAATCGATCGAGAGCCAGCTTTTCTGCCAGCAACCATCGCTGCTGACAAATCCTTTATTTAGTGGATACGTACTCAATTATTCCGATCTTTGCCTAGAATACTCACTAAATTTTGTCAAAAAATACTCAAAATATTTTAAAAAGACGAGTGACGTTCATACCCACAACACGCGTTTGAAGCAAGAGCTGTATGTGCCTATTCAAACCAGCCAGTTTTCTCGCCAAAACCCTTTGATCGCAATTAGTTAGTTATATTTATTGTTTATTTTGTTAAAATTATAACCATTTTTTTCTTTTTTAGCGCTTTTGCAATAACACATTATTTGTATTACAGATCAAACGATTAGCAGGTAGAGGTTACCAAAGTCTTTGGGAATACTGGAATTGCCAAGGGGCTTCCTGAATTGCTACTCTGCATATTGCCTTGCCTGTATCGTTACGCCTAGTGCCAAGATATTCTTAATTTGTCAGTGTTTTGCATAAATATGTATATCTGAATAAGTTTTATGATGCGGAGGCCTATATGGCGTATGTCAACAATTTGTGATAATTGTGCCCAAATTTTTTGTTGTTAATTTCTTTGTTTCTATTTATACTGTGTGAGTATTTATAAATAGATGGTGATTTCATTGTACGGAAGTGTAACCTACTCCTGTTCACTGTATTGACCATGCATGCTATAAAATAAATAAATTGAATTGAATTGAATGAGCTAAAATTTTCCTTACAGACCGTCTTTGACGAAAGTTTCTGAGCACACCAATCCATTTTTTAGGATCAAATTAGGTAACGTGGATATTTTTCCGACCAAACGTCCAGCACGACGTGCGTAGCACAAGTATAACTTTTTTTCCCGCCAAAACAATACGAACGCACATGCGAGGAGTGCGCATGCGTCATAGCTGGTTGGAGCACTTGCAGAGAGACCACCTGTACGAATGACTTCTTTATCAGATTCAGCCAGCTCTGACGTATGCGGAGTCCTCGAATTCATATTGTTTTAGCGGGAATAAAAAGTTCGCACGTCGTGCTGGATTTTTGGTCGGAACAAATATCCACTTTATTTTATTTGACCCTCAAGAAACGATTGGTGAGCTCTGAAACTTTAATTGTCGTTTAAACTCCTCATAGAATCGGCTTCAAAGTTTGCCTAACACGATATATTTCAAAATGTAGAGAATTTTCCTCGAAATCCGCACACAAACGAGAGGAATCGGAATTAAGCGAAACATTATTGAATATTTCGTGAAATTTGGCACAAACTTAAATTCGCTCTCAATTGGGCCTGATTGTAGAGATAAATTATCGTTAAATTGCACAAAAAGAGATACAGTGGACCAGTTGCTTGGAAAGTAACAATGCATGCCGCACTGAATAAATTGACAAATTATAGCAAAAAAAGGAAAGCTTTTTCGCTTAAACCATCTGCCTCATGGCAACCTTATTGCTCATTTTCCTTTCTTTCAGCCTGCTTCCTCCGAGATATCTGTTCCTTGTTCAGCCGCGCGTCTTGCAATTTAGAAACGAGAGGCAATTATTTTCTTATTAAAACACAGCCACTTTTTTCAAATGCGCATAACAGGAAAGTTAAAACGCAAAAACCTTACCAGTCGGATTAAACAATGCACAAATTAATGCAGGCGAACCGAGTAATTAATCAGCTTTTTGCGGTGGAAATGGAACAGCGTGCGGATATATGCGATGCGATGCGCGGCTCCCAAAAGGCAACAAAACAATTATTCGCTGTTATGATATCGACCGAAACAACTGCGCTCAGTGCGCTCTTTCAGCAAACTCACTAATTGAATCAAAAATTCGCCCGTGGTCTTTTGCAGGCTCCAATTTATTTCATGCTGCTTTACTTTAAAAAGAATTAAGACATTTTGTCACCAAGGTTTGTTTAAATAGCAATAATTAGGCTATGGGGATTTTAGGGGCGGCTCATTTCCTCCCTTTTAGAAAATGATAAAATGCGACTCCTTTTAGAAAATGATAAAATGCGACAAGTCAATCCGATCGGAGTGCTGGTTAATTAATGACGAGACGCTGGGAAGTTTGCGTCTTGACGAACAAATTGCAGCGCTTTGAAAGCAACTCGCAGAGTAATTTAATATGGATGACTTGGCCCTTTTTCGTGCAGCCTGCGTGCAAATACGGATTCTAGCTCAAAGCCGTAATAAATGTGCCTGTACTTTACAATATGCAGCCAGTTGAGTTTTGTTGCGCTGGCTGGCTGGCATTTCCAGGCTTCCTTCGTTCGCTCGCACGGTTATTGTCGGCGTGTTTATGACATTTTCAAGCGCAATAACAAAAGCTCTGGTTGCAAAAATAAACCTGCGCGACGACTGAATGGAATGCTGTTGACAGCGCGGCTGAATTTCACATCAATTGCATTGCGTGAATGCGGAATCGGGTGCTTTTCCCTGCGTCGCACGGCTCGTTTATTTCGGTCTGGATATGCCGCGTACTTTGAAACATTTCACAATATGCGCTGGCCGATATTAAATTTTTTCCTTCAGGTACATAATTATATACAAGTCCTGGCCTATCGCTTCGTGCACTCTTTTTTTCGCAATATTAACTTTGAATTGATTGCTAATATCGATAAAACCTATGTGGGAGTATAAATTGCAAAGGGATGTGCACAAATCGTCAGTTTTATTAGATCTAATGACTTCTTTTAGCACAAAATAATCGATTTTGCAATTTGCGCTTTCACCGGATTTCCTGTAACTCGCACAAATTTTGAAATGGGGTTATTTAAAAAGAAGTGCGGGAACTACTATTTTACTGAGATATTTCAGCTTCAATTCTGATTAACTTTATTCAATTTACAGGCTTATCAGAAATAATTGATCACCAAATAGCTTTTACATAAAATTCGCGCTCTGATGATTGTCCAAACATCTCACCGGTTACAGCAAACAGTAATTGATAATTGGTTTTGCAAGCCCCTATTAATTGCAATACATTTATTCAAATGTAATGTAGAATTGGCAATTTCGTTTATTTTGAAACAAACCGATCGGATTAAATTTTATCGGTAGTGCAATGCATGCGTGCGCCTGTTCCGCCTGTGAATAACAGGATTAAAACATTTTTACGCTTGGATTAGACTCATCATAGCAATAAAATTGAAACGTCAATTTGCCTGCGAGCGCAATCTGAATTTCGCCAAAGCTATCATCCGTCACCTGCCAATTCCTCCCATGCTCATTTTTGTAATAAAAAAAATAGTCGTTGGTTGACGTTACAATTGTTACGCCCTGCCATATCTAGCTGAGTGAGAGAAGCAATTTTTTTCTTTTGCCTGAAAATTATTGATTCTTTTTAATATTTTTAGATTTCAATTTTTTTATACCTATTTGTGTTTCAGGAGAAAAGAAACAGCAATTTTGGCGCCTTTTAGCGTCGCAGCACCCCGCTTGCCACTTTAATGGCATCGAGCGGCGGCGTTTTTTATTTTTTATCAAAAGACGGGGCTTGACCTGGGATATTACGACAGGCAGGCTCAACTGGCTGTGCTCTCGGCCAGCGCTCTTTATGGCCTGCTGCCGCATTGATTAATGACTCAAATTGCTGTGCGTGGACCGCGGCCCCTCGCTCGAAACATGTGCGGCCACGTCGATTCATTTACATCACCCTTAAACCGCGTCTACGCATGAATTAATGGCCTGCTTAGCAGCCCAAAAAATCAAGAGCAATTTAATCTCTCAGATTTTCAGTGACAAAACGTGCGGGATTATCTTTGCTGCCGCTTTAAAGCCGTTTAATAACACACTGAACTTTATATTTTAATGTGCAGCACACACTGCACGGTGATTGATGGCACAAACGTGGCTGTTAATCACTTTGGCTTTTAGGACAGGGTCCTTTTCCCTCAACAGAGTGCTGTCAACAGAGTGAGCATGTGTTTGTGTCGTCCCGGTCAGGCAGGTAAGATAATGGCTGCCAGAGGGTTTCAACAAAAATAAATTTACATTCTTCATCCGCGAATTCTGTTTAATCCCAAAAATCTCACCTGCTCTGACAACCATATTAAAAAGCCCTGCCTTCTCGAATCGAATCAGCCTATCTGTTGGGAAAATAATTAAAATGCCAACTTGAACCATGTCATATATTATGGTCGGCAAAGTCCTCAAATAGTACTTGCGCACGCAATATAATTGAAATTGCAGGCCCTTCACGTGGCAGAGACCATCAATTCGGTGCATTATCGGAAACTGGCCATTCATGAATGGGCTGTCGGGCTGTCAGAGTGGCACTTGACATCCATCCGGCGCTGCATGCCAATTATAAAGGTCAAAAGCATGCGTTCAACGGTGATAAACAGAGACGGAAAGTTGGCTGCCGCGGCAGAAAGCGGTTTACAGGATCATTTTGAGGTACATATAACTGGCCATGGCCAGACAGACCGCAGCAAAGCCACCAGAGCAACGTGTTTTTCTCGTATTATGTGGCAGAGAACAACCTCTGGCGGGCACTGGACTTATTGTGTGTAATTGCCGCCCGGGCCGGGCGAAACCACACGACTTGCTGCTCTCACTCTCTCTCGCAGTTTTAATTAAACTCGCAACTATTCGCCAATAAACCAGGCGCGGGTGGCGGTGAGAACAGTGTGTTTGCCCCCCCCCCCTCTCTCCTTTGTCGGCGGCGAAAAAGATTTCTGCTGCACACGAGGTGAAACGTACAACGCGGCGGTTGCTTTATTCGATTGGCACGCACCCTGTCTGGCGTGACGTCGAATAATGGATGGTTAAATGCGCGAGCAATATGATTATCCAAGAGTTGATCAAGGCGGCGAAAGCAAAAACTGGTTCAGCAGCGTACGCAGATTTCACGCCGTGCGTGGCTTTGTTTGCACTCAAGCTCAGATTTAGCAGCGCGCGCGGGAGCACGTAAGGTTCACGGTTCGTCCCTAGGGCTGTGCTGAATTGATTAATGATTTCCTCAGCCGAGAATATCGAGAGTGATACATATGCATCTACATGAAAATTATTTCGATAATTTTTTCATTTCGACAGTACCATTCGACGCCTGAGGTGAGGAAGCTGAATCACTCGGTAGACGAACCAAGATGACGTGCCGTAAAATCAGCAAAAACGTAACAGACGTTACTTTGGTGGTTATATATACAACCGCAACCAATCAGAGAAGGGAGTTGGTTCTCGATCTTAGGCAAGAAGTAAGAGAACCACTGCCCTTCTCTGATTGGTCACCGCCGTTCTTTTCTATAGGATTAGATCAAAAACCGCCACACTAACGGTTTTAACCTCTCCGCCAATTATTTGCACTTTGATGAAGTTTCTAAGCACACCCAAATCAACTCTTGTGGGTAAAGTCGACATTTTTCCCGACCAAAACGTCCAGCGCGACGTGCGAATGTTTTTCCCGCCAAAACAATATGAATGCCAGAACTGCGCATGCGTCAGAGCTGGCTGAATCTGACAAAGAAGTCATTCGTATACAGGCGGTCTCTCTGCAAGTGCTCAAACCAGCTCTGACGCATGCGCAGTTCTGGCATTCATATTGTTTTGGCGGGAAAACCGTTCACACGGCGCACTGGACTTTTTAATCGGAAAAAATATTCAATTTTACCTAATTCGACCCTCAAGAGTCGATAAGTGTGCTTAGAAACTTCGTCAAAGACAGTCTTTAAGCAGGATTAATTCAGAAACCGCAGAAAATTGTTATGTCAACGACAAACAGCCAGATTCCAGAGGCTCCCTTTTGCAGAAGAAGGAATAATCGTAATCCAGTTGAAAGCTATAATGATGTGTTTGTTGTCTAGAATCATCTTCGAGCAGCCGTGAAAAATATTAGTGACTTCAAAGAATTTATCTTTGTAAGGTTTTGGAAATTTCTGAGGGAACATGTTTTTTAAGATACGACTGGTTGGAGATAACGACGAAAATCTGTCGTACTTAAGAGGCAATTCTAAATCTATTTCAACAATAAAAAAAAATGATTTCTACGTTTGGAATTCGGAGAAGCAAACCAGATGAATTATGAAAGGTGACTGACAGAAGTGAAACGTACGCACGCGGGGCGAGCAATCAATTTTCTCGGCGAAAGTCTGCAGAAACAATTGGCTCGAGCAAGAAGGCCGCGTGTGTTCAAACTTCAAACTGAAACACTCTGTTTGCTCGCGGTGCAGCCTGCTTTGTGCTGACATTTTAAGCGGGTGCTCCAACTCCCTATCAATCAATTTATTTCGTCAGCAGCCTACGCATATTACGACCCCACTTGCTTTTATTGGTTCTTTTTGATCATTAATTGAGCGCGGCGCTGCTGTGTGCAAGCATCGACGTCGACGCAGCTATGATAAAAGAGCAATAAAAAGCCGGCGCTGCCTCTGCGCGCGCTGATAAAAATCGCAATTATTGGCTGCTGCATTAAAGCATCTTTGCCTTTTTATCAGCCATTGCCAGCTGCAAAGTGAAAACAAACCCCGCGCGGATGCTAATTATTAAAGGTGAGATCTCTAGACAAGGGGATAAAGGATTAATTTCTTTGGAATGTGAAAGAGAAAATTGATTATTACAAAATTGCTGTTCAGTGTTTATACACTAAACTGGAATTTTTTAGAAAACTTTGAATCGTGAGATTTTTCAATTTCTGAGAAAATTTGCACAAAATTCTGCATGTTGTTTGGAAAAACGGCTTTTTTCCGGATAAAACGGATGGCTAAAACAATTAAATTAACATTTTTGGAGTAAGTCGTAAACGCTGATGGTATATTAAGATAATTTTTAACAACAGCACTATATCACTGGGATATTTAACGGTCTGAAAATGAAATGTGACGCACGAAAAACACACTTTGGCTGATGATTGCAATCTATATATATGGGGCACAGTTGCCCTGCTGATCCGTAATAAACCAAAAATTTGAATCTATATAGTACTATATTTCCCTGCGAATTTGGCGCGTGCATTCAAATGGGGTTGCATGTTTGAGACTAGTTGAGCGCAGATGGCCGTGATTTATAGCGAAATTAACAAGTCAAATTCGGCGTGGTTCATTATTCCAAGTGTGCAGGCAGTTTTGCGTGCTTGCGTGGTGCGATTCGTTACACCAGCCGCGGCTGAATTCTAAATTAAAGGGATGCATCATTAGAGGAACCAAACACATTGCTTTTTCTTTTTAATCTCGAGCTGGATTTTCTTTTGCATATACCGCCGCGAGCCTCGTTTGTGTGAAGAGGCCTGGCGAAAATTGAATTGACCCTTTTTAATTTCAAGTGGTAAATTCTCCCTTTATTTTAGCACGCCTGGGAATTCTCTCCCGGCACGAAACACGTTCGCCTTGATTTGATTTTTTTCTTTTTATTTTCGCAGATGTTACTTCTCGCCGCGCACACGACGGACGGAAAGTTTCCACTTGATGAAATGGAAATGAAGTTGAAAAAGTGGAGTTTAATGATTGTAATACAAAATCGTTCTCGATTCTCTTGATCAGTTTGTTTAAATTGTTTTTCTTTCTAAGTTAAAGTGGCAAGCGTATGAAAATTGAATAAATTATTGAAACTAATCCCTGGAATTTCTTGCACTTTGTGGGTGAGAAAGAAGATTGAATACACGCGCCCAGTAAGGAGGCAAGTGGCCCTTGAGTGGGCTGGGTCCCTGTGCGGCCTGGTGCGCCCATGTTACGCGTTCGCGGTGTTATTGGGACCCGGGTTTCAGCATTATTCGTGCTAGTGCAGTGCGCGCCGTTCCCGGTCCTCGGACAAGGATAAAAAGAGCAAAAAAAGGTCGTGTCATTTGTTCCCTATACTCGCAAGAAATATATTTTCCCATTTTTTTTTTGTGGAGTTGAAAAGAAATTACTAAAGAAGATCATAAAGAGTCAAACACGGTGTTAAGTTTTTTTGAAAATCTGATAATTAGATGCTAAGATTAGGTGGAAAACGTCTTTTACTTGCGGAGATGGCATAATAAAAAAACAGGGCGTCGACTTAATCTCGGATTCCAAGAGAGTCATGAACAAACACTGCATATTGTTCGACTTTTCTTCACGTCCGGTGGTGTACTGAAGTAGTTTCATGAGGATAAACACTAATTACCGCTGCGCAGTTAAGTGCAAAGAACAAAAAATTGTAAAATTTTATGTTTTCCTGGGATGAATAATGGAATGAAATACTTTCTAGCTATCTTAGGGGGAGTTAAAACGAGTCTAACGGTCTCTGGTTTTTAAAAATCTGATGATTAGAAGCTGAGATTTGAGCGTATTTTGAAAACGCGAAAAAGCAAGAATATATTTTAGTTTTCCTATTTTTCTTTTTAATATGAAATAAGGAAAACTCCAGTCCAGATATTTACATTTCTAACATATTTTTGCGCTCAACAAGACGGCTATTTAAACAGTAAAAATGTTGAGTTTCATTTCGAAAATTCGATTTTACTTGACGAGAAAGTTTGTTCTACGACTAATTTGATAAAACTTAAAATTACCAAAACTTGAAATTCAAGATCCCCTTGAACCAAAAATTTGAGAAAGTCAGAGATTTCTCAAATAAGGCCTAATGTCAGTAAAAAAACTTGAAATTGTTTAGAAACTTTATTTATATATTGGAAACACTTTTATGTACATTTTTCTCCAAATTGGTTATTGCTTTCAAGCAGCAGTACAGAGTGATCCAATTTTTTCTGATTTAATCACCATAAGAAAACTTCTTTTTTTGTCACGTTCACATCGAAACATTAAATCTTTAAAATAAAATTATAATGAGAGTAAACAAACACACTAAATTTGCAGGAGGCGAGAGTGACCTTTCGAATAAGTAGGGACAGGCACTGACCTTTTATCCAGAAACGTTTAGCTTAAACTTGGTGCGGGACCTCATAGTGGCAGAGACGGCGGCGAGCAAGTGAGTGTGTGTGTGTGTTTTCGTGTTCGGTGTGTGGGGCGCGGGAGGTGCGCGTCTGGCGGGCGAGTGTGCATCCGACGGAGCACCGACGTTGACTGACGAGGAGCCGGCCGTCCTCGGCATTTGCAGACTCGAAACGGTCGGCGCTGACCAAGCGCATGCGTTTCTTGCTCTCACCACCCAGGTCACGGGCAAAGAAAGGGTGCTCCAATTTTTATTTTCTCCCCTGAAGAGCGTCGCGCCGCTCGTTGATGCACAATCGATATAATGCCTTTGATCGTGCACATTTTAAGACCTTTTTAATTGCGCCTTTTCACACAAATGATCGAAAGAGATTGCTTGAGATCGGCTTCTGTGATCATTATATTGATTGTAGTCAATGAAGAGATTGCAGTATTGGGTTTATGACCGGCAAAATAAAATAACACTTGGGTTCCAAGAGTTGTGCATTTAAAAATACTGCTCTTTTCATTAATTTTTTTAGGGTGCGAAGGGGTGGCACCATTAGACTGCTTTCGCTATCTAGGGGAGATTGAGACGAGTCTTCTGGTGTGCGGTTTTTTAAAGTCTGACCATTAGAAGCTTAGATTTGGACGTGTAAACAATTAATTTTTAATATTTTTTTTTAGATGTGACATTGTTGTATTTGATTGTAATTGTAACTCATGATTAGGACGTATGTGATGACGTCGAAACTGGTCGAGGAATAAAAACGACGAATTTCTCTTTTTGACAACGAGGATGAAGCCTGGTTTTAATTGTATTCAACAATTAATTTTTAGGCTGGTTTTAATTATATTCAACATGAAAACAACCTCGAGTGGTTACATTTTTCAAATTTAAAAAAAAAACGGAAAAGTACCAAATTTGTATAGTTTCTATTTTTTTGTAATGAAAAATCAGGCAAAACTCCATTCCAGATTTTTACTTATCTAACCTAGTTTTTTGATCTACATCAGATTAACAAATTTCAAATTTTTTATTTTTTAAAAGTCCAGCGCGACGTGCGTACCACAAGTAGAGCTTTTTCCCGCCAAAACAATATGAATTATATGTGAGAACTGCGCATGCGTCAGAGCTGGTTTGAGCACTTGCAGAGAGACCGCCTTTGCGAATGACTTCTCTTTGGTAGATCCAGCCAGCTATGACGTATGCGCACTTCTCGCATTCATATTGTTTTGGCGGGAAAAAAGCTCACACGTCGCGCTGGACTTTTTGATCGGAAAAATATACACTTCACCTAATTCAATCACAAGAATTGATTGGTATGCTCAGAAACTTCGTCAATCTTTAACGTAGATTCAAATCCTCAAAATCAAACAAGGACGGGTGCATTGCGATGACCATACGGTCAATTCAGTCGGTTTTCCACTAGCTTTGTTGCCTTTTACTCATCGATATATTTATGACTCTGACTTGAACTATATTTGTATTGTGGCTTAGATGAGAGTAAACAATTATTAGCCTGCACTTTTAGAATTTGCTCTCCGCATTTTTTTCAATTCATCGTAAATTCCGTACATCACATTGCAGTTCAAACTCTTGAATGCTCCGTGTTGGTAAATTTAGCTCGAGTGTATAACTGTATGCTGCCAAGTTCAAGACTTCTATAGAACACGGAAAGTTTTCCTTGGATCGGAATAATGATCGACTGCGCAATTCCAATAAATGAGTATTGCTTCGAGTGCAGTTTTCCCATTTCTCATGAAAATGATCTGATAATCCTTATGCAATCAGAATTTTAATTTCCCCTAGTAAACGCAGAAGGAAATAAACTAACAAGCGCAGATCTTGTATCCGTATCGCTTTTGCAGACGGCAGACGGCAAAATGTCTCGCCGAAGGCTCTTGCATGAGTGCCTGACTCACTGATAGAAATCTGAGTCGCGGAGAGCGCGCGAGCAAATATGCTGACTGCGACTCAATAATAGCGATCACGATCACTAACACGTCGCTCTTTTTATTAGGCAAATTTGCGGCTACGAGAAGGCATTATTTGACCTCTTCTCGGTTCGCATATTCAGGCCGCGTGTTCTGCTGCAACTGCTGAGCAAGATCGTCCTGCGGCGGGGCCTTGTTCTCGTCTCTATGAGTGTGTGTGTGTGTGTGCGTGTGTGTGCACGAGCAAACGAGCCTGCAACGAACGAGACACGTCAATTTCGAGCCAGCGCTGTGTCGACGCCTCGCTACCGGATTATTCAAATTCGATGCGTCGCGCTAAATCTACGAGGCCCGGATCAGTTCTCCCTTACGCGTGGCTTATGCCTTATTGCCTCAACGCCGGCCCTCCAACCTCCAACTCTATCTATCTCTCTTTTATGAGATTTCCACAGTTTTAGATTGAAGAATGCAACGATTTTGAAATAAAGGGCCCCCTTTCATAATTGAACAGTGCACTAAAAAGGAGTCCGCTCCTATTAAAAAAATGTATTTTCTTACTACTACATCCTACAGTGTTTGAAATTGGACTAAAATTTTCAATTATTCGCAAAGAGTTATGTATACGTTCAACATGTCTCTTTTTTCGTAAATGCACTTCCATGATTCTTTTTGTAAGAGGCTTACAAAGCGGCCCCAGTTTTCCTCCTTGAAAACTGTTTTAAATACAAATGTATCAACTTTTTTTGTTACTGGAATTGCTAGTTTGGCGAAAACCGCTTTGTGATCAGAAAAATGGGTGTCTAGTATTTCATATTGACTGTTTTCAGCCATGTTGAAAAATAAGTGGTCTATAAGGGTTCCTCGGACTAAATTACTCGGTTTTCTCGTCGCGCCTGTGTGATTTACAAGGCTCAGATCAAACGAATTGCAAATTTGAATGAGTTTGTGTGATTGGTGATTAGTAGATGCCATTAAATCTGTAAGATCAATGTTTAATGTTCTAACTTCATATTTATGAGCTCGATGAGATAATCTAAATTTTGTAAGCACCCAAATTTTCCGGGAAAACGGCCTTACATTTTTCCGTCCAACTTAGCTATTTCGCACCCTTACAACATTCTAAAAATAAAATGAAAAAAGCAGACCGAAGTGGAAACACCATTTTTCTTTCCTGTCCTAAAAATGAGATGATGGCTGTCTTAAAAATGCCCTTGTTAAGTAATCATATTATTTATTTTAGAAACAAAACGCACCGAACAAAAGACAAAATTGTATCGCAAATTACACGATGGACATTTTCCAACGCTTCTGTGAGATGTAAATTCTTTGTAATTGGGCATGCATGATGGAAAGAAAGGATGTCGCGGGCGGCGGTAATTGCATGCCGCAAAACAAAACACGAATGAAAGCGAACAGAGTCAAAGCAAAAGCGGTTTTATTGCGCCTGACGTTTGAAAATTCACTACGTGCATTAGTCATTATTCTCTCGTCTGCTGGCTCGCTGAAATTTGCATGCACACAAAATGTATGTGTGTTTCATCTCGTGCATCGCGGTTTTATGCAAGTGGACTTTGCGCCAGTCTAAAGGGAATTTTTAATCGCGCACGTCTCTCTTCTCGAATTAATGCAGCACTAAACTTGTACGATGAGTAAGAGTAAAAAGTTTCTAAACACACTGTCTATTATTTTTTCTCGGCAGACATTTGAATAAAATTGGATTATTTTTGTGCATCTCTAACAAAATGAATAAATTTTGTTTAAACGAAAAATGAAAATGCAATGAATTTAATCGCAGAGATTGCGGTGCGCAGTCGACGCACACGAAGCACTCAAATTTGCGCATGTTTTTCGCTCGACGCAGAAAAATTCTCTCGCATTTTTTGCTGGGACGAGAAAAGCAAAAGCAATGGAAAAGATGATGAGATGGGAAAAGCCCCGAGCGGTGCGACTAACTAAATGAGTTGACACACTTGCTGCAGGGACTTTTCACAGCAAATTTTATTCATGGTGATGTGCATTATGGCGGCATCAAGTACATGATTGTTTCGATAATAATATCACATTTAATTGAATAGAAGGTCCGGTACAAGGGAAAAATGGCAAAGAAAATCTAATTCTGTACCTTTCACCTCTGCTATGGCGATTAAAAATAATTTCGTCTTCATCAACTTGAACTATGCAACAATTTTTCCATTAATCAACTCACTTTGAATCTTAAAATCACAGAAGCCAACATTTTTTCTCATTAAAACAAAAAAATGTGTGGTGCTTCAAAATTGTCGGTTATTTGGAACCATTGTAGCAAACAAATACAAATGGAAAACTAAAATTCTAAAATTAAAAATCGCTGACGTTAAAGCTTGTTAAGATATGTAAGATACACATCCAATTCCCAGTTCTCTTTGAAGAAAATTTCTATCGTGACCAACCGTCACCAACCATGATATTTTCGCAGGACAGGAATTTTGGTCTGTACTTTTGTACGTAATTTAAAAATTCAAATTTACTTTGCATCATGCTGTGCCGCTCGGCTCGTAAGCCCAGCAGGTTGCATATTATGCATAGCCAAGAATAATTCTCTCTCGCTGTGCAGGTGGCAGCACCAGAGCTGGTCGCCAGTCAGTCAGTCACGAGTGGTCACGAGCAGCGAGAGCGAGGGGGGCGTAGATGTCAACAAAAATTCTTTGTGGTGATTCCAGTCACTCTTAACTAGTTGTTTAATTATTAAAGCGAGTAAAGCGACGCAATGGATATTGAAGAGATGGCTCTCATAGGGCCAGGAGTAAATTTTGCCGAGGCGAGTACCTACGTAAACAAGTCTATGCATCATTTTCAACTTTTAATTAATTAATATAGATTCCTGCCATCAACCAAAAACGGACCCTGGCCTTCGTCAACTCATTCATCACCAACACCGTGTCAATTTTGAACAACCTCGCCACAGTCAGCGAATTGAAGCTGCAAAAGTTTGAGGAAAAACTGCGGTACGATTATACTTACGTGGTTGAGACCAGCTGCTGGCGTTTTTAGCCACGCCCACACCTGTGTAGAAATCGTGGCAACACTGCAGTGTGCACTCTACGTTCACGTAGTTGAGCAAATGACACAAGATGGCAGATGAGTGCACAAAACGAAAACATTCGTCACATGAGCAAAGCGCGGCAATTATTGCCAGCAGCTTAGGACAAAAGGCTGAAATTTAATAACTGTTTTATAATTGTAGAGTGATTCTTGCTACACTTGAGTTTGCGCTTCATTGTGTAGCGATATAATAATTATTGTTATTATTAAAAATCTAACTTAATTCGAGTAACTTCAGGACCAGAATTAATTTTTCCTCCCATGCAGCTTGTTTAAAGAGGAATGATACTGCAAAAGCCCTGAAAATGCTTGTTGCCATTGCATAAACACATCCCTTAGGATTCATTTAAAGCCTAAATTGACCTACGAAGCACTGTATTTTTTTAGAGTATTCGCTGGAAAGTTACCGTACTTTTCAAATAGTAATTAGTGTCTCCTTACTTGAAATCTGATTTAATTTCAAAAAAATGTTTCCCTAATAAGTTGCAAACACCGTTGGACAGATCTCGACAGGAATCGGAATTTGCCAAGAAAATATATGTTAAAGCACTCGAAATTTTTGAGAAAATAGGCAAAATTTGAATTCTTGTTGTAGGAATGTCAATTTTTTATTATTGCAAATTGTTGAACATCTTGTTTATCGATCAATTGCTTATGTCATCCAACAATAATTCAAATAATTTTCAATAATTGCCCTGTAGCATTCCACTTTAATCGGCTCTTTAAAACTGGACTAATATGTTGCTGCGGTGTGCAAAACATCAAAAATAAATTAAACTGTAAAAAAATCTTTATTAAAAAATGGTAACGATCAAATTAAAGTACATATCGAAATATGTAAAAGATTTTATAGTTATAAATAAGCAGTGGTTATCGGCAATCCCCGCTGCCAGAGCGAAACGATATTGATTTCTATGTTGTATCAACTGTAGAATTAAATATATAAATTATAAGAGACAGGGTGATTGACCAACCCTATTGATAATCGCTAAACGCCATATGAACCTTAACTAATAATGCTGAATGTATCCTTGGCAAGATCTTCCATTACTAACAAAAAATATCAAACTCCACACGCTGATAGACGCGCGTTAAGATACTATTCAGTACGCCTCCTGCATTTTCGAGGTACATATCATCCAAATTTGAAAAAACTTGACACTACATCAACTAATTCTTTCCTCGCAGACACCGCACGCGTCAGCCGGACATAGAATTTAAAAAAAAACATTTATTACCAAGTAGACGCGACATGCCAGTCATCGCATGACGCTTGATGCGTGACGCGTGACGCCTTTACGGTGACGCTATACGAGTCTCCGCATGACGCTACTGCAGTACCGCATGACGCTACTGGAGTAATTGCATGACGCTACTGCAGTACCGCATGACGCTACTGGAGTTATTGCATGACGCTACTGCAGTACCGCATGACGCTACTGGAGTTATTGCATGACGCTACTACAGTATCGCATGACGCTACTGCAGTACCGCATGACGCTACTGCGGTAACTGCAGAACTGACATGCGGAGAATCAAATAGCGTCATGCAGTAAATGCAGTAGCGTCATGCAGTAAATGCAGTAGCGTCATGCGGTACTGTAGTAGCGTCATGCGGTACTGTAGTAGCGTCATGCGGTACTGTAGTAGCGTCATGCGGTACTGCAGTAGCGTCATGCGGTACTCCAGTAGCGTCATGCGATGACTGCAGAAGCGTCATGCAATAACTCCAGTAGCGTCATGCGGTACTGTAGTAGCGTCATGCGATGACTGCAGTAGCGTCATGCGGTACTGTAGTAGCGTCATGCAATAACTGCAGTAGCGTCATGCGGTACTGCAGTAGCGTCATGCGATGACTGCAGTAGCGTCATGCAATAACTCCAGTAGCGTCATGCGGTACTGCAGTAGCGTCATGCGATGACTGCAGTAGCGTCATGCAATAACTCCAGTAGCGTCATGCGGTACTGCAGTAGCGTCATGCGATGACTGCAGTAGCGTCATGCGGTACTGCAGTAGCGTCATGCGGTACTGTAGTAGCGTCATGCAATAACTCCAGTAGCGTCATGCGGTACTGCAGTAGCGTCATGCGGTACTGTAGTAGCGTCATGCAATAACTCCAGTAGCGTCATGCGGTACTGTAGTAGCGTCATGCGATGACTGCAGTAGCGTCATGCGGTACTGCAGTAGCGTCATGCGATGACTGCAGTAGCGTCATGCGGTACTGCAGTAGCGTCATGCGGTACTGTAGTAGCGTCATGCAATAACTCCAGTAGCGTCATGCGGTACTGTAGTAGCGTCATGCGATGACTGCAGTAGCGTCATGCGGTACTGCAGTAGCGTCATGCGATACTGTAGTAGCGTCATGCAATAACTCCAGTAGCGTCATGCAATAACTCCAGTAGCGTCATGCGGTACTGCAGTAGCGTCATGCGATACTGTAGTAGCGTCATGCGGTACTGCAGTAGCGTCATGCGATACTGTAGTAGCGTCATGCAATAACTCCAGTAGCGTCATGCGGTACTGCAGTAGCGTCATGCAATAACTCCAGTAGCGTCATGCGGTACTCCAGTAGCGTCATGCGGTACTGCAGTAGCGTCATGCAATAACTCCAGTAGCGTCATGCGGTACTGCAGTAGCGTCATGCGATGACTGCAGTAGCGTCATGCGGTACTGCAGTAGCGTCATGCGGTACTGTAGTAGCGTCATGCAATAACTCCAGTAGCGTCATGCGGTACTGCAGTAGCGTCATGCGGTACTGTAGTAGCGTCATGCAATAACTCCAGTAGCGTCATGCGGTACTGTAGTAGCGTCATGCGATGACTGCAGTAGCGTCATGCGGTACTGCAGTAGCGTCATGCGATGACTGCAGTAGCGTCATGCGGTACTGCAGTAGCGTCATGCGGTACTGTAGTAGCGTCATGCAATAACTCCAGTAGCGTCATGCGGTACTGTAGTAGCGTCATGCGATGACTGCAGTAGCGTCATGCGGTACTGCAGTAGCGTCATGCGATACTGTAGTAGCGTCATGCAATAACTCCAGTAGCGTCATGCGGTACTGCAGTAGCGTCATGCAATTACTCCAGTAGCGTCATGCGGTACTGCAGTAGCGTCATGCGATACTGTAGTAGCGTCATGCAATAACTCCAGTAGCGTCATGCGGTACTGCAGTAGCGTCATGCGATACTGTAGTAGCGTCATGCAATAACTCCAGTAGCGTCATGCGGTACTCCAGTAGCGTCATGCGGTACTGCAGTAGCGTCATGCAATAACTCCAGTAGCGTCATGCGGTACTGCAGTAGCGTCATGCGATACTGTAGTAGCGTCATGCAATAACTCCAGTAGCGTCATGCGGTACTGTAGTAGCGTCATGCGATGACTGCAGTAGCGTCATGCGGTACTGCAGTAGCGTCATGCGATGACTGCAGTAGCGTCATGCGGTACTGCAGTAGCGTCATGCGGTACTGCAGTAGCGTCATGCAATAACTCCAGTAGCGTCATGCGGTACTGCAGTAGCGTCATGCGATGACTGCAGTAGCGTCATGCGGTACTGCAGTAGCGTCATGCGGTACTGTAGTAGCGTCATGCAATAACTCCAGTAGCGTCATGCGGTACTTTAGTAGCGTCATGCGATGACTGCAGTAGCGTCATGCGGTACTGCAGTAGCGTCATGCGGTACTGCAGTAGCGTCATGCAATAACTCCAGTAGCGTCATGCGGTACTGCAGTAGCGTCATGCGATACTGTAGTAGCGTCATGCAATAACTCCAGTAGCGTCATGCGGTACTGCAGTAGCGTCATGCAATTACTCCAGTAGCGTCATGCGGTACTGCAGTAGCGTCATGCGATACTGTAGTAGCGTCATGCAATAACTCCAGTAGCGTCATGCGGTACTGCAGTAGCGTCATGCGATACTGTAGTAGCGTCATGCAATAACTCCAGTAGCGTCATGCGGTACTCCAGTAGCGTCATGCGGTACTGCAGTAGCGTCATGCAATAACTCCAGTAGCGTCATGCGGTACTGCAGTAGCGTCATGCGATACTGTAGTAGCGTCATGCAATAACTCCAGTAGCGTCATGCGGTACTGCAGTAGCGTCATGCGATACTGTAGTAGCGTCATGCAATAACTCCAGTAGCGTCATGCGGTACTGTAGTAGCGTCATGCGATGACTGCAGTAGCGTCATGCGGTACTGCAGTAGCGTCATGCGATGACTGCAGTAGCGTCATGCGGTACTGCAGTAGCGTCATGCGGTACTGCAGTAGCGTCATGCAATAACTCCAGTAGCGTCATGCGGTACTGCAGTAGCGTCATGCGATGACTGCAGTAGCGTCATGCGGTACTGCAGTAGCGTCATGCGGTACTGTAGTAGCGTCATGCAATAACTCCAGTAGCGTCATGCGGTACTGTAGTAGCGTCATGCGATGACTGCAGTAGCGTCATGCGGTACTGCAGTAGCGTCATGCGGTACTGCAGTAGCGTCATGCAATAACTCCAGTAGCGTCATGCGGTACTGCAGTAGCGTCATGCGATGACTGCAGTAGCGTCATGCAATAACTCCAGTAGCGTCATGCGGTACTGCAGTAGCGTCATGCGGTACTGCAGTAGCGTCATGCAATAACTCCAGTAGCGTCATGCGGAGACTCGTATAGCGTCACCGTAAAGGCATCACGCGTCACGCATCAAGCGTCATGCGATGACTGGCATGTCGCGTCTACTTGGAAATAAATGTTTTTTTTAAATTCTATGTCCGGCTGACGCGTGTGGTGTCTGCGAGGAAAGAATTAGTTGATGTAGTGTCAAGTTTTTTCAAATTTGGATGATATGTACCTCGAAAATGCAGGAGGCGTACTGAATAGTATCTTAACGCGCGTCGATCAGCGTGTGGAGTTTGATATTTTTTGTTAGTAATGGAAGATCTTGCCAAGGATACATTCAGCATTATTAGTTAAGGTTCATATGGCGTTTAGCGATTATCAATAGGGTTGGTCAATCACCCTGTCTCTTATAATTTATATATTTAATTCTACAGTTGATACAACATAGAAATCAATATCGTTTCGCTCTGGCAGCGGGGATTGCCGATAACCACTGCTTATTTATAACTATAAAATCTTTTACATATTTCGATATGTACTTTAATTTGATCGTTACCATTTTTTAATAAAGATTTTTTTACAGTTTAATTTATTTTTGATGTTTTGCACACCGCAGCAACATATTAGTCCAGTTTTAAAGAGCCGATTAAAGTGGAATGCTACAGGGCAATTATTGAAAATTATTTGAATTATTGTTGGATGACATAAGCAATTGATCGATAAACAAGATGTTCAACAATTTGCAATAATAAAAAATTGACATTCCTACAACAAGAATTCAAATTTTGCCTATTTTCTCAAAAATTTCGAGTGCTTTAACATATATTTTCTTGGCAAATTCCGATTCCTGTCGAGATCTGTCCAACGGTGTTTGCAACTTATTAGGGAAACATTTTTTTGAAATTAAATCAGATTTCAAGTAAGGAGACACTAATTACTATTTGAAAAGTACGGTAACTTTCCAGCGAATACTCTAAAAAAATACAGTGCTTCGTAGGTCAATTTAGGCTTTAAATGAATCCTAAGGGATGTGTTTATGCAATGGCAACAAGCATTTTCAGGGCTTTTGCAGTATCATTCCTCTTTAAACAAGCTGCATGGGAGGAAAAATTAATTCTGGTCCTGAAGTTACTCGAATTAAGTTAGATTTTTAATAATAACAATAATTATTATATCGCTACACAATGAAGCGCAAACTCAAGTGTAGCAAGAATCACTCTACAATTATAAAACAGTTATTAAATTTCAGCCTTTTGTCCTAAGCTGCTGGCAATAATTGCCGCGCTTTGCTCATGTGACGAATGTTTTCGTTTTGTGCACTCATCTGCCATCTTGTGTCATTTGCTCAACTACGTGAACGTAGAGTGCACTCTGTAGTGTTGCCACGATTTCCACACGGCTGTGGGCGTGGCCAAAAACACCAGCAGCTGGCCGCAACCACGTAAGTATAATCCGACCAAAACTGCAAAGAATGGACGCCACTCTGTGCATTCTAGAAGCAAAGGTACCTAAATTTACGTCCAGCAAGGAGTTTATCTGAATAAATTAAATGCTAGCTCGCCTCAATCCCTGGTCTGGACGCCCTGCCAGTTGTTACTCCTCCTGTTGAGCCTGTCCCTTGCGCCACTACGACAGCAGAAGCAGAGGTCGCAGTGCTAGAGGCGCCGCCGCCGCTGCCGCCTCCCAAGGTGGAACAAATAATACAAAAACAAGATGAAGCCCCAGCGCCGGATGACGAAGATGGCACGGAGCCTGATCCGGCCTACACCAAATTTTTCAAAATGGTCCAATTCGGGGTTCCTCCTCAGGCAGTCAAACTCAAAATGCAATCAGAAGGACTAGACCCTGCCATTTTAGAGTGAGTTTAAATTGAATTTCAAATAATGCTTCTCTTTCTACTCATTTTCCTTTTCAGCAATCCAAAGTCCATTCCAAGGGTGCCAAAGAGGATACAAACGTCTGTCACGTCCAGCGATGACGATTCGGATTAAACTAAAGCTTGAGATATTTGCGACAAATACTTTAAGTGAAATTTTATCCAAATATGAGGGAGAAGTTTACAATATTGCCTCAATATTTTTGCTTCATGAGCATTCTGCAAAACCACAATTTTTTCACAATTTAGGGATTTATTTCCTCATGATTTGCCCATCAATGGAAAGTTTGCTACAAGGGGTTGGAATCATGTGAAAAATCATTGATCATTTTGAGGAATTTGGAATTATTCTGTTTATTATAACTGATTGCGGAGATCAACCGTTGCTAAATTTTACAAACAATTTAGTCGACGTTGCTAACTGTTCTTAATTGTTGGCCTGTAAAGATCTGCTTTCAACGGCTTCTCGATTGTGATAATATCTAGGGTTGCAAATTTGTTTATGATTGTGAGATTACTCTCTAAAATTGAAGAATTGCTCAAAATATAACACAAAAACGATGTTAGGTAGTATTTTCATCGGCCACAAACTTGAGTTAAATTGGCTTTGAAATGCCCTGCATTTTTAGAATAAATAAAATCGAATTGTCAACCATAGTGACTAAATTATCTAAGTATAAGTGACACGCCTGCAAGGGTATTCCATGTTAAATTAAATTCTGTACATTTTAGCAGCTTGAGTTTTATTGGAAATATGGTCAAACTGTTGATCAAGTCGTAATCAGAAAAAGAGGGATCACCTTCAAAACAGCATTTAGAACTGGATCATCTGTCCCTGTGGGCAAAAATTAAAAAAGGGTTAGTTTTCTCTTACACAGGTTACCAAAATCAGTCGTAGTCAACCAATTTATTATCCAAACTCCTCTTAATCCCAATTCAAGGATAATTTAATTATTTTGCAATTCATCCTTTGATATAATTGCAAGGAGGGAATTTTTAATTCAATATAGGAACCAATTCCTCAAATATTCCACAAAAATAAAGTACCTAAATATTAAAATCCGTTTCCGATAGAGGAATTATGAACTGAACGATTTTCCGTATCGTTAAATATTGCAAAAATTATCAATTTACCTTTCTCTTCTTGTCTCCTCCAAGTTCAAAGTGCTTGCACCTCTTCAGGGGGATCTGCTTTCTGAATTTGCAGTCTGAGCATTCCATCCTTAAGACAATCTTCTTGGTTGTCTTTGCCTAAAACAGCAATTGGCAGGTGTTAACAATTAGCGACCACACAACCACCACGACAGGTGGTGCGAAATGTTGCGTGCGAGTGTCGAATGCCAGGAGGTCCAAAGGCTGTGCAAAGCTTTTGGGTACTATGAGGCGGTTCTGTTGCTTTTGGCTGCAAGGGGGACCGCGTGTCTCTTAGCCAACACGACAGTCCGTTAAACAGCCCTTTTCTCAAAATTAGATTGGAATTTATATCCTGAGAAACCATGCTCTGTGAAGGTAGTAAGTGAACTCGAGATGAAATTGGACGCTCCTTCTTGCTGCCAGTGAGCAGAACGGTAAAACGCGTGACAGGCAAAAATAAATAAATGCCAGCTAGCAATTCCTGGAGCTTGGAAAGTCTGAACTTGCTTTTTATGTTTTTCAAGGAAAATAATAAATTGAAGCAAAACACTTTCATTTCTCTAGAACAGGCAAAAATGTTCTTTAGATACCTTGAGAGGTAGTGTTCATAGCTTCTTAATCAATAATAATTATTGTAAACTTCATAAAAATATTATGTATGTATGATACTCAAGACGTAATGGAACCAGAAAAAATGGCTTAATAATATAAAAACTAATTTTACGGCAAATTAAACCTTGAGTTCTGTAGCTTTAAAAATTATTCTAATAAACAAGATAAATAATAATGTAAATTTGGTAAATATGCGGCGTGGCTGGAATTACCTTCTTCCTGAAGATGGGCTTTGTTTGTCCGCCGAAACCTTGCTGTTTCCTGTCGTAACGTCTTCTGCCCTGAGCCGCATGACGTTCCTTCGACTTCTTGTACTGTGTCACCTTGTGTGGCTTATGCTTTTTGCATTTCTTGCAAAAAGTCCGCCTCGACTTCGGGACGTTAACCTAGAAAATAGTAACATGTTGTTCAAGTCCATGCGGCATCGGGCATCTCGGTTTGTTTATGTACAAGAATAACACCATTTACAACCAATCGGGTCAAATTATTTATGGAAAATACATGATTAACATTTTAGAAATATGATTGTTTCTAACGGGATTGATTTTAATGCTTTTAGAAGCAAGATGATTGAGGATTAAAGATGAAAAGCTAAACCTGCCACACTCACCATTTTTACAGATGGTCCACCGGCCGACAGAACTCAACATTCACTTCCAACCACTGTCGATAGGTGCCTCTGCCGTAAGGATTTTCGATTTAGCGGAAGCACCCGACCAAACTCGACGTCTTCTTGCGTGAAGTTTATTAAAATTTAATTTCCCCTAAACGCGTTTGAAAACCGAATTATCATCTAGAACAAAATTTAAATCAAAATTTCTTACTTTTTTTAGTTTTAATGGCGAAAATACCTTCGAAAATCTGCAAAGATGTGGTCTTCCAGGACGGTGTGGAGGGGAGGCGTCGGCCAATGGCAGCGAAGTTTGATTTGACCCGCGTTATGCGCGCCATATTCATTTTTGAACCGGCATTTGGCAGCACAACTTCAGTGTCGCTCCAGCAGTCCTCACACAAACTCCAAATCCAAAATGAGTTCCACAGAAAACAACGCCGAAGTGGCCGTCGAGAACGTTAAGGAGAACAACGAGAAGGTTGTCGCCGACGCCAAGGCGGAAATCAAGGGAACAAAGAGGCCGGCGGAGGTAATTATCGCATGCCCCTCGGAAAACATTGAGCAAACTTTCAAAGTGGAATTATGGCGGCCATCCGCCGCATGTGCTAAATTTCGCTCAAACTCAATTTTTGAGACGAGTCTGTACGCTAGAAGCAAATTCCGTCCGGTTTAAAGAGGATTTGGAGCGAATTACAAGTTATTTTGCGGTCTGCGAGCGTGTTTGCGCGGTAAAGGCAATGGACGCTACAGTCATGCCATGTGAGTGCCGGCCGGCGTTTCGGCCCGACTCGATTTTCCGCGTGAATTTCGCCGCGCAGCCGGTGTCATTCGCACGCCAACTCCAGTTCTGATTAATTGCGAACGTTTGTTGTGCAATGTGCTTGTTTTCATTGTGAAATCGCGTATTATTCACATTGAAATACATGCGCGCGTCTTTATTTTCGAGCGCCTCGGTGCGAGGCTAGTTTCGCTTCATATTTGAACATGGCGGTCTTTTATTGTGGGAGCCCTGCGCGCGAGGCTAGGCCATCTTTTGAATCGATAATTCTGAACCAAAGATCTTAAACAAACTTGGTTCGACCGCGTGTTCGGCACTCTGGCCGAATTAACAAAAAAATCGCATCACTTTCGGTCTAAAATGGAATTTTTAGAAAATTTACCTCGACTTTCCTGTTTTTGCCGGCACTTATCGCGTGTGCTTGGTTTCTATTTGGACCTCGTGGTTGCTATGTATTTGGAAAGCCGGCGACGCCGGCATGAATTATTTCCCTTTCTTCCTCGAGATGACTGTGTGCACTCGCACTCGCCGACTAATTGCATCTCGCAGCCTTTGACCGCGTGCACTCCATGCAACTCAGATCTTTTTTATTTTCTCTTTTTATTGCCGGCCTGATCCACTCATTTGATGGGGGGGGGGTGGTTTTTATTTTTTTTATGACAGGATATAAATAAAAATAAAAATTTGCTTGTTTTGACGCAGTGTGCGACACCCCGCCCGCAAATCAGATTATGTTAATGGCGGTAATGAAAATTGCAGCACACGTGTGTCGGAAATTAATTAAATTTGCCGTTGGCTTATCTCGTACACACGCTGCAATAATTCGGGCCGTGCATCCAACAGGTTGAATTTGCGTGAAAGCGAGCGAGAAAGAAAGAAAGAAAAAAAAGAAAATCACGAGGAGGACGGCGACGCTGTGGCAAGCAAGCGCCTCTTGCATTTCAATCGCGATCCGATCGCAATCTGCCATCGAGCTGCTTTTTCACTCGCATCACGCGGGGGGAATGAAATTTCGGCGGGGCCATTCACGTTTTCGCCATATTGGCGGGAAAGCGTGGCGTGCCGGGCGAACGCGAGGGCACCTGGCTAAGCCCGCCAGCCGGCACCAGGTGAGCCGCAAACTATGCAACAGATGGGCACGCCGCCGTCGCAATAATTAATCAAAAATTATGCTTCACCCTTCCAATCGGCTTTTGCATCTTTTTATGAAATTTTTATTTTTTATTAAAGGCTCTTACACTTTGGACGCCATTGTTGTATTTAAAATCAGACCTGTGACATTCGAGGGATTCGCTTTCGATATCGGCGCATCCCATGATACACGCAGGGAAATTAAAAAAGGGTACTCGTGGCGACAGCTTGCTCACTCGCTGATCTCCCCCGTTTACCCTTGACACGTATTTTTATTTTACTATTCTAGCCCCATTCGTGTACGAGTTTGAATGGTGGCGCCTCTTTTGGCCTATCGATTGCCTCTTCATTCATCGCACGCTTTGAATCTGTTTGCGGCAGGGACCGATTTTGATAATTCAATTGGCGGGTCGCGTTTTTGTCGGCTGCTCGACGGCACGAGCCAGCCTCAGCCGCCACCGCCGCCGTCAGAGTTATTATAAATGGGCCACGGGACATCTGCTCATTATTCGACAACACGAGCCCCGATTTTTTATCCGCGCGCGCACGCGCCCTGCCCGCCAGGTGCCGTTGCCGATTTGAACCATTAAATTTTTTTGTTTCCAATTATTTCGCGGGGGAGAAGGGGGGCGGCGTGTCAGGTCGGCCAGGAATTGGCGCGAATCCCCTTTTTCCGGAGCTTGGCAGAAAATTTGGTGAAAAAGCAGCGAAGCCGGCCGGCGGAGTGGTGGGGGGCGGCGGCAGCCAACGGGAGGGCGTCTGGGTCGCTAGCCTCGCGCCGGGCCGCCGAAATTCGCGCCGAGCCGCCGTGTGCCGCGTGGAGTCGCCACCGGCTGCCGGCCCCCTTTCGGCGGCCCGGCGCGAGGCTAGTCGCAGAGCGGGAAAAGCCGATACTCGTTCGGTTCTCACTCGCTCGCTTGATTTATCATAAAGCGAGCAGAAACACGAAGCGGCCGCGATGTTTATGTGAAACCATTGCCGCAAACGCTTGCTTGACTCGTCTTTTCGGGCTTCCTCTCTCTCACTCACTCGAGTCAGTCAGTCAGCTCTCAGGCGTAATTGCTCGCTCTCCATGTTGTTGTGATGCAAATGGAAATCAAAATAATTCCAACGTGTGTCTCGTGTTGCAGGACAAAGACGATGACGTCAAAAAACAGAAAAAGGAGGAAAACGGAGACGAGGACGAAGTGGAAGACGAGGAGGATGTAGAAGGAGAAGATGAGGACGAAGAAGAAGAAATTCCCGAGGGTGAAGGTGAGGAGGCTTTCAATTGATTGGACTAATTAATCGCTAATTGCCGTCTTTTTTCTCTATTTTCAATCGTGCAGAGGAGGAAGATGAAGACGGCGAGGGCGAAGGGGAGGCAGAAGACGGCGACGACGATGACGACGCATAAGGTTCAAAAAGTTAACGAGTAATTTCGAAAGAACAGACACTGGTACCATGACCACCTGATCATGGACTGATTTACCTGCCACCCTCCCCTGCACTTGGGGGTACGGAGTGGCCACCATCGCGTTATTTATGTTACTTTGAAATGTACCCCGTTCACACATCCGCCTCGTCCACCACAACTACCACCACCTCCACCACCACGTCAATCACAAGCAACACTGCTGCTGTTTCGAGACTCTCAAACGCGCGCGCGTCGTCGAGATGTCGGGTCGGAGAACTCTCAACTTGTTGAATCACGCGAGTCCGAGTGTTAATTGTGCGAGTTGTGCGAACGACTGTATGACGATGCAAGCGAGTTCCACGAATTTAAACCGCCCGCCCGCCCGCCACACGGCCTGCTCATCAATAAGGGTCGCGCAAGAGGGTTGGTCGGGATCTGGCAGGACCCGACGGACCCTCAGGCCCGCCGCCGCCGCAACAGTCAAACAACCGGCCGCCGACTCGACGCTCGCGTCCTCCGCGGACCATCAGCACTCCAGAAACAGCCAGTCGTCACTTTGGTTCTTTGCCCACTCTCTACCCTCAAGTACTTAGCATGTAAAGCAACAAATTTTGAGATATTTGTATGGGGAGATGATAATTTTTTTAAATAGACACACACTCAACACGCATACACACACATGTACGTGAAAATGGAAAAATGAAAAAAATCGATCATCCATCATTCTTGCAAGCCAACGATTATTTGTTTTGCCCGCCCTCTGGCCCGCGCAGTCTCTCGTGTCTTGAACGTGGGTTCGCTTTCTCCTAAGTTCATTTTCCACCGTTTATTTTTTGTACTCTCGCAAGCAAGCACGTCCCACTGTCATTTCATTCATGTTTTATTTTGTAAAAGGTTGGGTAGTTAAAGAAACACAAACAAAAAGAAAGAAAGATTTAAGAGAAATGCCTAGACTAGACTTTTTAAATTCTAAGACGTAATTTGTACAAAGGTCTCTCCCAAATATTGCAAAATAAACCTCTTAATAAAACTGATCTTTGCATTTGACGAATCAATCCAGCCTGCCTTGGTATTAAGATGAGTTTTTTTTTAAATTTATTTATTTCGAGGCAATAAAAACCACTCAAAACCTACGCTTCTTTTTCTTTGCTTTCTCACATCTTTTCCATCGTCAAAAACGAACGTTATAACTCTGGAGTAAATGAAAAATAATGAAAAAGTGGAGCGACCTGACCTCTCTCTGTTTTGGAACTGATTATTGGTAGGGAAGCACACGCCAGGCTAAATAGGATGCCCTGCTCGGCGAATCGTTTGTGAACGGCATTTATGTTAGGTGTGTTCACATGCAGTCACTGTGTAATTTTGTAAATGTCCGAGCATACTTGTCTGTACGAATCGAACGAATCGCACTACTTACGACAATGGCCAATATCGATCCAGACGGAGCCAAAAACGCTGCTTCAGGTATTAACATTACTGATTAAAAGCAACTTCTCGTGTTTTATCGTCTCACACTTGTTTGGGGCTGGGAGGGAAGGGGGGTGGGGCGTAATAGTATTTGGTTGGTCAACTAAGAGACATGATACTGACAAAATAAATTTTATTTAAATTAGCCCGTCGTTTTTTTCGAACCATTCCGTGCAGATGCATGATGTGAGTAATGAGACGAGACGGCACTCGCTCGCTCGCCGCGCCCGCCATCTACAACAATGGAGCCGAATCGCGTCTCTGTTGCCGCTCGCCGGTCAATAGAGGGCCCTTATGATTGATTGATGAGCCACGCACCGCGATGCCTTTGAGAAGCGGCGTCAATGTCACACACAAGGCGGTACGAGCAACTCGAATTTCAATTCATTTTTTCCGAGAAGGACGATTCACGTAATTTCAAGGGCCGAGTTTGGCTGAAACAGGAGCATGCTCCTTGGATCGATATTCGTGCGTGGCTTTGGCACGACTCTCACTCTCCGCCGCCGCCGCCGCTCCTCTGCCGCCGACGACGCCGCCGCCGCCGCGAACAAACAATGCGTGTCAAAGGGATTTGCTCATTATCGCCCCTGACATCCTAACAGCAAATAAGTAATTTCGGCTCTTTTCCAAGCATCAGCAATCGAAATGAAGCGATCCGACCAGCGAAGAGAGAGAGAGAGCAAAGGCATTTTAACGCGTGTCGTGAGAACGACGAGAAGGCAGACAGGCTGAAAACGCGGCGGTTTCTCTTTCTCTCTCTCTCGCGCGCGCGATGCACTCGTCGTGATTCAAACGCCATGAGCTCATCGTGCACGAGCACTATATTATTATGAGACTCCCAGCACAAACAAACCAGAATTCATGCGAAAAAATGGCCAGCAGACTAAATCAGCACCTTTTAAGAATGAATTTATAATTAAGCTGAAATTCCAATTTAATCTACTTAATTTAAAAAAAAAACTTTCGCATAATTTTCTAGTCTATTATTTAATCCATAAATTGCCGAGATGGCAAATTTGGAAATTCAGCTCGTAATTAAAATAAAATAAAAAAATTTTAAACCGGATATTTTGTAAGCTTTTAACAATTTCGCATCGATTTGCCTTTAAAAAATTCCTGATCTAATCAGTATTATCAATCGGCCGGACATAATTAAGAAGAGAGTGTGCAGCTGCATAGCAGGTGCAACTAACACTTTGAGGCCTCCGTAATTTCAGGTCAGTGAACCAGTGGCGGCGGCTGCGGCTTGGGCTGCCTTCAGGTGTACGAAAATAATGCCTGCACGGAGAAAGAAATTAGTGCTTTTATTTTAC
Organism: Cloeon dipterum; assembly: GCF_949628265.1. NCBI lineage: Eukaryota > Metazoa > Arthropoda > Insecta > Ephemeroptera > Baetidae > Cloeon > Cloeon dipterum. Next base: position 36,884,834 of record NC_088788.1, on the reverse strand, counting down.
ACACTGCATCCACATCCAACCAAGCAAGCAAGCCTTCGACGAGCGGATGTTTCCACCTCTCGAGACCGAGACGCCAACTCGTGCGTGCAGTGCAGTCCCAGCGAAATGATTATTTATTTTTATTTCATTTAAGGATAAATCGGGAAAATCCCAATGGGACGCCGGAAACCGGTGGAATCGGCGAGGATTCGTGATTCGTGTCTGGCCGAGATCAAACGAATCGTGAAACCAAATGCCCGGGCATTTGCTGCAAAAGTGGCGATTTTTCTACCGGTTTTGCCCTTGAGTTCACCTTTGGCGCCTTTTCCAGCGTGCCGGGCGCCGCCGGTGAACCGGTTTTCCCGCCACCTGCCGGTGCCGAGTGGTGCCGACGCCGGCGGCTTTTGCAACAGGACAAAAGATGGCGAACGCGTGTACTCTGCGAATTAAGCCTTTAGCCGGTGCCGCACTCGCGCCAAGTAATGCAAATGCGTTCGCTTCGCGCTGACGGCTCAGCAGCCAAAGCCAAGTCGCTTTTTCTTGAAATGCCATTTCCGGCGGTATTTTAGGTGCGAAAGCCCTCCTCACACAGGCAATAACTTGCAAATTCTTACCAAGCACTTTGCCACCATGTTCGCCTCACCCATCCTGCAATTTACCGCACTTTTCACTTATTAATTAAGTGACACGTATGTAGAATAATATATCAAAAACACCCTAAATGATTTACTTAATTCTAGAATCTGTGTGCTAATTTAGCCAAACAAAATTAATTCAACGGAAATAGAATCGCATGAGATAAAACACAAATATTGAGAATCTTGCTGTCCATAAAAACAGAGTAATACATAACCGTAATAACCCAAAGCCGGGAATTCCGAGAATTCGTGCAAGAATCCCCATTATAAAGCCAACATTCCTGAGAATTACACGGGTTTTTCGTGTGCTTAGGGGTTACAAAAGGTTTCGACACAAAAGAATATTTATTTAGAAACGAAGCTTTTGAGCGGTGCAAGGGGACAAGGCAGGCCTGGAATGTGAGAGTAGCATTTTGCTTTGCGTTTACAGCGGCAACGAGATAGCATTGATCACATAGGTGAGCATTTTGTTGAGCCTCGCGAGAGGCTAGCCTCTGACGTCACTTCGCGAGCAAACGACTGCTGCTACAAGTACTCTGACTCTTCCCCCCTGCGCCAAGTGTCAGGATGGCCGAGCGGTCTAAGGCGCTGCGTTCAGGTCGCAGTCCGGTTCTCCGGGCGTGGGTTCGAATCCCACTTCTGACAAACTTTTTACCCGCCACCCTCGCTTCTAATAGACTTTTTTACGTTTTATTTCTAATTAGTATTCCATTTTTAGTCAAAATATTGTATTTAAACTGGATTTTTTTGGGAAAGTATGGAAAATCAGTATAAAATCTCCCTGTCGAGCAATTTTAAAAATAAGGTGTGTTTTGGATTCCTCTTGCTGAGCTCGATCGAACTGACACCAAATTTTATGTGCTAGATCAAGGTCAATATTCGTTAATCGTTTTTAATTAATGAGCTCTGGTTTTTAGAATTTTGAGAGTGCGCTTAAAAGTTGCCCCATGACACTTGGGAACTCGTGTGAAAATTTAGAGGTGTTCTTTTTTTGTTTTAGAGAAAATTCGGAAAATTCACTTCAAATTTAATAAATCACGAATTTTTTTAATTTTTAAATTTTATACACTCCAAATCTCAGGTTTCAGCCATCAGAATTTGCAAAAACACCACAGCGTTATATAATCTTCTCAATCTCTCCTGAGCAGCTGAATGGATTTCAGAGGAAACGAATCTCCTATAAATTCTGGAATTCATTTGTTGGTGTAAATAAATAAAACTTATATACGAAATTGTGTGTACATCATATATTATTTTCTGTTTATTCGGTTTTTTTTACAATTAAATGACATGAAATACAGTCACAAATATATATATCATCAAGGTTTAATGTGTTTTAGCCCACTGCTTCTGCTATTAATTAAAATTTAAAGTTCCAAACTGTTTTCTGTTTCCAGGTTTTAAACATTATTTCAAAAATACGCCTCGTGGATTTCAGATCTTTAGAGGCGTGATGAACATTGTAAAGTTTCAAAAACCTTGCCATCTATCAAAATAGTGCTTGCGATAAATGATCATCACAGCATTGCTTTGCTTAAAAATTCCGTGCAGGGATAAAACGTGTGCTTTTTTATTGAGTCTATAACGTAACTACTGAGAAAGAGGACGCGCGTGCGGCGTCAACTATATACTTACCTGGTCGACATCCACTTCGCAACACTACAATTTTTCGATCTTTTCAATTCCAATTAATTTCGGCGAAAGCCTCAAAGAAACGAGGCGTTGCAAAATTGATTATTTCATCTACGATTGGAACGTAAACATCACTACTAATTCAATAAATCGACTATTATATAGTTATGAGTCTAAACTGCATTGGTTTTTAGATGAAAATACCCGTCTAACACGTAAAATTATTTCTTATCGCTCTGAAACATTCATTTTAAAGAAAAAAGTAGTATATTGACCTCAGAGTTTTACCAATAAACAAAATGCTCAAGGTAAGCCCAGCTGCAAATGAATCGTAATCAAAGAAAAGAAAAGAATTTGTTTTTTTTAAACGCTTACAAAATTTTAAATAAACGGAGGTCAAACGAAAAATTGAAATCCACGACACACCCTTTTTTGAAACGCATTCACTCGTGTGGCGATCAGGTACAGTGTCAGGTCAGTCTATCTATTTCTTATGCACGGCTGGCTCCTGTATCCGCACAACTTCCAGCATAGCCGCAGTCTCCGAGGTCTCGCTCCCTTTCAGGTCACTCCGCGTGAGTGGGAGAATGTGCCCATTGCCCGCGTGCCCATTCCCAGTGGCGGAAGCATGCTCTTGCGTCTGTAAATAGCGTAAATAGAATTGCATCAAAGTTTTTGAACTACGATAATATACCGAAAATAGCTTAAAGACCGCCTTTGACGAAGTTTCTGAGCACATCAATCGATTCTTGAGGGTGTCGAATTAGGTAAAGAGATATTTTTTCCGACCGAAAAGTGCAGCGCGACGTGCGAACATTTTCCCCCGCCAAAACAATATGAAGTGCGCATGCGTCAGAGCTGGCTGGATCTGACAAAGGAGTCATTCGTAATGGCGGTCTCTCTGCAAGTGCTCAAACCAGGTCTGACGCATGCGCAGTTCTCGCATTCGTATTGTTTTGGCGGGAAACAACGTTCTACTTGTGTTACGCACGTCGCGCTGCACATTTTGGAGCGAAAAATATCAAATTTACCTAATTCGACCCTCAAGAATCGATTGGTGTGCTCAGAAACTTCGTCAAAGACGGTCTTTAAATTTTTTTGATAAATTCTTTCTAGAAATGACAAACATGACCCACCAAAAATACAAAATTGAGTAAAACTACATTTTTTAAAATTTAAAGAGTGTTAGTTAAAATAACGTGATTTCACAATCTGGAAATTCTTAAGGAACTGGTAACATTGCGAGATATATTTTAAATTTCATAAAATTTGGGATTACAAAATTATTACTAGGCAATGCTGTTAGGAAATTGCTTTTTCGAACTAAAAAGCAATCTCACGCTCTGCGCACAAAGGGGGGAAAATGAGAGAAATTCCAACTGACTTCCTTGTCGCCGATGTTGCGGACAATTGCTCCGTGGGAAGGTGACGAATTGAGCTCCGCACTGGACAAGTGCTCGACCACGGCAGCAGCATAGCAGTCGCCCAGCATGTTGTTGGTTGTGCGAACGCGATCACTGCAACAAATAACTCTTTTTTTCAACAGCCCGCATTCCGAAAGAAGGTCGCGACCACCCTCGAAGCAAGCGTTAAAATAAATCGTTTTTGTTGTGAAATATAATGACACCCATAGGGGTACTAGAACATGGTTTCAATTTACAAGGCGACCCTTGTTGACCATTTTTGTTTTAAATTTATCGATTTTTTTTGTTGTTGTTGCGACACTTACACAAACCAGTCAACGGCAAAAAGCAAAGAGACGTCTTGGACCGGAGCGTCGATGGCCGTCAACACAATCAACATGAGCACAAGCGCCGCGCTCGGAACGCTGGCAGACGCGATACTTGCTGCGGTGGAAGTAAGGCTGCAAAAAAATCAAGTTGAAAATCATTAGACTCAAGACTCAAGTAAACCAGGGTTGGCGAATTTTTTTCGATAATACAAAAGAAAAAAAATCGATATTCCTTTAAAGGACTAGAGATGTCATATTACAAAATTGTTTGTTTTCGACGCTTAAAATTGTGAAAGTAAATTTGCCGTTGGAATTTGTAGAATCGGACGCTGCGTTAGTCGTGAAGCGCTTGATAGCGGCCATTTTGTGACGTCATCAGTGTCATGGCCACTGATGTTTGGTGTAAAAATAGATGCCCACTGAGCAGTGATGACGTCACAATATGGCCGCTCTCTTTGTTCAAGCGCAGCGGCCGATTGCAAAAATTGCAACGCCTCTGTGGTGTACTCACGCAATGGTAACGTATTCCCCCATGCCGAGCGGAATCTCATTGATCTGGGCTATGAAGACTGAGGCGATGCTGACGAACAGGGCCGTGCCGTCCATATTAACAGTGGCGCCGATGGGCAACACAAACCGAGACACCCTCGAGTCCACTTTCACTTTCTGGTCCATGCATCTGAAGGTGACGGGAAGAGCCGCGGCCCTACGCATGCATCACATTAGTCTGGCCGAGTTCTGACAGCAGGCGGGCGGGCATTAAAATTAAACAAAACGCGCGCTCTCGAAGTCCTTCGATTCGGTTTGCCGTCCCAGTAATTCGACACAATTCGACGCAACTTAGTGGCTGAAAAGAAGAGAGAGTGTGCTGTGCGTTTGTGTGTGTGAGTGTGTGTGTGCAGACAAAAGTGGTCCATTCACAAGCGGCTGAAAAGTCAGTCGAAGAGAGCAGCCCAGCTCGTTTTCCAATTGTGCTGCCCGGCGGGACGAGACTGCTTACTTCCTCCGCGTGTTCTATTGTGAAGCTGAATGAAAGGCGACATTTGCAACTCACATCACGCGCTCTCAATGGCTTTCATGAATAAGGCAGATGATTCAATGAAATATATATATGCAAAGTGCGCATCAAGAACGTTTATTTGTTCTTTGTCGCTTCCCTCAAATTGTTAAACGTGCTTACTTTTTTATCTTTTTCTTTTGACATATGTTCCCCCCAAAAACCAAATTATCTTTTAACTAATAATGAGCACGGCCTGCGCGTTTAGTTTCTTCAAATATTTTCTGAAAACCGGTAGTTTTATCAGGATTCAGCTCAAAAGGCTTAAAATTTTACGATTTTTCCGCGCTTCGCCACACTTGTCACGCCCCATTTTTAAAATTATCAGAAAAACGTCCAATTTAACTATTTTCCTGTGCTTCATGACATTGTGCCCCACCATCTTATTTCATTTCCCGGGAATCCACGCCCCCATTTCTAATTCCCCGCTAATTTACGCCCTTTTCCAGTGCGGTCACCGCTCATAGAGAATCCGGTAACTTTTTTCTTCAAAATCCAACGTTGAATTGAACTAAAATAAGTCATTTTACTAACCATTTTTTCACTTATAGGCAAAATAAATTAAATCTTTAACGGTTCTACTTGCAAAGATTAATTTAGTTTTAATGGCCAAATAAACCTTTTCGATCCTGCATAAAGAAAAAACTAAAACACGCTGCCGAAAAAATGATCAAGGATGGATATGGATAGAAATGCTGGTTTTGCTGACCATTCCTTCGTACTTACCCATCGAGGCGATCAACAAAACCCTTTGTCTTTGGTTGACACACGCTAGCTTTTGTCGGCGGCACTTTCTTGTTGGGAGCACGCGCTTGCTTCTCGCACAAATCTCCGTTAAAATATTATTTACAAAAATTCAACAAAACGCGGTATGTGAATAGAATCACGCTGTAATTAAACCAGAGGAGAGAGAGAGAGAGAGAAAAAAAAGAGAGAGAAAAGTATACAACTCGGCATTAAAAAGCAGCCAACTCAAAATAAAGGGAGAAAATTTGAATGAAATTTAAATGTGCAAGAGGGAGAAAGAATTCTGCAGAGATTCTGTGCAAAAATTCTTTTGAGCATGTGTTGCTAAAAACGGAAAAAATGAAGAGATGAGAATGGATAAATATATCTGCAGAAGTGAATAAATATGAGAGCCGCGGTCAACTCTTCATCTTGGCGGATTTTGAAACAAGGCTAAAAATGAATGCTAATTCTGGGAATAAACGCAGCTTCACTTCAACAGCGATTGCAATGAAGAGAAATGAAATGCATGCACAGAGGACAATGAACAATTTTAACCAAATAAGAACAAGAGACAAAAAGCGCGGATGCAAACTTTCTCGTTCCTAACAATTTGTCTCTTTCAGGTTGAGTGCCAAAAGTACGCATCGGCGCGCGCGCGAGCGAGGCAACGGCAAAAACAATTTTGAAGCTCGTACTTTGGACAGTCAAAAATAAAGCAGATATTGCAATCTGCTGGTAACGCAAGGAGACCGAATTAAATGGGGGCGAGTGTTTCCTCCCGGCCGCGAGGTGTCAGGATGGGATTGAAAGGTGCGAAAATGTCTCCTCGCTTTACCTTCCTCAGCCCGGCAGATACGGAGTCATCAGGTCGGCTCGGCATGATTGAATCAGCCATGTTGTTTTTTTCAATTTAAAAAACATTCAGATATAATTTTCCAAGAATAATTCTCAACCACTCCATCAAGGGACATGTTCAGGTTTGTTTTTGTTGTTGTTCAATAAATAATTGAAATCGGCTTGATGGTGCGGTGTAAAAATTTGGTTTCTCTGATTGAGTCAGGCCGTCGACAGCAGAATCCTAAGTATCTCCCAGCACTGCATACCTCATCAATACATATTTTTGTGTGGGGGTGGAGGCAGGGAGAAGGTGAGGGTGGCCGGTGGAGAAAGGGCCCGCACTCACGTTGAAGCGGTGGCAAATGCCGTCAGAGTGGCTTGGATCAGGCCACAGTAGAATTTGAACGGGTTGCGCCGCACGATGGCCAGGTAGATGAGCTGCATGAACACCAGCTGGTACAACAGCACCCCCAGCACCACCGTGAAGATGAACCAGCCCAGCTGCACCGTCACCAGGCCCAAGTTCTCCACGCTCAGGATTTTGCCCGCGATCACGCTGCTCACTCCGATCGGGGTCAACCTGAGTCAAAAATTCCATTCAGTCAAGGCGAAACCGTGCGTGTTAATTTTAACTAAAAATTTCCGCCCCACGCCAGGGATGAGTAGGGCGACTCACACCCGACCATGACCTCAGATAGTCATTATTGTAATTGTTTTACACTAAAATTTGGGTCAAATCCGCCTCAAAATCTGCACAAAAATGCTCTGTTGAAATAATGATCAACTTTCAAGGTTGCCTTAGATTTTCTCAAAAAGTACCACATTAAACCATATTTTGTGACCTTGATCTTTGACATACTAAGTTGATCACCAAGGCAACTGGTTTAGCGTCTATTTTAGAACATTTTTCTCATAAATGTTTTTAATGTACTTCCATCCAGGAAAAAGTTATGATATTGTTTGAAAAAATCGCCTTTTCAAAATTTGAGCCCCCCTGCAAAATAAGTAATTTGAGGAATTGAATTAATGCAGTTTTCCCGAAAATCAGGGTGAAATCTGGAGAAACGGACCTCTCGGGGCGTTCTCGAAAATGAGAATATCTTGAGTTTTAATAATTCTAGTAATTCTAGAACATTAAACTTTGTGCCAAAAGATGCGCCCATTTAGACAGCCTACAAACCGATATTTTCAAAATTTTCAAGTACGCTGAGAGGCCCGATTTTCTAAAAAAATGATTAAATTTTAATGTTGACATATAAAACAGCGTTTGTTTATTTGACTTACCACATGACACCGGTGACCATCTTCATGATAACTTCATCGACGGCGGAGAAAAACTCAACAACCACTCTAGCTTTGCGTCCGAGTGTCCCGAGCACGGTGCCAAACACCAGGCAGAAGAAAATGATGCCCAGGGTGTTGGTTCCCTCCCTGCAATAAAAACGAGATGCACTTTTAAGCCTGCCAAGGTTTTCGCTTATTGACGATTGTTTGTCAATGTTCAATGTGACCTCGAGCGCGGGGGAAGTGCAATTGAAGGCGTAAGGCTTCTAGCACACGAAGCAAAACAAACTGGGCAAAAGTGGCGCAATTATTTTAGCGTCACCGGAATAAAACCAAATTACCTGTATTGAATATCCCTGACCATGCGAATGTTTGCTTTCAGGACATCGATATCTACTGACGCAATTGCAGTGTCGTTCTCCGTGCCGTTGCGGACGTACACTTGACGTGGGACGTAGACAGTGTGAGCCTGAAATATTTGTTTCTCGTTAAAACTCTCTAATTGGATTATTTTCAAGTAAGGCGCGTGACGAGCTGACTTTTTTTATTAAAGAACGACGGCCGCTCATAAATTTTCTCTGATTCAAAAGAAGTTGGCAAAGGCTCTCCAACAGCGTTTTAGAATATCTCATAGCACTCCTGTCCGAGCGCCATTAGCGATTCAAGAACAAGGAAAGCTACAGAGCCTTCCATTCCGCGCTTGACGAAATTAGACGAAAAATATCTCAAAATATTCTGCGTGGATGCTTAGGATATGAAAAAAATTTACAAATGCCAACAACTACGTGACGCCAGGCGAGTGGGTCAATTTTGAAAAATGGCCAGACTCATATTTGCGTCACTGCTCTGGCGGCGTGCTCGACTTTTCGAGGGTGTGTCTCGCGCGACGAGAGCAAACAAAAAAATGTAACTTTTTTACCTGTTGAAATGCTGCTTGGAACAAGTTGTCAGGGAAAATGTTTCTGTAAAAAGAAGCAATTTTATCGATTTGATTGCAACTCGTGTTGGTGATTTCGGTACCTGCCGAGATCGAGAAAGCCGTCGAGAATGTTGACCTCTCGGTGCTCAGTGCCGGCGCCCAAAATTCTCTTTGTTTCGGGGTCGCCGGGGTGCATGATGAGGGCGAGGGCAACGCCGAGGGCGGCGTTGAACAGCGACGTCAGCAGAAAGTAAACCATTGTGCGGATAGCGAGCCGGCCGTTCATCTTGGCGTTCAAACTTGCAGCCCCTGCGTGCACACACACACACACACACAATTCCAATTAGTAAAGTGCAGAGATCACTTTTCTCGCTCAATTTGAAATCTGGCCCGCCCGGCTTGAATCGAGCGCTACTTTTAAACCAGCTGGCGAAACAATTTTAAAGCTTTTACACCGCGCATTCATTGTAACTTAACTTTATTTCGCTTTGTCTTGATCGCCGGCTGCTCGAAATAAAACGCCACAAAGTTCGTTCAACTCTGCTGCCTATTTCAGGGCTGCATGGAATATTTTTCGTCGAGATGTATTTTTTGATTTATTTTTAGCTGCCGACTGTGGTCCACTACGCGAAGCTCAAAAATATCCCGACCGACGCCGTAACTTTCTTTACCTGCGATCAAACTGGCGATCACGAGTGGAAGAATCATCAGTTTGAGCAGTCGCATGAACAGCTCCCCGGGGTACGACACCAGCAGAATCGCATCTGGCGACAAATGCAGCGGCCGCAGCCCCACTCCTGAAACACATAATTATTTTATTTTCATTTTGAGAGAAAATCACGGACGGTGTCAATCAAGATAACCTAACCAAATTCACACCATCGATCAGACATTTTTGGGGGTTATGAGAATGCAATATTTAATTTTTATTGGTGAAGGTGTGCGTTGAACTCCTCTCGTCAAGCCCGATCGAATGAACACCATCGGTCAAGGTCAAAGGTCACGAAGCCTCATTTTTCGTAAATTTCCGGGTGTTATGTATTTAAATTTGAAAACCAGCGGCATACTTTAGAAATCCGGAACGCCCCTAAAAAGTGGTCTCAGGGTACGTAAGAACTTGTGTAAAAATTTCGAGATGGTATTCGGCTTCGATTTCAAGAAATTCGATTTTTTTTATTTCAAAACTACGATTTTTTTAATTTTTTCAAATGTTGTGAGCGCCAAATCTAGGGTTGTAAGGGACAGAAATGCAAAAACTGCACACCGTTCAACTTGGCTTAACTCTCACTGGTGAGCTGAATAGTTTTTAGGGTGCTCACCCTTCATCAACCAACCTCTATTGGCCATAATTCCATCCCCTAAGTCGAAAAAGAATATTTTTTGTTTCCTGTGCAATTGTTTAAAAAGAAGACAATTTTTACGAACTCGTTCTGCAGAAATAATCGATTTAATAAAGCAAAATTAAATAAACCTTCAAAAACCGTATTTTCACGAATTGACAGTCCTTGGCGTAATTAGAATAATTGCTTTTCTACTTTCGAATATGAGCTAGGCCGTCCATTCTAATTGTACCTTGTTGTTTTCAAGTCTAAATTTAAAGATCGGCACGCACGAGTGTGCCAATTGAATCATATTTTGACGGAGCGTGTAATTCGCTACTCTGGCTCACAGGTAAATATGGGTCAACAAATAACTTTGGCGCTGATCCCACAGAGAAACGCGTTGTTGTGGTAAATAACGTCAGCAAAGCACTTTCAATGACGATGCAAGTGCATGGTGGAATTTTCCGCCGACAAATCCCGGCGCAATTCACGGAAATCGATTTCCAGCGCGTTGTTGAAGGGATTGAGTTCCCTTCTCGGTGCAGCGTGTAAGTTTGTACGTCAGTTTGTATTTGCCCTAGCAGTCGCAGTAACGCAGCAAGGCGTAGAAAAGCCTTTTAAATCTCGCAGGGTACGTCCTTGGCGTGCAGCCTTGTTTGCTCGTTAACTCGCTCGCTTTTGCGGGGGTGGTTCTTTTACATTGCTTTCCAATAGCCGCCGCGTACTTAATGTTGGTGATTTTATTATAAAGAGCCAGCCAATTTGCTCAGACTACATCGTATTTTCCTTTTCTGCTTTGACGACGGCTGAGATTGCATTTTTTCACAACAGGTCTTCTGTAGAGATAAAATGGAAAAGTTTGATCAACAATGAGCTGAAAGGACGACGATCGAGTTGTTGAGAGAACGAGATGAAGTTATACACATATTATATGCACTCGATTTGCCCACGAGCGAATCTAGCGTGTTTGTTCATCCTAGCCATAATTTGATATCCGCAAATTGCATGCTTGTCAATTTGCTATTCATTTGAATTCTATTCACAAGGGGAACGAAAATTGTGTTTATTTTCGCTGCTGGGAGTGGTTTTGATATGGTCTACAATTTATCAAATTATCGCGCACATCGATTTTCTGATTTTGGGTCTTATAGGGGTGACATAATAATCCAAGTACCTTCCCCGGAAAATTACTACCTAATTAGATCGACAACTTTTATATTCCCTTGAAATTATTTTAATTTTGTTTTTTATTGAATGCCCAAAATTACGTCATCTTAGGTAAAGAAAAAAGTGTCGGCCCAAGTGTGTCATATGCCTAGAAATTTTGATATAAATAATAAAAAAAAGCTTAATTATGCCCTTTAATGGAATAAATTGAGCCACTGCCCAGGTCTCAATGACAGCGAGGAAAAAATCGATAAATCGTTAATTTTGTTTGGCACATGTTGCCATGAATAAAAATATCACGTTGAATGGAGGAAAAGCCGAGCTTAATTCAAAGAAAGAGCGAGAAAATGTGTCACTGTCGTGGGGAATAAGCCCCGCTAATCCGCCCACTCAAAACGCACGCGGCCACAAGCCGGCAAATTAATGAGGCACGTGTGCAAATTTGACTTGAACCCAAGCTGCTTAGGTGAGTAAATGCGCAGCGCCGGCCAAACAAGACGCAAAGATGTGCGTGTTGATGCGCAAATTAAACGCCGCGCGGCCGCACCAAAAGAAAAGGCCAATTAGACCGATCCAAGCGAGCGAGCGAGAAAAAAGCAGTCTAAATGAGAAGACTCTGCCAAAAGGGAAAAAATGTAGATTGATCAGCTAAAAATCGCGGTAAATATTCCGCGAGTCCGCGAGCAGACTGGACAGCAGCCAAAGTGCATTGAGGCGCAACGGCCAGACTAGTTGCAGATTTGAAAAACGAGCTACAGGCACAGAGGATGCATGTTCTTATATAATGGAAAACTAAATCGAGCCCGACCAGTGCGACTCGGCTATTTTGGCATTGCATTCAATCAGCGGTTGATATTCCAAATAAGAGACACAACTTGATTTTTTTTGTGGAAAATTTCAAAAAGCAATAATCATTTACTTATTAAACACTATCATGATGTGTACAACGAAGTAAATACTACACTTTGTCATTTTATTTAGCTGGGCATTTTCCAGCTTGTGTCAGACTCATCTTGTTTTTATCACAACTAAGAAAATGGTAAAAGTCTATACTCTCATCACAAAGTTTACACACACAAGTAGGTAGAGTTTCCCTATGAAATTTTGTTACATTACATAGCAAAAAGTGGAAGCCGTGACAGGCATGGCGTGATATCGTATGTCTATTCGCATAACACGCGTCTTTCCACCTCTGGTCGACCAAAAAGCAATCAAATTCTATTTTTAAAGCCGCGAAATCCATCTCAAAGATTTTTTTATATTTCTGCACCTTTTCGTCCGAAAAAATCTGGTGTTTTTTCGCTTCAATTCTAGCGTTCAATTTTCCAAAAAATAGCGTTAACATCCACGCCTTAAAAAATTTTTCAAAAAGAATTTCAAACTGCCAAAATTTCTTGAAAAGTGGTCGGATTGAACAAAACTTGTCAAATTTGGAATTTAGTCAGCTAGAAGAATCGAATGATACATTATTTTCATACTTTTGGAGAAAATCTATGGATTTTTTCCTGAAATTTCCAACAGAAATGTAGCAGCTTGAGCTAGAGTTTAATTTTTTCTAAGTTAGTATTCATAAACTCAAGCTTTTTTCTTCTTGGTGAATTTCAATCCCCTTTTCTAACGGTTTTACCGGGAAATTGGGCAGAGGCGTAATTAATTATATAAAAATGCTGCATTCTCAGAGGGTGTATTTTGCTGCGTTTCGCTTGGCGAAAAGTAGGGCTCTTGTATAATGTTTTCCGCTTTCTCATTAGGCGCAGAAGGTCGGCCCGTGCACAAGCCAACAAAAGAGAAGCCGTATAATAATGGCAGGGCCCAGGCTTTACTTTTCTTTTTTTCCGAGCGCTGGAAAATCCTTTCGTTGCTGTTTGATCCGCGCGAAGACGGAGCGACGTGTACTGATGTGTGCTTATTATGTGTGCCAAAGGGGCCTTCCACCCACCACCCCCTACCCCGTACCAATTGATTTTACCACAAGAACTAGTCGTCAACCGAAATATTTTAATATTTATTTATTTTTCAGTTATGCCTGTATAAAATAAAATAAATCCGGAGCATCCAAATTTAAATTATAATTTCACAGCCCTAATCCCGAATTAAAAGAAACTACCCCCCACTGCTTGCGTTGTTTCAAATTTTCCTGAGCTTATTTAGACAAAAAAAAAATCATTTTTAACCGAAGAAAAGAATAAAAAAGAATTTGGACTGACCTAAGACGACGCCGAAGAAGACGCCGGAGACGGTGACCAGGAGGAGCAGGTTTTTCTTGAGCCAGCGCTTGATCTGGCGGAGCTTGCTGCAGCTGGCCGCCGCCGCCGTAGGGTCACCCATGGTTGAGAGCAGGAAATCTGAAAAGCGATTCGGACGCTCCATGTGAGTTGCGTGTTTGCTTTTGTTGTGGGGGTACGAAACGAGAGGAGCACTCGAAAGGGCAGCAGCACTCTCACGAGGCGAAGTGACGAGCTGTGCAGAAATACACGAGTGGAGCGCAGCGGCAGGGTTGCTGCTGCGGCCGGCGTGGCGACAACGCCGCCGCAGCCTCACCATTCACGCCGGCGCATCACCGTGCATCATTGATTTACCAATGCTCGCTGCACGTTACACGTTACGTCAACCGAGATAAATTGCTGCTCCGCACCCGCAGGAGAAATGCATCAACAGTTTTGATCTAAAATTCTAACTCGGTAATAGGAGGAAAAATTTATTTTAAATTTAAATTGCCCTTCTTGAAATTTTATTTTTGGGAATCTGCTCATTGTCAGCGAGATGAATCAATTGATGGGTCACTTTTGCACAAATCGTGATTTTGCCAAATATTTTGGGTTGATTTTCAACAGTTGCGTAAGCCCGTAGGGTTCGAAGCCGCCAACAGATGGTGCCACCGTAAACTTAAGTAAACAATTCAATTTTAAGGAACTTCCGCAGCGATTTCAGACTCAATCCTGTTATTGTTCATTCTTCACTTAATAATTTTTTCTTTTGACGTGCTGAAAACCAAAATCAGTTCAGCCATTCACCGTAGAATCGTCGGAAAAGATTTTTTAATTAAAAATTGTTTTTCTCGATTCTACGACGATTGGATTGACTGATTTTTGTTTTCAGCATGTCGAAAGAAAACATATAAAGTGAAGAATGCACAGTAGCAGAGTTGATATCGCAGTGCAGGTGCCAATAAAAAAAATCGAAAGTGTACGATGGCGCCATCTGTTTGTAGCTTCGAACACTAAGGGCTTACGCAACTTGTGCATTAATTACAGTACTTTGTACGACAATGGTTCGTAACTATCTGTATAAAAACGAATTTTCCCTCTCATCATTTTCAATTTAATTAATTAATTAATCTGGTTGCACTCTTTTAGCATTGAATTTGGGCTGTAATTGAGCATTGTGTGGCATGACGAGCTAAAGCTGCGCTATGATATAGCAAGAAGATAAGTGTGCATGGCTTCTCCGCTCAGGCACCAAAGGGGACACTCGTCAGTTATTGAACCAGCGCGGGGGTGAGCGCGATAACGATCCAGACATGTCAACAGCTCTTGCAAATTCGCTCTTGAGAACATAGTGGCCACAAATGACACGTCCGGCGCTCCAGAAAATCGGTTTTACTCAATGAACTCGACGCGTACTTTTTTTTAAAGCAATTCCTCTCGAATGAAACCTGCACATAATTAATTTTTAATCCTAATCTGTGCGTCCAGCAAGCAAACTCGTTTTTTGTTAATGAGAGCAGTGTTTATACAGTGCTTATCAGACAACATTAGCCACACCTGTTACAAGAGGCAATATCGGACTTTCCAATAATGTTGCGCGCTTGGCAAATCCGAAAATTATCGGACTCTCCGCGTGATTACATCAAGTGCCACACGTTTTGTTTGTTTTTCTTAATCCCGCGGTTGCTTTTTGTAACAACCTTTGGCGACTCAATCAGAATTAAGAGTGGATTATTTGCCAATTTTGCAGCACCTGATTGGAAATTTCGATAGCGTGCGTGATAACGGGGAAATTTCGCACTTACATGCATGCAATCTTGTAATCAACTGATGGCGCCACGCATGGCCTACAAATTATAGCTGATTATTCAAACGTTTCAAATAATTTTTGTGCATTTTATTCTCATTGATCCGAAAAAATTTATTTAATTTAACGAAAAATTTATATTTTTACTTTTTACCATCATATTTACACTGTCAAACATGCCAACAAGGGTTGAAAAAATTTTCTAATTAGAATTATGATTAATAATATCTTTATTGTCTTTTGGTGATGTCATACATTAGATATGGTTACATTTCTAATTATAATTCAGCTGTGGTTATGAGTGCTATAGATGAAAAATCTTTTCAAATTCGGAAATCTCATGAATTTGCATATTTTTCTGTGCCCAATTTCCCGGAAATGCGATTGAAAATTTGATTAAAAAGGCAAAATTTGAAATGGACAGAATGAAACTTGATTTTATGACAACTATGACTTGAAAAAAATTTAAAAAAAATCGGCATTAGATTTTCCCTGCGCACTTTTCTGTCAGAAATCCTTTACAAAAGATTGTAGCATGCATTCGATTCATCTCGTTGCGAGTAGATTCCAAAAACTGGAGAGCCAAATGGCATTGAGAATGAGAAACGGCGTAGGAAGCCAGTGAAATGCATCCTTCCATCGCAGGATTAAAGTTGTGCGCGGGAAATTAATTGCAGGCCTGCGTTACTAGACCTTGTGGGAATGCGCGCGACGTGCACGCGGGGCCAGCCCTGTTTCGCCAATCCATCACGGCGCCGCTGAAAAGCTAATTTCGGTATGAGTGTCACGCCGAAATTGTCGTCATTTCAAGACATGCTCGGCAGACACACTCTTGGCCGCGACAAACCAATCTCTATCGGCTGCATGACCGATTTGCAGCCGAATCGCTCTCGTTGCCTCACGCGATTTCACACCCCTGAGCAACCGCGAGAAGAAGCAACTGCGCGCCTTACCAGACCGCATTACATCATCAGGTGCAATTATTCATTTAATGCCAAAATTATAAGATTGGAAAATATTTAAAATCTACCCCAGAGCACTCTTCTGTCATAAATTTGAGGAGGAAATTTGCAAAAGTAATAAAAATCGTATGTCATTCATGAGTTCATTCCAAAGAAGTGAAGTTTTCTTTTTAAGACCGTCATTGACGAAGTTTCTGAGCACACCAATCGATTCTTGAGGGTCGAATTAGGTAAAGTGGATAATTTTTCGACCACAAGGTCCAGCGCGACGTATGAACTTTTTTTCCCGCCAAAACAATATGAATGCGAGAAGTGCGCATGCGTCAGAGCTGGCTGGATGTCCCTCTGCAAGTGCTCAAACCGAAGCTCTGACGCATGCGCACTTCTCGCATTCATATTGTTATGGCGGTGGGAAAAAAATTCTGCTTATGTGCTATATACGCCGCACGTCGCGCTCGACATTTTGGTCAGAAAAAATATCCACTCTATCTAATTTGACCCTCAAGAATCGATTGGTGTGCTCAGAAACTTCATCAAAGACGGTCTTTAAAAAAATTAAAGCAGAATTAATTCAATAAAAATTTTTAACAATCACAACTGAATGATTTTTTTGCTGTTTCACTTAAATTTTCAAACGCATCGCCACTTTCTCCGGAGAGATCAGTCGCTATTTTTAAATTTTAAGTATTTGTGTGTGTGTGTGAGCAAAGAAGGAAAATGCTCTGGTTAAACTCGTTATCCATCCAGCCTAGACGACGTCAATTTGAAAAAGGGACAGTTTTATTTTTTCAGTCATTTGTCAGCGGCTTTAAAATTGTCGTCTGCACCTGTCATGCAGCACTGCTTTTCTCGTAGACAAAACATGCTAGGCTTACTTAGTTAGAGCGGAAAGATCAATTAAGGGGGATGCAACCCTTGGCCGAGGAGGCGAGGAGCGCGCGTCGCGGCTGGCTGCAATGTCAAGTTTAGCTGCTTGCGCAATCCCGCGAGTGTATACACACGTTCGTGCCCGACCTCGCGTCACATTACCCTTAATAATAAATGATCCAAGTGTCTGTGTCAGCTGGGCCCGAGGAATGCTCGCTTGCTGGTTGCGAGAGTGACGCTGCGTGTTGTTAAAATTAAATCGCGCCGCTTCTGCTGCTGTCGGAAGAATTATATCGGTCGAGGCGGCACTCACACACACACACACACACACACGTGGTGGCCAGAGCACAGCACCCCGAATAAGCCGCCAAACGCCGAAAGAAAAATGACGCCAACGCATCAGCCGCGAGCACACACCCCCCGTTCCGTTAAAACAGATTTCCACGTGAATGGATGAACCCCGTTTGTTTCTCTGCGTGGAATTCGACGCATTGGTTAATTTTAGACCCGTTCCCAATGCTGCTGTAAACAGTGCGGATTGACGTTCCACTCTCAAAGTTGTGTGTCGCCAGCAGAGAGATTATGTGACTGCTTTATACAACATTGTGGCAACATCGAGGGCAAAACGCAGCTTACGTGAGGATTATTTAATCTTAGACCATGCAACAGTTTGCATTAGAAGGTCCTTGATCCAAAGGGCACGACTGCCACGATTTTCATTTTGAAAGTTTTTACTAAAAAACTCGGAGACAAAAATTAAGCGCAACATAAAGTTTTGTAAAAAATGTCTGAATTGGCTATAGAATTTTAAAATTAAGTTTTTATATATATATATATATATATATATATATATATATATATATATATTTCACTTTAGGGAGCTTTTCTTTAAAAGAGCACAGCAGAATGTAAAAATTGTAAATTTTGAAATTTGCTTCTGCAAAAACATCTGAAAATCAAATTGCCATTGAAATTTTTGGAATCGACCACCGCGTGAGTCGTCAAGCGCTGAACAAAGAGAGCGGCCATATCGTGACGTCATCAGTGTCATGGCCGCCAATGTTCAAGATTCGCCATGATAAATTTTTCTACCTATAAAGGTACTTTAAAGTAGAGCTTTACAGGTCAAGAATTACGGACATTTTGCATTGTGGACTACAGTGAACAGTTCGTTGAGTTTGTGTTTATCTCTAAAATTAGGACCGAGGAACAGTGTAATTTCATTATCGATTTTTTCGCTTGATTGGTGAGCGAATTTTGAGGGTACAATCTCGAAATTGTGAAATAATTTGTAGTTTAACAGTAGGGAGCCAATTTCCTAAAAAATTAAAACGGCAACTTGGGATTTTTTTAAATTTTAAATTGAATTTAAAAAAGAATATAACGGATTTTTACTTTAAGCACTTGATCCCTTGAGTCTGTTATTAGTTTAAATCAGGAAAAAATTACGAAATATTCTGCGCGTGAGAGAAAAGAAAAAACCGTATCTCTTCTTTAGGGAGCCGAATGAAGAGGCTCTTCTCCAAGAACAAAGTGGAAGTGAGTGTGTGTGTGTCAACAAAGCGGTGAGTGGCTCTGTCGCTCCGTGTTTGCGTACGAAATGTGTTTGTTTCCAATTGTTGGTGTTACCTGGGCGGCGAGAGGAAATACGCTGGGGGAGTCGTGGTGGTTGACAGTCGGCGTGCGCGGGGCAGCGGCAGGCGCGAGTGATCCAAGCGCAAAGATGAACCGCAACTGGTCTATTGACGAGAGCGAGAGCCGAACAGGCCGCCGCACTTCTATAAACTCTGCTTCTCGGCTGACGCGCTAATTTAGGAGTATGCGACGCGCGCCCTATGCTAAGCTGGCACTCTTTCTTTCTTTATATACACTTGTCTTGGCACAATCTGCGTGGCGTGCGGGCCTTTTCAATAATACTCACGCGCGCGCGGTCACCGGGCACAATGCGATGCGCGCGAACCGATGATAATTGCTTCCCTCTCAGCGGTTTCCGTCCGAGATTAGTGCGCGCCAAAGCAATCCACCAACTGGCCCTCGCCACTCGCCGCCAGCGCGTCTTAATCCGCGCGCTTTGTTATCTCTTGCATCATCTGTCAATTCTAGATAAAATTTATTTAGACAATTCAGGAGCGCAACCTGCTGCTCGTGCCACTGCTACGACTGACCCAATTTTAATCGAGCGTTACACGTAAAATTTATAAAACATTCAAAAAGGCTTCAAATCTTTACTAGGTTTGCACAAATCATGCAGTTTTTAGCCTTTAGAATATAAATAGACCGCCCCGAGTCGTAATTTTCGCTAGCTATTGGCTTTTTCGCGCGTTCTGTGCTAGTTTTGCCAATATATTGTCAGCACCAAATCTCGGATTCTGATCGCTAAAATCGCAAAAACTGCATACCGTTCGACTCGTCTTAACTTCCCCTAGATAGCCAAATGATTTTTAGGGTGATCAACCCTCATCCCCGTTCCACCCCTACAATGAAGTGGTAATAAAAATTGCATCGCTATGCACTTTCAGAAAATTTATTCATTTATCAAATCCCTCTTAAATTAAACAAATCAACCCCAAAATCCATTGGCTATCTAGGGGAGGTTGAGACGAGTTTAACGCTGTGCAGTTTTTGGAGTTAGAACCCGAGATTTAGCGATGGCAATGTTGGAAAAAATTCGTATTTTTTTGCTGTTAATGTCACTTCCAAATCTTGGGTTCTAAAAATTGCAAAAACTACCCACCGTTCGACTTTTCTCAACCTCCTCTAGATATCTAATGGATTTTGAGGTGGATAAACCTTCATCCCCCTTTCACCCCACATTAGATTTGCATCAAAAATAAAAATTTGGGGTCTCTGCACTTTCATCAAACTTATTCACCGATCAAAACTCTCTAAAATTAAAAAAAATCTACCCCAAATTTCGTTACCTGTCTAGGGGAGGTTGAGACGAGTCGAACGGTGTGCAGTTTCTGTAAATCCGATTACTCAAACCCGAGATTTAGCGATGACAATGTTGGCAAAAAATGAAAGTTGTAATTTTTGCTAATATTTATCCCCAACTTGATATATCAGTTTTATTTAGAATGCAAATGAATCCAAAACTAAATCAATGATTTAACTGCATCTAGACATGAGTATAGAATAGCGTAGGAAATGTTTTTCCATAATAAAATTAATTTTAAGCAAATATCGTACATTTTATAATTAAAATCATATATTTGACCGCACAAGGAAACCCCTCCCTTTATTATTTTCTAAAAAAATGGCTGAGCACAACGGAAAGAGACACATTTCATGGATGAGAGAGTGAACAAGGCCGTAAAAGAAGAGTGGAATATTCCAACCAGAAATTTATTTTATCAACGGCACGCAGTTATTGATCTGTCCGATGCCCAATATTGCACAATTGTAGCTAGTGGAACTTTCCGCTTCTCTTGAGCAGTGTTAAACGTGCTCATATACCTCCAGATTTTTGTGATAAACGTATGTAACCTTCTTGGAAAAGTACCTTGTTTCACCTTTCCGACGAGGCAGATGATGTTTCTGTTTTGTCTGGACAAGATTTTGTTATGTAAACACGACACAGTTGCGCTGAGCACCGCTAATTGATAACATGTATGTCGAGGAAAAGTCATGAGGGTGGCTATGTCCTTGTAATCGCTTAAATGTGTAAAAAATTAAATACAATGTCTATATTTTCTTTTTGTACATATTTTTTAAATTTTCAAGGAGAGTGAGGTTTTAATAGAAAAAACATGTTATTTTTTGCGGTTGCAGTGATTCACCTAAGTGAGTGGTACGTTTCCTTAGTGCTTACTATTTTATAAAGAAAACTTGGCTATTTTTAGAAAAAAAAAACAGCACAACGAGATGTACAGTACACGCTAAGTTTTGAATGATTTCAGGTCAAATCTAATCTAATCTAGGTTATGATGAACTTGCTCTATTTAGATAAGTGCAAGATTTTTTTCTTAAATATTAATTCAAATAATTTCTCAGTTTATTCGTTTACAATTTTCTATTAAGCTATATTTAAGAAGGCATTTTTATTTTTTTTTTCTATCGATTGTTAGTATTAACGCTGAGAATTACAGCTTGACACCTATTATATATATTCCATATATTCTATGTCAGAACATATTACGCAGCAAAAATAACGGACAAAATTGGTGTTCACGGTCATTCTTTGTGTCTCACTTTTGCTTTGCCTTGCCCGATCGGCCCTCGGTGGGGGGATTCTTTTGAATAGAATCGAATGACGGAAGACATGGATGCGATGGCGTGATGCGCGCGGTTACGCGTGCTCTCGGGAAAATGCGAAGTTCAGCAAGCGAGGCGCAGTATTTTTCTTTCCATCTCGTGCGAATCAGCGAATGCTGCCTTTTCTTCTCTTTCCAATCAGTTATGTAACAGCTAAGGAGCATGATGTCAATTCACGACCTACATTATTTTGTAACGTGAAATAAAGGAGAAAATTAAATTTTTGACAAAGTAATGTGCAAACTCGGTTATTAAAATATTTTCCCATCTGCGTTTTGCTGCTCAGACTGTCGGGTGAGCATTTTGACACACTTTCAAAACCGATTATTTTTCTGCAATTTAATGATTGTTATTTTAGTCGTAGTTGCACCAAAAAATCTTGGTTTGCCGCGTGTTTTGGCACCTGTTACCCTGTTAAAATATTTTGGGAACCACGCCTCTTTTACAATTCCCTTCCAAAGGCACCGTCAAAAGAGAAGATCCAATGCGGACATTTTTATTTCAGTAGTAAATTACGAATGAAAAGAATTTTAAAACTTGTTACAAAGTTCTTTTCAAACAAAGAGAGAAAATAAAACCATTAAATTTTAAATAGAGACTGTGGCGCCTTCTCGCCACTACTGTCCTAATAACGATTTTGCATTTAACCTGTATCGCCAGGTGGCTGTTCAAAGGTGTGCGACAAGCAGTGCACCCTTTTACTGCACCTTATCCCCCCACTGCACCTTAAGCCTCGCACCAAAGCAGTCGCAACAAAATAATTTCTCTCTCCGGCTAGGATGAGATTTGGTGCGAGAAAATTCCATAAAAACTATTTCTTATTAGACCCGCACTACGGGGTAAGTGTCATAATTGTTTGTTTTCGAATGTTATGTTTTTATTGTTATACATAATCATTTATTGTGAATGTGATTTTTTATTATCTATGTAATTTCACAGTCTTGGTCTTGATCTTGATTACTAAACCACGAGACATGAATAAAAGACGAATTACTACAATGAAGAATACGCATTTCTGTCCCGGCTTCCACGTACCCACAAGACAAATAATGCGCATTTTCATGCAAAGAAATTTAGTTAAATTTAGTTAAATAGATTGAAAAACAAAATCTCAAAAGCATGGAACATAGCGTTGAGTGGCTTCTTATTGAACAAGCATATACGCCTGAATTCATTGAGGGTATGCAATCTGCTTGACCTTTGCGTGTAACAGATTGCATACACCCACTTTTTTATTGTCACTGCTCATCAAGACGAGTTTATTTTTAATATTATCCATTTTAATTCATCTAAAAATCAGACGCAATTTTTAACTCGAGCAAAAAATCCAACAGAAACTATAAAAAAAGCTCTTTTATTTCAGTCAAACAACCAAGATGACGATATTGGTGGTGTGAGCCGTGTGAGCGAACTTTCGAATTTTGGCGCCATTTTGGTCAGCTGGTAATGTAAACACAGAGCCCACGTGTGTTGATAAAAGCGGCCGGCCTTGGAAGCCGAATTGCGGGTTGAAAATGTGGTCGCTGTCGAAGTTTCTGCGGTTGAACATCGGCTCAAGATTGACGAAAGGCAACAATTCAGTTCAGAGACGGAAGTGCAGTGCACTCGCAACGCCAGAAATCGAAATTCCATTCTCTAATGGGTGAGTAACTACATATACATGCCGGGCCAAATTATCTATTATATGCACAACAACAAAACGAACAGTGAACCTGCAGGGAAAAATCATCAATAATTGTTAAATTACGATTTCTTTCACAAATTTTCCCCAATTTACACATGTTTGCAACGAGAGGAAACGAAATCAAGCTTAAAATCATTGACAACCCTCTCAGTTTTTAGAAATTCATGTTCCAAGAAGTTATATTTTCTTTCAGGAGGTCGCTGACAATTTCGACTGGAAAGTATGCGAGGTTTGCAGACGGCTGCGCCGTGGCCCAGATGGGAGACACGGCGGTCATGGTCACGGCGGTCTCGAGGAACAAAGCGGCGCAGACGAATTTCATGCCGCTCACGGTGGACTACCGGCAGAAAGCGGCGGCAGCTGGACGAATCCCCACAAACTTCCTGCGCAGGGAATTGGGCCCGACAGAAAAGGAAATCCTCACCAGCAGACTGATAGACCGCTCCGTCCGGCCCTTGTTTCCAGACGGTCTCTTTCGACTTAATTTTTTAAACATTTATTAATAATTTTTCATGCTGCAGGCTACAATTGCGAGACGCAGCTAATGTGCAACCTGCTTGCCGTGGACAGCGTGTACGACCCGGACATTGTGAGCATCAACGCAGCTTCGGCAGCTCTGTCGCTATCCGATATTCCTTGGAACGGACCTGTCGGTGCTGTCCGAGTCGGAATCGTCGGGACAGAAGTGCTAATCAACCCCACGAGAAGAGAGCTGGCGGACAGTTCGCTCAATTTGATCGTCACAGCCACCAAACACAACTTGGTCGTCATGCTCGAAGGTGCTGCTGAAAATGTTCTACTGCCAGTGAGTAGAAATCATATTCATATTAATTTCGAGAATTGTTCCTAAACGCATTTAAGACATATTTAATTTTAGACACAAGATGAACTCGAATCACGCAATTTAATCTGTATTAAGCAACAAAATACTAAATTTAAGTCGCTTTTGAAAATTAAAAATTTGAAAAATGGTCGTAAACGTGAGTGCATTTGCCAAAAAATAGCTGTTATAATTTTTTTACTTTAAATAACCTTCTAAAATAGGCGTGTTGTATTTTTAAAAGGTCAAAAAATAATTTCATTCCTAAGAGGTGGTTTTTTGCTTTTCTCTTTTGAAAAACCATTTATTTATTATTAGCTCTTAAAACACCTTCCTAAAGTATTCGTTTTGTTTAAAGAAATACTGTGAAAATTGCAGGACTTCCAAAAGGCGGTGAGAACAGGAGTGAAAGAAATCTACAACATCGTGCTGGGAATCCAGCGATTGAGCAAAATGTACGGCAAAATAAAGAGAACAAGCGATCCGCCAGCTGCGATTCCTGAGGAAACAGTGGAGGCTGTTCGCAGTTTGAGTGAAATGCGGCTGAGAGAGATTTTCAGAGACTACTCGCACGACAAACTTTCCAGGGACGAGGCCGTCTCCGAGCTGCGAGCAAACGTGATTGAAAAAGTGGCTCAAGACAGTGCCAATTACAATTTTGTCGTTGACTCGTTCAATAAAGTGGTCAAAGAGGTGTTCAGGTCGCTCATTTTCGAGGACAGCACAAGGTATGTTCATTTGTTTCGCAAACTAAAATAAATCTGTCACTTTTTCAAGCCGTTAATTATGAAATCGCTTCAATTAGATGTGATGGCCGGAAGCTGGAGCAGGTGAGGCCGATTTCCACGCAGGTGGACCTGTACAAACCACTGCACGGCTCGGCTTTGTTCCAACGAGGCCAAACGCAGGTGTTCTGCACAGTGGCCCTCGACTCGCCAGACTCTGCCATGAGGATGGACCCGGTTTCCATATTAACAGGGTAAATTTCCATTATTAGAGTAAATAATATTTATCATAAAAAATTGCAGGGGTGTGAAGGAGAAAAATTTCTTCCTGCACTATGAATTTCCGCCGTACGCGACCAACGAAATCGGCCGGGCGGGCGGCGCGGTCGCTGGGAGGCGAGAGATGGGCCACGGTGCCCTGGCGGAGAAAGGACTGCGACCTGTGGTGCCCAAGGACTTTCCCTTCACCATCAGACTGACGTCCGAGGTGCTCGAGTCGAACGGCTCCTCGTCCATGGCGTCCGTTTGCGGGGGCAGCATGGCCCTCATGGACGCTGGGGTTCCCATCTCAAGCGCGGCAGCTGGCGTCGCCATCGGCTTGGTCACAAAGTTCAAGGACGGCGACACCAAACACATGGAAGACTACCGCATCCTCACTGATATTTTGGTAAGTTTTTCGCAATTTTTTCAAATTAAAAAATCTTTCTTTTTGAAAAAAAAACTGATTTAAAATATCACTTAATTTTTATCTAAAAATTTAACCATGATTCAGATGGTGAGCAACAATTTATTTACTGATTTTGTTAATAAAAACCTCTTCTTTTTTTGTCAAAAAAGAGTGTACAAACATTAATTGTAAAAACGCAATTATGTGTGACACTTGCCAAATGTGCTTTTCGGGGCCCAGACGAGGCGCTATGGGCCTGACGGTTTGTTGCGGTTTTGCTGGCGCCGTCGCGCTTTTATTTGTGTGTTTTTGTCCATTTCACTGCCTTGACAAACAGTTGCCTGAAGGAGCGCAAGAAAGAATTTTTAATAAAATGAACATAAGAAAATCGTTGAAGATCAACAGTACTATTAATACGTTTGTTGGACAGGGCATCGAGGATTACTTGGGGGACATGGACTTCAAGCTGGCCGGCACGAAAAAAGGCATCACCGCGCTCCAGGCTGATATCAAAATCCCCGGCTTGCCCCTGAAAATCGTGATGGAAGCGCTGCAGCAAGCCACTGAGGCAAAATCTTTTATTATCGACATTATGGAGGAGAGAATCAAATTCCCCAGGTACCAAACCTCTTAATTTTTTGAACAAATTAAGTTAAAAATCTGATTTATTTCAAGAAAACACAAAGACAACTGGCCTGTGTCTGAGCGAATCGAAGTACCGGCGCACAAGAGAGCAAAGTTCCTAGGGCTGGGCGGATCCAATTTGAAGAAGCTGACAGCCGAGACGGGCGTGCAGGTCAGCCAACTGGAGGAAAACATTTTCCAGTTTTTCGGACCGAACCAAAGTGCCGTCGACGAAGCCAAGGAGTACATGGAGAAGCAAATGGAGGCGCCGAGGGAGCCAGAGCTCGAGTTCGGCGCCATCTACACTGCCAAAATCGTCGAGCTCAGGGAGAGCGGAGTCATGGTTACCTTGTACCCTGGAATGACGCCTTGTCTCCTCCACAATTCTCAGCTTGACCAGAGAAAAGTATTAACAGACGTCTTGATTGATTTATTTATTAATGTGCGTGTTTGCAGATTTCTCATCCGAGCGCTTTAGGCTTAGAAGAAGGCCAAGAAATCCAAGTCAAATTCTTTGGCCGAGATCCTGTGTCTGGAATTATTCGGCTTTCAAGAAAAGTGCTTCAAGGCCCAGCGTCGCAGGCCATCAGGGATCTCAATAGGACTGGCAGCAAGAGATAGTCAAACTATTTCTAAATCATAAATTTTCTTAATAAAATTTTAAGTCTGTACAAAGTTATCTTGAATTTTTTTATGGTTAGATTTTAAAAATATGACCTATTCTCAAAAAGGTGGTCGGATAAAAAAATTAACAGGTTTGGAAACTGTTCTGAGCTCTGCGGCAATTTTTGCAGATTGGGATTTTTCCAAAAATTTCTGACCGAAATATTTTCTGTGAGGAAATTCAGTAGCTCCAAGATAGATAACATAAAATCTAGCTTCATTATGATATTTTAAAAAAATTCAACAACTTTCCTGGGAAAAAAAGATGCAAAATGCTCCATCAAAGAAATTTGCACGGTTTGTTTTACGAACATAGTTTTCTTTGATATAATGTCTTACACATATTTTGAAGTAAGAATGTACACGTTAGTCGCACACGCATCAGAATCACATTTATTTCTAAAAAATAAGGAACATGAGAGATTGAAAAGAGAAGACGATTTGATAGAAACGTTTTTGGTATTGTGCCGTGCGTTTGAAGAGGTATAAATAAAAACTATCAGTCCATTCAGCTCCGCTTAAGACGAATATAAGATCACAATTTCAGATCGAGTGGCCCTCACAATCAGCAATTCGAGTCTGAGGAGTCGGTGGAAGGGGTCGAGTCGCGCCTCCTGCGGGCCTCGCGCTTGTTGGGCTTGCGCTCGCTCCTGCTGCGGTGCTGCGTCGACGATTTGTGGTGCGAACTGCCGCTGCTGCTGTTCAGCTCCACCCCACTGTCCACGTGCCGCACGTCCGGCCCCCTGTCCACGGACAGACCGTTGCCCTTGGCACCCGCCCCAACCACGTGCACAACCGACTTTGGCATTTTCCGCACTGGCGACTCCTCCTCCGAACTCTCCTCCAAATCGTCCAGCACTGTTCCGCACTCGCACTCTCGCTGTCCGTTGGACGAAGGGCCCGCCACGGGTTGCAACCCGTTCGGCCAGCCGTTCGCCACTGTCGGTGACTTCAACCGCGCTTCCCGCAGCAACGCTGCCGCCTGCCTGCGGGCCATGTGCCGCCGACTCCGCCTCAGGGTTTTCCTCTTCCTGTTGATTAACAGTGCCATTCTGCTGTTGGCGTCGTGAGTGGCTGAAATTCAATCATGAGAAAACGAAATTATTATTTATGTACGTATTTAGTGTGTGCATTGCAACTGGAATTGAATAGTTGGTAATGTATGTCCTCGCAAAAGACAATAAAGATTATTATTAATATTCATTTCTCACAAGCTTGGCTGTCTCTCAAAATGTTTCTCATCTCCCTCCGTCTTAGCTTTTTCCTGAATCCCATGCAGAATAGGGTGCATTCATCTGAAATAATGATCGAGTTTAGATTTTCGCATTATTTGCAAATTATGTTCAGGGAGCAACCTGAAGAATCATTATTTGCCGAATCTTTGTCTGAATTAATTTTTTCGCCGTCCTCTTCAGAACTCCAGCCATCCACTTCTCTCTGGACCAAGGAATCGAAAAACGCCATCATGCGTGGATCTTCTTCTGTGTTTTGCTCGCTGTAATCGTGCGACATAAACTGCAATAAAAAAAATCATGTCACAGTATTAAAACAGAATAGTCAAAATTTCCAGAAAAAAATCGATGATATTAGGGGTTGAGGGGCGAGCACCCCAAAAACTATACAGCTCGCCAGGGGAAGTCAAGCAAAGTCGAACGGTTTGCAGGTTTTGCATTTCTGACGCTTAGATCCCGGGACTTGGCGATCACATAATTTGCAAATATTCTAAAGAATTTGAGTTTTTCGAAATTCAAAATGGAAATTCTCGAAAACTAAGCCGAAAACAACATGGAAATTTTCACACAAGGTCGCACGTAGCCTAATACCACTTTTAAAGGGCACTTCGAATTTTATTAAAAAATTTCAATATCCCATAATTACCCATAAAATATTGAAAATGACCTCAAATTAGGAGTTCATTTGCATACTCAAAATTCGCAAAAAATATCTGACCGACCCGTAATTTTCGCTTATAAAACTTAATACAAAATTATTTTTGGCACAAATGGCCATGTTTTTAGTTTTTACTTGTCCGGTTTGGAGAACAAGCCGAATATATTCATCGTGTGTGTACATCTTCCTGGGCTGCTTCAGAACAAGCTTGTCGGGGTCTTCACAATGTTCAGGAAATTCGATCGGACTCCACAGCTAAAAATCAAGTTAAAATTAAACTGTCATTTCAAGTGCGGCTTGCTCACTTTGATTATTTTTTCGACGCCCGAGGAAGCGATGAGATTGTAGGCAGAGTTGTAGCGCACTTGGTTCACTATCGATCTGTGGCCGCTCAAAGTATAAATGGCCTTTGTAACAGCAGCAACTGCAGAGAGAAAAACCAGTTCACAATTTTTGTCAAATCAAATCTCGAGCATCGCACAGTCATCGGTGTCGACGTAAGGAACTTTCCACAAATACAAATTAAAATCGTCCGAGCCGGAGAGGACAAAATCGTCATCTGGCCCAGCAAAAGTGCAACTCTTCATGGTGCAGGAGTTGTAGTAGCCTGGATTGTCGAATGTGGCTGCAGGCTTGGCCGAGACCGTCGCGTAGAGAACAGCCTCCCGGCGTCTCCTGAGGCCGAGCAAGTGCGTGCCCCGCTGGTTGAAGCGCACGCTCATGCAGCTCTCGTTCCTGTTTTCTCCGTACTGCACCAAAGGCCTGCGTCGAGACACCGATTAATTTAAACCAAGGCAAAATAAAGGAGAAAATCGCCAACTGTTTGGGTTTCCGCACGTCGTACAGACTGAGGCCCGTTTTTGCGTTGGCAGTAGCCACCAGAGCCGGTTCCGTGGGATTGTACATCACTCCGTGGTAGGCACCGGTGCTTGACGCAAGAATCAACGCCTCTGAAACAGTAAAATCATTTTAATTCAAATCCTGGAAAATCCTTGTTGCCAATGCATGAAATCATCTCTTAGGAATGAATCGAAGCCAAAATTGACAGTACATTTTTTAGAAAAGTTGCTGCAAAGCTAGCAAGTAAGAGGAATATCTCGACGGGAGGAATCAAAATCTGCTAAGAAAATGTGTTCAAGCGATGCAAATTTTGGAGAAAATTGAATCATTTTAATTTTAACTGTAGTAAACTCTTTTTTAATCATAGAAAATTGTGATGACATTTTTTTATCAATCAGATGCTTTTTAGCGAATAATTTTCAATTGTTGCCCTGTATCAATCCACTAAGAATATAAAATATTGATTTGGGTTGAAAGGTTAATTACCTCCTTCACTTGGCTCTTTCCTGACGTCGTAAATGAGAACCCTGCCGTCGTCACTGGCACTGCAGAAGATGTCGTCATTGCTCGGGTTCAAGGAAATGCAGTAGACGGGTTTTTCGTGCATGTAACACCGAACGGAGGCTCCCCTGATTTAAATAAAATCAATTTCGAGCGAAACCCACCAGTGCAACTTACGTTTCGACGTCGTGTATGATCACAGTCTCGTCATTTCCAGCGGAAAAAATGCTCTTGTTGTCGCTGCTGAGGCTGAGGCAGAAAATGTTGCTGCCATGCTCCGTGTTCATGACGGCAGGCCGCGCCGGCCGTTCCCGCACCTCCATGATGTCATGCATTTTCCATAGCAGCACTCTCCTGTCATCCCCACCTGGAAATTATTTAAATTAGCACCACAAAATAAATAATATCCATTCAGTTTGGTTTTCATTAAAGAGCTTCCAGACAGAGAGAGGCGTCGAGCCGAGCCCGTGCGCATCCAGTATGCAGAGCCATGCGCATATTTTTGGTCCCCATGTTTAATGAGTTTTTGTTTGTGGCCCTGTGTCGGAATTACCGAAGCCAACCGCTTTCAATTTAGTTTCAAAAGGAAAGCGCACGAGTTGATCTTTAAATGAAATTCAAGTTGGAACCATGACCGCAGACAATAATGCGCCCGAGAAATTCGCGTTCCAAAAGTGAAGGAAGATAATTAGGGAACAGTAGGAGGCGACAGTAGAGACATCTGCATCTGCCCAGCGAGAGCAGAGAAGCACAGTCACGCAGCTCCAGCGGTCACGTGACCCAATCCCACCATCTCATTGGCTAAGAGCCGCCACGCACTTATAACTGCTTGGAGGGAGTGGAAGGGAGAAGCAAGAGCATCATGCTCTTGACCAATGAGATGGCAGGATTGAGTCATGTGACTCACATACCTCCTCAAACCCAGGGACAACAGAGCAGCAGTTTCAGCCGTCACGTGACTTAATCCTGTCATCTCATTGGCTAAGAGAAGAGCAGGCATGGCTTCTCCCCTCCACTCCGTCCAAGCAATAAGAAGTGCGTGCCTGCTCTTGGCTAATGAGATTGCTGGATTGAGTCACGTGACTGCTCGAATAATTGCATTCTTACTCTCAGGTGTCTCTAGTGTCGCATGCTGTTACTGCCGCGAATTTTCCTGAAGAAAGGGGCACTTTCGAACGCAAATTTCTCAGTCATACGTTACAGATCAACTCGAGCGCTTTCGTTTGACGTTAAATTGAAACTTCAGTAATAAATGCAATACATACATAATTCAAACAAAACGATAACTCATTAAACACAGGGTAAGATATGACTAGTAAAAGATGCGCAGGGCTCTGCATAACAGATGCGCACTGGTAAAGCTCCGCGCCTCTCTGGTAAACTCTCCGTTTTCATGATTTTAATATTGAAATGATTATGTATTTACACCATCCCTTCCTCGAAATTATTCATTTGTATTTACATAATTTATTTATGTTTTTTATCATCTTGATAAGGACTGTGACATTTTAAGATGGTTGAATAGTAATGTCGTGTAATTTTTGTTTTGTGACATTTTATTTCAAGGACAGCATCCAGGTGATTTTTAAAATATTTTAGAGGATCTTCTATTCTTATTTGAGAACTGCGTTATACATATATTCCATTTTGGATATTTTTATTATAGATATACATATATAATTTTAAATTTAACTTTTGAAATAAAACAGCCTGATTTTAAAAAAATGCCATCGAAAAGGCTCAAAATAACCTGAAAGCCCGTGCAAATTGGCTTGAAAATCCGACTTAACTTATGATGTATTTTTCTATTATGAAATTAAAATCACAGCACTGGCGATTCGAATTCGAACCTGAGACAAGGAGATCTCCCTCGGCTGAGAACTCGATGGCGTTAACGCATCCGTAGTGCGAGAAAAGGTCCTTCCTGTACCAGGGTCTGGCCGTGCCGATCTTGCACCTGAGGAAATCGCGTGCCAGCAGCCTCGGATGGCCGGACTCTGCACGGCCGAGAAAGAAGTTGACTGGGTTGGCCCTCCTCCACGCGGCCATCGTCGTGTTGTTGTCCTGTCCGTAATACGCACTGTCCGACACCCACCAAACAGGCCTCGACTGCCCGTGGACCGAATTCTACACGACGAATCCGTGCCCGTGAATCTCACGACAACAATATTACTCCGATTTGTGTGTTACCGATGGACAAGAAGCAAGAGGCTCGTCAACACATTCAACTTCAACACAACACCTGGCTCTTGGCTCTGGCTGGCGAATGTGCTCTACGGAAACACACGAGTAACATTGAAGGCCCCGCCTCCCGTGGCCCTTTAAATAATGCGATTCCTCTTCTCGCCGCATTCATGCTTGTTCCTATAGCTGCCGGCTGCGGCAGCAAACAGGCCAATATATTTATCTGATTCTCGAAATAAAAATTTAAAAGAAATGATTATAATAAAAATGTTGGTTTAGAAATTAAATTACTTAAACATAATACAGGAATTTTTCAATTCGCATTTTAAGAAATAAAAATTCTAAAAAGGCCAACCTCTAAACAGCTTCAAAAATGAATTGTTCGATCTGGAGAGAAAGTTTCAATCTAAAATCGCAAAAAGATTCAATATTTCGAAACATACTTATTTTATTAAAAAATTTGGAAATATTTCAAACAGTTAACACGATGAGGAAATCGATTATTATTAAGTCAGTGGAAAAGAAACTAATCATTTTACAATTATTCCCATAAATAAATTTTTACGAAAATATTTTCCAAATATGAAATTTGATCTTTTATTTATCCAAGTTTCTTTAGAGTTTGGAAATAAAAATTACTGAATAAACAACTTTCGCTGGCAATGATTTGTTTAATTTTTCTAGACTATTTAAATCCAATTTTTTCGTCTAAGCAGGAAAAGGGTTATATAAAATTAAGAAAAACTCAGCAGCATTTTTATATCGATTGCAATAAAACTAGAGTGTATTATTATTCGTCAAGAGTACACATTATTAAAATCTCGTTATCAAACACGATACAAAATAATACAACTGCACGCACACGGTACACATTATATTGAAGAAGCAATGACTCTTGACTGGAAACAGTGGAATCAAATTCATTTTACGACGTAATAATGAGAGATGGGCAATGTATTATGGCATTTTATTCCGAGAAACGTAAAAACGATTTCCTGATTGGCACAGAGCAGTGACGAAAGACACGCTTTCTTGTCCTTTTTCCAAATGAATCAACAATTATTATTCGTCTCAACACATATTTGTACTTCTGACGGACGAATATGCAAAAATGTAAATCGTGAGCAATTGAAAGAACGGACCGTAGACTATATTCATCCGAAAAGTGTGACATCGCAGCAAAACTAACAATAAGATGACTGCAGCAATTAGACCAAACGGAAATTTTCCATGTTTCTCCTCCAGATATGTTTAGCAGCGATTTTTTTTTTTTATTGAATATGCAAGAGGGCTAGTCGACAATTGACTGGTTTTGTGCAGTAGCTCAAAATCGAAAATCAAGCAAAGCAATTGAATTAACAAACTAAGATCACTGTCAGGTCTCTATAAGCTGACGTCGCCATACTCCGAGTTCCACTTCTCGTACTGCACCAAACTCAGAGGTGACACGCTCTTCCGGATTCGCTTCAGGGACTCGGTGAAGTCTTGCAGCTTGATGTTGCGCATGTGTTTTGGGTCCAGACATCTCACTTGATCAGGATCAAGCTCTGCCAAATAAAAAAATGGTAAGTTGCTTAGCATTGGTTAAATTTTAAAGCACCTCTAATTGGACCCAAGGCCGCGTCCTTGGCCAAGGCTGTGAGGTCGCTACCGGAGTACCCCTCGGTGAGTCTCGCGAGTTGGGCCAAGTCTTTTTCGGAAAGAGGAGAGCCTTGCTTGGCCAAAAGCCTGCCCAGCAGCGCCATGCGAGTATCTGGTCCTGGCAGTGTCACGTAAACCCTCTTCGAGAATCTCCTGCAAGTCGGCAATATTAAAGAGTTGAATGAGGATTGGTGCTAAAATGCGATTATACCTGAGAGCAGCCTCGTCTAATTCTTGCGGCCGGTTTGTCGCTGCCATGACCAGAACCCTGTCCTCGGTGCTCGAGGGCAGTCCATCAAACTCAACAAGGAACTCGGTTTTCAGCCTCCTGCTTGCCTCATGCTCTCCCTCCCGCCTCTCGGACAGCAAAGAGTCTACTTCATCCACAAAAATGATCGATGGCTGAAAAATAAAGCAAGAAAAATTTATTATGAATGTCAAAGATTTGACAGTATTTTAAGCTGAGAACTGGCGGGAATTTTGTAACAGGGGCGTGGTTGCCAAGGAATTTTAAAAAAGAAGGCGTGACATGTGTCGCGGAGCGCGGGAAAATCGGCAAGCTGGGCGTTGATAATAATAATAATATCTTTATTGTCTTTTGGCGAGGTCTAATTATACGCCCCCCAATTGCAATGCACACACATAAGAAATATACACAAAAATCATAAATTTTGTACATATGCCATGAATTCATTCACCTGAATCATAAAATCTTTTTAGGTACAGAAATTCTTTCAAAGCCGAAACAAATTGCCCGTATCGCGGCTCAAGCCGTAGTGAAACTGGCAAAGCATTATACAAATTTGCAGCACTTGAATAATGCAGACATTTCTAGCTGACATTCAAAATTTTAGGTTTAACTACAATTTTCTGGCTTCCGGTCGTCATATCTCGCGATTGGGGTAAAAAAATTTGACAAACCCCAGCGTAAATCGACACAAAATTTATCTGATCTCAAAACATTTAGAGATCAAATACGAGCTGATCTGATAAATATCCTAGGACTAGAAGGATTTTGGAGTTTGAAAAACGTGATTTTTTTTAACTTTCTCTCTAATCCAAAATTTGCTATTTTCCAAACGGAGCCAAATTGAAGGGTCTTTCCTACTCCATCACATGAACTGGACCACCGCCGGTCTGGAAACCGATATTGAGATTTTTCGCGACCATAGAAAAATGAAAACAAATGATTTTCGGTTTTTTATCCTTGCAAGGCGCGTTAGGTGCCTGTGCGAAAATGTTTTTTTTAATTAAATTCGGCCGTTCATCTGATCGTCGATCACGAACACTCATCAGACAGATCTCGGACGGGACTTTGACCTGCGGTACCCTAACGACCTTTTCAGTGTACCCCGCGACCTGAGATTTGCTCCCAGGTCGGTTTTTCAGTTTTTTTTATCATCATATTTCAAACAGATCTTAAAAGTAAAAAAGTGGAACCTGCAGTTCTCTGGCTACGGCAAAGAGCGCCCTGACCAGCTTTTCGCCCTCGCCGACAAACTTGGAGGTGAGGCTGGCGGCGCTGATGCTGAAGAAAGTGGCGCTGCATTCGGCAGCCACGGCCCTGGCCAGCAGAGTCTTGCCGTTGCCTGGCGGCCCGAAGAGCAAGAGTCCCCTGGCAGGAGCCCTGAGCCCGGTGAAGAGCTCAGGGCGCAGCGCGGGCAGCACGACCATCTCCTGTAGGGCCTGCTTGGCCGATTCCTGGCCTGCGATGTCGTCCCACTCGACTGGGGGCCCGCCCTCCAGTATTTCGTCTAGGATCAGCTGCGCCAGCTTTGGGTCCA
The DNA here is from genome assembly GCF_949628265.1 of Cloeon dipterum. NCBI lineage: Eukaryota > Metazoa > Arthropoda > Insecta > Ephemeroptera > Baetidae > Cloeon > Cloeon dipterum. The sequence continues at coordinate 36,849,418 of NC_088788.1, read as the reverse complement.
CGCCCTTCAAGGACGTTTTTCTGGCCGCTGCAACGCGACCTGACGCTCCGTTGCCGCCGCTCGGCCGACGTCCTGGCGAATGTGATGGCCCCTGCGGTCAGATTAACGGTTTGAGTACAAACTAATTCATTTGCTTTGAAATTCGTTACATGATATGCTTCTAAAATGTAGCAAAGAGTGAGAGAAAAAAGTGTGAAGCTCACCGAGAGCTGCCGTTTGATGGGCGGAGGTGTTGAGTAGGGTTTGTGTTTCGCAGCCCCGCTGTTGGAGCCGGAGCCGTTGGTGTAGACGGGCTGGCGGGAACCCAGATTGCGGGGAAGAGTGCTGCTCCTCGCTGCCATGCCTGGAATGTTTTTGCGCCCAGCCGCGGTCAACCGCCTTCCAGAGGCTGAATGGAGCGAGAGCCAAATCGGTTAATCAAACACCACAGCAAATCAAGTGATTTTTCGACATGCGAATTAATCTATCAGAGATTCATTAAATTCATCGCACAGAGGAAAAGCAAGACGTTCTACGTTTATGTAAGAGCTAAAGATTTTGCAAAGAGGTTTATCAGCAGGCATTAGAGATTGGTGAAGTCCCCATCTGGTGCTCCTGTAAACTATTTAAATGACCTTTCGGCGAAAATGTTTAATTAATTATCTGCACTTGAATAAATCTAAAAATGCACGGTGCGAGTGTTTAAATTCTGGGATTTAATTCTACATTGTGAAACCAAACTAATGGCTCTGATTTTATTATTTGCTACACGTCAGAGTGAACAAAGGAGCGAAAACCATTCACTATGAAAATCTGCGATATTGCGTGACATGGGCTGGCTAACTTCCGTAAAAAAGGGGAGGCTGCTCACTATTCGCTAGTTGAATAAAATCTATTTCCTGGGCACCCACACCCATGCAGAATTCACGACAGAGACCAACAAACAACTCACCAATTTAGCAAAACGCGTGTAATCCCTTGATAGCAAAACAATTTGTACGGCAAGAGACGGTAGTATATAGGAACAGAGAAGAGTTAGAGTTTTTAATTAAGAGGGTGCAGTGAACGACACCAACACAGCACCAGCTTACTGTGCGATCCAAGGTTAGTTTTACAAAAGCGTAAGTGAAGAAGCCCACCGCATATGCTGAGATGCAATAAAATGACTGGGATAAATAGGCTCTTTAATTTACATCCTCGTTTTAGAAAGCAGTTTTGCACCACAGAAGCCAATTAATGATATAAAATTTCAATTTATATAGCTCTGCAATTTTATTTTTGGTAATGCCGTTCGATAGAATTTGGTCAATTCAACACGATAAGCCGAAAATCGGCGGAAAGCGGAAACGCTAAATCCGATACTTTGACGGTTTTTGGTCTAAACAAGAACGCTGGAGACCAATCAGAGAAGGGAACGGTTCTCTGATTGGACGAAGCGCTGCCCTAAAACCGAGACGGCAGCGCCACAGCGGTAGCGACAAAAGTCTGCCTTTTTGAGCCAATCAGAGAACTGCTTCCTTCTCTGATTGGTCAGCGGTGTTATTTTTGCACTTTTTGCTAGGATCGGACAGACCAACAGCACTTACAGACCCACTGAAGCCACATTCTTTTATTCTAATCGATTTCTGAGGGTCGAAATAGTTGGGATACTTTATTTTTCCGATTGAAATATTGTTTGTGACTTGCGACCAGAGGTGCAAAGCAAAACACACGTTGCTTTGGCGCGCGCAACGAATGAATCTTCTTTTAATCGCTACTGCACAAGCGTCTCCCCTCTGATGTCACAGCTGCCAATGATAGCTGAGAGGGGTGACGCTTGCGCAGAAGCAACCATAAGGTTCGCGGCAAAGCAACGTGCATTTTGCTTTGCCCTGCTCGCAAAACAATCTTCCGATCGGGAAAATTAAGTATCCCACTTATTTCGACCCTCAGGACTCGATTGGAATATATAAAAAATGTGGCTTCAGAGTTCAGTGGGTCTCTAAATACCGGTTTGTACGCATTCCCCGATTTTCAGGATGCCTCGTGTAGCTCTCAAGAATCGTTTGGCACTACCAAAAATGAAATTCGAACTGCAAAAAGCAACAAAGAGGTGTGAGACTAATTTACGTTCCGCCGCCATTTTTATCCCGTAATGGAGATGCGAAATACCTTCAGCAGGGGTAGTGGGCTGTGACCTCTGGGGGGTGGGTCTGAGAGTAGGGGCGCGAGGCGACTTGACCTCGGGGTTGCGGGTGGCGCCTGCGAGCAGCAGCTGCGGACCGGCCGAGGGCCTACGAGGGAAGCAAGTGGGCCTTTTTAGGGGCTTTTTTGTCGCGGCGACAGCCTCGGGATCGTCGGTCACAGCCAAGTGAGTCAGCATAACAATTTGCTCTGCAAAGAGAGAGACACACGACACGTACAAAGGTGATGCCGCCGGCCGCTCTCTGCGCGCACCCTCCACTGAAAGTGGCCCCGCGTTAATTGCTTACCTAGAAAGTCGAGCCGGTCCTTGGCCATCTCCAAGTTGGTCTTCATCTTGCCCTGCAGTCTCTGCGCCCGCTCCCACACCTCCCCTTTGCCGGCGCACTCGATTGCAATTCCCTTTTCCAGCTCGGCGATTCCTTTTTTGTACAGTTCCACCGCCATTTCTTTTTGTCCTGAAACAGAAGCAATCGGCTATTTCATTTCGAGAAAAAAAAAATATTTGAATTTAAGACACGAAGAACATTTCCTCGTCTTCTCAAAGACTTTTGCACAAATTAATGTGTGTAACAGATGATCAAACCGTTCAGCATGACCTTATTTGAATTTGGCCTATCAATTATGTCGCGAAGAAACCTTTAGGATGATTGAATTGGCATGTTTGCAATGTTTGCACGCGCCGATGCAGGACCTTCGTCACAGTTTCACATTTCGCATTTTATTAACGACTTGCTCGCAATGACATTGTACTTTTTCACACGGATCAAAGGTAATAATTGAAAGTAGAGAACGTGAGCAGTGCGTCTGATGGACAGCTCCACTGTAAAAATATATGTAGAACACGTAGAACACTAAACTTGCTAATCCAATCTCAACTACAAGGCGCATAAAAATTAAATTCTTGTGAAATTTACATTCAACACGCTGTTATGTATGACATTTTTTGTTTGAATTCCATCACATTTTCCTCGATTAGTTGAACCAATTTCAGGGAAAATGACCTAGTCCAACCGCACGTGCCGGAGAGTTTTGAACCATTTTTCACTCTCGCAACTAAATAAAGTTTGAAGCAAACATGCAGAGGCAATTAGACCATTTTATTTACCCACCCCGCCAGTCATGATTTCACGTATCGTTTTGCGTCGAAACAAGAGGCTCGGATGACGGCGTGTTCGCGTGCTTCATTGCAGGGTTGTATTAGATTACGCGCACGGCGCAAAAATCAATACTATATATCGGCAACTTTTATATACCCAGATGAAGTTTCCACCCCGATCAGCAAGCGTGGCGAAAAAAATCTCCAGAGAGCTATTTTCACCTTGCCCCGTGCTAATTGAGCGATTCGCGTGGCGTCAGCCAGTCATGCGAATTGTGGCAGCAAAATGCAGCACAAGTTTCAAGGATGGCATACGCGTGGGCCAAAAAGGAGGTCACCAAACTCTCGGCCAAATTAAATACGAACCCGCAACACGGAGTAGGTGAGATTGATGGCTCCGCTCTTTCATTACTAATAATGCTGAAACAGGTTAATACCGTATATTGGAATTTGTAATTTATTTTGCAATCTACCCTCGTTAGAAAAATATAAAAAATAAGCTTGTCTGTAATATTTTTACACAATACGGCACGCGTACCCTCTAACAACGAATGGACATAATTTCTTTTCAAAGAAACACGGAATTATTGCTCTTCAATACTTAAATATAGCTCAAATAAATAACTTAAATAGTGAGGAATTTGAACAACGACGACCAGTCCCATAATTTTATCAGCAAATACCTCAAATATTTGGATACATTTTTGGCGTTGCCATTCCTGCATGGAATGCATATTTTCGGATCCCTCTTTGCCTCACAACTCCATTCGTCCAACGAAAATGCTGCATGTAAGACCGCCTTGTCTTCTCTGCAAGTGTCCGACGGCGAATGGTGGTGTCCACCCGTCAAAAGTGGACAAGAAAAAACTTGACGTGCTTCTCGGACGAGAAGTGATTGATGACCATGTCCTGATTTGCTACTTTTGCATTTGGCAGACGCGGTAAGTTGTCTTTACAACTTTAAATTATTAATAATCGAGTTTGTTTTGTGAAGGTGCTTGGAAGAAGTCACGTCTTCAGCTTGGAGCCCGCGACAAATGCGTTTGGACAGCACAACCAAACAGCTGAGGAAGCATTATTTTGGTAGTTTGTTTGTTTCTAGATGTCCTAACTCGGTCTTACCACAAAATTTGTTGCAGCAAGTAACGTTCGTCAGTGTTACGTGAAATTGAGGCAAATTGATCTGCCCAGCAGACACGAGGGCAATGACCAGTTGATCATCCCGCCTGACTTCAGAGAAGCAGCCCGAATGTGCGTCAAGGCAGTTTACAAGAGGCCAAAGGAAGAAGACGGTTACGTACGATTCAAGTGCCTGTTTTGCACCAAGAATTTTACCAGCATGAGCCAGTACAAACTGCACGTTACAATTGACCATTCGCAATTTTCAATTGGCTGCCCTTCTTTCGGCTGCATTAGTTTCTTTGCCGACGAAGAGGAAATGAAAAGACACTATGATATTTTTCACAAGAAAGGCTTTGAGGTGACTCAAACCAATCCAAGAAGGAAACTGTATCAAACTACATTCTTCATATGCGACGAGTGCAATTTGTTTTTCTCGACCAGGGGGCAATTGAGGAAGCATTGCGCAACTGAGACACGCGAGCGAAAAAAACAACGCAAAAGTCGTCCAATCGTGAGCTGCGACAATTGCTATAAGCTATTTCAGTACGAAGGTGCGCTGCAAAAACACCGGCAACTTTGCGGACTGTTCAGCTGCTATGAGTGCTCGACAAGTTTCTACTTGCAGAAAGACTTGGACGATCACATGAGGAAAATTCATCCAGAGGTAGAAATTGTAATGCTTCCTTTTGAACAAGCCTCATTTTTGTATTGATGACGGAAGTGAAATGTTTCATTTGTGCAAATAAAATTTCAAATTATTTCTGATTAAAACAAATGTTGTTTTCTTGTGTAACTAAATTATTTTACGGGAAATTCTGCACTTTATTCTCTAAAAATCAATAGTGAGTGACCTTTTGAAACGCCTCGAGAAAGCAGTAGCCTGTCAATATTTAATTGGGCATGAAGAGACACAGCAGACCGAATGTTTCCACTCGGAGGCGGCGTGCTTGCATGCCTTCGCCCTCGGCCTTGCCGTGCAGCAAAGTAGGCCAACCCCAAAAACACCCTAGGGTGAAAAAGTAGTGCGTTACTCTGTGGGTCGGAAAAAGCCGGAGAGGCGGAAAAACGCATGAAAATTTCAAAGACATGCTGATTGCTCCAGCATTGCACAAGAAGTACAATTTTGAATACGTTTTATTTTATTAAACCAGCATGAACTTGTTTGAATTTAGCTTAATCCCAAAATGCATTTGAGTCGTTGGCAGAACGGACTCCTTTGTTGCCAATTTCTCATTATTATGTGATTAGTAATGGGGCACTTTGCTGCAGTCCGCTGTGGCAATCCACTTAGAGCGATTGAGTTATGCGACCCTTGTTAGTCTGGATGTGGATCAGGCGGAAAGCGTCTGTGGGCCTCGCTCCAAAACAAATGCTCGCGGAAGAAAAATAATTACTCAGACTTGGCACGAGCAGTAGCGCGTTTTTCCTGTTTTGACGGAACGAAAGAGAGTGATTTGCGATGCCGCAGACCCCATTTTTTCCCCGCTGCATCTCGCGGATCATTACGAATGGAAAAGCCAGTGATCAAGTATTCAGTGTGAGCTGCAAACTGCAAAGTTGGCCGCTACTTGGGCCCAAAGTTTCACGGCAAACATAGTTTCAATGGTGGGCGCATCTGCATGAAAGAAATTTTCCGCCAATAAGTTCACAATAAACACGAAACAGGCCAAGGATGTGCGAGTAAATAGAAGTAAATATCGTGCTCTATTCAGCAATGACGCTTTTTAGAGTGCAATAAAGAGCAAAATATGGTGTATATACCCTACTTTATTATGCTGCAGAGTTTCTTTCACGTTTGAGCCAGAAAATGAGGTACGTATTTTCCGCAGATTTAATCCGGTCAAGTTTGAATACATGCAATTTAATGCATCCTACTTCACAAGCCCTTTTTTGATCATTCTCAGGATTAAAAGAAAGTTTATTGTGCTTTTAGCAAATCCCATATTCAGATTCTTCTTAATATTTCACGCATTTAAAATTCTTCCCGCCAAATAAACCCTTGAATCCAAAGTAATAGTTTGAAAATCGATTCTTAAGGTTCGAAGTAGGTTCAGACTTCAGACCAAAAACCGCTAAAGTATAACGGATTTTTATGTTTCCGCCGAATTTCTGCACGTCGTGTCGAATTGCCGACAAATTGATTCGGCCGCCTAACCTAATGCGACCATCAGGAGTCGATTGTTAAAGTCAAAAATAAAATTTAAGTTCTTTAAGCTTGTTTAAAGGCTAATCAGGCCAAGTTTGAAACTTGTTTACGGAACGCCGAGGTGGCTTTTTCGATCCGCAATCAACAAAATTCTTGATGCTACCTCTCGGAGTATTGTTACTTGATGTAGTGCAGGTCATAAAGTAATAAAGATTAATAATAATAATTAGACCCAACAATTGACCCGACAGACACCGTGTTTCTAATCGCTTTTGACGTTAACAAATGGGTCAGCGGCGTCCTTGCCCCAGACACGCAACCCCGTCAAGGGTGGACGGTCTGGTCTATTCTCGGAAACGTTGTCTGCATTCCCAACTCGGTCAACTCACGTGTTGTTATGCCAATGTTTGAATTCTCGTCTGCACCACTTAGAGTCAACGAACTGCTGACAATAAGGGAGGAATGCACTCGCGGTGCAACAGTGCTCAACTGCGCACCGACTCACAAGGGCGGCTGCAACAGCCAGACCAAAATAGGAACAACAGCATCTTCTGCGACCTCGGGGGGGAAGCGAGTTTTGTTGCTACGGGAAAAATCATTGAGTCGTGTATCAAAATGCTGAAGATACAAGAAAATGTAGGGTTGTCGAATTTTAGATTTTCTGCAGCACGATTTCGAGCTATTTACACCCCCTAAACCGTTCAGCTGGTCAATGGAGGTTAAGACAAGTCTAACAGTGGGTAGTTTTTGCAATTTTGATAGTTAGAACCCGAGATTTGGAGTTGAAAATTTTTTCAAACCACGGTAAATTTGAAAAATTCGAGTTTTGCAGTGGAATTTCTCAAACAACACTCTGAAATTTTCAATTAAGCTCACACAAATCATGGGACAACTTTTAAGCACATTTTCAAAATTTTAATTAGAAACCAAAATATATTATGACCTTATCCTAGTGTGATTTTCTAGTCCTATTATGATTTTCTAGTGTAAATTTTGTAGAGTTTGCTTGACGTGATGCCAATTTTGTCCTCCGACCCATGAAAACGATAAAAAAATACTATTTTGGGCAGCAAAAAATATTTCGAAAGAAAATCAACAAATTTTTTTCGAAAAAACAACAATATGTATTATTATATTCCTGCGGTATTTAAAATTTGTCATATCATTAAATTACGACAACACCATATCACCTCTCTTTCAAACGAGATAAATACGCCAAATAATATAGCCAAAAGATTACAGCAACCATCTCGATATTGCCGAAAGCTAACGAAAAACGGAATAATTAGTTAAATTTGCCAACATATTGGTACGAGAAACGAGAAGGTGCAGCCGAGCACATAAAAGTGACAGCCGGCAGAAACAAATAAGGCAAGAAGCGTGAGTCATGAAGTGAAGCAGACTCATTAAACTTACCTTCGTTCTCCTCGTCGAACTTGAGCGCCTTGGAGATGTACTCGAAGGCCCGGCGGTGGTGGCTCTTCTGCTTGGCGAGCAGGGGGTCGCCGGGCCCCGGGCCGGTGGGCTGTCGGGGCAGGGCCATGGACGAGTACTCCTCAGGGCCGCACGGCTGCAGGTAGGCGGCGTCGTCGTCTTGCTCGTCGCGCGGGATCACCACTTCGACCGGGGAGCCAGCGCGGGGCCGATACACAATGCGCGATGTCGACGAGTAAATGTAGCCGAAGATGACGTACAGCTGGTAGATCAGGGTGCGCAGCACGTTGAACAAAATAATAACGGGAAAAGAAACGAAATACAAGTTCTTTTTGTGCACGGAACCACCTGAGTGGCTCGCTTTCTCCTCGCCAGCTGACTTCTTGGACTTCTTCGTCGGACGCGGGCTGTTGTTTTTGTTGTTACGGTTCATGCGGTCGCCGCCACTCTGCGCATGGGTAATCAGGGTTAGTATTGCGGACCGGACAACGTCCAACATCGGGCACACTTACAAGTCGTGTGCGACTCCATCGCTTTTCATCTCTTCGCCCTTTGCTTTTCTCAAGCACAACAACTGGAAAGTGGAAACTGCAGTTTGCAAGAGTGGTGGTCGAAAATGATATACATACCGGTGTGTTTATCATACCGGTTAATTTGGGAATTTTTTAGAATTTCTGCGCATACTGAACCGTCTTAACCATCTAAAATTGAAAAATCCATATTTTCAACCTGTAAATTGAAAAAAACCGGGGATATGATCAGAATTAAGGAAAAATAATTTTTTTGCTAAATACAAAAACCGGTTTTTTGCTCTAAGAACAGCAAAATCAAGACCAGCAGCTCCGCCATGTTAATACCATAACCAGACACGCCTTCTTGTGACACAGCATCGCATTAAGTCTGAAGTTCAAGATGGCGTCTCAGCCTGTCCTGGTTTATAATGTCTTTTATTCGCTCGAGCCAGTGAGGCCACCTGCATGCATCGGCTAGAACTACCAGCACTCATGAATGGAAAATAAACACAAAAGGAAACAGCTGGCGCCGACGACCTGACGTCTATGGTGTGTGGCTGCTGCTTCGCGAAGGGTTTCCTGCCGAAAATCAATGGAAAATAGGTAAATTCCGGCGGTCAGCCACTATTGAAACGCCTCTTTCGAGCGTGACAACGAAACCGGCGCGAATTTCGGTCCGGTGTCGATTTCGCATGCACGCACTCCTGGCCGTGCTTATTGATTTGTGAGATTTGCGGCCACCCACGTACATTATACTTACATATTATCCACTCTGCATTGTGTGGCTGGCAAGGCTTTGTTCCTCGTACATAAGAAAACTTGATACTCTTTTTTTGCCCTTGTAAGAGCTCCCCGAGAAAGTATTGAACGTCAAGTGCAGGGCTAAATTAAAATCGATCTCTTTCTTTGTTTGCAGCATAAAAATCCACCAAGGCGCGGTGGTTTGCACGGAATGTGATCTTAAGGGTGACATCACCATTGGCAAAAACACGGTCGTCCACCCGAAGGCGCAGATCATCGCCGAGGCCGGCCCCATCATCATCGGCGAAAATAATTTGATCGAGGAGCAAGCCGCAATCGTGAACAAGTAATAAATTTTTAACTGTCTTATTCGATTTATAACATTTTACTCTAGATTCCCTGCAAGCCAGGAAAGTACAGGAAATGCCACTGTGATGATTATTGGAAATAACAATGTTTTCGAAGTCGATTGCCACTCAGAGGCGCTGAAAATAGGAGACCAAAATGTCCTTGAATCCAAATGTAGGTTTTTTTAACTGAACACTCGAGGCTTTAATATTTCAAGCAGGTTTAGTCGGGCGAAAAGTGGAGCTGACGAACGGCTGTATTGTTGGGGCGCATTGCCGTCTCGTGAGTGAAGAGTGTCTGCCGGAAAACACTGTAATTTACGGAGACAACTGCAGTCGGCGCCAACAAGCAGACAGGCCGCCAGTGAGTCGAGCATTGAGTTGTCGAGACGCTCGTTACAATTTGAAATCCACAGCCGCAGACGCTGCAAATCGATTTCCTGACCAAAGTACTGCCAAACTACCACCACCTCTACAAACCAAACCTGAAAGATTGAAGCCAGCCCTTCTACACCATTTGATGCAATCACGAAAATTAAAAAAGTGTTCCGTAAGACGACTGTAATCGATAATTCAGATGATTGATGACGAACCTGCTAGGAATTAATCTCATAATTTATTTTAAAATGTATATCGTATTTCGTTTCATATTTGCCAAAGTGCATTTGTCATTAATTATGATTAAAATGAGTTGAATACAATCAACTCTATGCTTATCACTTAACGCCACGTCAATGCCATTTCTGAAAAGATAAAACCGAAGATAACAAACCGATCCTTGCGTCGAATTTGTCATTCTGTCGATCGGTGATAAGTCAACACAGTCAGAATTGGAAAATGCGCCTCCTGATTGCGTTCGTTTTGGTGATTTGTGCTCTGCAAGTGGACGTCACGTCTGGTAAGTCTTCACTTATTAATAGTTAAGCTGAGATATTTAGACTTCTGAGAATCTTTTTCTGATGAAATGAGAACAAATTTATGGCCCTAAATCGTTTTAAACCTGTCAAATTCGTGTAAAACCAAATATTTTGATTTGCTGAATTCATGTTCAATTATGTTTAACAGGTTACCATTCTAGTTCAATCCTAAAATTGCGTTTGGTCTGCTTTGAGGCAGAAAAATTTATAACAAAAATATTTAGACGAAAATTTCAGCGATAAATCTGCCGTAACAAAAACTTGGTTTGTCGTAGCTCTAGAATTTCATTTTTGACAGTGCCAATCGATTTTTGAGTAAGCTGAATCATTTTATTTCAACTCCTCTCGATGCCAAAAGCCGAAAATTTAAAAAACCGTGTTATTTTGGCGGTTATTGAACCACACCTAAGCAATAAGATACGTCACAAAAACACCCGCGACCAATCAGAGCAGAGAGTGGTTTCCTCTGATCGAGACAGCAGCGCCACCAAGCCACAAGCCTCGCTGCTGGCTGCCACGCCTGCCACTGTGTCGCCAGTGTCGCCACGCACCACCGTCTCGAGGCCAGCGCCAACCAAAGAACCTCTATCCCTTATTCTCTGATTGTTTGCTTTACTTAAAATGTAAAAGTTAATAGTAAGGATAATTAATTTTCATTTTTTCCTACCATAACAATTTTAGGACAATTTGGACAGTTCTTTTCTCAAAACTAACACAATTTTTCGAAAAAAAACCTTTTATGTTTCAAATAGGCCTCAAGTGCTACGCATGTGTACAAAACGGAATCAAGGGGGACAGGAAGTGTGAACTGTCAGCGAAGGATGTGCCGAATGGAGTCGTCAACTGCAACAAGAAGTACTGCGTCATCAGAAGGATCGAGTACGTCGATCAGGGAGGTGAGGGACAATCCGCAAAAAATGTCATCACAATTTCTTTTCTAATGGCCCCATAAATCAGGCGCCGTGTTTTCCTTCTACCGTGGATGCGAGCAAAGTCCAGACTTCATAAACTCCGAGGTGACCGACTCGCAGTTCAAGACCTACTTCCGTTCTTGCACCACAGACCGTTGCAACGACGGCAATGGCATTTCAAACGGCGCCGGCGGGGGTGGATTTGGAGACGACGGGGGTGGTAGTGGGGCCCTTTTGGTTCCGGGAATCGGTGGCGGTGCAGCGTCCGCTTTTTCTTGCCCAATTGCGATTATTTCTTTACTGATCTTCTTGCTGATAAGATTTGCATTGTTCTAGACGTAGTCAGTACATACTCTAATATTTATTAAATCAGGACTGTGTTGCAATAAAAAAGTTTTAATAATGTAGTACTCTTTAATTTTAATTAAAGAAGTTCCATTCCCTCTTTGACTTTTTCTTTTTTTCACTTATTATTTACAAAAATATATAGCTGCATTGATGGAAAATAAATCGAAATCTCCAATTTTTCCGTCAAGCGATTGTATTGAACAAAAAATCAAAAGCAGATTAATCCAAGGAATGATGCGGCAAAAGGCATTTTAAAAATTACATGTAAATAAAAATTAGAAAATGAGGAAAATCATAATGCAACTCTTTTTATTTGTAATTTACAACCTCTAATATGAGTGCCTCCAAATAATAATTAGGAAGAAGCTTTGGCAGTTGCGATATTTGGACAAGAGCGAATGGTAACGTCGATCTGGTGGCAGTCAGGCAGGCAGGGTATTTAGGAGGCTGTTGAGCGTCGGCAAAGCCCGCAGGGGCAAGGCAGGTCGTTCACTTTACCACACAGCTGATGAAGGAAGAGGTTCTGCCTGCCCAACTACCTGTTAGGCAGTCGGTAGGCCGCTGTTGACTCGAGCGCAGCGCACACTCGCCGCCGCACACACATCCCAATCGCGCGCCTGCTTGAGCCACGAGGAGAGAAGAGCCCGCCACCCACATGCACAGCGGCTCCACACTCGAGAAAGCAGGTCTTGGACTGTAACAACCACCCCTTCGTCTCCTCCACACCGGTGAGGAATATAAATATATAGTTTTTTGTGTTTTATAAGCACGGCGTTCTCACGCTATGATTAATCTGCGCGCGGCATTTTTTTTTCTTTAATCGCAAGACGCGGCTGAGGCAGACAAATTGCACGAAGTTGTACCGCCGGCAGGAGGCACAGGACGTCTTATGAAACATCATGTCACGTTTCATAAACACAAAGGGCGAAGGGTCAAAGATCTCAAAACTCGTTTTCGAATATTTCTCGTTTCGCATAAATTCAATTGAGCATTGATCTCAGCCGTAATTTACCGGCTAACAGATGTGATTTAATTTGCACTTTACGCCTTGTTGATGTTAATCGAAATACCTGAAATGCAATTTAAGACGAGTGCGCTGGAAATTCTCTCTCTCTCTCTCTCTCTCTCTCTCTCTCTCTCTTCGCGCCGCGCGGTCAGGTATGCGATGCGCTCGGAGAAAGAGCTCGCTCGTTCGCTCGCAGAGGCCTATTTATTTATTATTCGCGCAAAGCACCGGTATATTTGTCTTTTGCTGACCTCCTTTCAACCTGTGACCACAGCACTGGGAATGAGTCACTCACGAGGAAGATATCCCACAATGCGCATTATGAATGCATCTTTCGCCGCCGGGGAATGGGGATAATAATTAAAGCCTTATTTCTTGACATAACCTACTGCGCGCGCCACAGCAGTTTTGCCCAGTTTCAGCTCGAGTTGCGTGAGTCGTGTGGCAATATCGCGGTTGTATAAATAAAAGTGTGTCTTCATCAAATGGATAAATTGCCCAAGAAAGCATTAAAAGTGGAAAATATGGCTTATGTTTTAGATTAAAAAACCTAATTTGTAATTCAGACTTTTTTTTAAAGAAATAAATATTAATTAATAGGTTAATCAGTAACAGTTCATTTAAAGCCATTAGGGAATCGATTAGTTTTAAAGTGAATTGCAATAAGCAGTTGATCCATAATAAACAATTTTTCTCTAAAAAAGAAGCTTGCTACAGTAAAAATTCAATTTTTCCAATTTTCTCCAAAATTTCCAGCGCTTGACTACAATTTCTTAGCAGATTTTGATTCCTCTCGTCGAGATCTATTCAACAGCGTATGACACCTTTTAAGGAAAACTCTTTATTGTGAAATAAAATAGGATTTCAAGTAAGGAGACAGTCTACGCCATTTGAAAAGCATGCTAACTTCGCAGCCACTTTTCTCATCAATTTAAAGGCTAAAAATATCAGTAAAAAACGTCAAATTTTACGATTTCCCGTGCTGTGCAACACTCCTTTTTTAATTTTTTTCTGGAAGCAACGCCACAAATTCAAAATTCCCGCAAGTTACACCCCAACCCTGCACATGGAATCCAGTGGACGTGTTTTATACTGCAAAATCAAATAAATTAATCTATTATTTCTCGTCTATAGTGGAAAAGACAGAAACGGCTCACAGAAAGGCAATTATAAAATAAATAAAGAGTGCAACGAATCCTAATTATTTGAAAAACAAAAACCTTTTCAAGTAAACTGTGGCAGCCGAGTTGGACTAGATAGCACTTGAATTGAGTGCCGGGCACCATGCACCGAGTGGTGAGAGAGGAAAGGCTGTATCTCGCATTCATTTGAGCTCGCACTCTCTCGCACGGCAGCTAGCGCGGCCCTAACGGGATCACTTTGCCATGCGCCATGCGGTGAAGACTGACTGTGAGGAGTAATACGCAAGCAAATGAGCTTACATGCGAGGCGAGTGACCAGCGGCGCAGGCAGTTCGATTCATTATTCAGATGACAAATTATTTAGCCGAAAGTGTGCCGCCTAAAAATGACAAGGCAATTAACGCGCTCATTGTCTTGCAACTAGGCTAATGCAATCATCTGCAATGACTCTTTTTTCGTCCGCGCGTCCGCGTGGCGAATTTGATGCGCTGCTCCAAATCTGCTGCCTGGAATACGAAATGAATGGGAAAATCGTGCCGCGGCAGATGGACAATTACGCTGCACATTCGCGGTGGAAGAATCACTCGAAAATGCTCAAAAATTGTGGGCCTTCCCAAGGACGCTTGCTCTTATTCCGTCGGACGCGTCATTCGCGCAAATTGGCCTGGAAGAAGCATTGCTTTATGAAAATCATTACCTTTTTATAAGAAACGAAGTAGAGCAATTTGACAAAGTTCGCAGTCATGCAAAAACTTTTCGCTGCGGACAGAATCGCTTTTCTGGTCCATTTACTGCGTGGCACAACACAAAGATAAATAAAAAGGACCTGCCAGATGAAACGTGCACGTCGGCCGGCCGGCCTGAGCATAATTGAATTATTGTTGGAGTGACAGAAGACGCTGCACGGATGCGGCAGACGTGCCAGAGACAAAAGTGAGATGAACGGCCGCGCGCTTTTGGTGGCAACGACCCGAAAAACATTATATATTAATTGCACTTTGGCACAGAGCAGAGAAAGTGAATGACACACAGCAGCTGGACCAGTTTCGGTACCGGTACCGGGGCACGAAACAAATAGGAATGATTCATTTCTCGCGGACGCGCATCCTCCTTTCCATGCCGATGGCTCGTGAATAATAATCCAGAGAAAGCAAAACTTTCTGCATTGTGCGTAATGCGATTATATCATTGCTTTCGTATTGAGCAGGGAGACGCAGATTGTGACGTCAACGCAATCCCATTGATTATTTCCTTGAGTCGTATTTTTTGTATGCTCAAGCGCAATGACTAACTAAACAATCCAGAATAGATTTGAACGGACAAAGCTGCGAAATTACCCGGCACTGTCTCTCTCAAAACAATAAAAATTTAAATTGCCTAATACCCCCTGTAAAGTCCCAACCGCGCAAAAACCTGTTTTGTGACGCAATGTTTCTCCTCCCGTGTTTTCGTATACACGATTTTTAGAGTTTGGCGTATTTCAGACGGAAAGGCCCATTTTAGAGCTGACGCAAAGAAAAAAAATTCAGAAACCCCTCAACTCCCATTATTAATTTTTTTCTCCGGTAAAATGGGGTTGGAATCCGCTGTCATGCAATGCGTGAGCTGCCTGCTATATATATATTTATAATAAGGAAAGATTTCGCTCCAACTCTCGTCCATTTTTTCCCAGCTAAAGATTGAAATGCGTCGAAGTGTATACAGTTATTGAGTGCTGCTCATTATCCAGACCGCTACTATCATGTCGACGGCAGCAGCACGAGTTGGAAACCATTATTGTCCTGGCTGCAGCAGCATGCAGGCAGGCTAATCTGCCAAATCATGCCAACAACACGACTCACAATTTGTTTCTCATTTGCCGGTTTTGTCGGCGCGAGACACCCTAGCTGCGAAATGAAAACACGCTATTTGTCATATCGCGCATTTCCTGCACTTATATAGAGACTAATTAATTTATGCGTCACACTTGCATGGTACAGAGAAAAGTTGTCTTTGCAAGAAAAGGCAGGTGTTAGTCAGCGAGAAGGAAGGAAGGTGCATATTTGGGGAAACAGCCAGCGGAAAATGAGGCTAAACCACATCTCGGGTCCCGATCGCAATTTCCTGCGCTCCAAATGGTGCACACGTGTACAAGCAAGATTTTCCTGTTTTATCAAAAGCAAAAGTGCACTCATTCGAATTAAAACATAAATAAGAACGAGCTAAGAGGCGATAAAACGGACAATATTTGTAACTGATGTTTAAGAGGAAAACCTTATTTTTACGGTGTACTGGCCATCAAATAAGCTCAAATTATTATTTTTTAGTACTGATAATCGATTATATCTGCAAAACAAGTAAATTGATTTGGATTTTAGCTGAAAATCTTAGATAAATGTCCAACTTTACGATTTTCAACCTCCTCCAGTGTTGGCTGATCACTTTATCCAAATTTGAAAAAAAAATCAAAGGTTTTTTTAACAGTTAACTTGTGGAAATTGATTATTTATCTTTTTAAATGGCTTATCAAAATAAATAAATGTTGAAACAGTTGCATCCAAAGCGAGACCAAACCTCTCTTGTCTTAAATGTCAAGGCACGCACTTGCCGAAATTGGCGTGACAGTATACAAAAATGTTTGTCTGCGCATCCGAGAGTGCGAAGACGCGGTTGACCTGAACGAAGGTGAAATGAATTTGGTGTGTGAGAATATTTCGGCCGCGCGGGCGGCTGGCGCATCAAATTTTTCTGCTGCTGCAATCGGAAAGGATGCGAAGGTGCAATGACACTGGCGAATAACACACTCACACTCGAACACTTTAAAAATCATCCTCCCGTCCGTCGGCGGCGCGAGAGCAGCGCATTCATTGTTCTCGCACTCGCGAGTAAAAAAGGAGCAACGTTCGCGTCCTTGAGACCTCGCGCGCAAAGTGGAGTGGCATTGTCCTCGGTTCAGTTCCACCCTCGCGCTTCACTGGCTTTCGCTCTCAGGAGCAACCAACTTGCGGCCGCAGCTTCTCCTCTCATGCAAATAATATGGCTGCGGAGAGTTCGACGCGCGATTTTTCGGCAAAAGCAGGGAAGCCGCACAGACGCCAACGGCGCTTTAATCAAGTTCCATTTCTGGCTGTCCATCGAGAAATTCTTTGGGGGTTTGACATTTTAAGAAACATTTTTCAAAAATTTTCCTGTGAAAATGCATTAAAATTAGCAAATATTCCAATCAACTTTTAATCTTCAAGGCTTAGCCATTAGATCCAAAAGATCAGGTAACTGCATCGTGATAAACTACAACTTTACCGTTTCTTAATTGTAAGGTGCCTCTTTTGAAGGGCAAAGCTGCAATTTAAATGACCGCCACAAATCCTTGATGTCTATATGGAATTGAACCTCATGTGCTGTGTTCTTCCCTTACGCAGATTTATCTCTGCTAAAGAATCGCGAGACAGGTGCTATTATAAAGTAAGAACTTCTTGGCTTATCACAAAGGATGCCGAATAATTCCCCCCCAAAAAAAACGAGAAGCGCAAAACTCGTCTTAACCTTGCTGCCAAAAAAGAGTCTGTGCAAACACATAATAAAACAACTAAACGCAGCCCCTGGAAGGTAAGGTACAGCGAAAAGCCGCCAGGCTGTCCCCCCCCCTCCTCCTCCTTCCTTCGCTTCCACTCATGTCAGGCCGGCCGAGAGCCGCGTGTGCACAGCCAGAGCCGCAGGTACCGGGTTCAAGCAGTCGCTTCTTCACGATGGACGAGTCAAAACCTCCGTCCGCTCTGCTTGCAGACCGCACCATGTCGGAGGCGCGCCAGGGCCGCGGAAGCCTCCTGCTCGTCTGCACGATTGTCCTGCTGCTGGCGGCCACCACCACCGGCTCACCCCTCGGACCCTCGCATCCTGCCTTGGCGCCAGGTGAGTGCACATCTTATTTTACTCTTCAACTATAATTACACTCCGAGCGTTTCCGGAAAACCACTTTTTACGCCAGATCGGAATTGCACTTGTCTTGGCTTTTTACTTGCAATTATTTTCTGACTGGTCAAAAATGGAACGAAATGAGTGCGGGAAGCGTGACCCGCATTAATTTCACTCGCGATGAGCCGCCACACTGATTCATACGAGTCGCCAAGTGCGGTGAACCCGCCCGCGACTATTTGCACTCACTTGGCGCCTAGAGAATCAGACACACATCCCAATTTTGACACGGGTGTGAACGCACCGGCTTATATTCGCTGAATAATTAGCACATAAGGGTCACAATCGCAAATGACAAGCACGAGATGATTATTTAGTAGTTTACGGGACCAATGCGGAAATTTTGCAATTAAAGGGATCAGTAAAATACATATTCCGTATGAATAGGGAAAAGTTTTCATGCTAATCAAGCGGCGAGCACTGTTTCCTTATTGAAAATTATAAGGGTTTATTTCACCAGGAAGGAAATTTAGCAAAAAAATCGCTGAATTTTTTAAGATATTCTGCAAAAAACAAAAGATTAGTTTCATGTTAATTGGTGTCCTGCAGATATCTTCTAGAGTGTTTCATTTAATTTAAAATATTTTGTTTGGTCTCATTAAGATTTTTTTAAATAAAGTCGACCCAGATGATTAGAATTAGAAAGGCCACACGTACGGCGGAGACAATCGCGAAACCGCGCTGTGATTTGTGTAAAGTTGTCAGTGGCCCGCGCGGCGATGAGAGCAGCAGCTCGCGGAGAATTGATAACAAAACGACAACAAATAGGATGTAGGTCTGTAGGTGTAAAGAGCAGGAAGAGTTGGCTGCTGGCTCGCGATCGATCTGCATGCGTCTCACATACACGCCTTCGCTTGGCACACGTTCCTTTTATACAAATTGAAATAATGCGCGCGACGTCGTCTTCATTTCTGGGTCACTGAGACAACGAGCCTCTCGTCACAATTAAACCGCCAGCGATTCTCTCTTTCCTCCATGCAAACACTCTAACCGCGATTGTTAATGAATATTTACAAGAAAACACCACCCGAATTGTTTTCTTTATGCTCTACAAATCCCATAGCGTAATTACCAAACAATGAAATGGAAACTTTTTCTTCTTTGCTGCACGCCTCATTTGTTTTCCAATCGGAGATGGGAAGTTTTTGTCTACGCTGGGGTAAACCAAAGCGAAAATGGGTCACATTTCAGTTGTGGTTTGATGACGTAAAGTGCGGTGCGCATCTATTGTTAGCAGCAGGCATTCATTATCTCTTGACGGAAAGCAAATCTGACTTTTTTAAAGAGTGCTTTACTTTATAATTAATACTCGAGGCAGGCGTAATTCCACGAACTACGCAACGAGAGACCCTCTGAACTCGAACAAAGAAAAGGTTATAGTGAGGAGGGCAATAAAGTTTCGGCAGCAGTGATTTATAAAAAAAATACACACAATAAAATTCGAGGAAGTCGGAATATAGGCATCAACACCGGAGATAAATGCAACTGAGTGGCTTTTATCGCTCCATTATCACAAAAAGAGGAGGAAAACAGTCTGCCGACATTTGAACCAGAGACCGAACAACATGAAATTAAAATAATTATGACGAGAAATACGTAGTTTGGATCACGAGCAGGTAGAAAGGGCGCGTTTTCTGTATTAATATATATGAAGTGTGTAGGAAGAGGAGGCATCTGGCTGCGCGGCTCTCGCGGGTAAGACAATCCCGTTACCTCATGTATACAGAAGTCGTGGATGCCAGGCAAACGCAAGCCTTTCTGCTCTAAAACTTTGGCCTTGAACTGCTCAGGCTGCCGCGGCCTGTGTGACGAGAACAAACCGACGACAATAATTATTAACTATACACTTACCATCACCGCGTGCTGCCGACCAACGCAATTACCTGCAGTTCACGTGCAACTTTGTGGCTCGAGTCGAGACGCCGGACGCCAAATCCCGACCGCCGGCCACGCCGCGTTACTGCACCGCACGCCATATCCGTCCGACCAAGAGTGATTAATCCGATATTTTTGGTAGGCGCATTCCTCTATGATCCGCAGTTTTAGAATAAAAAAAAATTGCTAACAACGTTCTAGGTCGTCATTTCAAAGATGATAACTATGCTGGGTATGGAATCTAAAATTAAATAAATTCGCAGGGATCAATCGTGATATAATAAAGAAACGTGAAAAAATTATCCTTTCGAAACCTTGGGATTTATTGGATGGTGCACGGAGCACACGGACAAAAATCCAAATATTTACAAAAGCTTCGACTTGCAAAGTCATGAAGTTTTGTTGCACAGCAACTAAAGTACAGAGAAGAATTCCCCTGGTTTTTGTTGAAAAAAAGAAAAAGAAAAATACGCAAGAACCGGTTGAATGATATGCTCATCTGTCATGTTTGCGAACTAAAATGACAATCGCGGTGTAAATCGTGGGAGCAATTCCTTTTCCGCTTTTTGCTTTACTTTTTTTTACAAACTTCCGTGAGAGCTACTCAACGATTAGGATTTAGCTGTGCCTGAACTCAATTATAGTGTTGTTTTACGGATTCGTCATAGCGATTTTGGCCAGAGGTTGATGACATTTTCTCTAATCTGTGTGTCCTCACGCAGTTTATGTTAAGCCTCGCCTGTCTTAATCATAAGAAATAGATTTTATCATAATACGTTTTATTATTTCTGAACAGGTATTACACGCCAAGAAACGTCGTATAGTTTTATTATGAAAATGTCGTATCTGCAACAAATTCGATAAAATTCTTGCGTGACTGCTCGCATTGGAATTTTTAGAAACAAAAGTTTTACGGTACCCGCGCGGCGATGCCGAAGAAATGAGTCAGTTTGGGGAGAGTATAGTGAGAAGTACTGCTACAAAATGACCAGAGGCAATTCGTCCGTCAATGCGAATATATGCCTGCTTTCATTTCCCATTGGAGCGGCGGACAGAGTGGGTGTGAAATGAAATGTGACCAGCTGCGAGTGCGTGGAAAGCAGCGAGTCCGTGAGAATGATGCCCAAAAGTTAACTGCAAAAGGCTAACGGATTATCGGCTGAAGCCCGTGAGAGTGATGGGCCACACTCATCTCAAACTTACAAAACGGTTTCCCTGTTCTTATAGCACACGCCGCGTGAGCCCAGCAATTAGAAATGATTCTTTAATGAGAGTGATTCGATAAAAGAAGTCACGGGAATTGATCTGAAAATCGAACGGGACCTGCAATGTCACAGCAATTTAACTCGTCAGCCGAGAAGCAGAAAATTGCTGTGATTGTTTCATTAAACGAAGCAAACACGCCGGGCGTCAGTTCGTTTAGCAGAAAATTTGGCGCGGCTCCGGTTAATTGTGCATGAAAAAGCAATTTAAACGCGGATTTTGACCGATCGGAAGATAAATTTAACTTGTTCTAAGAAATTTTCGCAAACGATTCATTGAACTTTCTGCTGCGCGGAAGAATTGCAAAGGATGTTGATCTCCATCTAACCTCGCCGCCGTTGGGGAATTTTTCTCAGGATCGCACCTCCTATTAATAAAAGTGTGGTGCATAATGCAAGAAGTCATGGGAGAGGAATGATTCAGAGAAGAAAGAAAGTGAACCGGACCCAAGGAAAGGGAAACTTCTCACACTATTCACTCCGAAACAAACGCACTGTGAATGACCCTATACGAACAGTAGCGCACCCTCTTATGGCAAAAGCGGATTGCCAACTTTCTAATATAATAAACACACACACACCACTCATCAGGTCCGGAATAAGTTGTAAATTTTGGCGAGACGTTTTCAGAGTGGCGTAGGTTGTGCGATAATCGCCTCACTTTTCTTTCTGGTTGCACCTTTTGCCGATCTGCCGGTGCAGAGGCGGGCGGCCCTGTACCCGAGTTTCTCCGACGGTCTAGGGCGAGGTCGCTACTCGCAACACCCACTTTAACCTAGTGGCATACTGACGCCACTGACTCACTCGCAGGTCACTCATCTCTTTGTCGCTGGAATTTCCTCGCTTGCTTTCACCGGAAAACTTTTACTCGGACACGACAACCCTCAAAGGAGTTGCTGGTTGAAAAATACTTCCTAGTGCCGTTATTGATGGATGGTTCTCGGCATCAGTTGCAGAAATTAGCGGATTTTCAATAAATATAAAAACGAAAAGCGCCTGCTTACTAGCCGTTCACTGTTAATCGCTTCAGAAATAACGTTTCTCACGCGTATTACGGTACATATCTACACGTTTGAAAACTCTGCGTCCAGCTGCGAATGAATGGATAATAAGTGCGTTTTTACTGTATACTTTATGATTCATTAAACACTCTTGACTGAGAAGCTGCGTCTAGCCGAACTTTTTTTTAATCCGAGTCAATTGATTGCGTGCGTCCCGCTATAATGGTATCAAATTACCCCGCCAGCAATTAAGTCGTTTCCCTTTTCTCCGCGCTACACATTTAATCCTAGATCAATGACCACTAGACTTGTATAACATTCCTCTAACCGCAGGCTGAAATCCAACCAAGCCGCGGCAGTGTTTAATCAAACTGTTTCTTTTATCGTGCTGACAATGAGTTTAGAAGTGGTTTTCCGGATACATTTTTTTAATTTTCAGGCATCTTGAATACTATCCTTTCACTGGTTTTGACTCTTGTTTTCTTTCTTCCAGGTAACTTCGCGAGAAACATTCGCAACCTGGAGTGCGTTTCGCGCAAGACTCAGGAGAAGGGTACATGCATGTTCGCGCTTTCCTGCATAAAAATGAATGGCACGCATTTGGGTGTTTGCGTGGACCGCTTTTACTACGGCAGTTGCTGCAAACTACCCGAACTTCAGCACGAAGTTGACCTCGGTGGCGGTGACACGAATGACCTCACTCAGGTCGTCAAGAAGCCAGTGACGGCAGCCAACGTGGTCGAGACCAGCACCACCGCAGCGCCGGCACCCACCAAAGCGTCCACGGTCAAGCCGACGACCACGACCAGGAAACCCTCGACCACGACGGCCAAACCGACCACTGCGGCCAGCAAGCCGACGAATGCCGCGACGAAGCCGACCACATTCTCGCCGCCGAGGAAGCCGGCGAACGCGACCTTGACCGCCAAGCCGAGCAACACCACCAAACCTGCCAAACCGGTGACGATACCGCCCCCGACCTACCCCTCAACCGCCAAGCCCGCCACCACCGGCTCCAAACCGAGCTCAACAAAACCAGTCTCGACCAAACCGACCACCCCCAAGCCTACGACGGTCTCCAAACCCTCAACGACGGCATCCAAGCCCTCGACGACGGCCTCCAAACCTACGACGGCCTCCAAACCTACGACGGCCTCCAAACCTACGACGGCCTCCAAACCCTCTACAACGGCATCGAAACCCCCGACAACCCCTTCAAAGCCTTCGTCCACAACGCCAGCGAAGCCAGCGCCAACGAAACCAACCACCGCCGCCACCAAACCGCCGGCCAAACCGGCGTCCTCGACTACCACGCAGAAGCCAAAACCAACCCCCTCTACGACGGTCAGCAACGAAGTGTCCACCGCGGCGTCCGTCTCTTCAAAGCCCTCCGTGGAGGCCGTGGAGGAGGAGACGAACGCGGTGTCCGGCACCCAGAAGCCGGCAGCCAGCAGCAAACCCACCCCGCCGACCTTCCCCACGTCGACGGGCAAGCCGACCCCCTCGGCCAAGCCCACGCCGCCGACCTTCCCCAAGCCCGCGTCCACCCAGAAGCCGACGTCGCCGACGAAACCGGCGCTGACCTCGACCGCCAAGCCTGTGGTGACAACTGCGAAGCCAGCCAACGTTACCGGTGAGTAAAAAAACGCAGACTGATGACTTTGACTTGTTTAATAGACGAGCGTGAATTCTAATATTTCTCGGTGGACCGGTCGGTCGTTTTCACGGCCCCCAACAAAGCACACATCATTTCCTCTTGCGCCTCTCTCGTTACAGTTATCTTGCGTCATATCTATTAACCAAAGGGAGCCTCTTCAGCAAATAATAATCTTGGCCCTGATTTTGGCTTCTTTCGCCAGCACTTGTTTGGATGAAAAAAAATGCCCGCTCTTGTATCACGATTGCGTAACGAGTTTTCGCGATAATATCGATGAAATGCAAACGAGCGTTCAGCAAAAATTGGCTCCAATTCACCGGAATTGGCAAGTGCTGACGAGAGTGAGGCGTGCGTTATATTCCTCGTCGTGCGCGCTATAACGGTGCAAGGTGTTACTTTGGAGAACAGTTGCCCATGCGAGTGTGTGAGTGAGTGTGTGTGTGTGTGTGTGTGTGTGTGTGTGTGTGTGTGTGTGTGTGTTTATTAAGAGCAGACCGGTTGTGAGGACGGACGGCCTGGTGTTGGGTTGCATATCATTGGCCTTCTCTACTATATTATGTACACGTTTAAAAACCTATTGTTGTCACACACGCACACACACACACACACACACACTCACAATTAAGCGGGGGTCTATGGACTGCATTGCCATCGAGCACACAGCTCTCTGATAATCGATTTGAGCCACGCGGCCGGGCCTTTTAATTAAACCCAATCTTCCGTTAAACGCGCGCGTCGCATTGCCAAATCTCGGCGACTTTTTTTAAATTCTGCGACTGGCAGTTAAACAAAAATTAACAGGCTCCTTTCAACAACTGTTATCATCTCGATTTCGTATTCCTTGAAAGGCGGTCTTTAATGCCATTTTAATGTTCGGAGATAAATTAGAGGACGCGCGATAAATCTGAAAATTCATGATATTTTCCTTTCCCTGCTCAAATTGAAAGTCACGCCAGCTCTTGACTAAAAAAATATTCTCGCGGGGCGCCAGGTGTGTGTGCTGCTTAGCTCAGGGCCTCGTTTACCGTAATACGCGCATTGAACGATCGGAATTTTTCTTGCAGATGATAACTGGGTGCAGGTCGCTCTTTCCACGACGTCACCAGCATCGGTGGCCACCAAGCCCACGCCGACCTACCCTGACGGCAGCTTGTTCACCGAGGAAATTCCTCCGAGCGTCAGCAGACCCACCCCTCCCACCTTCCCTCCGAAGCCGTCTACCCTGGCGCCAACCACTTTTGCGCCCGAGGTCACAGATGCGCCCCTCAACATGTCCGACTACAAACAGGGTGAGTGCGGGAGCTATTTTCATGGAATAAAATTTGCTAATCAAGGAGGAAAAGATATTAATAATATCTCTAATGCAGCACGATAGTGTTTTTTCACGCACTTCTGGTTTCTTCGGTTGGCGTGAGCATTGTTTTCTCTGTCTATCTTAGTCGTAAAGTGTGCAATTAAAATTAAATCATTCGAATTCTAACGACAAGATAATTAATGCGCGAATCTCACGGCAGTTTGCGGAAGGAGGCTCTACCCTGACGCCAGGATCGTGGGTGGAACTCGGTCTACCTTCGCCAAGTGGCCTTGGCAGGTGAGTGATAAGACGCCATTCAGGTGTATTTATTGCTGTAATAATTGTCTTGTTTCGCAGATCTCGCTGCGTCAGTGGAGGACCTCGACTTATCTGCACAAGTGCGGCGCGGCGCTGCTCAACGAAAACTGGGCCATCACTGCCGCTCATTGCGTTGAAAAGTGAGCCATTTTCTCTTCAATTACGGTTGTTAAAATAATAAGAATTTAATGTTTGCAGCGTGCCTCCGTCAGATCTGTTGTTGCGGCTCGGAGAACACGATCTGAGCACAGAAAAAGAGGCGCATCCGCACCTCGACCGCAGGGTGCAGATCGTGGCCAGTCACCCGCAATTCGACTCGCGCACCTTCGAGTACGACTTGGCCCTGCTCAGGTTCTACGAGCCAGTCACCTTCCAGCCAAATGTGATACCCATCTGCATCCCCACTGACGACAAAACCTACATCGGAGAGACGGCTTTCGTCACTGGATGGGGCAGACTTTATGAAGGTATTTATTCTGGCATCACTCCTATTTTTATCTCATGACTATTGTTGCTTGACATTGCCTTTGAACTGAACGTTATTTTCTGCTGCTAAGACGTGATAAAATTCGTCAATAATAATTTAAATCAAAACAGGGAAAATGCAAATCACTCGTCTCTGAACAAGCATCACAAAAATTTCATAATATTTTGCATAAAATGACACATGAGCTCATTTTCTTTGAACTATTTGACCTTGGTAATAATTGCATTTTTTGTATCCTGGTATAGTAATGATCGATTCTCAGAGATTCTCCTTTAAAAAAATCAAAATTGTAAATTACAAATTTAAAGTTTTTTTTTTTTATTATACATAGCTGTTTATTCTCACAATTTGTCAGTACATTCATGTAATCACATGAATGAAATTTTGAATGTAATGTTAAAAGGGAAATTATCTCGCACGTTCGTATTCTGGTCAACAGCAAAATAAAATCCGGGTCACGTTGCAGCAATCTGAAGAGCATTTTGAAATGCTGAAAATGATTGACCGCACTCAGTTGTTGCAAGTACAGTCAAATCGAGAACTACTGACAAGAATTTCATAAAAACGTCCGTAAAATATTTTTAAATTTTTTATTATTTACAATTTTTTATTTTATTTAATTTGTTTAGACCCTCTGCACAGCTTATCACATGCTTGATCATTTAGTTTATTTTTAATAAGTAATCGTTTTCTTAATTAGCGATTTTTAGAAATGTAATAAAGTTTGAAATGAAATGGATAATAAGATAATTTTTAAACCATCCAAATTTTGCCGAAGTTAACCGTTGTTTCTTGATTTAAAAATTCAGCTGAAAACAAATTAATAAAATGTTTATTTATTTAAATAAAATTTGAATTCACAAACCTAACAATGACTATTTTTCCAGATGGTCCCCTGCCCAGCGTAATGCAGGAAGTGTCAGTTCCCGTGCTAGAAAACGCAGTGTGCGAAACCATGTACAGATCTGCCGGCTACATCGAGCACATTCCAAATATTTTCATTTGCGCCGGCTGGAAGAAGGGAGGTTTTGACTCTTGCGAGGTGAGTAAAAATATCAGGAAAATAAATTTGAAATCTAATCAGGACTGAGAATTAACAGTTTAATTTTATATTTTGTCAAATTTTCACAAAAAAATTGATGTCATTAAATAGTTGAGTGTGTGTTTGCTAAAAGAGGAATTTGATTTGCAGGGTGACTCGGGCGGCCCGATGGTGATCCAGCGAGAGGACAAGCGGTGGACCCTGGCGGGAGTGATCTCGTGGGGCATCGGGTGCGCGGAACCCAACCAGCCCGGCGTCTACACCAGAATATCTCACTTCAAGGACTGGATCAGCCAGATTCTGCAGTTCTAATTGTAAGCGAGGCCAACCAGAGTGACGATTCAAGCGAGGAAAAGCAAAGTGTTGTTCTAGTCTTGGCAATTTCCATTACGAAAAGACAGTGTGCTCTTGCTGAAATTGACAGCAAGGTCAAGAGTGGAAATTCCAAGTTCAATGGTTTAGAACAAGAAAATTTTGTTGATCAGCTAGGTTGTGGGTGGGCCCGGATGACGATTCATACGAATTCGAGAAGAAAATGCAAATGCCATACAAATTGTTGACTATGGCTTTTCCAAGCGGACAACCGAAATAATTTATTTGTTTGTTCAAGTATATGCGTTCTAAGGAGGGCCATCCAGGTGCAATGGAATTGCACGCGCGTGTACACGGACAGAGTGCTCTAATTTATACCTTTGATGCAGTTTATTTATTGGTTGAATGAAAAAGAGTGTGATATTACTTAGAAGAAATCGTTGTGTACTTAGGATTTCTAGATTTAAGAGAATGATTGTGATTTTCTAATTTTTAATGCGCGCATTACATGAAATCATTAAAGATTTTCAATGCAAACTGTGTCTTTTTTCTTCCCTGAATCTAGTTTTTATTCAAAATACCTTTTCAAGTTCAAATATTGAAAAAATTAATTTTTGAAAACAAAAGAAACTGATATATAAATTATTTACATGGGCTTCTCTTTCAATAGTTTTTATTTATAAATACAAATCTAGCTCCCTCTACAGTACAAAAAATGATAGAATAATTGAAAAGATCCCAAACGTTTGTGAAACAGGTAGATAAAATTATTTTATTTTATATTTGTGACCAAAATCTGGTTCCAAAGGGTCGAGTTTCACAATTTCTGCAACATATCCGTTCCGATCTTGAAAATCAAACCATCACAGAGGCCGTCAGGCGTCGTCAAAGTAGCTACACTTGGAAATCTAATTCCCGAGGGCTACCCTGACACCAGGGTTCAATTTCTGATGGTCTTTTTCGACCTCAGGAGTGACCCCTAGCATTTTCCCATTTTCCCATTGTAAAAATTAATCGATCACGCAATTTTGACTTTCTTAGAACTAAAAAATTCAAATTTTCACCATCCTGAAATTTTCCAGGCATGTTACACTCTCTTAGGAAAATTTCTAATTACATACTTTGAGCAGAATTTAAAAATTTCATTTTTGAGATATTCAAATTCAAACTCCGAATTTACGCAAAGTTCAAAAATTCCAATAATCTTTTTGCAAATTTAAAAGTTGTCGAGATAATGTCAATTTTGAAAGTTCCGGAAGACTGATTTTCCCAGTTTTCACCGTTCTTTTTCATCCTGACTAATTTATAAATTTTTGATGGTTGAGAAGATTTACTGCTCTATCAAATATTTCTAAAAAAATTCTTCATCATACCAAAACTAAACATTTTAATGATAGACGTCGTTTTTTTAAAATTATAATGATCAGGACGCAGAAGACCGCTAAAGAGGAGTTTTCAAATAAAAAGCATTCTAATTAGTTCGTCAAATCGTTTAATTTTCTTTTTCTTCGACGGAAATGAGAAAGAGCGAAGTTTGTTTGAAAAAGTGCCGAATTCGTGTCACGAGAAGAGGCTAAGGAAATAAATAAACAAGCCGCGATCGTGACTCGGATACGTGTGCAAATCGGCGGCGGCGGCGTCCATTAGAGTAATTTGCGCGGCAGGTGTCATCGCCTCGTTCAATCATCTCTACGCCGAGTGAAATCCTCTCTAAAACGCGCGCATTGACAACTCAAACAAATGGTACAAAGATGAGATTGGTTTTTGGTCCACTTGAAGCGATTTCTCTGCAGCGGCGGCGGCGGCGGCGGCGGAAAAGGAAATCTGCATCGCGCTCGGCATATTTACTTCAAGTTGGAAATTTATGGCTCGCATCGCGAGAGAATAACTCGACAAATCGTAATTAATGCACATGAGATGAAGTGGCCTGGATCCGGTGCTGTAATTTTCTAGCTTCTCTTATCTGGCACAACGCGCCGAATGGGAATTAAAAGCAGGCACTCCGTGAAAATCCCAGTTTGATTGAGATTGATATTTTGCGGCCTACCGCATCGCATAGCCAACAGTCAAAACAAACAGCCCTTTGATTGCATTTGGATGCTTCGTTTCGCCGAAACACTCGATTTGTTGCGCCTCGCCCATTGTTTTGCCTTTTCTTTTCACTTGCAGACAAGGTCAAAAGGACAAGGGATGCCTCCAGCATTTCGTACGCATTTTTTGGCTTTGTTTTCTTTCTTGGTGCCCTGCAGACACCGAAAATAGAAATCTGATTCGTTTAAAAATGTGAGTCATCTCCAGCTTTTGTAAATTTAATAGGTGGTGCTGCCGGGCCGCTAGGCATTTACTAAAAAGTCATCTATTTTAAGTGAATGAATGTTTTCAACACTCCTGCAGGATGGTCAGCAAAAATTGCCTGAAAAACACATGTTTACGAGACAAAGTGTTCATAATTAAACTTTCAAAAATTTATATGCAATTGAAGCAAATAAATCACCACTATTTCCTTAACAGGCGATACAAAATGTAGTATTTTACTTTTTTTCTACTCCAACCTTTTCTGATTGTAAACATTATTTGCTCATTAAAAATATCTTTCAAATATCTTTCTTGGAAATGGCTCCTATAGGTTTTTTTTACACTTAAACTAGGCCCGATCGCACCGAAAACACCTCGATTCTGACTTTCCTATTGATCTTAAAGTGGTGGGTCAAAGGTAAAAGGTCACTATAATCGGATTTACGAAATGGAATTCAAAATTCAAAATTGAAATTTTATGTATTGAAATCTATGCTATCTAGGGGAAATTATTAAAAGTCAAGCGGTGTTTTTATGTTTTTGACAGATATTAACCTTTTTTTAAACCCAGTCACATCTTGCTCGTAGAAGGACACGAAAATGTCTTAGAAATACGTGAGCAGAGAATATGGCTCATCTAGAGCACACCTAAAGGAAACAAAAAAGGTTAACAGGATGCGCAGATATAGATCATAATAATTTCAATCTTTTCCGCGTAATTAAAATTCAAACCACATACCCTGGAGGAGGCAATTTTGCCTTTCTCATCTGGCTCACATCGACTACGCTTAATAGAAAGTTATTGGGAGTGGTGGTTTATTGAACAGGTGCATGAGTCACATTCGCCAAAATGCAAAGTGTGCCTATTAAATATAAGCAAAAATAAATTTCAATTTGACACAGAATATATTTTATCGCATCAAATTACAATTTTAAATAGAAACCCACAAAATCTTTATATTTTTTAAAATTGAAAATCAGTTTAAATGACAATAACCTTGTGTTAAATTCATTTTAGTAAGAAACAAAATCCAAAATCTTGTGTTTCTCATATATTATGTGGACAGAAATGGTAACAAGTCTTTGTCAAAGGCATCTCAAAACATTTTTCAAATCCAGTGTGAATGTTAAAAGCTTTTGTGCCGCTAATGGCTCGTTCAAACTCTTATCTGCGCTTTGGTATTTCTCACCTGGGAGAAGAGAACACAAAGGAAACGATTCTCACTCTCTTTTGGGCCAAAAATCGCGTCCGACCCACTTTTATTTTTTACCTTTGTTGTCGCCCCAGCCGGCTGAATGCTCATTAGAAAGGAACTGGATGCGAGAATTATCAATATCGTGACAGTCCAATAATTGTCGAGCGGCGAGCAGAGCAGAGAATGAGAGAAGAGATGATCGGCAAGCGTGAAATCTAATTCAATACACGCCAACCAATTTCCAATGCCGCACGACACGTTATCTAGACTAATTGCGAGTTGGTTCGGCCAGCTGCTGTGCTTCTGCAATTACATACGTCCAGAATATAATATGCTACATTTTTCGCATCCTTTATTTCGCTGCAGTTAGCATTAGCACTGATTGTTCAGGTGAGAATAATTGTTATTGTTTTTTGACCAAATTAATTGAGATAGAATGAAATTTTTACTACTGAAACTAGGCCCCCTAAACCGCCACGATTTCACACATTCGCTGGTTTCACAGGCACTTGAATTTTTGAGTTTTCTCCAAATCGGTTCAAACTGGTCATAGAACAAAAATCGGACTCCGTTGAACTCGTCTCGTCAAGAAAAACAACTTTTCTGTTGAACTCAAAGTCACTAAAAAAATTGAAATTTGTGATTCAGATATAGCCTTTTTGTATAGAGCACAAAAATAGTTTGGCAAGGAAAAAAAATCTAGAATGGCATTTTGCTCATTTTTTTTTAAAAATTAAAGAAATTAAAATTTAAATATATTGGTGGGTTTTTTCGGGTTTTCTGATATTGTTTGCACGCCCGAATCTCAGCTTCTGGTGATTGGATTTTCAAAAATCGCACACCGCTAGACACGTCTCAACCTCCTCTAGATAGCCAAAGTAGTATATAAGGGTGCCACCCCTTCAACCCCTATTTTGCACCCTAAAAACGTAAAATTTAAAAAAGATTATTGATCGCATCTCACTGAAATTAACCCTCAATAGGATCGTAAAGGGGTTGACACCCCTTGGCTGTTTCAGCTATCTAAGGGAGGTCGTGAAGAAGTGTGCAGTTTTTGTAGATCTGACGATTAGAAGCGAAGATTTGGTGAAAAATGTGTTTTCTATCAGAAACCGGTATCACCAGTATAATCGAATAACAGTGTGTGCGACAATTAAACTCAATTTTCAAGAGTTGCAATTGCGAAAATTGCACAACAAATTAAAAATTAATATTAAATTTGCTAACGCAAGTACGTCTTTTTGTTACGCAGGTAAGTTTGAACTCGCCGCCACATCAAATATAGGCAATTTTTGTTCTTATATCACAGGCAGGAAATGAAGTAACTTAATTGATGTATCCTCACTCGCGCAGAGTGATAGGTCACTTTCTTGCAGATTAAATAGTAGACATTGTATTTTTAATCAATTTTTAAATTTTAAATAAATTGCTCAAACCATCAAATCGACATTTCTTAGCACGTACTGCACGTGGAAAGGCTACACAAATTTAATAATTTCGCGAAAAAAACGTTTCCTCAGTTTATGACTAAAAGTATTGAATTTTAGAATTGAGTTAAAATCTTTTAAAAATTTAATTCTTTCCTTCATCATCATCAAATAGAAATTGTTTAACACGTACCCAAAAGTTAAAATATTGGCCTTTCGAATTACTCAGCCAAACTTTCGCGTTGGATTATGAGTAAGCAGAGATGCTGAAAGGAATTGAATTGTGTGTGTGGGCCAGAAGTGCGTTGCAGGCAGGCTCTGGCTAGTGGCTTGTCGCGACAGGAGATGCACACAAGTGCTGTGCTGTGGAAGGCTGTGCTCCGCGTGCGTGGAAAGCAGGTTAGTAGGATCAGAGCGCGCGGCGGACGGACGAACGGACGGAAGGTAGGTAGGGATGCGCGCGCCGCCACCGGCTTGTGTTTTCTCAAAGTCAGGGTCCTGCTTGCCTGGCCGTCAGTTACCGCGTGCACCTCAGCGGCGACGGTGGGCGTTCGGCAAAGACACACTCACACGTGCGCCCATGGATTCGCCGGCACTCGCCTGTTAGGATTTCCATCCTAGCTTCTCCAAAATCTCGCTCTTCCCAGGTAAACGAACCTTCTTCACAAGTTGTTTTTATATTTCACCTGCGATGCCGCGCCTCGAGCATATTGCTGCCTTATTTTCTAGGGGAGAATTTTTTATAGAAATTAATACCTTTGCTAGCAGTTTATGAGGGTTGTTTTCAATTGAGAGATTTATTTTTCAAAAACTAGATGAAATTTGTTTAGGAAAATTTAAAATAATTTATTTTATTACTTCATCCAAGAATTTAAAAAAAAATGGAAAGAAAATTAAACTTAGTCATTGGCTTATTTTGTTTTAGTTCAGCAGAAAAAAATTGCAAACAAACAAATAATACTTCAGTCTCACTCTCCATGACGATGATTCATGCGCTGAAAATTTCAATTTGACACACGAGGAAAGATTGCACGATTGTGCCCAAAATGCGTCTCCGCGTGATCCAGTTGAGACAGATTTCTCGTCTTCTGCTCTCTTTCGATGCACGTTTCCTGATATAAATTTTGCCCGATTTTGTCACATAGTATTTCGCTGCTGGCTGTGTTATGACTGTCGCACGCGTACGCGGTGCGTTCGTTATTAAGTGGGTTGCTGTGTGTGTGTGCTTGCAGTCGTCGGCGAGCCTAACGGTTCCGCTCTTATGGCAGAAAACAAGCAAGGATAGCTTTTGGATGAGCCGCGAATGAATGCGTACTCACACACACACACACACGGCCATAACTTTGATATTCAGACCAGGAGATATTTTCAATTTTTCCCTCTTCTATCTGGCCTTATTCCTCTAGCAAAGTGGACTCGATTCTCTCAAAAGGACAAAACCAAATTATTGCTGGAAGATACTAAAATTTCTAGGCTAATCGTTTATGACTTTACTAAAACTCTGCGCCTGTAGATAAAAAAGAAATGTTTTAATGGAGCTACGAAACACCACAAGCTTTAAATTTTTATTTAAATTTTAAAGAAAATCTGCTTTTAATGAAATTTCGTGAGCCAACTTTTTTAGTTTGATTGATCTGCGTGTCCTCTTCAACTTTTGCACATCATAAATCCCTATAAAAATAATTTATTTAGCACAAGCCAGGCTTTTAGCACTTCTATTCACACAGTTAAAGTCACGAGCTGTCAAAAGGCGCGTTCGACTCATTGACACACAATAATAAATCTGAAGCGGCGTCCGAGATGCGCCAAGTGCGAGGCCAAATCGAACGTTTTGTTTTGCGAGAGTTGCATCGCGACATGTCCATCGACTAACGGAGTGTTTGCCTCTTTATTATTGCGAATGGCTCTGCTCCACCTGCACTCTGAACACACACACACACACACACACTCGCTCGTTTGTCATGCGGGGGCCAGCGAACGGTTCCTTTTCGAATTGTGCTATAATTAAAAAATATAAGGGGATATTGTTCTCATAAATTTAAAAAAACCTTTTCACGTTTTATTTTGACGAATTTATTTTTAAATTTTATAGGAAAAAAGAATTTTACCTATTCCTAAAAAATAATATCCAGAGCGATGGTGGAATTCGGCACACGCCGAATAATTTTGCGGAAACGCGGCAGCTTTGAATTTCGAGCAGCAGGATGTGTGTTGCTCTCTCGTAAAAAGCATGATGTGTTTTTAGTTGATTGTTCGCTGTGCGCCGCGCGCTCGCATTCTCGGCCTTGTCTTTTTTGTCGGTCTGCAATTTTTCACACTCTCTTTGACACTTGACACATCCAAAAAGTGAACTGCGTTTTTTGGAGAAACTAAATTCCTCGTCGTGCGTGTGACACATTTCCATTAACCTCGATGATGAATTCTTTTCATCGGCGATACAATAATTTAAACTCTCATGCGTACACAAAGAAACAATGAGCGTACGTTGGAAATAATTGTTAATGCGCCACTTCTACTCACATAGCATTCATTATATATGCACATTGCGCACGCGAGTTGAAAGGTCAGTGTGTTATGTTTACGTCTCGTTGAGGAAGCGATCAGCTGGTTGCTTGAAAGAAACGCCCTGTCCTGTCCAGCCGGCCGGCATGCATCTTCTTTATCTCTGGCACTGACCTCGATCTGCAAGTGCAACTTACCGTAAATTACGTAGAACTCTCACGACCAGCAGAGCTTCCTCTTTTTGCAACTGCCGGCATTTTACTTTTTAACTCTGATTTAACCATGATGCAGTGTGTCAAGGTGGGAATCGCGATCCAATTTGTAAAACGTGGTCGTCTGGAATCGTGAGTTTCCTTGCATCATGGGAGAGTGCTCAAGACACAAATAAATACAAAACTGTTTGCAAAGCATAGTGTCATCTGCGCAGTCTAGTTAGAAATGGAGGGCAGTAAATCAATTAAATAAAATCATAATCTTAATTAACACCGACGCTCAGCTAAATCAGGTTAATCGTTCAACCCGCGTGTACTTTCTCTGGTGCATGCACTCTCTTCTTTCTCTCAATATTCATCATTCTGCCTTTCGCCTCATTTACCACGAAGAGAAGCAAACAAATTTCACCAGAATTTTGCTTCAATATTTGCTCGGTGATCTTGTGCACTTAGCCTATATTTTCTCAAGATCGTGCAACTCAAAATGGCCCACTGCCACGGCTGAATTAGAAACGCGTGTCCGCGGATTCGGATTGAACATGTGCTTTACGCTCAGTTGATGCATTTAATTGCATGGCGAACCGATTCGGGTCACTCAATGTCACGCAAATAAATTCTCTTGAAACTATTTAATGATATTTTTTAAATTTTAGACTTTTATTTTGATAAAAGAATGTTTATTTCTCGGAATGCAGAATTTTTTAGGCGACAGAAATAATTGTTTGCTTGTTTAGCACGTTAAGTTAAATGAAACACCAAGCTGACACCCCGCTGGATAAGATCGCCGCATTAATTTCTACCTTACGGAGTGGAAATTTTACAGTAAGCCTGCAGGCAAATTAAGTCTTATGGTTATTAATTCGGCTCAGTTGCGAAAAGAAGCGGACGATTCGCACGAATTTCGTAGGTGCCCCAGATAATATCGCATGGCTGATGAATTGGAGATTTCAACGGCTGCACGTGGCCAGTGGAGCGCGATTTAATTTCAATCCTCCGTGCGACGAGTATTTTTAGAAAAGTGTCGATTGATTTTCCGGGCACTCACTCTCTCGTTGGAAGGAGGTCGCGCGCAAAACATCAATAAAGCCGCGTTTTTGTTCTAACTCTCGCTGCACAAAAAGCGATTCATTCAGCGCGGCGGATGACGGATGACGCGTGTTTATCGCACGTTTAGCGAGACGCCTGCCGATGAATGATGCTGCATACATGCGGCAGGTAAATCGCACTCATGCACGCGTGCTATTAGGAGCCATTACCGCGTCGCCATAAACCACCTTTATTGCCTCTATTTGACGGAAACGCAATGGAAGTAGGGCGCGAATGCAAATAATCGCCACTTGCGCACCAGCACAAGTTCAGGAACTTTCCCAAAGTCATCGCGAGGCAAGAAGGGCAAATTGGCTTGTAATTAGTTTAATAGTGCATTCTGTTATGTCAGAAAATTGCTCGTTTCATTGTGAGTAAACAACCGTTTCTTCCAGTTTTGTTTGAGGAAAGCTGCATAATGCTTAAGTGGCTGGTGAATTGGACAATAGTTTCGACCCAAACGTAGGTTTAGTCTTAGTTGAAACAGTTGCCAAAACCTCAGCCGCTCGTAATCAGTATCATTTGATCTGGCCAAACGAGTTTCTCGCATATAAATAGAGACAGCAGCCGGCCAAAAATCAGATAAACCTCAAGACCTATTTGCTCGAGCCACAGGTTAAGGAGGACATTACGTCACTTTCAGTTTTTCAAATAGCCGTAGCATAGTTTTGAGGGGACAGAAATTGATGACCCTTTGGTGTGGTGCGCGGCCGTATCATTTGTGGTAGGGAGGCACGGCTTGTTCCCAAAGTGGCGCTAGCTTGTAGCGAGGCTGCAGGTCTTACACGGCTTCAGTTGTGCGTCTATGCCGTTAAGTGACCAAACACTCGGCAACAAATTACGCGTGTGGTGCGGTCCAAGGAATTCCGCGTCGACAATCGGCCGCAATTATGGCAGGCTTTCAGAGTTTCAGATCGGTGAGTGTGTCTTCTTGAAATTTCCGTTCGGTGAAAGTTGACGAGAGATGAATGTTGAATGTTTACAGTTAGATTTTAGCAAGGCGTCTCGAGAGCAGTTTCCTGACTCGTACTTTTGAAAGATTAGTTATTCATGCCGTGCCGGAGACGATTTTATTTCAAGTGCGTCTCGGAATGAAGTAGTCCTGCAGTGATTCAAACTAATGAGACTTGTTTTTAAGTTCAACAGGATGTGATTATGATTGAAAATTTGAATGAGCTCCTTTCCCTCTCTGAGCCTCAAACCTATGCGGCAGCTAGGCCACAAAATAACCGATCCTTAGTGGAATTCCGTTTACTTATCGCGGCTATGAAATACATTTCCTCACACGACTGACCAATTGATTTTTTTCGCAGGTCGAAGGATGCATCCATCTATAAGAAAAAACACGATGCCATCTCTAAGGGTGCCCCTGGCTCAGGTGCTCTTGGCAATCTTCCTTGTTCCTTCTGTGCACTCATTTTCTCCGAGATTCAGCTTCAGCTCCGACAGTAAGTGTTTTTAGGAATCGCGTGAAATTGAAACCGTTGGTTGGTACAGTAAATCACCAAAGGTCTGGGCAAAAACTGATTTTCGGTGAGAAAAGACGTGCGCATTCAGTCAGTAACTGCTCATGCAATTAAAACGCTCTAATCGATTATCGGCGGGCGGGCAGAAATGTATTTAATTGGGATTGCAGTACCCTCCCACACTTGACTGAGCACGAGGCATCGAGTCGGAAGGTGTCGAGAGAAAGAATGCATCAAATCGCCGCTCTCGCCTCTTGCACTTTCGTCCTGCCAGTTGACATTGCACTATTAACACACATTCTGCGCAGAGAAATGGGAAGCAGAAAGAGAGATTGCCCCTTTTTATGGCACTTTTGTAATTGGATTATTCGCCGTTGGTTCGTTCGTTCGTTCGTTCGTAAGGAGACGCAAGTTATGTAAATCAATATCAATCATCGGGACTTAATGCAATCACACGTGGCCTAGATCCGTTGTTCGATCAAGCGCGGAAGTGAATTCCTGGTCCATTCAATCTTCCTGACAGAAATTCTCACATTTTGGAGTCATGCTTGAGACGGCTCAACGGAATCATTTTTATTAATAACGCGCGGCAACTACAACAAGCATTGTTGCGGGTTGCGGCTCGCGCAGATAAGATTGAGTCGATCGGCTGGGCACAAAAGTGTGGGGTTTTCAGCAAACCGCTTGCTCACTTGTTGCGGGCCAGTCGGAGAACAGTCGTTTAGCGGTGCTTCAAAAGGCTCTCTTTTGAAGCAACAGCTGAGCCGAAATCGCACCACATGGACTCAAATGATTAAGTCGCGGCTGTTATGATCGCAGACGGATGGTTTTCAAATTATTTTTACTATTGAGTCCCCAAAGAAGAGGAACACTCCTGCCACTTGTAAAATTGTTTGTGAAAGCCCCAAAATCATTTATTTCACGGAATTTAAACTTGGAATCGGGTTGCAATTAAACTAGAAAGTAAGACACGCGAGTTTAACATCGAGGTGTTAACGTATTGAATTAATAAAAACATCGTGACCTGGATGTTGTTATTTCCGCAGGTGGCATCAGTGCGGTATTTTTAGTTTTGATTCAATTGAGAGTTTGGGAGTCAGACGCGTTAATCTCGATTTCAGCCTTTGAACGAAAGCGAGAAGCGGCGGTGGTTAACAATGCGTTTGGTGAGAAAATCGTGGGAGGACGGATAAATGCGTCATTAAGGAGTCAGCTGAGCGCGAGCCGGCTGCACTCACATCAGTCAGCGGCCGCGATTGAGATTGAAAGCTTCTCGAATGCAATCAGGGTGGAAAAGACACCTTCTATTAAAAAAAACAAAAAGGCCTAGAAAAACAAAAACAAAAGACAAAGGGTCCCTGTCTCCGTGTCCGCGCCTTTTTTCTACTGCTCACTCGTATTAAAAGAAAAAGGCAGTCCTTTATTTGACGTGTATAAAAAACTCATTGGGTTCCCGTTACCTCTGCCGACCTGGATTCCAGGTTGCAGCAGCAGTAGAGTCTCTCTCTCTCTCTCTCTCTCTCTCTCTCTCTCTCTCTCTCTCTCTCTCCTCTCTCTCTCTCCTCTCTCTCTCTCTCTCTCTCTCTCTCTCTCTCTCTCTCTCTCTCTCTCTCTCTCTCTCTCTCTCTCTCTCTCTCTCTCTCTCTCTCTCTCTCTCTCTCTCTCTCTCTCTCTCTCTCTCTCTCTCTCTCTCCTCTCTCTCCTCTCTCTCTCTCTCTCTCTCTCTCTCTCTCTCTCTCTCTCTCTCTCTCTCTCTCTCTCTCTCTCTCTCTCTCTCAATTCGTATAGGCAAGCCTTTTTCAGCTCGCAGCTAGCACGTCTGCGTGTGTGAGTGCGAGGAGCAGGGCAGGGGATGTGACGTCATGTGGTGCTCATTCGCGGACGGCACACACACACACACACGTAACATAATAATTGATTAATTTACCGTCATTCATGCGCCCGCCGACGAGCCGACCACTTGGATAAAGTACTGTATTAACAGATTGCGCCTAATGGTGATTAAGATAATTATTGTAACAGATTGCGCACTCAATTGAAAAGTTAAACTGAGCGAGGAAAATTATTTAACTTGAACATCTCATTTAATAGAAAATGGATTGAATTTTTATTTTGCCCCGTTTTTTAGAAATTTATTTTTTAACATTTTTCATAATTTTGTCTGGTTTATTGAGTGTTTTGTGATGGCTGAACGGAATGCAACATGCCAACAATGCACCCATTAAACGGAATGTTACTCATTTTAATAATTACGGTTTTTGCACCAAGCCTCTCTGGCATTTTTTTTTGCGTAAGTGCCAACCTGCTATCATTAAAATGCATCACAAAAACATTACAGGAAAAATTCTTTCGTTGTTGTTCTGGTACTAACGGACAAGTAGTAGTAATAATTTAAATAATATTATTAAAAAAAATTTCAAAACATCAGAAAAAGCCTGAATTAAGAGAAATTGTTATTCAATTCAATTCAATTTATTTACTTTATAGCATGGTCAATACAGAGAACAGGAGCAGGTTATTTTGATGTTCTAAAAAGGTTTAAAAAAGCTATAGGATATTTCGATCAAAGGCAGTGAGATAAGATGAAATCAAGTCCAGAATTGTGTTTGTCAATAATGAAAAGACATCCAGAACGCTCTGTTCTTACCAAGTTAATTTAACTCGAAAATTCCATCCCCGGGGGGCAGGGGGTGGGCCTCAGCCTCCAACCATGACCATGAAAAGTCTAAATGAATTATTTTCAAAAAATTCAGTCAAATTTGCTCGAAATCTGCGCTATTATTTCCGTATTTTAAAAATCTCGATTTACAGGCTGAAAAAACTCGGTTTTTCAACTTTGACTGTGGTTTGCTCTAAAAAAGGAGAAAAACATAGCACCAATTTTTGATGTGTTGTTGCCACGTGCATGGGCCACATTTTGGCTACTTTGAATTTGTGAAATTTTGTGTATTAGGGTAAGTCAGAATTTTTAGACAAATTAGACCTG
Source organism: Cloeon dipterum (assembly GCF_949628265.1). Classification (NCBI taxonomy): domain Eukaryota; kingdom Metazoa; phylum Arthropoda; class Insecta; order Ephemeroptera; family Baetidae; genus Cloeon; species Cloeon dipterum. Next base: position 36,809,164 of record NC_088788.1, on the reverse strand, counting down.
ACTTTCGTGATCTTTTTCAAAAAACCGCAATCTTGGAGCCCCTGTTAATATTGGCCTGATATTTAAGTGCTGCTCCAGCAGATATTGTTCAAATCTGAGGACAGGGCGTCGACGATGTTTATTTAAAATCTCACATTTTAAATTGTTATTGTAGACTAAAATAAAAATGAATAAAATATTGACCATTTTTAAAAACAAAATTGGTTCCAGGAAAAGTGTTTTTAGATTTCCCCTAATCACTAACAATTTATATATGAAATGAATTAGTTTCAGGCAGAAAACTGTTTGGCGGCTACCGGATCGTGCCCTCACCGTGCAAATCTGAGACGGACGGCAAACATGGCGTGTGCATGTTCAACTACGAATGCGCGCAGCGCAAGGGCGACGTGATCGGCGCGTGCATGGACGGCTTTCTGTTCGGGGCGTGCTGCCAGCTGCCGCCGGGCACCACCTTCCCGGTTGAGACGAGCAGTCTGCCGGTGAAGCCGGCCTTCGAGAACCCGTCCACCGTGCAGACGGACGTGTACAGCCTGGTGACGGGCAGCACGACGACGCCGCGCACGGCCACCAGGCCCTCCGCCGCAGCCCCCGCCGCCTCCACCACCACGGTGCGCATTCCGCCACCCTCGTTCACCGCCGTCCGACCCACCCCGCCCACCTTCAGGCCGGCGGACAAGCCGAGCACCGCGCGGCCCCAGGCCACCGTCATCCCCGACGAGGACGTGCAAAACTCGGCCTCCATTAGTCACATTCTGCACCTGCTCAACGACTCGTCCATGGCCGAGTCCATCCCGGAGGCTGGACTCGTGCTCATCTCCTCGTCCTCCACGCAGACGTCCGCGCCCACCCAAAGTCCGCAGCCCTCCCTCTCCACTTGGGTGAGACAATAACTTCAAAAAAAAGAAAAAAAAAATGGTAGCAAAAGGAGTTGAAAGGTAGGGGTTGTTGGTGGGGGTAAGCCCCTCTTTTAAGCCCCTCAGCTGGTCAGGGGAGGTCGAGACGAGTCTAACGGTGGGTAGTTTTGGCAATTCTGATGGTCAGAACCCAAGATTTGAAGTTGAAAATATTTGCAAAATCGTTTTTTCGAATTTTTAAGAAAAGGAATTTCCCGGAAACAAAATAAATCACTGATATTTTCACACGATTCATAAGACAACTTTTTAGCACATTTTCGAAATCTCGATCTCATTTACAAAATTTTAACTAAAAACCAAAATTAACCTTATTGACTTTCGATCAGGCTTGGCGAGATGAATCCAAAGCACACCTTGCTTTTGAAATTGTACCAAAGAAATTGATCAATAAAGATCTTCAAAATTGTCTTAGTAAAATCCATAAAAATGATCAGGGTAAAAAAATTGATTGACTTGTTCCAGGTGTCTGTAAACAAGAGTCCAAACAACCCGAACACCACTCCCCATCCGGACCACCCGAGTTTCATCGTGACCTCGAACGACATCCGTCCAGTAACCGCCAGGCCCACCCCTTCAGCCCCTGCTCCAACGGTCATTGTGCTAGGACCGTTTGAACCGCCCTCAAACGGCCAGTACGAAGTGCTGTCTCGTCCTGAAATCCTTCCTGTCATTGCCGAAGAACCGTCGACCACATCTGCGGCTCCGTTCGTCACGCCGATCTTCGAGGACGGCGAGTTGTCTGTCAAGGTGCACCAGTTCGTCGACAAGATCGTCAACTCGCTGGCCGGCGACTTCCAGAATTTGGAGGACGTCGTGTTGAGCAACAAGAACATCACGCTCTTCGCGTCCACCACGCCGTCACCCACCACAACCACAAAAAAACCAAAAACGTCGACGTGAGTATTTACTTTTGGTCACATGCAATACATTAAACTCGTCTGAAAATTCAAACAGAGCCAAGCCAACGAAAAAACCAGCCTCGAACAAACCTCAGGTGGAAGCGGTTGAGGCTGCAACTCAAAAGCCGACCAGACCATCCACCAACAAGCCGAAACCATCTACCAGCAAGCCGAAACCATCGGCAGTGGCAAACGCCGCAACCACACCCACCACCACAACGACAAGCCAACCAATTTCAACGGATTTTCGAAGAGGTGAAAATTTCTATTTAACTTTGATGGAGACTAAAAGGTTGATCCTCAGAATGCGGCGTTCGGCCGCTGATGAAGAGCGTCAAGAACGGACGCATTGTCGGAGGCAAAGTGGCCACCTTCGGCGCCTGGCCGTGGCAGGTTTTGATCAGGGAATCCACCTGGCTGGGCCTCTTTACAAAGAACAAGTGCGGAGGCGTGCTCATCACCAGTAAATACGTAATCACTGCTGCTCACTGCCAGCCAGGGTACCTTTTATCAATTTTCCACCCTTGAGATAATTAATCAAATATTCAAAATTGCAGATTCCTGGCTTCACTTGTAGCAGTTTTTGGTGAGTACGATCTGAGCAGTGAACTCGAGTCGCGCAGGGCCATCGTGAAGAACGTGAAGCGCGTCATCATCCACCGATCCTACGAGCCGGCCACCTTTGAGAACGACATCGCTCTGCTCGAGCTCGAGTCGTCTGTCACGTTTGACGAGCACATCGTCCCCATCTGTCTGCCCGACGACAACGAGGAGTTTGTCGGCAGAATGGCCACGGTCAGCGGCTGGGGCAGACTCAAATACGGTATGAACGAATTTGAAAATATAAATTATTACACAGTGCTAATTGATCGGTTCTATGGCAAAGGTGGCGGAGTGCCCAGCGTTCTGCAAGAGGTGCAGGTGCCCATCATCGAAAACAACGTCTGCCAAGAAATGTTCCAATCGGCCAACCACGTCAAATCGATCATTCCGTCTTTCCTATGCGCTGGATATGCCACCGGACAGAAAGACTCGTGCGAGGTTAGCACCATATTCTAATTTATTTCATTCTTTTATGAGAAATTCGAGTTTGAATTTTACGAAAGCCCTCAGTGTTGATGTCTCATACAATAAGGGGAACGCACCTATTATTCAGAAAAATATGGCCTTTTCTTCTTCAATCCACGCCTAATATCAAAATTAAATAAATAAATATAAAATTGCAGTAGTTTCTCGAAAATTTTTAAAAAATAAAAAAAAATTTTAAAAATTTAAAAAACTTGACAGTTGGAATTAGCGAGACGAATCGAATAATGCACAATTTTCTGGGAAAAGTTTTCTGACATAGAAATTGCTGGGGGAAAATCGAATGCAGAAATGTTACGCCTTACTGTGTTTATTTTTTTTCTGTGAAATCAAGCTTAGTTTGGCCATTTTAAACTTTTTGCGTCCTATTCAGTTTGACTCAACTATTCAAACTGCTTTTCCGGGAAATTGGGCAAAGGTAAATATGAAAAAACCAATTACTTTTTTCAAATCAGACAAATTTTGAAAATTGTTAAGTAAGTCAACAACTTTTATTAGCTTTAACAGGCGTCTAAATTTCGCGATAATAACTATCATTTGCCAAATTTTCATCCAAATTGTAGAAAAAGTAATATTTTCGGATTAATAAGTCCGCTTAATTAAAAATTTCAAGCAAAATTTATCTTCTATACTTTAAAAAGATTTAATTGATGTACAAAAACAACTGCATGTGCTTCTTTTTTTAAAATTTATCTATAGTCTGCATCAGAATTTTTTTCTTAAGAATTTTACGCATTAATGAAGCAAATTCATTTGCTATGTGGAGAATGAGTGTAGCTATACAAACCCTCCAGGAATTTGTTTAAACTCTTATCTAATTCCACATATTTCAGGAAAATATATAAGAGTTGCTCAGATCAAGCATTTAGGAAATGGCTTCTTTGTCATGGATAACCGTAAAAATGTGTAATTTTTGCCGTTTCTTAATAAAGAATTTTGTTCACTGGACTAAAAAAATAGCGAAGAAAGAAGACTGTCATCATTATATTTTTTGCTCTTTAACGCAGATTTATTTTAAGAACTTTACAAAATTAACTGATTAAAATTTCAGGGCGACAGCGGTGGACCTTTGATGGTAGAGCGGGACGGGCGTTGGATTTTGGCCGGGACAGTGTCGCACGGGATCAAGTGCGCGGCGCCATACCTGCCCGGCGTGTACATGAGGACGACGTTCTACAAACCCTGGCTCAAGACCATCACTGGCGCCAGATAAGCGTCCAATGCGAGTGCCAGTGCCACCCCAACCCCTCCGAGCAACAGACTCCCGCCGCGAGATGTGATAGTTTGCAGAAAGAAATAAAAAGTGATTTTGTCCACGAACCACCAGACTCTCGGACACCACGAGTGAGAAAAAGCGGTGCTTATACTTCGACGCGTTTTCGTTTTTTTAACTGAGTAGCTGCTAGACTTATTTATTTAGTGAAAAGGCATCTTATTTATTGCAACTAGACTATTTATATTTTTTGATAGATGTAACTACAATAAACACCGTTTAAGTCGTAATTTTTGCGTTTCTCTTTCTGAATTTAATCTAAACAGAGATCCATTAAAATGACTCGTAACAATTTAAATCGACCGGTGCGTCTTGAAACAGAATTTACACTTGGCACGAAGATTGAGGAGGTCTAACAATTAGCGGCAGTGTTCCTTCCCCTGGGCTTGGTGGTCTTGATGTTGTTCCACCAGTCCTGCTCAGGTAGAACATTACCATTCTGCTCGTAGCACTTGGTGATGAACTTGTGCAGATCTTTGGCGGTGCTGGTGCACTCCGAGCAGATAATTGTCGGGGAGCCCTCCTTGTCCAGGAAGCTGTACTGAATTTTTTTAGAGTTTATATCATGCTAAAAATTTGTATTAATAAAAACGTACGGACTCGTTGAACACGTTGAGCAGCCAGTTCTTGACCTTCTCAGGTGGCAGTCTCGACAGGGACAGGCACTTGGTCGCGTCCTCCTGCACGCTACCGCAGATTCTGCACATGTCCTGCAATGCCATTTTGTCCTTTCGAAGCGGAGTTTGGTGGAACACAGGCTGAACAGCTTGGATGTTGCTCGTCCACTTGTCTGTGTCTGTCTCTTCCTGTTAACTCGCCTGCCACTGCAACTGCATCAGGGGAACTAGCAAATAATGCTCTCCTTCGCACTCCCTGTACTATTGCACCACCTCTGTTAAAATTATTTAAACCCCTCGCTCGCTCAAACCGCTTTAGGGGATAACACCATTTGAGCGGAATTCACGAGTCGCAAATGATGGATTTGGCGGTGTCAAGATAGTGTCTTATAAGATTCACACAGTAAAAATGTTTTGTCATTTTGAGTTGGTGCAATTTAAGAGTTACCAAATTTGAGATCATCGGGCTAGGTCAAAGATCACGAAGGCTCGTTTTCTAAAATATCTGGGTGTTTTTGGGGATTTTGAAAATTAGCACCTTATTTTAAAACCCGAAATTACCTTCAAAAGTGCTTTGAATTGCTCCAAAGCTTTTCCCGTGGAGGCATCGATTCTGCACTGATCTGTTTGCGAACTCAATTCCAAACATTCGGCAATGCAAGATGCCACACACAATTTTCTAAACTGCAATATTCCATCCAATTCATCCCCTTCACAAGAATCCCTTGTAAGAATCTCCAATAGGACTGCAAAAGCCATTAAATAAGTAAAATAAATATATATGACTATGATACCCGCAAAAGATTTAAGTTTTTGTTCGAAAATTTTGAATTAATATGTTACCGCAAATGTTAGGACTGTATCCAGCAGCATCCTAAAAATTGTATGAATCAGTCACAGCTGACCAAAATTTTAAATGTAGCGCAGGCAAGTGCCATCGCCGTGCGTATTCATCATCTTGCACAAATAAATTCGATAACAGTAAATTTAATAATATAATAAATGAAAATGCTCTGATTGTAGCAGCCTTCAACGCTATTAAATTAAAAATTTGCAAGCAGAATCAAATATTATTTCAGTTTAGAGTAAAGGTATCACACGAGAGTTAAGATAAAGGGGAGGAAATTCTAAATTTTTTAATTTCAATACCAAAACTCGAAACGTAATTACTATATAAATTCAATCGAATGATGCAATTTAATCACATCGCTTATTTAAACATTATATTTGTGTTTATCAACACTCCAATTAAAAAAATCACTTTCTGTTGACGAAATTGGAAACCTAGTAGAGGATACATTTAGCGCAAACACTAAAAACACAATTGTTGCTGGCGATTTCAACTTGAACCTTCTTGGCCTTTAATACCAAATTATAATTAAAAACGACGCGCTTGTTACACAATTTTTCAGGAATAAGAATTCTGGCACACTAGTCGACCACATTTATACTAATCTAGACACACAAAAAAATGAAAATTTATTCTGTGAGGCAAGACATGCAGCTCAAATGTTGAAAAGATATTGGGAAGAAAATTATCTTTCGCTAAATGCCTCCAAATCAGTAATTCTGCATTTCCATGTCAGCGACTTGGGGCAGGGGCCGCCGAATGACTGCAATCGGTCCTGCCGGCGCACCTTCTCTCTCTCACGAGGTGTCGGAGCCTGTTCGTCTAGCCATAGTCCATAGTTGATGTTAAAGGGTGCAGGGTGGACAAGAAGGAAAAATACCATACCAGTTTATTGTTGATAGCGGCGACAGTACAGCTTGGCTACCCAGAGGGACGAGCGGGGGAGCGAGAGAATTACCCGAAATGCCCTTCAAAAGTGGTCTCAGGGTACGGGTGAACATGTGTGACAATTTTAAGGTGGTGATCTGCCTCGTTTTCGAAAAGTTCATGTTTTAATTTCTTAAATATATATTTTTTTAATTTGCGCACATGCTGTGAGCGCCAAATCTCGGGTTCTAGGGTCAGAAACGCCCAAACCGAACTTGGCTTGACTTCCCCTGGTGATCTGAATGGTTTTGGGGTGCTAACCCCTTAACCCCTAATATCATCCCACGGGTCACAAAGTGAATATTTCAAATCGTCGCGATTTTTTGTCATTTCATATTTTTAAAAATTTGTCACTCTTGTTTTGAACTCAGGGCAATTAAAAACATTTTTAATATTTCTAGACTGTTGCCACTTTTATTAAAACAAACCAAAAAAATTAAAATGAGCCTTGATCATTATTTTAGCTCGCAGAACATGAACACGTTGTCTCTACAGTCTGCGATTTCCAGCCGAATGTCCACGACCTTCTTCTGCTGCATTTTGTACTCGAAATGCGCGCACGTTCCGTGTGGATATACAGTGTGGGTTTTGTTGAGCTCCGCGGCCAGAAATGATCCTCGCAGCGAACGGGGACTGTCCGTGGCGCAGAAAAAGAACTCTTTGCTGCATGTACTTTTATAAACCATCACGCGAAGTTTTCCCAGCTTTTGTATGTTTTCCGCTGGTTAGGATGATTATCTCATTATAAATATGAAAAAATATATTTAGACAGACGCAAGCTTTCGATGATGCAGCGGACCTCGTCGTAATCCTTTGGAAACCATTGCTTCCTGTCAATTTTGATGACTCCACAGAGTAGTGACACAGAATCGAATGAGGTCTTATAAAAGCGATGAAAGTAAGAAAGCTGCATGTGTATTTCAAGCTCAAACTTGCCGGTAAACCTGATATTCCAAAAGCGATATTTTTTCCACAAACCGAAATATTTCTCACTTTTACTTTAAAATTGAAGGAGCGTCATATAATAAAAATAATAATTGGTGTAGAGATTGTACATACCTAAGCGCGTGAGAGTCTTCAAAGATTCAATCTATATACAAAATGAGGGTATGAAATAATTGTAGTTATTATGAAGGGCTTGCATTTTCAAAAGGGAAAGCGCATTTTGGACATCCATCTTCCTGAAGCTGATGTAATCCTTGTAAAAAGTTAGTTTTACTACAAACATTTTGTACATTGTTGAATTTCGCGACAGCTTTTCCGGTGGAGGCATCGAATCTGCACCCATCTTGCTTCGGTTCCAATTCCAAACAATCAGCAATGCAAGATGCGATGCTCACTGTTCTAAAGTGCTGCACTGATCCTGCCGTTTCGCCCGTTTCGCAAAAATCACTTCCTGATCTCTCTAAGAAGACTGTAAAATCTATGACGGGGATGAAAAATCCCGAACAAATATCAGTTTTTTCTTCAATTACCCGGGAATATAATCTGCAAAATATTGATCTGAGTTTTGCTAGCAAATTTTGTGCCGTAAATTATACCACAAATGCTAGAACTGCGCTCAGCATGGCTGTGTTCAAGGCAGCGGTCGTTTAAATAATGTGGCGGAAGTGGCAATCCACGCTCCCCGCTTCGTACTGACGCAATGATTAATCTAGTTCATACTATCCCGAATCGCCATAGGGTTGTGTAACTGTGCGACAAGCTCGCGCTACCTGCACGTGCACAGACCCTTACCACCTCGCAGGACGACGGTCAATTTTTCAATTTCAATATTTTCTTCACTCATTAAGGTCATGTCAAGCACTCACTCCAAATAGGAAATTCCGTGCGAGAAAAGATATTGAAGCAGCAACATAATAAATAATAATTAATAGACCCGGATTTTGGGTACACCTTTTGTGATTTATTTGTATTTCAATTTTGTACTCCTTATCAATGAAATATAAATCTACAGGAAACTACAGCTAAGAAGATAGTTAAAAGACGATTAAGAAAGCAATAAAGATGTTTTTCCACTCGGCCTGGGCTCCTCGACTCACAAACCCACAATACAATTTAAAATATAATGCATGCAATGCAGTACACGTAAAATGCGCCTCAACCCTGTATGAAATTGTGATTAATATATAAAACTGCGCAATGATGGAAAAGGTTCTCTAAATTGCATTGATGCGATGGTGAAAGTTGGATGCTGCTGCGTTTATTTTATCTCCAAAAGGCATATTTCTTAAAATTAAAAAAAACCTCCACTTAATCTGAGTTTAGGCTGCGGAAAATAATTTTTAACTAAATATATAAATTCAAAATTTAAATATCATTTTAACTATTTCGGATTTTGGAGGGTTGCGAAAGATTCACTGATTTTATTTATTTGGGTCTGTAACTAAATCGTGGAATTGAAGTTTATCCAAGAATAGAGTTTGTCTCAAAATTCATTCTGCAAAGCGGGTAATTGTTCTTTGATGAAGTGCAGGTCATAAAGTAATATAAAGTATAATAATTATAATTGAACTTCATTAAAGCTTTTCCGATTTGGATAATTTAACTTATTATAATGCTCGTTTCAAGAAATCATCATCAAAATGGTTGGGAAAACCGATTTTAAGTGGGGTTGAAAATTGCTTAAATAATATGGGACACAAAGCATCAGCTGTCATAAATTTACAGATCAAAGGGTAAATTGTGTTCATTTTCAAATGTAAACATTTGATTTTTTTTAGTTAAACTTTCCCTTCAATCTTTGAGCTCGCAAAACATGTACACTTTGACTCTACAGTCTGCGATTTCCAGTCGAATGTCCACGACCTTCTTCTGCTGCATTTTGTACTCGAAATGTGCGCACGTTCCGTTTGGATATACGGGGTGGGTTTTGTTGAGCTCCGCGGCCAGAAATGATCCTCGCAGCGAACGGGGGTTGTCCGTGGCGCAGAAAAAGAACTCTTTGCTGCATGCACTTTTATACACCATCACGCGAAGTTTTCCCAGCTTTTGTATGTTTTCCGCTGTGGGGGACGTTTATCTCTTAAATCATTATGAAAATTTTGAAATAAAATGCGACAGACGCAAGCCTTCAATGATGCAGCGGACCTCGTTGTAATCCATCGGCAGCCAATGCATCTTTTCCCGACCGGTGATGCTGCAGTCCATTAGTCCAAAATCAAAGGCGGACTGCAAAACATTATTCCCGGGTTTGTTTTATCACAAATTAACCACTTACCCCCATACCAAGTGCCCCGTAATTGAGCTTTTTTCCACAAATCGTGGTGTTAATCCTTTTCGCTTAATTTTCAAAACAGTTTCATAAAGAAATCAATAAACGTTGTATTTACAGAAAGCCGTGAGAGATTTGAATGCCTCATACTGTAACAAAAAATATATATATATATATATATGGTCGAGAAATAAAGAAGACGAATTTCTCTTTAATTTGACAACGAGGATGAAGCCTGGTTTTAATTATATTCAACAAAAAATATATGATTTGATCTGGTAATAATGGCAAAATCTCTCGCCTTTTCGAAAGGGTAATAGCATTTCGGGCATCCATCCTGCTGTAACTGCGTGGAAACCCTTTTATTGTAAGCATGTTCTTCTATATGTTTATTTACATTATTGAATTTCTCCAAAGCTTTTCCCGTGGATGCATCGAATCTGCATCGATCTGGATGCGAAATCAATTCCAAACATTCAGCAATGCAACGTGCCACACTCAATTTCCTAAACTGCAATATTCCATCCAATTCATCCCTTTCGCAAGAATCCCTTGCAAGAATCTCCAATAGGACTGCAAAAACCATTAAAAGTAAAACAATAATCTATTTAAATGTTGACTATAATACCCGCAAAAGAAATCTGCAAAACTTAATGATAAAAATTTTGTTCGAAAGTTTTAAATTAATATGTTACCGCAAATGTTAGGACTGTATCCAGCAGCATCCTATAAATTATATGAAGCAGTCACAGCTGATCATAATTTGAAATGCGGCGCAGGCAAGCGCCATCGCCGTGCGTATTCAACATCCTGCATGAAAAAAAGTCGAAAACAGTAATTTTCATAATAAATTATGAATTTGCTGTGATTGCAGCAGCCTTCACAACGCTTATATTACATTAAAAATTTGCAAGCAGAATCAAATATTATTTCAGTTTAGAGTAAAGGTTTAAATCACATGAGAGTTGAACGTCATTCTTCGATACTTTTTATTTAAACTTCCAAATTTTCTAATTTTTGCAAAAACATTCAACCATACAGTATATTATAATTCATCTTATGATACCTAGATCCCTATCATCATTTTTCCAGAGATAATATAAATAATTTCGGCTTTAAAATAAAATCTATCTCAATCTGAAAGTATTTATCGAGAAAGCAGAGGACTTTGAAAGAAAATGCAACAAAACTTCTGATAAAATATTTCCTTCAGCAGGGGAATATCCGACTTACCAAATACGGCGCAAACAACAAGCGACTCAGTTATTTGATTTACGCGTGTCGTGTTGCAGATTTCAGGATATAGCAGCGCAGTGAGAGTTGTTTGATTTTTCACGCGTCGCTTTGTGTGTCTTGTGCTGTCACGCAATACCAGAAGGTGAGGTAAGTAGAATTTCCTGTTAAATACAGATAAATTGAAGATAAATCGCCCATAACCCATTTGCTAGCAGCCAGTCTAATCGCCGAGATTCGGGCTTTGGTCGGACACTCGCACAACACTCTGATCATTTTCCGTTCAGCCGGCTTCGCAGCAACTACAACCAAAAATGAGGAGCCACTTTTGCCTGATGTTGGTCTGCTGGGTGCCGTTCGCCTCGGCCAATGACGCCAAATTCGACGGGCCCAACTCGAAGAGGTCCTACAAGCAGAATGTCGTTTTCGACGATCAGCAGATGCCGTCCGACAAAATGGAAAGCACCAATGCGAATGGTGAGTTTTTTGTTTTTTAAACCTATTCTCTGCTGTAATTTCTTTTCCTACAGAACGATACGGGATCTACCTGCCACCAAATATCCCCAATAGACTGGTGATACCACCCGTGATCATTGAAATGAGCCCTGAAAATCGGCTCACTGTTCGTCCTAGCGAGGCGGTAATTCTGTCATTTGAGATAATCAACTACACGGACGCTCCCCAAGGGGTGGTTTTCTCTGCTACCGACATTGCCAGTTTGATCCGATTCGTAGATCCACCCAGGTAGCGACGACTACTCGATTATTTGGACAGAAAATAATGATTTTCTATAAACAGCACTCTGATTGCGCCAAGAGGATCGACTCGGGTCAAAGTAGAAATTTTCCCTGCCACCGAAAGCGCCGTCGGACTTGTCAACACGGTCACGTTAGCAGGCCAATTGAGAGACGGCAGTTATATCACCAGAAGTGCCCATGTCAGAATTGCAAAAGAGGTCAGTTAATTTATTTAAAAAAGAGTTTATAGTTATATAATAGCTTTCAATTGTATTTTAAAGATTGAAGATGACGGATGGGACCCAACGTGCAGTTTCACCGTGCAAGGTGGACAATGCAGAGAGCAGCACAGCCAAGAATCTTGCATGACGGGAGGCTGGAACGTCGAGGCCACCTTCCGGGATGATTTGTCAGGTAAGAATTTTGTATCATTGATATTTCGAAAGCTCCTGGAAGTGAGCATTCACGCGAAAGATTGAAAAGTTGAATGGATGGACGGTTATATCATCTTTGGTTTAAAATTACTCACTTATCAGCTTGCGTGATTGAAACATTTCGAAAGTGCTTTCTTTCATTTTGTTATCGCAGGTTTGCTGAGGATTGAGTCATCGCCGCCTGGCTCTCTGGTGTTTCCTCCAAAGTTTACCGCCGGCACTAGGTCACCGGTTTCCGTTGTGCTCGCCTCATCTTGTTGCAACGAAAAGATGACAGTCAAGGTGTGGGACGCGAACGGAAACTCGAGGACCTGCGACGTCGCTGTTTATGGTGATAATTATTTATTGTCACAGCCGATCGAGTGAAACAATTTCTCTTTTTAGGACTGTTGGCGGGAGAAATCGCTGCAATTGTGCTTGGCTGCATTTTGCTGCTTGCGCTTATTGCTATAATTGTTATGGCGATTATGCTGTGCCGGAGAAGAAGGGCTCACGAACTGGCCAGAATAGAGCTTCCTCCACGTAGACGATCACCCTAGACTTTGTTATACTGATTGTGAATTGTTTTCTATAACTTAACATGGTGCGCTGTCTGAGTAAAAATGTCTGAGACGCATTATTTTAGTGTTTCATAGTAAGGATAAAATGACTTTTCCCGAGCATGAACTTTAGTTTGAAAGTTATGTAGACTATTATGATAAATCTGACTGAGCGTTTTAAATAAGAGTGTTAGTTTTTGAGGTGATATTGTTATCTCTACCTTGGTAAAAATATTTCAATAAATGAAAGTTCTCTGATTACCTCAAATTTCAATTTTCAATTCATCGTAAGGTTGCAGAATGATAGAGTTTGGCTTTCAGGAAAATGATTTTTTATTGGCACTTAAATACTCGTGATGATGGAGCTTTTGAAAATGAGTCTTGCCTCCAGGGCAAGAAAATAAAGCGATTATATAGTGATCAGACTCATCGACGAGGGCGGCAAAACCGCAATTTTTCTAGTAGTGGTATCCGTAGCCGTGAGCGAGGGGAGCGGCGTGGGCGAGGGGGGCAGCGTGGGCGTAGGCCAGGGCGGGGGCGGCCTTGTAGGCGAGGGGAGCGGCGTAGGCACCAGCGTAGGCCACGGGGGCGGCGTGGGCGTAGGCGAGGGGAGCCTTGTAGGCGACGGCGGGAGCGGCGTGCACGACGGGGGCGACGGTCTTGACGACGGCGGGAGCGGCGTAGGCCACGGGGGCAGCGTGGACGACGGGGGCGGCGTATGCCTTGACGGGGGCGGGGTGGACGGCGTGTCCGGACTTGGTGACGACGGCGTTGAATCCGTGGTGGGGGTCGGCGGTGTAGTCGACGGTGCGGGTGGTGCCGTCGGCCTCGAGCAGAGAGTACTGGCCCTTGACGTAGTCGCCGTCGCGGGTCTCAGACTGGCTCTTGTGGTCGCCGGTGTGGGGGTCGTTCACTCCGTAGTTGAAGGAGTAGTGAGGGCGGGCGTGGTAGTCCACGGCCTTCACGTAGGCGGGGACGGCGGCCACGAGGGGCGCACCAGGCTCGGCGCACACGGCGGCGGCCAGGGCGAGGACGGCGAGGGCGAGCTGGAAAAGAAATAGAAAGTTTTAATTTGTACTCACTAGGGATATATATTTTAATTTCACTGCTGTACCTTGCACATGTTGATGATTTGGTATCCTGAGGTGGAATATGCTTTGCTCTTGACTTTGTGCGCTTTTATACCTAGCTCGGGGCCCGCGCGCGCTGCACTTCCTATCGGAACGGCGCGAGCGGGAGTGGGATCGATCGGCCAGCGTATAATATAGTACTGCTTTTTACCAATTACCTGCTATTATTTAACTTGGCGATCGGCACGCGATTGCATCAATTATCCAACGCACCGTGTGGGATCTTGTGACACACTTGAGGATAATGAGAGCCGCCGCTTTACCGGCTGGAAGTGACACACCGCGCCGTGAAATATGCCCTACGTAATGAAACGTAGATTTAGTGCAACCTGCCGAGAGAGTAAATCAACCGTTTCGTTGTTTAATGGTCGCGTTTGTCACATGTGGGACGTTATCGTAAATATCTATTTAGAATATTCATGCGTTAACCAACACACGCAGATTGCGTCATTTGTGGATGTGGATTAAGTTACTAGCAGTGACAATCAATTAACGAGACCATTTAAATTTTCGTAAAAGTTGTTTCTTAAAATTAAACATTTAAATAACACATTAGTTAAACTTGACCGACGTGGTCTTGAAAATGCGCGAGAAATCGATATGATACACAATAGTAAAAAATTGCTAAAACTCCCAGTTCATTTTTCATTGAATATCATATTAAAGGTTTAGAATGAATATACTATCGCAATTTTCTATGTCTTAATTTACAGGTGCCGAAAATGTGACTTAAAATATTAATTAAAATTAATGTGAAAAAATCAGATTTTCGGAAGAACTTGTATTAGAAAATATAAAATTCTTCTTGGATAATTTTAGATTTTGAGATGCGCTCAGGGGCTATTTTAGATGATTTTAAAGTGGCTCCAAAGTCTTAAAGTTGCTTAGTGAGTGCTCATTGCAATTTGGTCACACACAAAATAATCGATCTCCTCCAATTCCAAATTGTAAATTTTATAATAAAAAAGGGAAATTAGATTCATTGCTTCGATGCTGAAACATAATTTAACAAAGTGTTACAGTAATAAAAAAATTCTTCTAAAAAATGCAGCGCATCATTGTTTGGACAGATTTCCGCAAACGACCCTGAATCTTATGAGAGCAGACAATTGTAGAAGGCAATCACAATGCTCTGATTACTTTTCAAGTTCCACACAATTCGTGACATTGAGCGTGAATAGAGTAAAAGTGCTTTTGAAGCAATTTTATTATTGGTGCACGTCTCGTAAGAGCGCGAGGTGTGATACAATTTTATTCCGATTCCGGGAGGGGCTTGGGTGTGCACCGCGCGCGCAATGCAAAAGCGCACGTTTCGCAAGGTCAGCCGCAGCCAGCGATTGGAATTCCGATCCGGTGTGCGCGCCGCGCTGTCCACTGCTGCTATTAATTGTAAGTGCCTATGCACACACTCGCTCACAGCCGCGCGCGTTACACTTTTGATCGGCCAGCACTTTCCTAGCGAATCTGCATCGTTGTATCCGCGCTGCGAGTGGCCAACAATTAGTTTTGCAACGCAGTCATCCGTGTACGCGAGGTTGTGTGTGCCAAGAGCATTGTCCAAGTGTGGGCTCGCCTATCTAGCTCTTGTTTCACCCGGCAAAAATGTGTTAATTGGCCAATTAGCCACGAGTGCGCGTTAGCATTAACAGCGAGCGGCCCTCTGAATTTTTACTGCATGATGCACATCTCTCTACATGCAACTGCGTTATTTTTAGCTTTCTGCTCAATTACTCTCCTCTCTGAGGAAATCGCCAGGCTGGAGAAATTCTAGTTGTAAAAAGAGGCTCACAAATTAATGACGCTTACGCACTGCAAACTCAAATAAAAGCAATTAACGTTTTTGAATTACTTGGATTTTATTTACTTTTAGCATATTTCACAATACTGACGTCCCAACAACCAACTGACCTGTAAAAGAATTTAATTATATCATTGGAAAGCTTCATATTTCGTAAAATTTCCGTAGTTTGCATAAAGAGCGACAAAGAAAATATTCGGACTATAGAGTTTCAGTGCAAACTTCTTACATAACAAATTAATAACATGATTTTATACGTGCAGAGAATTAGTGAACATTAGGGTGCTATTAAAAAATTTCAAGCGAAAAGTCATTTAATTCTCCGATATATTTGGCAAAGTGTGAACTTGAACTGTTGCTCGTCAGTCCTGGTATTATAAAACTGTTGCTAAATTTTTTCGTTGAACTACTACATAGCTTTAATCAGCAATTCAAAATATTTTAAATTGTTGGCCTATAAAACCTCTACTTCTTTAAAATGATTTGTGTTAAACTAATTTTTATTTAATGACGCGAAAACATAAACATAAAGATTTCTCATTCGGAGAACCTGATCAAGGCTTTCCATTGGATTCCCGCAATAAGAAAGAAAATGCGTGTTGCCATCATTTTAGGGCACGTAATGTGTATGAAAAGCCAAGTTTCTCTGCGTGTTTGTTGCTTCTAAAAAGCTACCATCGCTTGGTTCAACAAAATTTAATGAAAACGCATCCCACACTATGCCAGCACAACGACCTGAGATAATTAAAACTGGTCAAGAGAGAAGCCTCGTCTTCATAAAGTCAATTTAATTGCTTCAAGAAAATATATCATGTAATCATATTATGTGGAAAGCAGCACATTGAAAAGATGAAGTTTCTTTCAAATAATTTCTTTATTTGTACAAAAATGAACAGTGAAATTTTTTATGAATCCCACGTGGCAGTGGGACAGGATGATCCATGGATTCAGACTTAATTAGGAGTTTTGGACTAAGAGCAACTTAGTAGTGGTAGCCGTAGCCGTGGGCGAGGGGAGCGGCGTGGGCGTAGGCCAGGGCGGGAGCGGCCTTGTAGGCGAGGGGAGCGGCGTAGGCACCAGCGTAGGCCACGGGGGCGGCGTGGGCGTAGGCGAGGGGAGCCTTGTAGGCGACGGCGGGAGCGGCGTGCACAGCGGGGGCGGCGTAGGCCACGGGGGCGGCGTGGACGGCGGGAGCGGCGTAGGCGTAAGCCTTGACGGGGGCAGCGTGGACGATGGGGGCGGCGTAGGCCTTGACGGGAGCGGGGTGGATGGCGTGTCCGGACTTGGAGACGACGGCGTTGAATCCATTGTGGGGGTCGGCGGTGTAGTCGACGGTGCGGGTGGTGCCGTCGGCCTCGAGCAGAGAGTACTGGCCCTTGACGTAGTCGCCGTCGCGGGTCTCAGACTGGCTCTTGTGGTCGCCGGTGTGGGGGTCGTTCACTCCGTAGTTGAAGGAGTAGTGAGGGCGGGCGTGGTAGTCCACGGCCTTCACGTAGGCGGGGACGGCGGCCACGAGGGGCGCACCGGGCTCGGCGCACACGGCGGCGGCCAGGGCGAGGACGGCGAAAGCGATCTAAAAATTAGGAAAACAAATAAATTAAATGGTCTGTAATTTTGAAAATTAGTTAGATATGCCAATTCAACTCTTTGCAACAGGTATTTTAAAATTCTACATGCAGTTTTAAATTCGCATGTGTTCTCACCTTAGCAACCATGTTGTATGAAATCCTGGAGTGGAATATACCTTGGAGGCGAGCAGCCAGCCTTTTATACCAGCACCTCCTCCGTCAATTCGCTCACGTATGTATCGCACACCGGCCACTAGTTACATAATTTTGCTCTTATGCACTTCCACGAGGAAACATTTATTTGTAATATGGGCGTTTTCCCTTCATATTTAAAACGATAGTCTAATCAAAATCCTGTTTACACTTTGTGTGGCTAACATGTAAATTACTTTGCATAATATACACTAAGACAGTATTTTGCACAATTTTATCGTTTATCCGTCATATTTAGGCCACTGTGCAGACGATTATTACGAACCAATCTATTTCATATTAACATTATGCATTTGCACTTGATAATTAAACAATTACACTTATTATCGACTCGCAAACGGATAAAATGTATACACTTATGTTTTCAATTTTTCTTTGTGTGTTTCAATTTGACTCGTTTGTAATTTGTAATTTGATGGTGTTAAAGTAACTTTATTACTGTACTGATGTATAAATGCAAATAAATTATCTAATCTAATCTAATAAGAACTAATGATAAACAGTTTGTGTATTATCTCAAATTGGTATTATGTTTGGAAATAAAATAAAACTTCATCATTTAACTGATTCAATTATTATTTATAAATCTCAAAATACCTATAAATTCAACTCATCAGGTAAGCGATTTTTTCATATCCGTGCTCGTGAAAATGTTTGAGTATAAAATAAAAATATCTCTGAAGAATTTTTATGTTTCAAAAACACACCCTCAATCGAAGAATTGCAAGAAAGCGATAAGAATTCCTGCCCGTCGACATGACTAACCAAATTACAACACAAACAAATAGCAAAAGCTGTGCGCGGCGGCCCCTGGCAATGTCACGGCCTTCTCTCGCAACAGAGAATGATTGTATCGAGCGCGCGGCCGACCAAATGAAAGTCTTTCATCGTGCCAAATTGTTTGTTTGATTTCATGCGGATCGATTTCAAACGAATCAATGAAAGTGTAACGTCTCAAGTAAATTTAACAAAGGTCAAATCAAAGAAGTGTTTTAAACTCAAACGAATTGATATTTTATTTTTAATTATTTACTTGTATGCGAAAAGAATCTGCGTGCTAGTCAAAGTGGTATTAAAAAATCAACCTTAACATCAAGAACATCTGAGCACCATTATTTAATTCCGGGTGAAGCGCTATTAACACATCATCTTTATTTATTTGGGGTTGATGTGGAATTGTTAGCGCATCAATTAACAGTAAAATTATTCTCACAACTGATGCGCGTATTTGAACAAAAAATTTCTGTTGATGTTTTGAGATGAGCCAAACGCTGAAAACCTTCAGAAAGGTGGTGGTACCCCGAAAAGCGCTAGGACAAGAGAAGAGAGTACACGTGATTTGTACAAAGTTCCTTCATGGCTGCTCGGTGGTGTTACTAAATAATCAGACGACGATTCTTCTTTAAAATTTTTTTTTATTGTATACATACATTTATGTCTACAAAGTATATTAAAGAGTTTTAGATTGTCAATGATGACGGGACTTGTCTTCGTTTTGTTGAAATTGTGATAAATTATTATTCTCGGTATGTTTTGGCTCCAACTAGCGCCCTATATTCATGTATAGAAATGGCTTCGTTGCATAATTTAGTGAAATTTTATGAACAATCAATTCCATAACAAATGATATAATATGTATGTTAAATGAAAATTATTTTATATTCTTTTAAATAATTTGCATAGGCTTTTATTCAGTTCTCATTACACAGTAACAAGAGGTAGTTACATACAAAATGAAAATGAGAGGGATGAAATCCTGCACGAAATTGAGAATCGCAGGAAATCAAGGTGATCGTGCTTTCAGACTTTCACAAGAGGGTGAACGAAAGAGCAGAATTAGTAGTGGTAGCCGTAGCCGTGAGCGAGGGGAGCGGCGTGGGCGAGGGGGGCAGCGTGGGCGTAGGCCAGGGCCGGGGCGGCGTGGACAACGGGGGCAGCGTGGGCGTAGGCGCGGATGGGGGCGACGTGGGCGGCAGCGTAGGAGGTGGCGTGGGCGTGGGCGTAGACGGGGGCCTTGTAGGCGACGACGGGGGCGGCGTGCACGACGGGGGCGACGGTCTTGACGACGGCGGGAGCGGCGTAGGCCACGGGGGCAGCGTGGACGACGGGGGCGGCGTATGCCTTGACGGGGGCGGGGTGGACGGCGTGTCCGGACTTGGAGACGACGGCGTTGAATCCGTGGTGGGGGTCGGCGGTGTAGTCGACGGTGCGGGTGGTGCCGTCGGCCTCGAGCAGAGAGTACTGGCCCTTGACGTAGTCGCCGTCGCGGGTCTCAGACTGGCTCTTGTGGTCGCCGGTGTGGGGGTCGTTGACGCCGTAGTTGAAGGAGTAGTGGGGGCGGGCGTGCAGCTCGACGGCCTTCACGTAGGCGGGGGCGGCCACGAGGGGCGCACCGGGCGCGGCGCACACAGCGGCGGCCAGGGCAAGGACGGCAAAAGCGATCTAAAATGTGAAAAAAATTAATTACTACGTGATATATTTTCGTTAAAATAGTTTTAAATAATTCATTTTTGTTCTTTTTTAATAAAACACTCGCAAATTAAATATTGTGTTTACTCTCACCTTAGCAACCATGATGAATGATCTCCTGGAGTGGAATATAGCGTCGGGGAGCGCTGCAAGTCTTTTATACCATCACCACCTCCTCCTATCGCCTAACATAGCGCGCCGAGCGCCTGTTACTTACATAATTTAGATGTGTCGCACTTCCACAAGGAAACATTTATTTGCAGTAGCGATCTAGGCGTGAGTCTTATTTAGATCAACTATTTAAAGTAAACTGACCAACTTTCAACTAGTACGTCACAGCTTGATCTGATAATACCATCTTTCACATTTACACTTTCAATGCCAATATAATCATTGAGGATTTTTAATATTTTTTCAATAGCCTATTAACTAGAATTTTTCAATTTGTGTAACTGTTAAAGCATTGCTAGCAGAGTCAAGGCTCCTTATTTAATGCTGCCACTTGTTAATGCACATGGAATGAAATCAAGTTTTTGTGCTTCTACAAATCACAAGCACTGCTTCATAAACATTAGCATCTCTCTGTTAAAAGTAAAAAGAATCATAAATAGTTTATCGTTTTAATATTCTTATGGTCGTTGCTTCGCTACAAATAACTATTTAAATTTTTTTCGGCGCTGCCTCAGAAGAAAATCAATTACTTTATAGCTCACTTCTTCATAATACGTCTTTTTTAACCGAGAATTCAAAATTACATCAACAATATTTCAATTTCATTACATGAAAAAAATAAACAATGCATTTTTTCCTCAAATGCAGATCAAAATAAAATTTTGCACTGACGTATGTAGTGCATTACTTAGATATACGATTTCCAGGAGTCGATCAAAATGCACACTCAGGCTGCCGCTGGAAATAAATAATGTTCAATTAAAGGTTTTATTAAACACAGTTCGTGTACAACTATCGTATCAATATTTATTTACTTTATTATCAATTATTTACATAATTTATTTATTTATTTATTTATTTGTTGTTTATTGTTCATGACTCCTAACATTTCGTACAATTAAATCAATAATTAATTTACATGAACAAAGGCAAAAAATGACAAGCAGGATCTGCATAAACGCGCGAAACAAAAAATTGATTCGACGTTGTCACGTGCCGTTGAATATTTAATTTGCAGTCTTAGCTACTTATGTCAAACTAGATTGGTTAATATCACAGTTAAGAAGGTGGTACAACTCCATTTTTAATAACTCCGTATATTTAATAAATAATGTTGCCTTTAAGAAACAGAGCTAGGCGATCGGCACGCTACGGTAGAGGCAGTCGCGCGGAAGAGGTGGTGCTGGTATAAAAGACTCGCAACGCTCCTCCAAGGTATATTCCACTTCAGGATTTCATTCATCATGGTTGCTAAGGTGAGAGTAAATACAATAATTCATTTGCCAGTTTTTTATTAAAAAAAAAGGATTAATAAATTATTTACAACGATTTTAACGAAAATGTATCACAGCAGTAATTAAATTTGTCTCTTTTCTAGATCGCTTTCACCGTCCTCGCCCTGGCCGCCGCCGTGTGCGCCGAGCCCGGTGCGCCCCTCGTGGCCGCCGTCCCCGCCTACGTGAAGGCCGTGGACTACCACGCCCGCCCTCACTACTCCTTCAACTACGGAGTGAACGACCCCCACACCGGCGACCACAAGAGCCAGTCTGAGACCCGCGACGGCGACTACGTCAAGGGCCAGTACTCTCTGCTCGAGGCCGACGGCACCACCCGCACCGTCGACTACACCGCCGACCCCCACCACGGATTCAACGCCGTCGTCACCAAGTCCGGACACGCCGTCCACCCCGCCCCCGTCAAGGCATACGCCGCCCCCGTCGTCCACGCTGCCCCCGTGGCCTACGCCGCTCCCGCCGTCGTCAAGACCGTCGCCCCCGTCGTGCACGCCGCTCCCGCCGTTGCCTACAAGGCTCCCCTCGCCTACGCCCACGCCGCTCCCGTGGCCTACGCTGGTGCCTACGCCGCTCCCCTCGCCTACAAGGCCGCTCCTGCCCTGGCCTTCGCCCACGCTGCCCCCCTCGCCCACGCCGCTCCCCTCGCTCACGGCTACGGCTACCACTACTAATTCTGCTCTTTCTTTCGCCCTTTTGTGAAAGTCTGAAAGCACGATCACCTTGATTTCCTGCGATTCTCAATTTCGTGCAGGATTTTATCCCTCTCATTGTCATTTTGTATTTAACTACCTCTTGTTACTGTGTAATGAGAACTGAATAAAAACTGAAACTATTTAAGCAGAAACAAAACTATTTTCCTTTAATTCTTTATGATATATATTTTACTTTTCTTCGTTGAACGAATTAGTCGTGTTTTTAGTTAAGATGAAAATTTCATTCTAGCAAGCTTTAAGTTTTTAAATCACTCATCTGCATTCAAAATCTCAATTTTTTTTCTACTAAGTAGTAAATTATGCTCATTATCAATCCTAATTATATATTTTGCCCTCCAACTGAATCATATTATGGGTACAGTCTGCTCTTGGTGTAGGGAAATAAAAGAAGAAGAAGCAAAATCCGAGTGCCGTAGGTTGGCCGACCGGTACTTTGGACGAAGGCAAAGAAGGGTGCGAAAAATTATATTTAGATTAGAACCAGGAACTCGGCGGACATTTTATGTGCAGGACAACCCTCAATCGGACGTGAAAAACAAATTACTCAACTTGTTCTGGTGTTTGAAACCAATACCAGCTCTAGATTTTAATATGTGCACATTGGTCGATCTTCATGTTTAGCAATAATTATAGTTTATGACAGATTATAATTTCTTAGTTCTCATATCAGCTAATTAATTACCAAAATCTTTGACACACACTTAATTATTCTTAAAGAAAAAAATAAAGAAACAAGAATGAAGAGTTCACCACTCAAGAGAATTGTACTTTTTAAAAAGAAAAATTCGACTAAAGCAGTGAATACGTCCCTAAAATCATGACACATATCTTCCAACGATTTTAAACCTGAGCGTATGTTTGCTGCGTGGCCAACATCGCTGTCCTCAAAACATCGAGTTAATGATATAATTTTCACTTAATCTGATTGCCAGTCAAACCTCTATGCTAAGTACCTGGCTCCTCAATAAGAAGCAAAAATTAAAACCTAAATTTTAACTGCAAAAAAATTACATGATATTGTTTGTATTACGCATAAATAGGTTTCATCTAAGAATCATACATACCAACCTTTTTAACTCATATTTAGAATAGAGAAAAATGTCAAATGGTTCGGCAGAGAGCTTCCTCAGAAATATAGCAGTAGAAGAAACTTTCTTAAAGACCTTGGCCGTGACCATTTCGGAATTTTTAATTTGATCTTACTGAATTGTTAAGTATGCAAAGAAACATTTTGGTTAAATATCCATTCTCTTGAAAAAACTCAGTATTAACCTTAAAATAATTAAGAAAAATTTGGTTCTTTTCATGTTGTTTCAGCTTTTTATTCGATTCTCATTACACAGTAACAAGAGGTAGTTACATACAAAATGACAATGAGAGGGATGAAATCCTGCCCGAAATTGAGCATCGCAGGAGATCAAGGTGATCGTGCTTTCAGACATTCACTAAAGGATGAATGAAAGAGCAGAATTAGTAGTGGTAGCCGTAGCCGTGAGCGAGGGGAGCGGCGTGGGCGTAGGCCAGGGCCGGGGCGGCGTGAACAACGGGGGCAGCGTGGGCGTAGGCGCGGATGGGGGCGACGTGGGCGGAAGCGTAGGAGTAGGCGTGGCCGTAGACGGGGGCCTTGTAGGCGACGACGGGGGCGGCATGCACGACGGGGGCAGCGTGGACGATGGGGGCGGCGTAGGCCTTGACGGGGGCGGGGTGGACGGCGTGTCCGGACTTGGAGACGACGGCGTTGAATCCGTGGTGGGGGTCGGCGGTGTAGTCGACGGTGCGGGTGGTGCCGTCGGCCTCGAGCAGAGAGTACTGGCCCTTGACGTAGTCGCCGTCGCGGGTCTCAGACTGGCTCTTGTGGTCGCCGGTGTGGGGGTCGTTGACGCCGTAGTTGAAGGAGTAGTGGGGGCGGGCGTGCAGCTCGACGGCCTTCACGTAGGCGGGGGCGGCGGCCACGAGGGGCGCACCGGGCTCGGCGCACACGGCGGCGGCCAGGGCGAGAACGGCGAAAGCGATCTAAAATAGAGAAAAAGAAATAAATTAAATGGTCTGTGATTTTGAAAATGACATAGATATATGCCGATTCAACTCTTTGCAACAGATTTTTAAAAATTCTAAATGCAGTTTCAAATTCGCATGTGTTTTCACCTTAGCAACCATGTTGAATGAAATCCTTGAGTGGAATATACCTTGGAGGCGAGCAGCGCGCCTTTTATACCAGCACCTTCCCCGTCAATCGGCTTACGTGTATTGTCGCGCCGAGCGTCTGCGTTGCTTACATAACTTAGATCTTACACTTCCACTAGGAAATTAATCGCAGAGGCAATCTGGGTGTGTTAGCTCGCATTTATTGATTGATTATTAATCAACTATTACCAGCTTATGCAAAATGTCTACTTTTGTATTAATTATATGGTTTGCTTATCGTTCAATTTTGTAATAAAAATGCTTTTAACCCCTTTTTCTTTCGATAGTTCGTCTTTGTCTATGTTTTTTATATTTTAATTTGAATTCTATATCTAAAATAAGTTAGAATTGAAACCTTGATACCATTTTATTCCCCACGTTGCCAATTCTCGTGGTATATTGTACTTTTCATACTGGTACACATTTAATTCAAATTACATTCTCTCCGATTAGTCGTGTGTAATGCTCATCTACTTTGTATTTATTTTTATTTCAAAATAAAATGCAGACGTATGATCGATCGTGCGTGCAGCGTTCCGAGACGTTTAAATGTCCTAAACTGGTAAATGTAGTACAAAATAAACTATACAGAAGTTTTTGACAAGGGTGCTATTTTATTTTTCCTTTTGATGATTGCGAATCCCTTATTTGGATCTGTGAAGCCTAATAATCTAAGGACTGCTGAGTGGCTGAATTTCCCTCTGTGCTAAAAGCACCTGAAGCGATCGTGCTTAAATCGAGGAATGTCGGCACCGGAACAGCGACGACGAGGTCACACGATGGGGCGCCCGCTTCTAATAGTGACTGCCACTACTGGGACAGTAGGAAAATAGAGCTGGCCATACTGTGGAAAAAAGCCTCTTTGACATTGCTTTTTCAGTTGTATCGGTAAATCATTCCACATTTGCAGATACACAAACTCAAGCGTGTGATAGAAATATCAATTTTAACTCGACGGCATGACAAAAGCGGCTGGTGCTCGGCAGTTTGCGTTTTGTAACTGCGCGAACGCGAGGCACACCGCGATTTTCGTTTTAGTTTTAACATTACATGCTCAATACATAAATTTTGTCGAAAGTCATCATGACGTTCCAAAAAAGGAAAAATATTCATTATTATAGTCTCGCTTCCAACATTTTATTCAACACTTAAAAAAATAGTAATATCTACTGTAACCGTGTATTAAAATAATTTTCAATGCAGTTGCGTATTACCCATTGCCCCAATCATGATTTGGACAAAAATTTATTGCAATGCGAATGATATGAACTCCGGAAATAAGGTGTTTCCTCCGATATTTTGTGTCTAAAAATAGTTCTGAACAAGTCATTTCCAAAAAATTAACTACTGGTCTCCAAAAAGGTTATATATGTTAAATAAACAGTCATAAATATGGTTAAATTACCATTGTTAATTATTAATGAGGGGGGAAATGATAGAAGTCATCACAATCAAAGGTGCACAAATAACAGCAAAATGATTTCGGGTTGAATATAATTTCAGCTTTTATTCGATTCTCATTACACAGTAACAAGAGGTAGTTACATACAAAATGACAATGAGAGGGATGAAATCCTGCCCGAAATTGAGCATCGCAGGAGATCAAGGTGATCGTGCTTTCAGACATTCACTAAAGGATGAATGAAAGAGCAGGATTAGTAGTGGTAGCCGTGAGCAAGGGGAGCGGCGTGGGCGAGGGGGGCAGCGTGGGCGTAGGCCAGGGCGGGGGCGGCGTGGACAACGGGGGCAGCGTGGGCGTAGGCGCGGATGGGGGCGACGTGGGCGGCAGCGTAGGAGGTGGCGTGGGCGTAGACGGGGGCCTTGTAGGCGACGACGGGGGCGGCGTAGGCGTAAGCCTTGACGGGAGCAGCGTGGACAATGGGGGCGGGGTGGACGGCGTGTCCGGACTTGGAGACGATGGCGTTGAATCCGTGGTGGGGGTTGGCGGTGTAGTCGACGGTGCGGGTGGTGCCGTCGGCCTCGAGCAGAGAGTACTGGCCCTTGACGTAGTCGCCGTCGCGGGTCTCAGACTGGCTCTTGTGGTCGCCGGTGTGGGGGTCGTTAACGCCGTAGTTGAAGGAGTAGTGAGGGCGGGCGTGGTAGTCCACGGCCTTCACGTAGGCGGGGACGGCGGCCACGAGGGGCGCACCAGGCTCGGCGCACACGGCGGCGGCCAGGGCGAGGACGGCGAAAGCGATCTAGAAATGCGAAAAAAAATAAATACTGTGACACATTTTCGTTAAAATAATTTGAAATGTGTACATATTTAATATCTTAATTATTTTTCTATGAAACTTTTAAAATTTTAAAAATGAAAAAATTGAAAATGGTTTAATAAAATAACGGAAAACTGATTGTGTCGAG
This sequence comes from Cloeon dipterum, assembly GCF_949628265.1. Classification (NCBI taxonomy): domain Eukaryota; kingdom Metazoa; phylum Arthropoda; class Insecta; order Ephemeroptera; family Baetidae; genus Cloeon; species Cloeon dipterum. The sequence continues at coordinate 36,782,536 of NC_088788.1, read as the reverse complement.
TATCTGAAGAGAGTGCATACCTTAGAAACCATGATTAATGAAATCCTTGAGTGTAATATGCTCGGTAGCTCGGCCGGCAGACTTTTATACTGCGCTCACACACCTCGCCACTCACAGTTTGCAAGGCTCATTTACAGAAGGAAAGGGGCCAATGCGGCAGTGGCGATCTTGGGTGGAGACAATCTTATGAAATGAAAATAGCCTGTTTGTGCCGATTGGTTATTATCAATCATTTCAATCAGCATAACATAATAAATATTATGATCTTTATCGCTAGCCATTAATGCCACACATTATCATCATCTTTTACAAAATTGTTCATTAATACCAGCATTTTCAAGAACATTTGGCGGTTTTCAGAGGAAAACAACTATAATATTAATTTCGGAGAGCAGCTTTTATTTGCTGTTTATTCTCATTCAGTCATACACTTAGCTCCTGCCTGCTAAAACCCTCATCTCACATAAATAATTTATACATACTTTCTGCGTGTTACTCGAGACAGATTATACGTGCCTCTTTTTCAACTTAATGAAACAAAGACGTGGTCCTGTTGGTTTGTGCCATTTTGTATTTTCAAAAATACCTGACGAATGTCATATATAAGCGCTCTTCTAGTTGGTCTAGGATTTAAATTTTAATTAATTGATTTTGCTCTTTATTGCCAAAAGAATAACAACGCAGATTTTTTTTACAAAAAGTTCCATTACTCTTTATAGCTACATTAAAATTTAATAAAGTCGATAAAGATCTAAACAGGAGGATATTGTCATATGAAAATTGAGAATTTTTTAATGAAGGGCAGTTGCACACTGCAGTTATCGTTTAAAATAATCTGGGATAGTTTTTATGGTTTTTTAATTGGTTTTTCGAGATGGGCGATCCCCTGATAGCGAACAGCTCTCCAAAATTTGTTGTCCCCATATCATCTAATGATCTCGTGGGCCTCATTGGAGGATGCCCAGTTTAGAGGACCGCAGCTCATGTGACTGCCCCCGCTCAGGGGTCTTTTTATTGAAACGCTAGACATTCATGCCGTGAAATTCATTCACGCATGCTGCAAAGTAGCAAACCAACAAATAGCGAGAAGGACTGCAGAAAACAATCCGCTCCCAAATCCAAAAGGAATGTCGTTGCAATTCAAAGGGAGTCAAATGCAGGCGCTAACCAGCCCACAGTCGATGTCCGACCATCGCTCGGATTCTCACATTGCAACGTGCAGCGCACAACGATGTGAGTCAATGGATTAAATTTATTGTCTTTAAATCACTGGAGATCCCTCTAACGGACTGAGCTTTCTCTGAAAATTTCGAACACAGTCATAACAATAATTAACATTATTAAACTAAAGTAATGTTTTCATTTAGCTTTAAGGCCAGAGCGGAATATTTTTTAGACAAATTTAGGCTACCAATAAGTAAATACTTCAAGCAGCTGATCTGGTATTTGGGAAAAAAATGCAACAGATTTCAATAGCGTATTCTTATTTTATTGTTTCTCATTACACAGTAACAAGAATATCACATACAGAATGATGGAAAGAAATTAAAAAATCGGCAGAGTGGTGTGGTGATCATGCCATAATCAGACTCTTTGGCGGATCAGTGGTTCGGCTGCAAATTAGTAGTGGTAGCCGTGGGCGAGGGGGGCGGCGTAGGCCACGGGGGCGACGGGGGCGACGTAGGCCTTGACGGGGGTGGCGTGCACGGCGTGTCCGGACCTGGTGACGTGGGCGTTGAAGCCGTTGATGGGGTCGGCGGTGTAGTCGACGGTGCGGGTGGTGCCGTCGGCCTCGAGCAGAGAGTACTGGCCCTTGACGTAGTCGCCGTCGCGGGTCTCAGACTGGCTCTTGTGGTCGCCGGTGTGGGGGTCGTTAACGCCGTAGTTGAAGGAGTAGTGAGGGCGGGCGTGGTAGTCCACGGCCTTCACGTAGGCGGGGACGGCGGCCACGAGGGGCACACCGGGCGCGGCGCACGCAACGGCGGCCAGGGCGAGGACGGCGAGGACGATCTAAAAATGAAGAAAAACTTTAAAACTGCAAACAACTCGAACTTTAAATGGTGTGTAGGGCTGTAGTGTCGAAAATGCGTGAATTACCTTGGCGAACATGATTATTGAACTCCTGAAGTGGAATGTGCTGTTGATCGTTGCCGCGAGCAATTTATACTCGCTCGCACCTCGCACCTCACAGCTCGCTGCGCTTGTTGCACTTCCATAAGGAAACTGACCAATGTCTTGATTAGGTAGAGCGGCGCTTTACTTCTGTAACGAAATATTTTTGCTTCATCTCGTCGTAAATCAATTACCAATTAAGAGTTTGTTAACACATTTGTAACACATTTAAGCTCGTGTGGGTCTGGCCAGCAAAAAATTCATCTCAGATGCGAGTTTGACTGGCATGATGTATTGAACTTGACCTTCTTGCCCTCCGCGCAAAAAGCATATTCACCCCGGAAAATGTACAAATTTATTTAAAAAAAAAACAGGATTTTTCTCGAGGTGTCCTCGATTAGGTCTTCAAGTGATGTATTTTATTTTCTAACTATAAACTAAAGGTAATGACGCACTTAGAGATCAATCGCCAACTGGCAGCAAATCGCCGAAGTATAATTTATAATGCTAACATTTGAAAATTTAATCAGACTCCTACGTAGTGTTGTGCACCACGGCAGCCCTGGTCCATCGCGTCTAGAGAAGAAATCACGATGAGGCGACGACTTTTCGTCCTTCTGAGCCTTGCAGTTTGTGACGCATTAACGCCTGAGAATGAGGACTACATTCCAGCTCCGTGTAAGACAATAAAGATACAATAATAATATCTAATTTTTTTATTTTGCACTCTTAATGTTAGATAATCGAATGGTCCATTATAATAACTGAGCAAAACTCATCAAATCTGTAAATAAAAAAAATGCAAAATGAAACAACTCAATTAATTAACAACCACTCGGTTTAAATAGACCTAAACGTAGCTTAGCTATCTTTGACTCGCATTTTCCCTTCACAGTTTTTGACTGAGGAGAAAACTTGATTAGCCAGAACTATGGAAACGAATCAGCTCTCTACCAAAATGGACCGTTACTGTTAAAAATATGCGTACTAAAGAAAATTGCTATTCTTTTGTAGCTATTTCTCAAAGGACTATTCTTGAAATAGGTAACATGAGAATATCTCGCTTAGGAATATCAACAACAATGATTTTTTATCGTCGAGGTTATGTATCCGTATGAATAAAAGTGATACAACTGATCTACGGGTATTTCCGAAAAGTTGTATTAGGCGCACGACTGAAGAGGAATGCATCAGAATTTCCGTCAAAGTAATTATTTTATCATTTTCAGCAAAACCGTTGCATTCAATACAATGTCATTTTGAATTTTTAAAGGTACTGGAACTAATTGACATTGCCATATATCCGACAGCGACTGAAATACATACAACTACATTGCGGTAGGTAATGAAGCTGATAATTCAATAAAGCAGAAAAATAATAAGACTAGAAGGAAAATTTTGACAAAATTGTTCATCGTGTGTTTATTTTCAGAAGACTGCTTTAATTATCTCTATTTAATCTTTGCAGCGGTTGCATTCTGGCGCACATTAAGTTTTTATCAATCTCACTCCTATATAGATGTAACTTTTACTGTATGATGATTGCTTTTCAACCTTCCACCTTTCACTGACCGATCTACCTCCAAGCGCTATGCTTTGTCGAGCTGCGATGCTTCTTCTTTCTTCTTTGTTTGGCGTGCTCGTTGATATCCGAGTGGTCTGCTTTTATCAGTTGTCTGCGGACCGTGCTCCTGTATGGTGTGCTTTTGGACAGTGTAGGAACGTATTTGCAGGAAATGGCAATGAGCGAAATACGTTGCTCTCTTCTCATAGACAAATGAACGCAACGAAGCAACAAACTCTATGAACTCTGAACCTGGGCTCAAGACCAAATAGATGCATTCAGAGCGTTGAACAAAATCACAGCACAAAGTGTGCAGGTTGGGTTTAGAAATCATTGTCCTTTTTAGGAGGTAGGAGAGATTTTTTTGACAATAAATCGCAAAGACAGGTTGCTCGAAAAGTTGAAAGAAAATACTTTAAAGTCAAATCAGTATTATTTTAGATTAAAGCAAGACGCAAAGAGATAACAAATATATAAATTTTAACTCTATGATCCCCTTATATTTGCAATAAAAGCTCGTAGAGAGTTGGTTTGTAGTCGATTTTTATTGTTTCTTAACATATATGATTTTTTTGATTACACGGTAACACTTATTGAGCTTTGAAAATGAATGTTTTATGAAGCCCGCGATCACAGCGGGGAAAATGGACATGCTGTCAGTCTAGAATTGAGCGTTGGAGACAAGAAGACTTGCCACCAAATAAAGGTAACAATCGAGGTCACTTATTAGTAGTGGTGAGCGAGGGGAGCCCTGTAAGCCAGAGGGGCGGCGTAGGCGAGAGACGCGGTCTTGTACGCGATGGGGACGGCGTGGGCAGCGGGGGCAGCGTAGGCCACGGGGGCGGCGTGGACGACGGGAGCCACGGTCTTGACGACGGCGGGAGCGGCGTAGGCGTAGGCCTTGACGGGGGTGGCGTGCACGGCGTGTCCGGACCTGGTGACGTGGGCGTTGAAGCCGTTGATGGGGTCGGCGGTGTAGTCGACGGTGCGGGTGGTGCCGTCGGCCTCGAGCAGAGAGTACTGGCCCTTGACGTAGTCGCCGTCGCGGGTCTCAGACTGGCTCTTGTGGTCGCCGGTGTGGGGGTCGTTCACTCCGTAGTTGAAGGAGTAGTGAGGGCGGGCGTGGTAGTCCACGGCCTTCACGTAGGCGGGAACGGCGGCCACGAGGGGCACTCCGGGCTCGGCGCACGCAACGGCGGCCAGGGCGAGGACGGCGAAAGCGATCTGAAAATGCACATGATTTTAGTTAAGAGTCGAATGTGGAACAAAATGACGTAAACTAATATTGAAAAGAAAAAAGTCCAAGACTTAAACGCAATGTAGCTACCTTGGCAACCATGGTTATTGAGTTCCTGAAGTGGAATGTGCTGGTGAGCGAAGCCGCGAGCTTTTTATACCCGCCACGCGCCACGCGCCGCGCAATTCGCACTACCGAGAGGAAGTTGACCGCGGTGCCTTGTTTGTGCGCAGCCGATTAGTAATCTTATGTAATACAATTTGTTTACTTTATTTAACTCACAGCGATCCCGCATTCCATCAATTGATAAAAAATATTCCCTTTTTGGGGTCGCTCTACTTCTGTAATAATTTCAAAAGAGTTTCTTATAAAGAAAAGAGTCGATCGTTTAATGCCCATACAAATTCAATAAATCAAAGAAAAACACGATTACCCTCTTTCAAGGGTTTCAATTTTAAAAAATGACATTTTTTTAATAAATAATTTTTTGACAGTTGATATGCTCCTCTTTTAAATTAAAAAGTAATATTAGAAACGACACGCTTTTTTCGCGGAACTAGCCTATGTCCAGGCTCTCAGGTTCTCACTTCTGGCAGGTGTCAATGAGGATGTTGATTTTTTTACTTATTCAAAATTAGTAGGTCAAAGATCGAATTTTGCAAATTTAATCAAAATTTTGGAATTTGTAATTTTGATAAAGGCATTTTGTTGAGCGCAATTCAATTCAATTCAATTAATCTATTTGTCTTTTAGCATGGTAATACATTCGGGTGATGATCTTCTCACAATATATTCCATCTAATTGCTAATTACAAACACAATATTCAATAGAAAAAATAAACAAATATAAATATATTGAATCTGGAATGGTGTTTGGTTTTAACTTTTTATTTAACACAAAAATCTACAAAATTGGTACTTCTTCAGGTTGTCGAAAAATGTTTACACGCTCAAATCTTAGCTTCTAACTGCCACATTTTCAATAACCGGACACATCTAAACTTAAGTCTCAACTTCCCCTTGATAACCGAAGTAGTCTTAGTGTGCAAACCCTTCATCATCCTTTTTACACCCTAAAATCCGAACATTTTACAATTTTTCTTCTTAGCACCTCATCACTGCGTGACAAAATTTAGTGTTTACCGCCATAAAACTACTTCAGTAAACCATGGAACGTGAAGAGGAGTCTATTGGTGTGTGTGTTTTTTTTACGACAGCCAGAACTAGAGATTTAGCTGACACTATTTTTTTATTATTAATATGATAGAACGTCTTATGAAAGTATAAGACGTTTTTCACCAAATATCAGCTTCTAACCTTCAGATTTACAAAAACTGCACACCGTTTGACTCTTCATTATCCCTCCTAGATTGCTGAAAAAGGACCAGTTCGTGTTATACCTCAGCACCGGGGTCTTTTATATTGAATTCACGCATGCTCGAAAGGTGCAAGCAGCAAAATGGCGAGTCGGAAAGCTTTTGCAACTCTCCAAAATCCGAATGCACTCGTCATTCCTATATTATTATTGTTTATTCTTCCTCTACAATACATATAAGCATAATATCAAAGTCACACATTCGTCAATAAATTACATAGAGACACTAGCATTTACTGCAAAAGCGATCAATACAAAATGTATCTCACGTAATTGTTCATCACATATAGTTGCCACAATTACTCTGTGCAAAGTTCAGGAAAGTCTTTCACGCAGCAGTCCTTGATTGTTGGCGGCAGGTCATCCCATGACTTAAGAAGAAGGACTTCTGACCGAAAACACTCTTCACTGGTGGTGACTGCTGCTGGCATCAGCGCCCAATTGGCGGCCCACGGTGACTCTTTTATATGCAAGAGAGTTAACTTTAGGCGCTAATCAGCCAGCATTTAAACCCCAAACATGGCTTAGATTCTTACTTTGCAATTTGGCCCGGCCGCCTTTTCACGCCCTTCGATATTTCCCTCTTTTAACAAAATTGGTCGGCCCACCTTGGATGCCCGTCTTGGGCACTCGGAATTCATCCCTCGACGCAACGTTTAGTATAAATTGAACCAAGGTGTAAAATCTCCTGCAGGCGTTCGTACCCTACGCACCGACATAATTCTTAGAAGCTTGAAAGGCTAAATAACAATATTAATATGAATTACATAAATTACGCACAGTTGCTATTAAACATTTTTATTAACATCAGTTAAGGCAGTTAATTAAATCTAATAATGGCTCCTCCGATAGGCAAACGAACCAGGTTAAGATATTTTAATTCAAACATTTCTGAGGTGTTTCCTATTATTGTAAGAGTTGCAAAATTCCTTAAAGGATTTTATTCTTCAAAATTATTTAGCAGCATTATAATTTAAATAAATTATTTATTGCCAATAGAAATTAGAATTAACCTCCTTTCAGTCCTAGAGCTGAATTTTATTTGCACCTTTCAAGTAATTGATTTTTGATCAAATAGTCACCTCACTCGCTCAGACCACGTGAACTTATTAATAAGTTAATGCTTTCCTGGGTAAAGGTTAAAATTTGTGTCCCAACGAGACAAGAAAAATCAAATATTTCAATTTATATAGTTTAATTCGATTCTCATTACACAGTAACAAGAGGTAGTTACATACAAAATGACAATGAGAGGGATGAAATCCTGCCCGAAATTGAGCATCGCAGGAGATCAAGGTGATCGTGCTTTCAGACTTTCACAAAAGGGTGAACGAAAGAGCAGATTTAGTAGTGGTAGCCGTAGCCGTGAGCGAGGGGAGCGGCGTGGGCGTAGGCCAGGGCCGGGGCGGCGTGAACAACGGGGGCAGCGTGGGCGTAGGCGCGGATGGGGGCGACGTGGGCGGAAGCGTAGGAGTAGGCGTGGCCGTAGACGGGGGCCTTGTAGGCGACGACGGGGGCGGCATGCACGACGGGGGCAGCGTGGACGATGGGGGCGGCGTAGGCCTTGACGGGGGCGGGGTGGACGGCGTGTCCGGACTTGGAGACGACGGCGTTGAATCCGTGGTGGGGGTCGGCGGTGTAGTCGACGGTGCGGGTGGTGCCGTCGGCCTCGAGCAGAGAGTACTGGCCCTTGACGTAGTCGCCGTCGCGGGTCTCAGACTGGCTCTTGTGGTCGCCGGTGTGGGGGTCGTTAACGCCGTAGTTGAAGGAGTAGTGAGGGCGGGCGTGGTAGTCCACGGCCTTCACGTAGGCGGGGACGGCGGCCACGAGGGGCGCACCGGGCTCGGCGCACACGGCGGCGGCCAGGGCGAGGACGGCGAAAGCGATCTGGAAAAATAAGAATTTTTTAATAAAAAAACATTTTCTCCTTAGACTTGCGAAAAATGAAAGTTATCCAACAGTTGGAGAACATTCTTTGGGAAAATATTGTAGTTGTTAACTACCTTGGCGAACATGATTATTGAACTCCTGAAGCGGAATGTGATCAGCAATGTGAATGCAGGCCTTTTATACTCACTCTATATCACTCGCCTACTTCTTCTTTTTCATTAGGAAACCGATCAGTGCTGATGCTTTGCAGCAAGGGTGGAGGCATTGGAGCAATATTATATGCGTTCACAAAGCGGCGCAAGTTTATGGTACACGCAACTGTTAATCTGTGTAATATCCTACATGGTTTCGATGAAGCTCATGTGGAATTACTGTTGCTGAATTTTTAAAGTCAATTGAATTAATCAGCGATGTATTCTTCACAGAAATATTTTACATTCTGTGGCAATATGCTATATATGTATAGTGATAAGAACAATCATATTTTTCTCAATATATGCTTTCGAATGAAAGGGAACGTTGTTTTTTTAAAATATAAATTTACTTGATTGCTCATCAATCAATTTAGATTTGAATGATAACTTGCGTGTTTGATGACTTTGGTATTATTTTACCTTGTCTGTTGTACGCACCTTCAGTTTCAGTTTTAAGTCTCAACGACAAGCAAATGGAGTACAAAAATCAAAACTGCAAAATGTGTAGCCCATGGCTAAGTGCAATTACTAATTAAATCGGCACGGCATATTGACGTGATTGTCGCAGATTCATGATGTTTCTTAGAGTAGCCAAAAAGCATGTAAAGCTGCGGCTGAATGTTTGGTCAGATAGTTGTTTTTCTTTTACTCTTACGCTAATTAAACAACCATTTTTTTACATCATTTTTATTTTTATTTAACTAAAATGGGAAACAATCTGTTTTGCTAAAAATATATACATGTTCACGAGATGTTTCTCTTGTAAAAATATGTACATCGTTCCAGCGCGAGATGGATATATGCAATTGCTGAGATGCTATGTTCAACAAATAAATTTTTATCAATTTCTCAACTTTGATAGAAACACTAACTCATTTTTTGTCTTGTTAGTCTGTGCCCTTATTAGCAGTGGAGAACGCCTTGCCCAAAATTATCCCTTTTAGATCAGTATTTTCAATTTTAATAAAATAGAATCATTTATATCATTACTTAAGTCCATCACCTCCTCTCTTTTAGTAATTATCAGGGGCGTCGTGAAGGGTTTGCTGTAGAAGTAGGAGTTTTCTGAAGGAAGGGTAGTCGGGGAATACATCAAAGAATAATAATGCATGAGTGTAGATTCAGATTTAGATCAATTTTTATTTTGTTCTTCTTGTGTAAGTCAATATTTACATTAGCATAGCAACCATTTAAATGTTGGACTTAAATTTTCTAATCGTGCAGGATGGAGTTTCAGTTGCGGAGCCGATTGCAGCATTTCTCCATTTATTTTTATATTTTAAATCAATGTGCTCTAACGAACCTTCCCAAATGTCAAATTAATTTTATTTGCCGATGATATGGTTATATTCTTATAGCGTTGTAAGTTGTAAAAGTTAATTGGCTTGAGACTAGGTTTGACAAGTAATTATTCCGAACATGCGTGCGCACACCTGCCGACCGCCAAGAATAAAGATTTCATCTTTGCAACCATTTAACTCTATGTTGCATCTTGTTTTGATTCACAAACTTACCGTATTTTCAATTAAATTAAATTGAATCGTAAAAGCTGTAGCAAAGTAAATACATGAAATTCAGAGATTTCCATGATTTAAGAATCCAATTCTTAACTATGAGCGGTGCATGAGCGAGTGGTTTTTATTTTAAGTATAGGTAATATAAATATACAGGTATCTTAAATGTGGGGCACAGTACTTGTTGTTTGCTTGCAAGGAGTAATAAATATAAATTCTGGTAATTCGTATTTAATATTTTTTTATTTTTAAAAAGTCTTAAATAAAAAATACAGGTCTTTGCATAACAAAACTAATTGAGACGACAATGAATAATTTATGGATCCCACGATCACAGCAGGAGAAAAAAGCGAGCATGCTGTCAGACTAACATTGAGAGACGAGGCAGATGCAAAGGTGGCTCACACCAGTCGCATCAGGTTGCATAGGACAGGAAGGGTACATTTAGTAGTGGTAGGCGAGAGGAGCCTTGTAGGCCAGAGGAGCGGCGTAGGCACCGGCGTAGGCGAGATGACCAGCCTTGTAGGCGATGGGAGCGGCGTAGGCCAAGGGGGCGGCGTGAGCGTAGACGGGGGCCTTGTAGGCGACGACGGGGGCGGCGTGGACAACAGGGGCGACGGTCTTGACGACGGCGGGGGCGGCGTAGGCCACGGGGGCGGCGTGGACGACGGGAGCCACGGTCTTGACGACGGCGGGAGCGGCGTAGGCGTAGGCCTTAACGGGGGTGGCGTGCACGGCGTGTCCGGACCTGGTGACGTGGGCGTTGAAGCCGTTGATGGGGTCAGCGGTGTAGTCGACGGTGCGGGTGGTGCCGTCGGCCTCGAGCAGAGAGTACTGGCCCTTGACGAAGTCGCCGTCGCGGGTCTCAGACTGGCTCTTGTGGTCGCCGGTGTGGGGGTCGTTCACTCCGTAGTTGAAGGAGTAGTGAGGGCGAGCGTGCAGCTCGACGGCCTTCACGTAGGCGGGGGCGGCGGCCACGAGGGGCACACCGGGCGCGGCGCACACGGCGGCGGCCAGGGCGAGAACGGCGAGGGCGATCTAAAATTTAATTTAATTGTTATAATTGGAAAAGCTATGCAGTTAATTGGATATTTACCTGGGCGACCATGTTGTGTGTGTGTGTGAGGAATCTGGAGACAGAATGCTGGCGTGTCGGCCCGCTTAGCTTTTATACCCGCACCACTATAACGCTCCTGACCATTTGACTTCCACTCGGAAACTCGGTGACCGGTAGAGAGGGTACACCGCACAACTTACACTTTACGCTGTAAATCTGAGAAGCTGTGTCTTGATTACAATGCGGTAAAAATGTATATCCTTGGAAGGCCGTGCAGTCATGCGTATGATCCATTTTTAAACAGAATGTTTCATATTATCCAATTATCCTATAAGCTCTTAAGATTAACAACACGCTTCTGGCTCAAATCGAATTTGTCTGAAATTTCCTGGAGTTTGTGCCAAACTCGTGCTGAAGATACATCTTAAAAATTTCTAAAATCAGAGAACAATGGACTCAGATGACCAGTCCAGAGTGGCACATCTCGTTTACAATTGTCGCCGGCATATAAGTCGCTTTTACAGGAAATCTGCGTGCGTTGCGCGGCTGTTGATTATACACATATATTCATCGGAATTCGTGGAGAAAGCTTTTTGAAGGCAAACCATGTAGGGCAGGCTCGGTGCATTTACGCACTCGAATGCACATATTCCGACTTGCTGTTAATTTCAACGAGCGCATCTTTAATTAATCACTTTCTTCTGTCGCATCTGAAATATCTGTGAGCTTCGGACACAACGTTGCAAAATTGAGCACTCGCTGATTTTCTTTTATTATAATGTGTAGCACTCGAACAAACGGAACAGGACAAGCAAATGTTTTATTCATCAGGCGGTGTCGGTGAAATTGTCCGCGTGTTACACAACAATACGCACGCGTGCTCTCGTTCTCTGAAGAGGTGCAATAATTTACGCGCGGCGCCGAGCAATTTGCATTACGCATGCGAGGAAGCGTGTTCATTGGCAACTCACGGAATGAGTCAGATATTGATATATACTGATGCTTACTCGAAGCTTCCTCGTTGTAAAATCATTTCATTCATCTGCGTGTCGCTTTCTGCTGCTCACGAGATTCAAACGGTGGCACTTTCTTCTCTAAATACACAAATGCCCCGCGGACAAAATTGTCTGCCGGCTTTGTGTGTACTCCGTGTGGCGATGCAAGTGTAGAAGCAAAATGATTGTAAAACCCTTTAAGGCTTGGCTGCGCGCTTGACTGGAAATATCGCGTCGTGTATAGATGATGTTTTCGCGCTTGGGACAAGTTTATTCTCACTCTCGCGTGACATCTCAGACGGTTGTTTTCAAATTTTCTGGTTCCTTGGACAATTTGTGAAAATCCTTTTTACCTTTACTGGAAATACTATCTAAATATTGGGAAAAAAACTAAAATTGTCCTAAATGGCGCCGTTTAAATTTTTGAGAAAATCGGTTAAAAATTTGCATGCTAAAAAGGTATAAATTGTCTCCCTACTGTAAAACCACGATTTATTTCACAATTGAAGGAATATTTCCTCGAAATTCGTACACCATTGGATTAAAATTGAACTGTCCTTGGGCATGATTTCATTATTGCACATTATAGAGGTAAACCGTTGCCAAATTTAACAAACAATAAACTCAATGAACTGCCTTGCTACAGTCACCAAAGCAAAATTTTCTCCAATTATTGGCCTGTAAGGCTCTACTTTAAGAAATCAATCGATGCCAATATGCGACGTCATAAAAAAGGGAAACGGAGCAAATTTTATTTGAATTTACATATTAACTGTTATATAAAGCTTATATATTGCATCAAATGGCCGGGAAACAATAAAGAAGTGTATTGCACTGGGGTTTTCCCTGCTGAAGAATTTTTATGGCAAGCACGTTTGTCAATTGCTCTTGATTCCAAGTGCACACTCTCTCAAATAAAAATGAAAAGTGGCAACAATAATCAAGAGCACTAAATAATTCATGCAATATGTCAAAGGCGGCAGCTTTCCTTATTGCATATGGAAGTGCAGGCTGCATATTATTGCACCTCTCTGCGCAGCATGTGGAGCATGAAAAAGATTGTGTGTGTGTGTGTGCATGTGTGTGTTTTCCAACACACACATGCATCCAACGCGCGCAGACTAGTACGTTTAATGATTGTCGTTTCGATACGCGCGACGCGCGTGTTTATTTACAGTTCAATTTTTATAACATCCATCTCGACGACCTGAAAGGGAAGGGCTGCAAATGCAAAGGCCTTGCGTCAAATAGGAACTGCTCGTTTGCTTTGCTTAATTTTTATCTCCGCTCATGCCTGTGACACAGATTCATACGCAATTAATCAGATGAAGTAATATTTTGTTTTGCCAGCATAAATGAATTAATGAGACTGTACTTTAATGCTGGATTTAAATAGATTGTTTTTGAAAAGCAATGAGACATCGCTAGATCCACGTCTTCATAAATTGAAAGTTTAAATTTTAAGATATTTGAAACTCGTATATTTTCTTGTTTTTCATTTTTGGGATCTACTCAGTGAAACAGATGGAATATAGTGTGATTAAAATAATTAATTGCATTGAGTCGTTGGTGATTTTTCCGAAAATTCCCATTAAAAAAGTGTTACGTAAAAATGTAACAGTTTAGTCTGGTTGAGTTTTAATTTTTTCTATGAGCTTTTTCATAATATCTAAGTTTATTTTGGAATATTCAAATATTTTTGCAGGCACACACGAGTCATTTTTTAAAACAAAAAAATTGGGGAAAGGAAAATTTTGTTCCAAACTTGCCAATATTTTTATTTAGCACTCTTAGTTGCTAAATAATAAAGCTTACTTGTGCTTATTTTTTATATTTAACTAAATTTAAAAATCTTGGATACTTCTAAGAAAAATTTTATTAATTTAAAGAGGTTCTCTCTCCTTTCAAGTGGCAAACAGAGGTCAAGCGAAAATTCCTTTAGCACCTGTCTTAGTGAGCTTGCACTCAATTGTGAAAAAACCTCACTCAAGCAGAGAGAAAAAAAAGCACGAAACATTCCTGGTGTGGCTGATCCGAAGGATTTCCTACGAAGAGAAATTGGATCAGAAGCGGCCGTGAATCGTGAACCAATAATCGCGCTTGTTAAATTATCCTCGTCGACCGTCAGGAAGGAAAAAATTAGTGCGGTATGTGGATGCAGCAAGTAGAATAATTAAAAAGAGGCAGGCGGTTCGTTGCGACGCCGCGGCTGCGATGATGCAACGCGCGCGCGATCACTTGAGCGGAACTTAATTCCGATTATGACACGAGTGCATGCGCTGCTGTTTCGACGTCTGCACACTTGCGCGCAGTTTGTTTCTTTGTGTCGCACTCACTAGCTCGCATCACACACAGTCCAGCCCATTCATAGAAAGAAAATCACTCACTCTCTCTCTCTCTCTCTCTCTCTCTCTCTCTCTCTCTCTCTCTCTCTCTCTCTCTCTCTCTCGCTCTCGCTCTCTCTCTCTCTCTCTCTCTCTCTCTCGCTCTCTCTCTCTCTCTCTCTCTCTCTCTCTCTCTCTCTCTCTCTCTCTCTCTCTCTCTCTCTCTCTCTCTCTCTCTCTCTCTCTCTCTCTCTGCGTAGTGTGCTGCAAGCAAAAGTGTGCGCGCATAATACATAATCCGATGTCCCCGAGAAATAAAGCGCGCGTGCGACAACACAGCCACCATAAATTATACAATGAATGAAATATTTATTAGACACCACGGGTGTACAACAACAGGCATATACAATAATTAAATCACATTAATAAATTATACAATAAAACCATTTTACTTTCTGTAATGTAATAAAAGAGACACACTCTTTCCTGCTCGCCGGCCGATATTTAAACGCGAGAAACAACTAATAGTCCTCTAGGCCGGTCATCCAATAGAAATTCTTTTCTCAGAAGATATTTTTAACTCTATACTTCCTGACCAAATTAAGCCGTCTGATTAATGGATGGTTGTAAATGAAAATACTGAAATCAGCTGCGTTTAAAATGTTCTCTGTGGACACATCTCTCCCTTTAAAAAATGTGAAAATAGCAATAAAAATTTCGAGCGTTTTATTTTTTTTACTTTTTTCAAGTGTGTTGGGCGTGGGGTAAGCACCCTCTGAACCCTTCAACTGGTCAGGGGAGGTCAAGACGAATCTAACGGTGGTTAGTTTTGGCAATTCTGATGGTTAGAAGTTAGAACCCGAGATTTGGAGTTGAAAATATTTACAAAAACACGAAAAAGTCGAAAGATTCGTGTTTTTTAAGTTTGAAAAGGTATTTCTCGAAAACTGAAAATAACACCACTCTGAGACTGCCACAAAAGTTCACACGTGTCTTAATTGGGACAAATTTTAAGCACATTATCAAAATTCCAAATTCCTGGCCCTTTTCCAAAATTAACCGAAATTACCTTTCACCTTGATCCAGGACATTACATTTTGTGTCGACTTTGAAATTGCACCACGGCGAAGATACTGAGGTCTCGAAATTATCCAAAATTGCCCCATTAAAACCCGTTAAAATTAATTCCTTGGCGAACATTTTATGACGTAAACCTCTAATAAAGACTGATTTTATTGAACTTTACCTCATGCCAATTTTTACCCCAATCTGTGAAATTTCGTAATTTCCCTTTTGGTTAAAAAATCTCGATATTAATCGCAACTTGAAATTGAATACACTTTGGAGAAGTTTCACTCGGAATCCATATCCTGTATTAATTTAAGCTTAGATCCAATCTGAAGATAACGGCTTAATTGGAAGTAAAAGCAAATTTCCTGATTCACGCAACGCTGAAGATGAGATTAATTAAAAGCAAGATTAATTATTATTCGTTATTTATTTATTTATTGTCCGCATTCATTCTTTACAGCTACTAAAGGTTTGAGATCGTTTCTTGAAGATCATTTTACATTCAGGCTATTCGACATTTTTACCAATTATTTATTATTAGTCATATTCATCATAGGAGTCGTAATTGTTCGCGTGTTGCGGCTTTGGTGCGGTGGCGGTGGCGGCGGCACCGTACACCTCGGTCGGCTGGCCGGCCCGCTTCACCACTGCCTGGAAGCCGTTGCGCGGGTCGGCCGTGTACTGCACGATGCGCATCGAGCCGTCCGGCTCGAGCACCGTGTACTCGCCGCGCACCACGTCGCCGTCTCGCGACTCCTGGTGCGTTTGTTTGTTGCCCGTCTTCGAGTCCTCCACTCCGTAGCCGAATTTGTAGTCGGGCTTCGCCTGAAACACAGTCGCCGAGAACGATTCTTTTCAGAATTAAAAAAGTCACGCGTTGCAGGACGGGTTTTGCGGTGTTTGGAGGTACTTTAGAACTCGTGACAAAAATTTAATGTGGTGCTCGGCTTGATTTTTGAGTTATTCAATAATGAATTTCGAAAAACACATATTTTCAATTTTTTCAAATAATGTATTGTCAGCGCCAAATCTCGGGTTCTAAGGGTCAGAAATACTAAAACTGCACACCGTTCGAATTTTGGCTCGACTTTCCCTGGTGAGCTGAATGGTTTTGGGGATGCTCAACCCTCACCCCTGAACCCCTATTGGCCATAATATTATCCCCTGAACCGAAAAGTGAATATTTTATATCGTCGCAATTTTTGGTGCTTTAATATCTGGAATTATGAAAATTGATACTCCAGTTTTGAACATAGGTAAAGGGTAGATATAAAATATGATTAGAACTGATCGATGGTGTGAATTTTGTCAGATCATTTGGTCACCGCCAAAACTATCATTCGGTCCGTGTAATTTTCGCTCAAATCACTTTTGAGATTGGGACATACACAATTTTGCAACAATTTCTAAAAAATCATGTTTTGAAAATACATAGTATTATATATAATGTTACAATATTTTGGAAAATTTAAGATGTATTATTATTAGTTTTAAGAATTCGTCATTTTCGGAGAATATAAAGTAAAATCTCATCCAGACGTTTCGTGTGAAAGTCTAGATTTGATCATACATATTAAATCGTATAATGCGATGGATACTCGAATGCCCTTGTATGTCATTTCTTTAATTGGAAACCGTTGCTTGTGTTTGAGACCAAAATAGCTACTTTTATGGCTGATGAATAATAAACTGCCAGCTTTTCACGCGTTTTACTGCTTGAATGGCTAAAATATGGTAACGACAAATTCATAAATGACAGTCAATTTATTACTGAATTTGGGGAACAAAATTATTAACTCTCAAAGCTGAATTGAGAAATTCACCAGAGTCAGTTATTTGGATCAAATGGCTAAACTACGGAAAATAAATGAAATTTTGCTCTCACCACAAAATCAAATGAAGTTCCTGCGGCCGCGCCAGGGTAGTGCTTTGGAACGACGATTTGGTGTTCGGCGCCCGAGACTGGTCCTGCGAAATGCGCGTACTGCCTGGACACTCCGTGCGGCACGCCGTGGTTGTTGCTGTCGAATTGTTGCGACCGCTGGTTTGTCTGCGTCCTATGGTACTGCTGTCCACTCACGCCCATCGCCAGGATGGCCACCAGAGTGCTCTGAATTTGGAATTGAAATTTGAAAAATTTGTTCATTATTTTCGCAGAATGTGTCACAACCTGTAGTAAGAACATGATATACACGAGTCCACTGCTGAAATCCTTATGAGCCTTTGCAATTCCCAGGGGCCATATTTATACGCTTTTTGTCGCCGCGTCTTTCTTTCATTCCCACCCCCACTAAACACTCTGATCTCGCTTCCTGGACCCAGCCATGCACGATATTTGTGCAATTGTCGCCATCCCAATGCTTCCGATGATCAGACCACTGGCGCGTAAATCAAGCGAGTCTGCAGCTTACAAAAATTAGAGCCTTTTAGCACACGCCATACATTCATGACAAAAATTTCGTAGAAAAAATTGCAGACCACTAATGTAGGTTTTTCGAATTGAAAAAGGCAAATCATCATCTGTCAAAAATTTATTTATTTTAACTTTGCCATTTTGTAGAGTGAACCCCAAAAAGTAGAAGTTTTGTAGAGTTAGAACCCCAAAATCTGGAATTACTTTTTGTTATATTTTTTTATTGAAAATAAAAACTACAAAATTTTGGTGTTCATTCGTGTTTGCAAAATATATTTACATGCCTAAATCTCAGCTTCTAATTGTTGGAATTTTAAAAACCAGACACCGCCTTACTCGTCCCAACCTTCTCTAGATAGCCGAAGCAATTAAGGGTTCCACCCCTTCAATCCCCTTTTTGCACCCTAAAAATCCTACAATTTTTTGTTTGCATCTCAATGCACCACGGAATATCACTCTGAAACTACTTCAGTACATCATGGGACGTGAAGATCAGTCGAGTGGTATGCACTATTTCTGTATTTTTGACAGTTAGAATCCAAAATTTATATTGAGTTTTTTTTTTATCACGTCCACCTTCAAAATAAAGACGTTTTTCTACAAAATTTCGGCTTCTAAGCATCATATTTGCAAAAAATGAACACTGTTCGACTCGTCACAACCTACCCTAGATAGTTAAATTAGCCTAAAGCTGACAATCTCTTTGAATTCAACCTCATTGAAGAATATAAAAATTTTAATTCAGTTAAAAAAAATGTTCATTTTTTATCTTCAAAGAATAGTTATTATTATTATAGAGCTATAACTACCAAGCTTTAAATTATTTCCATTTTTTTTATTGTGACGTAAGTTTCTTAGGAGAGGTGGTAATAACCGGTAATAACTACACCAATTAACACGTATGTAACTGTTTCAACATAGGTTTGAAGAGTTCATCGTGAGTAGCAGCAGCTCGTGGCGTGAAATGACGCAAGATGATTGCGATTGATCGCTCTAGTGGTCCGGCAAAAAGACACTGTCGTCCGTTGTGTATATTTGCTTTATTTTCGTAACTATACATAAACTTTGCGCTTCACACATAAGTAACTACAAACAGTGAAAAATAAATCTTTGTCAGCATCTTTGGCTTCTTGCAGATGAGTATATTAGTGGTTACGCTGCGCGGTAGCTGTCAAGAGAAATGCAATAATAGAAATACTCTAAAATAGCGTTAGCGCTACCGACCTGATTTCAGTTAATATAATTAAATACGCGTGTACATCAAGAAAATCACAAAAGAGATAATTTAAAATGGACTTGAGCCACCTCTGATTCGGTTAAACAAATTAAGTGTTTAGAACACACAGGCCTTTTAGAAGGCGTGGCTCCTATAGTAAAATTAGCAACACCCATATAGACACTCACAGCGTGTTGCATTTTGTATTCTCGCGACAAGACTTAAAATTGATACCAGATCATGTGTATTGTTCGCTGCTACACAAAGTATATAGGAAAATGCACGTTATTTCTTTTTCTGTCTATATCTGCCGATGGCATAGATTGTCGACTGTGTTCTACAAAAATCGCGGCCTTACCAGCTAGTGTTGAGTGTGTAGGAAACGAAATTGTCCAAATTGAGCTGAATTAGTTGCCGTTCGCAAATCAAATAGAGCGATTCTGCTGACACTTTGTCTGACAACAACATTTATAGATTACGATGTATAATAGTTAGTTAGTCTCTCTCGATTCTGCGGATTTTTATGCAAAAAATAAATGCAGTCCACACGGTTGGTTGTTTGTAAAAAGTTTTGTCGAAGATTTGTGCGAAAAGTCCTTCGTGAACACAGAGTGAGTCTCTCCTTATACAATGCAACACCTCCGACGACCCCTCCGGCCTTTTTCCAGGTCGAAAGCTGGCTGGTTCCGAATGATCCGAACCACCTGCGAGGAATAAATCTTACTATTAGTGTTTATTGCACAAAAAATATACAATTATGCGAAAAATGTGTGTTATCAAAATGGGCTTCTTGTAAAATTATTATTAGCATTTTTAATTCGGCACATGTTCGGCAATTCAATTCAATTAATTTGACTTTCAGCATAATAGTACACACAGGTGTATCCCATCTGATTGCAAACAACGAACACAAAAGATACAAAAGAATATAACAAATAATGAGAAATATTCATGTACCGAGTAAAATTTGCATTCTTAATTATACAGAAATGATTTCAAATAAACAAATTAAATAAATTTCATATTGAGTGGTCGCCTATTTCAAAATTTAAATAAATTTCGTCAAGACTTGCCTCCTGGAAAGCGGCATCGACGTTCAGCGGAGGGTCCTTGGCACTGGTCTCAATGTAGGGAATGCCGAGTCGGTGCGCCAGCTCCCGACCTTGCTCCTCAGTCACCTTCCTCAGGTGCACCAAATCCACTTTGTTTGCTACCAAAAGCATGGGATACACATCTCTGCAAATCAAATTCAGTTTTATTCCTCTGTAAGAAAAGACTAAAGGCATCACCTGTCCTTCACCCTGAGGATTTGAGTGTGGAAGTTGACTATGTTTTCGTAGCTCTGTTTGTCGGTGACAGAGTAGACTAGTAAAAAACCGTCGCCCTTGCGCATGTATTGCTCCCGCATGGCACTGAACTCTTCTTGGCCGGCCGTGTCCAGAACTGCAATTGAAATTAAGCAACTAATTCAAATTTTATTCGATACTCCAGCAGTAAAGATTTGGTTTATTCATTAATTCTTTTACACCACGTTTTGTAGAATAAATTTTACGGCTGTGCGCTGGGAAATTGCTTTGAATGTTATTTATGGGGTCACTTGAATTACCATTTGCATTGGATATTCAAATTAGAGATCCAGATCACCCAAAATAAATTTAATTTCCAGCATTCCTAGAGCGCACCAAACCCTTTAATTTAAATGATCGCCCGATACTCGCAAACACGAAGACGGTTTTATTTATTTACTCGTGCTATTACGATAAAAGGGAGTGAGAAACGATGAAATTGAGATTCTCGTGACAAAATGACACATAAAAAACGACACCAAGAACGCTCAGTTCTGGCCAAAAGTAAACTGAACTAAAGATTTCCACTCCCAGGAGGGTTCGGGGTTGGTCTCAGCCCCCAACCTCAAAATGTCGAAATTAATTATTTCCAATTGAATTTGGGTATAAACTGCTCTTAATCTGCACAAAAATTGTACTTTTCCAAAAAAATCATGATTTTTAGGGTGAAAAAAATACGATTTTGAACTTTTATCTAAATTTTCTCAATAAAGCAATACAGGATCAAATATCAGTAATTTTTTATCTGTTTTTCCCCGACTATGAGCTGAATGTTTTGGCAATTTGGATTTTAAAAATTTGATAGTCAAATTTTTTTAATGATTCGCTTCTGTTTTTGTTATTCTGACCTTTGACTTACGAAGGGCAACTTGTTAGATTCAAGAACATTTTTGAAACCAATTTTTATCTACCTCATTTCTGTTAAAATCTCCTTTTAAAACAACCCGCAACTTTGAGCCTCTTTTAATAGGCAATTTTAAGAATTCTTGCCCAATATTTTAGGGTGCGACATAGCATTACTAGGTCAACCCTTCCAGCAAATTTCGTCCAAGTCTAAGAACCCATGCCCACAGGGTGTCCACTTTAATTGATTTATTTTAATTAAAAATAATTTAGAAAAATTACTGATTTAACCTTTTATTGTAGAATAAAGAGCGAAAAGGTATTTTACCATCGAGGATGCACCATTTTCCATCGACCTCGGTGTGCTGGATGTAGCTGTCCTCGATGGTGGGGTCGTAGTCGGTGACGAAGAGCTTCTGGAAGAACTGGATGGTGAGGGCGCTCTTGCCGACGCCTCCGTCGCCGACCACCACCAGCTTGTAGGCCGGCAGATTCTCGTTGGGCGGCTTGGACATAATGGGCAGCCTCACGCGGACATCTCCAAGGGCACTGCAGACGAGCAAAAGGTCTTTTTAGGGCCACACCTTGGCGGCGCAGTCGGACGAAGCGGAGGCGTCCCGCGCCCGCGCCGCCTCCGCTCCGTCTGAGGCGCTGTCACAAATTTCGCTCACCTTAATTCGAGGCTTGAGACGCAGTCGTGAACGTTTCTCGAGGTAGATAAGATCAGGGAAAATTGTCCGTCGTGCTCGTGTGTTTTTCTTGCGAATCAGTCAATACGCGGCTGCCCTTTTGTGTTCCATTGCTCGGTAGGCATGCGCACTCGACGCCCTCGACGTTGTGGCAGGGCCCCGAAGCATTGAGTAAGTCCATTCAACACTGGCTGGCAGCAGCCGTCATTCATTTCAAGCACAGATCAAGGCTAATTGATATTATAATGCGAAAGAATATTAAAAATGAATTCTAACTAATTATTGGAGATGATATATTTATTTATTCATTTAAAAGTTTGTTACACTAAAAACCTTAATTTAAACACTTGATTTTTAGAATTTTTATATTTTATGTGAGTGTTGTAAGTATTATGTTATATCTTTCCATCTTTAAACAACTCTATATAATTTTATTCCTTACTTGAATATATATTAACATATGAAGCATTTCGTAATTTAATTTTTATTTTTATTTTTTTTACAATCACGGTTAAAGCCAAATAGCATCTCTGGCTGTAAAGCCTGTATAATGAACATATTAATTATTATGAATTTAGAATCAATTTAATACAACGATATTAAGCAGTTAGCAAGTGTAATTAAAAATAATAATATAAAAATTAAATATGTTCTGGAACATCATTAATGTATCGTAAATATTTTTTTTCGGAAAAGAGAGGCGTTTATTGCGCGTCTTTAAAATTCTAGAGCGTGTGTTAAATCATCCTGTGCTCAAAACAGGATAGTGACAAATTTCAAATTTCAGATAATATAAAAGAGCAAAAAAAATCGAGACGGTTTAAAATAATCCTGTTTCGACATGGGCGATGAAAAAATGGCCAATAGGGGTTGAGGGGTGAGAGCGCCCCAAAAACCATTATGCTCACCAGGTCAAGCCTAATCGAACGGCGTGCGGTTTTTGCATTTCTGACAGTTAGAACCAGACATTTTGTAGCGCTCACAAATTTGCAAAAAATTCGAATTTTTTTCTATTCAAAATTGAATTTCTCAAAAACAAAGCCGATAACTGCACCTTGAAATTTTCACGCATGTTCACATGCACCCTGACTCCACTTTTGAGAGGCATTTTGGATTTTTAAAGTATGACGCTGGTTTTCAAAAAAGCCTTGACCGATGACTTCAAATTTGGTGTTCTTTCGATCGGGCTTTACGAGAGGAGATCAGCACACACATTAACTTTTAAACCTCTGAGTTCTACAGCCAGAAAAATATTAAAAAGGCTGGTAAAATTTGCTCCATATAAAATGCTATAAAAAAGAAATTGGCTTCTTCTCAGCGAGGGAAATAAATTTGGAACCTTTTGAGAGCTTTTAATAAAATTGCATTGGGATGATTCTCTGCCATATTTTTTTTATTCAATGTGGATCAAATGAATTCGGTTGAACAATTTTTTGAAATGCAGTCAGATAAATTTTCACTTTAAGTTTAACTGCGGTGTTGTTTGAACACGTCGAGCTTCCTAACTTGCGAAAAGGCCGTGTTGCATTCTGTGGCTGTAAAAATTTGAAATAAAATTGATATCGACCCGTTGTAGAATTGCTCACTTTGTTTGCGATCGCAGTTCTATAATTAAAGAGCAGATTTTGTAGCCTAATAAAATGCTTATTAAAAAGCAAACTTACGTTGAGGAGTTGCTTGTACATGCAGTTCATCAAAATCGTCGGTCGGATGCTGTAGTAAAATCCACTCACAAGAAGAGATTCCGGAGTGGCACCTAATTCATACTCTTTTAACTGGAAAATCGCTTGAAAATATAAAATGAATACAGGCAGAAGGTTCCTCGCAAGTGTAGAGAGCGTCTTGGATGTACTGAGCCCACCCAGAGTCCTGGTTCGTACTGAGAAACGTTTGCTCAACCGCGTCTAAATCAATCGAGGATCCGTTCATCTTCGGGATGGCCAAACTTTTATAGAAATTATTACTCATACGGTTTAGCTCTTCCTTACCAATCCCATCTCGTTGAAGACACAGTCATTATAGCACTACAAATTGTATTAAATAATTGAGTTAATAGAAAAAAACCTTTTTCTCCAGCGTACCACAAACTTCAACGAAATCTTTTCTGTAAAATAATTATATGTTTAATGGTAAATTTAAAAACAGTTGAAATCTGTTTACGAGCAGCCTCAGATTGACGTCCAAGTCTAATATTTTGGTTTGCATTTTTAGCTTTTTTCGCTTTTTTCCCCTTGTTCGTAGCTCTGCGGACCGTTCTTGACAGGGTGTTAGAAATTTGCTGGAACCAACTAGTGTTGCGCTGCCTTTTATTCTGATTCGCATTCTTCCGCTGTCCCACTTTCTTCTTGGCGTTTGTCACGTACGCACCGTTGGCTGTAAATTTTCGTTGGCAAATCAGTGCTAATTCGGCGAGTCATAATCGAATTAATTTTACCGTCTGCCGGCGGACAAGATGTCAAACCATCCTCCGGCAGAAGGTACGGCATGGGTTTTCTGCAGCACTGACTCGCTCTCTGAAATTAACTGTCAGTTTGAAGACACAGAACAAACTATGACAAATAATACGTAGAATTTTGTGTAAACATCGTGCAACTTGTATGAGTAGCTTTGCCTTTTATCGCGGGGAAGAACGCGAATGTCCCCTAAGAGGTCGGATCCGTTCTTATTTTATATTCAAAATTAGTAAAATTCATACCAAACTCTCTGTAGTTTCGAGGGTTGAGGTTTTCTCCGGTGTCTCGTGCCCACAGTGCAATTGCAATCTGGGAATTGAAATCGCAGTGGAAATAAAAATTGTTGAATAACCGAGCACTATATATATACAATTATCGAAGTCACTAGGGGAATGACGGCGTATTTCTTATGCAATCTCACGGCAAACATTGCAGGAAAATATTGATGAAATACGAATCGTTTGTTCTGGATGCGATTCTGATTAAACTAGGTCACACTGAAACCTCTCTCGACGCGGTGGTATCGGCAGGATGGGAATTATGCTCTGCAATATGGCCGACTTTTCCATCTATGACGCACTTTTGCATCCGCAATACAGTTTCTGCTCGAAACAAACACATAAACATCATTTCGTGGACGTGTGAAAAAAAAAATGGATAGAAAAATCTAAAGAAGTAAGACGAGCTCGTGATCTCAAGTATCAACTTTAATTCAGATAATGTACAACAAAGTTTGAACACCTTGAGAAATATAGACAGCCAAAACAGTTTTATAATTTTTATTTTTACACTTCATCTGTACAAATAAAATCAGTTGTTAAACACGTTCATCTTTCTGACCTGCGCCATGGCAGTGTTGCACGTGTACGTGTTCTTTTGCTTGCAGTTCTGCAGAGGTGGAATACAAATTAGCAATCAATTATTTCTTTTGGATCGAGACGTACCGCGTACAGTTGCTGGGTCACGCAGTTGAACATGATTGTAGGCTTTAAAGAGCAGAATTTCTTGTTCACCCTGACAGTTTCAGGTGAAATACCTGCCATTTGAGCCAATTAAGATGGGCCTGAGATTTAATTTTAATAATATATACATACACGCCGAGGGTTGTTCGCACGTGTAGACGGCCTGCCTGATTTTCGGTTCCCACGTAGCGTCCATCGTGTTGGTTTCCACGAACATATATTCTATCATCGAAAGATTCATCGCGGCATTATTTATCTGTGTCAGTTTTACAAGTTATTTTTCGAGAAATGGTCCATTTCTATTATAGGACTACCAGATGCAGGTAGGTAAACATGCAATCCAAGTAGCACTGAAATTCAGAAGAATCTTAAATCAACTCTACGCGTTTTAAAACTAAGCTGATCATATACCACAAAGTCAAGCGTCACTTTTTCTGTATTTTAGTCTGGTTGAGTAAAAATTCAATTCAATTCAATGTATAATCAATCATACGAGAGTCTCCGGTTTGCCGGCCTGATTTTTTGCTGGTTTTTTTAGAGGTACTTGAAAGCAAAACTGGTTTGACTTGGTTGAACCAGTAGGCGTTTTTCTTCGCTTTTTGCATCGTCAATTTCATGACTTTAATCTAACCTATTAAAAATTACTCAACAAACTCGGAACAATTAAATTACATTGTCTGCACGCCGAATGCGCATCATTGGGGATGAACTGCGGAATGGGGCAGCACGAATCCGCTTTCTACGAAATGCCCCTCATTGCGTTTATTTGAATTGTGCTTCGGTATCTTATATCTTACAGAAAATTGCTGGTAGATAGCCTGAAGTCGGTTTCCAAGGGCGTTTCGCTTCGAGCGATGCATCACCCTGTCGTCACCTTATCGAAATCAATGTCACAACTTAGTTTGAAAGTTAATTAAATATTAAAAACCCTCTTCCACGTAATTGAGTGGGTTTGGCGGTACGTGGAATCCACTTCCATCGCGGTCCCACAGATACACGGCCACCTGATTTGTTTTAGATTGCGTAAGAAATAAGGAAAAAATAAATTAAACATTTTTTACTCACCAATAAAGATCCAGCGAAAACGACGAGCAATTTTGTCTGAAGCTGAGGAATAGTCATGTCAACGCGGAATTTCCCCGTATGGCTTTGATAGAAAAGTAAAACCCGAACACAACCTGCAGAGAGACAGGATGTAAAACACGGCCATCGCTGTGCAACCCATTTCGTATATTGCTTCATTAGTTTCCATGACACACACGTGTACGTTTTATATAATTTCAATATCATAAATTTCTGATTTAGCTTGAAAAAAATATAACTCGAATTTTTGCAACTTGACTGTAAGAATTCCCTATACATGACTCTGATTTAATTCATAGTCTTCATCTGGGATATTAATAAATAACACTGTAGGTTTACTAATAGAATGAATTTTTATTGTACTGGTTGCCAATTCCAGTTGAACCAAATATCAAACGTGAAGTGATCGTATCATGTCCTTCATTAATTTTTAAAAGTTCCTGTCATGTCTTGCCTCCTGAGCTGCGCCAATTTCTTGTTGCAAGTTGTAGCTGTTTGGAAAAACAAAATTAGCTAACTGAGCGTTGCAATTTTTTAATTAGAGCAAATTACATTTGACGGGATCTGGGCAACTCTATGAAACGTAATTAATTTGTTACTTAAACAAAAAGATGTTAAACTAAAGACTATACCAAAACGAGCTGCTTCCTGATGCAGTTCAAAAGGATGGTAGGCTTGATTGAACAATAGCCTTGAGTGACGGTGATCACCTCTGGCGTAGCACCTTCGATTTTTGTTTTTGCATTTGGTTTCCCTATTGAGTACGACAAAACTCACAAGCCGAGGGCTCTTCGCAAGTGTACAGACCGTCTTGGATTTTGGTGTCCCAGGTTGGTTGGCTCGCGGTGTCCAAAAAGTCCCTTTCAATGGCGTCTAGCTCCAGGGCCGAATCGTTCAACTGACACGTTTCAATACAAGAAAATGAGCGAATTAACTCGATTTCTATACTAACCCAGCCCATGTAAGTGAATATGCATGCTGAATAGCACTGAAAAATTCGGGTTTTTAGTTTTATTTCGGTTGAAAGCTATCGAAATCTGATTTTTCCTCACCACCGATGAGAGCAGAATTTTTTCTGCAAACCAAATTAATTATTGAGCAAGGTTAAAAAAACTGAATTTTACGCTGTTGCTTTGCTGTTTGACGGCCCTGTCTAGCAACTTTATTCTTATTATTCTTGTTGATCTTGTTGTTCTTGTTATTTTTGTTATTTTTGTTTTTATTGTTGTTGCTATTAGTATTGGCGTTGGTGTTTGAGCCTAATAATCTTTTGCCCAGCCTTTGGAAGAAGTTCAGGTTTCCTGCCTTATTCCTGGTGTTTTTCTTTCTTTGCTTCTTGCCGATCGCGGCTCCCCCCAACACTGTGCAAAATAATTTTAACTACTCGAATTGATAACAAGGCGGGATAAACAAAAACCTGAATCGCATTGGACTTGGGCGTCGTCTGGAATGATTTTAGGCATGTTCGGACAGCACGCATCAGCCGCCTGCAGTTTTCATTGAGCTAAAATTTTGGCAACACGCAATTTTGACAGTTACAATAAGCAAATTGTAGGCTTCATTGAGTCTTGATACAGGAACGTTTCGTTTGCCGCGAGGAATGACCCTCTCGTCACCTGCGACAAGAATTTAATTACTCGCACAAGTGCTGTTGGTGCGGCTTGCCTTCCTCCCTGTAGTTGAGAGGGTTGTCATCGTAACCGAGTTCGGTGCCACGGTCCCACAGCATAATTGCCAACTGCCATTTTTACTTAATTTGTAACGACGCGTTGCCGAAATAAGCGAATTGCGTAACTTACCACGATGGAACCAAAGAAGGCAGAAATCAATTTGGTTTGCAGTTTGACGGTCATTTTGCTAGTTGAGTGTTCGAGAGAATAAGCGAGCGCTGTCGGCCTACAGGATGCGTCGCTTGGAACCCGGCAAACTTGGTCTTCGTGCGCGCTGCTTCCTCTCGTTTTCCGATAGCTGTGACGCACACTGCGCCACAATTTCTAGTTTTTAAATGATAAATCTGCGTTGCAAACTGTCAAACGTCATATTCATAACTTGATGAAGCAATCTAGTTAAAATTCCTTGCTCTATATTCATCATAGTTGAAGAGTTGTATACAACTGATTATTATATATTAATAAGGATGAAATATTCGAAATTCAATAGACTCTCAAGAATCAAAATTGAAGGCAAATTAAATTTATGTTTATTTTATTTATGTCAGAGTTTTTTTTAATTAAATGTCTTCTTGTTTGGGCACTAGGGCACTACCGAAATATCCAATTTCTCTAGGAGAACTTATCAATTGTGATATCAGCCGTTGGCGAGATTGAAACTTAAAATCTGTCACATTCCCACAGGAAGCACCGCCCGCCATGCTGGTTTTATTTCCTCTTGCTTGTCCTACATCAACGCATTTTTATGCTGTTTTAAATTAAAAACCTTACAAAAATTTTCATTTAAGTTCTATTGCAGTAATTCCTAGCTGTTCTATTTGCGAAATTAATTAAAATCACAATCAGCAATTTGTTTAAGTGTAATTAATTTTTATTCCAAAATAAACATTTGTTGTAAAAGGTGCATCCAAAATACTAAAATAACACTGCGCCGCAACTTCAATCTTGGTTTCGTGCTCGTTGTGCAACTTTCATTAAACCTTTTCAAACATGGCCGCTTCCCAGAGTCTTCAGTTCGATCAGAAACAAACAAACAAACTCGAATTTCTTCCTTTTGTTGCAAGAAAATGGCAACGATCATTCGACAGTGAAAGTTTGAGTGTTTTTGAGCATTGCGCAATTTCAGGAGTGCTATAAAAGTGCTTGGGTTTTTGTTTGGAGGAAGATCAGATGAAAACATTTTGCCATGGTCGTGATGGACATAAATATTCTCTCGTTATCAACATTTTATTTTAAATAAATATTCACTTCTGGTATTGTGTTTTGTCTCTTTTTATTATTCCAAGTCTCATTCAAACATTCGAGTGGAGACTCTTGGGGCAGACATCATGTGCGGCCGGTCGGGTCTTGGCGCTGCGTAAAATAATTTAAAACAATACAAGTTTTGTCTAATTTTAAGAGGCTTTAAAAAAAGCCAGATATTAGAACGTTGTATTTTAACCTTTTCAATGCACGAGAAAATGCTTCTGCAAACGAATGTATTATTTTGTGAATTGATGTTGGATTTTATCAAGCGCAAAAATCTCTTTGTGATAGTTCCATGGCACGCTGCAGCACGTTTCCGTTGGCAGCACAGATCAGATGGTGCCCACATCACTCAAATAGTAAAAAAGAATTAGGCCAATGCAACGCTAGAATGAAACATGCATCTTATTTTGACAATTCTGACTATCTTCCTGCTGGCGTCTGCGCTCAGTGCCGAACTCGAAGTGAGTGTTGCAACAAATTAAAATTTTATCATAAGCAAAGTGCAACATTGCAGAATAAAGGGGCGCCAACCGAAAGTAACATCGGCCCGAGAAGGGCACAGCGCGTGGTCAAAGGCAAAAGGTGTCGCGTCCCTGGCCGCTGCCGAAAGCCCGTCAAGTTGAGGAATCCAACAAGCAGGTTTGAACATGAAAAAGGTGTATTCTCAGCGTCTCATCGTTAAAATAGCAGCAGCTACCCATACGAGGGTCTACCGGATGAACAGTCGACGCCATCCTTGGCCGAGTCATGCTCTCAGCAGCCTTTTGGGGTGAATACATATATACGTTAACTGGAAAAGAAGAAAGCATGAGATTAATTCGATATCAAGGCGAAAAGATAATTTAAATATCTCATGATGAGACGGTTTTTTTAATGTATTTGATTAATTTGCAGAAGCTTAGCCTGTGCTGCCAAAACCACCCGAAGATTTTCGACTTCATGGAAACGGAGCTGCGTGTGTGCACGAACCGCACTTCAAACGCCAACGACTACACGTACTACAGAACCGTGTTGCTCGAGTACGTTTTGCACCTGTCGGCGAGCCCAAAGAACAGAATTGATTGTAAAAGAGCTTTTGCCAAGCGATTGAGTGAATTAAAAAAAATGTTTGCAGTGCGGCGAGTGCCAATGGCGGTGGTGAGTGCGGAAATGCGGGCGTGGATGAAAAGCTGAGCGCGCGTACGATAAACATTTCATTAAATCCGTTTAACCGGGTGGAAAAGCGAAAATCAGCGTTTTTTCGTGCTCCTTCTTCATCCATGACTGGCCTTTACAATATTTGCACAGACGCGAGGCCTGAGAAATCGATCAGCGAGCTAAACAAGTGAATTCGAATTCCACAGAAATTCATGGATTGCTTCTTCTCGGAAAGAGGCTGGGTAAGCAGAAAACGCTCTTAATCAAAGTCCCTATTTACACTCTCAAGAATCACTTTGGCAAAACGCGCGCGTATCATCTATCCAATTCCCGCGCGGCTGGCGTGTTTCTATTTCTGCTCGCTCAGTCCGTCCACACTTGCGTGGCGCTGAATCTCTGTTTGTTGAGCAGAGATTGCCTCGGCCCCTTTTATCCGGCGAGACAAGCAGTCCTCTCGACGTTGAAGCATTGCCCGTTGCATAAATGCGATTTCGAGAGGCCCCTTCCATTCGATTCATTCGTCTCTTGCGCCAGCCAGACAATTCTTTTTCCGAACGCGAATCAGTTTTGTCCTCACTAGGAAAATAAAAGAAAGAAACTTGCTATGCTGGAGACTTAGTTCCAAAATTTTTTGTTTTAATAGAGAGGTGAATCGTATGAGTGAAAATCTGGGGTCATACAGAACGATTTCGGTGGTTTCAAGATAATCTGACAAAATTCATACTATGAGAAACAATCCTCAAAATTTTCATTTTTTCGGGTTTTGCGAGATATTTTTGCCGAATTTTAAGACTGTAATAACTCAATTTGAAAGTTAATGTGTAAGTTGAGCTCCTCTCGTCAAGCCCAATCGAATTAACACCAAATTTGAGGCCATTGGTCAAGTTCAAAGGTCACCAAGGCTCATTTTCGAAAATTTCCAGGTATGTTTTTGGATTTTGAAAACCAGCGTCATACTTTAAAAATCTGAATCCCCCTTAAAAGTGATCTCAGGGTACGACTGTACTTTTGTGAACATTTTAAGGTAGCATTTAGCTTCGTTTTCTCTATTTTTAAATTTGAAAAATATAAATTTTTTAATTTTTGTAAATGTTGTGAGCATCAAATCTCGAGTTCTGAGCGTAAGAAATGTAGAAACGGAATACGGTTCGACTTGGTTTGACTTTTCCTGATGAGCTGAATAGTTTTTGGGGTGCTCACCCCTCACCCCATCAACTCCTATTGGTCTCAATTTCATTCTATGAGTCGAAGAGTGAATATTTTAATCGTGGTTAATATTTGTTCTTTTGTATCTAGAAATTAGAAACTTAATTTAAACACAGGTAGAGGCTAGTAAATAAAAAAGGCTTGAGTAAAATGGTTGCAAATTATTTTAATTCTTGAGCAACTACAAGCAAACCGATATTTTGAAAACTTGATCTTGCCACAGGAAGGAAATTTAAGGCACAAACAATGTACATAAAATGTAAATTTTGTCAATACGTATATGTTTGAGTGACGCGTTTGATTTACTCATGTTAAATATTACCGCGTAGGACGGTTTAGCTGCCAGCCATGCTGAAACTAGCCCTTTGATCGTGTGGCAAATGAAATTCCTGCTGCTCTCTCGCAATAACAAAACCACCCTCTGATTTGCATTTGTGATGGATTCGCGTTTTTCCCATCTATAAATACGGTTTTTCGCACGCCTCTGAACATGCTAGCTCGGCGCATTGATTTTGTATTTATTCATGCCCGGGCAAAAGCGCTAAATTTGCGGCAATTCTGAACAGCTATTCATAACTTGTATATTCAATCCGCAATCAAACCGAAGCCTCTCGCACGTCAAACCTGGAAAGAGGAATTCGGTTAGCATTAACTACTCGACGTTTTTGTGGATAAGAGTTGTGTTAATTATCAAACCAAACTCGGTGTTCGAATAGGAAACAATTTCGACTCTAACAATGGCACCGTTCGGCTTTCAGTTTGACGCAACAAAGCCGGAGCTGTACACAAAGACGCTGGTGGAAGAGTTCATCGACAACATTGAAACGTCGTGGGACGACGTGATGACAGACTCCATCGTCAATTGCTCCCTTGTCATACGAGGTGTTTCTCTAATAATTACTCACTCGCTCCAGCAGCAGCTGTGTTATACATATTGTGGTGCAAATTGCTGTGCCTCGCACTCTGATTAAACATCGATTTTGATTGCGTGCTCCTCATCAGCCGCCCGACTCGAATATTAAAAAAACCTTACGCTCTTTTGCAGCTTCCAATCAGCCTCTCACTTTGATGCTGCCGTCGCAAGGCAATTTTACCGCATTTGCTGCCGCTTTTTGCCAAATTGAAAGAGATGTAAATTTACAGACGACTTGAACCAGAAGCAGAGTTATTTGGCGTTTCCATTCGTGTTCACGCAGTGCGTAAGGAAGGTTCTGCTCATGGTAAATATGGAGAGGGATAAATCAAAAGAGCATTTCTTTTTTTACCTGGCATTGATATGGAATAAAATAAATATTTTCAGTTCTGTCCAACACCAAATAAACCGATTATAAGTGAGTGTCCCTCTCGAGAGCAGGAAAAAAATTATAAATTAAATTCAGGTCAGGCGTGCATCGATTTGAGGAACAAATTCAAAGAATGCGATCCCCTTCCCAAAACGTCGACAGTTGGCAGCGATTACGAGTCGAATGATTATAATACAGATTATTCCTACGGCGAGGAACCGACAACTCCAGACACGTACAACAACTACAATGGCTACGACGGATACGACTATGCGCAGGGTGGCCCTGATCAAGGCCAGCCGAGCGGAGGCGAATTGACTACAGCAAACAACAATGGAATAAGACGACGACCTAGTGGTCAGCATGAAGACACAAATGGTCTTGAAATTTAGCGATTGAATTCTTGCAGGAAACCCTGATCGGCGGGTGAAGAACGACTATTACAATACAGGCAGGCTGCGAGCTCAGAAGGAAGTGAACGACATCAGGCTTATACAGCGGGCCTCGCAATCGGGAGGACTGAAGAAACGGAAAATAGTTCGGAAAAATAACAAAGCCAGAAAATTTCTAAAGGATGCATTTAACTTATTTGGTTGAACACTGTTTGGAAATAAATTGATCTGTCCCGAAATAAAAAAAATAAGGGGGTTTTCTGATTCTGCGTGGGAATTTGAGCTCCTTTTCCATCCTTACACAAAGTTTCGTGGCGAGATCGATGGGAAAATCTCGTCTCCTCCTCATGGACGCGGTGGCGTCGGGCAGGAAATTTAATCACATTGTGAACATCTTGTCGTTATCTGCTGGCATTTTCCGATCGGTGCTGGAAGGCGGCCATCATGACTTCGACAGCCGAGATTTGCGATACGTTTCCCTTGCTCGCATAAAAGAGGGATAAATTTGATAATCTGCCCGGCTAAAGGCTGGAGGTTGAAGGCTACTACCGACGAGGAAAGGCGAGTCCACAAAAAATATACGCACAGCCAGCGGAAAATTTCTCATCGTATTTGCAAATTGGGATGTGGAGAGGAGATACAGGCAAACTTTGGGAATTAATGGAGTTCTCGTAAGAAGGAACATGTTCTTCCGCCAAAACAACAAACTTTTCCTCCCTTGCAGCTTTCAGCCGCACAGCCAACAATCTTGCCGCAAGATATTAATAATTGATAAATCATTTTTTTTCTTCTCGCTGCGAGGAGGAAAACGCGGCGCATAGAAATTCAAAGTGCATGCTCTCGACACAAACACAGCGAGTCAGCGGCAGATGCTAGAGAGCCCGAAGGTCCTCGCACAGCCACGCAAACTCACTTGGCCTGAGCGAGGCTATTAAAGAGACCTGCAGTCGGGCGCAGGCCAACAGTTGCCGTCGCAACCAGCATGGCACCGGTGCTCTCCGCTCTCTTAC
Source organism: Cloeon dipterum (assembly GCF_949628265.1). Classification (NCBI taxonomy): domain Eukaryota; kingdom Metazoa; phylum Arthropoda; class Insecta; order Ephemeroptera; family Baetidae; genus Cloeon; species Cloeon dipterum. The sequence goes on along the minus strand of NC_088788.1, from coordinate 36,748,252 downwards.
TCTGCCTCGCGTCCGCGCTCGCTGCTCCAGGTGAGAACAAAACCCAAAACTCTTCATTTTCAACCACTAAATTTTCTTTTCGTCTGTTAAATTTAAATTTAAAGTGCTTTACAATGCTTTCCCAAGACAGTTTGAACCATCCAAATCTGAAAAAATTGTTCAAAAGATTATAATTGAAATACAGGTTGTTGTACAACGAGATCAAAGCCAAATTTTCGATTACTACGGGAAAACCCGCCTCATAGGTGTAGAAGTTCATCCACAGAGTTCATTAAAAACATGCTCTACTTTTTGACGATTTTTACCACCGAACAATTCTCGTAATGGACAACAGCTGACTTAGATGCCAAGGCCTCATCATCATTACTTTATCTACAAGATAAAATCCATGCCACACTATTCTGCTGTCTAGTACGAGAACGTTCGGGATATTTTGTTCTTTTTCAATTATTAAAATATGCGCACCGAGTCTTCTTAAGAAATTATTTTTTGTTAGGAAAAAAAGTCATTTAAAAGTTCCATCTGGAGTTGTCGCTCAATATTTTGAGAGAGTTTTTGATTGTCTGGCAGTTAAATACGAAGAAGCCAAGCACTCTGAAACTTTTGAACACACTTGAAAGCAATTAATGAACAAACACACAAGTCTCTCGTAATTCAAGATAAACCTTGGATGATTCACTTGTGCAAAGAAGCTGAAAACGAGTTATTTGCACGTCTAATTTCCACCGTCACCGCCCGAGGGACTAATGAAGTGTATTTCTTTGCCTCTTGTCTCACTGCGCTCGTTGATATTTCACAAGCAACCGGTAATCCCGGTAATCCCGGTAATCCAAGATGCTCACTCTGCGCACTTTTTAGGCCGAAAGTGAAACGCGACCTTTGCTGCCGAGGGATCGAATTTAAGCTCGGGGAAACCCAAATTTCAGTCGGTTTAATTGAGCAAAGTTTGTGTTTGCTCAACTGGCGCCGGGCTCAAAAGGGTTCGTTGTTTACTCAGCAAGTGGCAACCCTAAAAGTGCGCACTTTGGACGAGTCAAGCCAGTCTTTCAGGCTAATTAATAAATAACATGGCCAATTGTGGCTGCTCTCGCCGCTCTCGGTGCCGCGGCAACCGCGGAATATTATGTTTTCTTAATGTACCAGCTCACTGGAATAATACAAGGCTTTGTCTCTACGGCTGGCACGTTCTAATTAGAATTTGTGTGGAGGAGCAGTAGGATTATTTCATTGCGAGCTAGACAGGTGTCAACAGCCAGCCTAATTTATTCGCCGCGCTGCTAATTAGCACTATTGATCTACTCCAGACGAGGAAAACGTGTTTCAAGCCCAATTGCGCCGCGCGCGCGACGTGAGTTATGATCATTAGCACTGCAGAGAAGATGAGATGAGTGTTGCGAAACTGCCATTTTTTCTGGAGGCCGCGCTCGTACTGATTCATTCCACGGATGTAGATAATTACATCTTTATTGACTTTTGGCGAGGTCATGTACATCAGATATATTATATACATTCTAATAATTTGCCCCCCAATTGTAATGCACAGACAAAAATCTAAACTATTTGACAAAAACAAAGGAATTCACCAGAATAATAAAATTTCTTTAGGTATAGAAATCAATTTATGAGGCGCAATGTCCGAATCAGGGGGCGGCGCGTGCTGTGTCCTTGCACGTCCCTGGTTTTATTTTAAACGGGCGGGGTATTTTTAAAACAAATTTATAAGCCCCATGCTAATAATTAGAAAACACTGGAAGCAGGTTGTACCGCTACAGTGGTCTCGAGGAACACAACGGCGTCAACCCCCTCCAGTACCTCTCGCCCACCAGGGTACGAAACCAATTCATACTAGTTTGGTCGTGCCGACTTCCCAGAACAATTTTAATGGGTGCGTGTTGTCCAAAATTATGAAAATGGTCCATTATTGCTGAGCAGATTGCAAAAATGTAAAGTTTATTGAAATCCAAACTATTCCTTTGGCAAATTTTAGATGGAAAGGTGCGCTCTCCTTGTGAGAAAAAGTTAATCACGTAAAAGTAGAAATGTGCGTCTATCTTTCAGCCTGAATGTCCCCAAGCTGAACATTACGAGTCCAATTATGTCGTCGTAAACACAACTTTATTGAGTTTAAACAGATAATTGCCGCGAGAGGCTTTGCACAGGTGGAGTGAGCAGGGTAATCACTCCAAGATATCAAATCAAAGGCATAATTGTGCGCTTCCTCCGCAAACACGGTGCAATTACCCTGCCTCGCTCTTGACTCCGCATCCCAAGGTGACAAAACTCATCAACATAATGCCTCGTGTGCGAGTGAAACAATACGCGCGGGCGCCATACGCGCGGGCCTTAAAATATTGTTTGTTGTTCAAACACGCACTCAGCAAGATTTAAACGCGCACAGGTACTTTGTCAGTCGAGACAGCAGCAGGGAGGATCCAGAGAATTGCGGCTGGCAAAAATGATGTAATGCTCTGCTCTCACAATGGATCCGGCGCCACCGCCACCGCCAACGCCGCAGCCGAGAGTTTTCGTTTCATTGTGCGTGCATGTAGGCGCGCATTGTGTTCCGCGCGCGTATTGTTGCGCCCATGCTGGCGCAGAATCGTTAATGTGGATCAGCCTTGGACCTACAACTGCTCGTTATCCATGATCTCTATGCCATTTCCTTAACATTTTCTCCGAATTCGTGCAGCGGAAATCCCCCTTCAAACCTTTTGGGCCAGGGTTACTTTAAAAGTGTTGATTAATTTTGTTTTGAGGTGTCATTTTGATCAATTTTCTTGTGTTTTAGGAGTGCCAACAACAGCAAAACCTGGGGATGACGCTTGCCTTTTGTCTTTAGACGCCGGCCGTTGCGATGCCATCAAGCACAGATTCGCTTTTGATGCGGTAATATTATTTATCACTTCTTCAAGTTAGCGCCGCCGATTATCTTGTTCCGCAGGGCAAAGAAACTTTGACTGCTCCACCCTCCACAATTGCATCGCGCTGAAACAGGCGAAAGGAACAAAAAAAGTTTCTTTTCTTCTTTGTCAATAGCATGTCTCTCTGATCTCTGACATCGGCAGCCGAGCTTTTTTTATTGCGTGGAAAATTGCAACCTCCCTTTTCCTTGGAAAAAATGAGGGAAATATGTATTCTCTCTCGAGTTTCCCTTGCACAGCTAAAGGGAATGAAAGTCGATACGTAACGTCATTTTCGTCCCCTGCACTCGGGGAATTTTTCCTGCTGAAGGAATTGAGTTACCATTTAGCATACGATCAATATGAGAACAGTGCGTTCGCGTTTTATTTTTCCGGGGAGGTAACTCTATATACAACCAGACTCCTCTCGGCCGCACCAACAAAACAATAATCCGGCGTTTCGCAAGTTTATGTTTATCTTTCCTCCGAGTAAACACTGCATTCTCTGTTTTGTTTGGCTGCTGGCCCAGACTAAATATGGAGGTTGACAAATATTATTTTGTTTGCTTTCTCCTCCTCTCTGATTTGCCAACCAAGGAAATAACGATTAAATGCTACAATTTATCCGATTCGAAAAGCAATAAATCCTTGGTCCCTTTCTGAAAATACCCTTTTGCTGTATGTGCAGCGTCCGTTTCTATGACACATCTTTTGTTTGCGTTACGACTGATAAATATTTTCTTTCGTCTACGGTGTAATGACATTGCAAAAAATTCACAGGCCAAAAACGACTGCGTTTCTTTCGTATACGGCGGCTGCGGCGGCAACAAAAACAACTTTGTCTCCCTCGCCGACTGCCAGGCCGCGTGTCCGAAGAGGGGTCAGCGCAGCATCCCCCGATCAGCCCCCGCACCGGCAACACCAGAGCTCCAATCGGACGAGCCGAAATCCAGTGAGCAAAAGCCGGATTTTTATGCTTGGGAAAGGTTGAAGAGAATGAATTTATGACGGATTTCAGGTAAAATCTGCGCCGCCTGCCCTAACGAGGTTTACCTAACGCACTACCAGGAGCTCGGATGCCAGCCGATTTTCTCTGGAGACAACCAATGCTGCGCCTCCAGATACGATTGTGGTAATGAACACACATTTTTTGCACTCTCCTCCAAAGAGAAGCAAACAAACAAGCAAGCTCCTCTTTCCTTTTGGATCTGATGTTTACAAAGAAACACACAAAATCGCGGATTTCTCTGTCACTGTTGTTGCATTTGTGGAAAAGCTTTCCTTTAGCTCCTCGTCACTTTTTGTCTCTGGGGATTCCGCCTACAAACAAACACATCGCCTCTTTCCGTGGGCGAATTGCACTTAAAGCACAGCCTCTTCTATCCTCGCGATATTTGTCTGGCAGCACATGCAAACTTTGCCTTTATATTCACATAAATCATCTCGTGCGTTAATTCTGTTCCTGATATTAATCAATTTTAAATAACAAATGATAAAAAATATTGAATTAATTAGAAAGTATCGAAAGTATGACTAGAATTGTTAAAGACCGTCTTTGACGAAGTTTGTGAGCACACCAGGGTCACACTCGAGGGTCGAATTAGATATAGTGGATATTTTGCCAGACCAAAAAGTGAAGCGCTACGAAGAACTTTTTTTCCCGCCAAAACAATATGAATGCGAGAAGTGCACATGCGTCAGAGCTGGTTTGAGCACTTGCTGTACGAATGACTTCTTTGTCACATCCAGCCAGCTCTGACGCATGCGCAGTTCTCGCATGTTCATATTGTTTTGGTGGGAAAAAGTTATACTACACTTGTGCTACGCGCGTCGCGCTGCACTTTTTGGTCGGAAAAATTGGTGTGCTCAGAAACTTCATCAAAGACGGTTTTTAAATAAAATAACTAATTCCAAGCATATTAATAAACATTTTAAAAAAAGACTTGCAATTCCTTCCCAATCTTAGTTTTACATTCCTCCAACAAAATACCTGTCAAAAACAATTGTATAATTATCATTTGACAGGCAACCGTGCGCTGCAGAGCGATGACAAGTGCTACCACGAAGGCAAGGCGTACGAAGTGGAATCAGAAATCCCTGCTGACGCGACTCCCAACTGCTTGGTGCACTGCAGATGCAGTCAAACCTCCTTTGATAAGTAAGTAGTGCTGATTCGCGCAAATCAAAATGACATCAGTTGTTGTTGAATCGCAGGGCACCGCGCATGAACTGCGTCAGCATCGAGTGCCCTGAGCTCTTCAACGGACCCTTGACTGACGACAATTGCGTCAGGCAGTACCAGAGGGACAAATGCTGCTCTCAAAGCACTTATTGCGGTATGCTCTAATAAAATTCATTTAGCATTTTCTCGAGATTTTAATTTCTTGTTAATTTATTTAATAGAGACAAAGTGGATAGCATTAAATAAATTACTTGATTTTTTAGCTCCCACCGGCATGACCTTAGAAACGGCAACAAACGTGGCGCACTGCAGCTACGACGGTCACAATTACGTCGAAGGACAAAAGTTTTATCCTGATAAAGAGCCGTCCCTCGCGTGCATCTGCCAGCCAGGATTCAACGGTAAGATTAATTATAATTTCATGTAGTTGTTGACGTTGAAAATTTCCATCAGGCACTTTGAGTGAGCCCCACTGCCACAGGATTAAGTGCAACCTTGAGCTTCACTACGGCCACTACCTGAAGCGCCAGTGCGTGCCCATTTACTACAAGAACAGGATTTGCCCTATCGACTGGAGTTGCCGTAAGTTTGTCTTTTTCACACTAAAATTTAAGAGAATATTCAAATTCCATTCAATCAAGGTTCAAAATTAGTTATTCACAAGGTTAGCAAGATGAGTCAAATTATGTATGCCACTTAAATAATTTTCCATTAGAAAAGTGCTCTGGAAAAATCACAAGCTGAAATATAACTGCTTTTAATACAGGTTTACAATTTCTCATTATTATTTTTCGTAAAATTAAGCTTTATTTTGGCTTTTTAAAATTTGTTAGCTGATACAGTCCTGAATGATAATAATAATTAAAATTTTGTCTGGAAATTAATTTTCCTATTTATTGAACATTTTAAAAATTGTACATTGTGTTTCAAAGGTACATGTCATTTTTTTAAAGCTATATATTTTAAAACTTTAAGTACAGTATTTAATTTTGAAGAAATGAAAGCATTGTCACAAAAATTATGATAGAATTATGTACTTTATTTTATTTTTAATGCAAAGGTTTGAGAGTAAATCAATTTGGCATATATTAATTATAAATAAATAATCGGCATCTATTGTTTGTCAAACAAAGTTGGAATGATTATGAAAAGAAATAGAAACTTAAAATTACAGCTGGGAATGAGGGTAATTTTTTATCTATAAATCAAATCTATTTCAAACAAATGCATATCTTAATAATAAGACCCCTTCGTTATGTAAGGAAATCATACGCCCCAGATCAGATTAAAATTTAAACCCGATTTCAAGAATTTATGTCCGTTTCAGCTGATGACTTTACGATGGTGACTCCGAGTGCTGAAACTACTCCGACGTCCCCGACGAAGAAATCAACGACCGATGGCAGCAAAGGAGAGGACAATCACCGTGAGATAAAATTTTACTAACCACAACGCACATGAATGATTAATCTGCTTCTTCTTACCTGCAGAGTGCGAATTCGGGCCACTGAAGTTTGCCCGCGGCACAGAGCTGCCTCAGGAAATCGCGGGTGACTGCGTGAGCTGCAAGTGTTTGGTGCCACCCGTTCCTACCTGCGTCAAAGACTACGCTACCTGCAAAAAGAATTAAATCCAATAAATTTCACAAATATTATGTATGTTTGAATGTTGTGTATATTGAACCAATGGAACCTGTTGTGTAATTGAACCGGATGTTTTATTTAATTCACGATTGACCTGCAGAAATTGAGTTTTTGTATTGTACTCTTGTCCGCCGCTCGGCAAAGCATGAGAGCAGAATGAAATATCAAATTTCCGATCATGTGATTCAAACCGCCGTGCTGGCTTCGTTAGTGACACTTGAGCGTAGTGAGAGAGGAATGCGAGTTGATAACTACCGCCGCATCGCAGTTGCTTTGGCGCTCGCAAAAAAAGGGTGCACCCGCCTTTAAGGGCTTTGCAGAATGAAAGCTTACAAAATCCGCATGAGCTGAAAATTCGAGGGCGTGCTTCATATCACGCATTGCCTCTTTTTTTCCTTTAAATATTCGAACAGGAATTTTTATTGGTATCTGCAGTCGTGTCGGCTCAATAAATTTTACTGCGAGGCCTGCAATTTTCATTAAAATGCAACGTGAAAATTGCAACATTGAGTTAAAAAAATCTGTCGCTTCCGTTTCTCAGTCAGAAATACGTTTTCCAGCAATAATTTGATTTCATTGGAATATTTAGGCGTTGAATTCCTTGATCAGAGAATGTAGCAATGGAAATGTCAAAAAAATTAGCTGTATTATTAATAATTACAAGGCTCTTATTTGTAGACAGGGCTTTTTGCCATAATATTACATAAAGTAATGTAGTGTTGGTTTTAGACATCTTTTAATTAAAAATTAGTGATTTTTTGGGGGAAAATATTTCCTACGCTACTGATGAAAAGAAAAAAGATTCACTAATTAAATTAAACATTAGGATTCATTTAAATTTCAAATAAAAATTACTGAGCCGACTAAACAAGCGCAATGAATAGGCTTGGACAATTTTTGCAAAAATCAAAACTTTCAATTACTTCCAACATTGTCATCACCAAATATCGGGTTTCAGCCATCAGAATTTCAAAAATTGAACACCGTTCGACTTGTCTTGACCTCCCCTAGATCGATGATTGGTTTTGGGGGTAATAGGTGATCGCCCACCGACCCAAATATGCCATTTTCTACCACTGTTGCAAAAATTGATTAATTTAAAATTCGGTAAATATCTAGTTTAATCTATTTTTATTCTTTTCACCCTCTACAAAGAGCAAAAGGGGGTAGATTGAGATAGTTTTTTAATAATTTTAAAAGGGTTGTGATCTTGTGATCAGTTAATAGGTTTGCAGAAAGTGCAAAGCGACGCGATATTTATCATGACTTCAATGCATGGGGTGGAAAGGGGATGAGGGTTGATCACCCTCAAAACCATCCGACTATCTAGGGAAGGTTGAGACGCGTCGAACCGTGTTTGCAATTCTGACAATTAGAATCCGAGATTTGGTGGTGACAATATTTGCAAAACTAAAACTTACGATTTTTTGCCAACAATGTAATCGCAAAATCTCGGGTTTGGGCCATCAGAATTACAAAAGTAACTCTTTGTTCGACTCGTCTCAACCTCTCCTAGATAGCTGATGACATTTGGGGAAGATTTTTATAATTTAATAGGGTTGTATGATCAGTGAATGTTTCTGAAAGTGCAAAGCGATTCAATATTTCTCGTTACTGCAACGCATGGGGTGGAAGGGGGATGAGGGTTGATCACTCTCAAAACCCATTGGCTGTCTGGGTAAAGTTGAGACGAGTTGAATGGTGTTCATTTTTTGCAATTCTGACTTTTAGAACCCGAGATTTGGTGCTGAAAATATTGGCAAAAATGCAACAATTTGTGCCAATCGTCGCAATAATATGTTGCTCAATATATGTAATTATGAACAAATTACCTCCATATGTCCCTGAATTCAAACCACTCTTTTCTCATGCACGCACTTCATTTTATTAACATAAATTTGTCCAATATAAATTCTCCAGCGGTCGTAAAATTTTACTACCCAATATTTTATAAAATTTTAAAAAAGAACATCATTATCATCAACCCCTTTTTAGTAATGATCCATTCAATCTCGGTGACATTTATTCAGGTACACACTCTCATTCAGAGTGCGGAGTAAACGAGCCTCGTTGAATCGATGGAATGGGGGAAATGGAATGAATGCGTCTCTCTCTCTCTCTCTCTCTCTCTCTCTCTCTCTCTCTCTCTCTCTCTCTCTCTCTCTCTCTCTCTCTCCTCTCTCTCTCTCTCTCTCTCTCTCTCTCCTTCTTCTCCCAATCTCCTCGGCGCGGCGATGAATTAGAATGATACGCCGCGTCGTTTCTCGCGCGGCAGTCGCCGCTCGACCAAACACCGCAAGACTGTCCATACCTCAATAATTTCACTGCCGGGCCAATTGAACCGACGACGCAACTCGCCAATTGGATCTGGTAAGCACTTCCGTTGATGCAACCGCGTTGCTCCCAAAGACCATGAATTTCGATTATCTCTGACCTCGCTGACCCGAACCGCGTGGCCACTATTTTTATTCGCCTTCAACGAAGGACCTTCGAACGTCTCCACGCCGCGCGCATCTTTCTCCGCTTTTCATAACACAGGGCTGTGAATTTTAGACGTATTTTTACTTTCATAAAATAAAATCGACTAAATTTGTGTGGAAATAATGTTCAGTTTTAACCAATTTTCGGCATTTTTCCGGAACGTTTTTCTTTATGTGTTTTGAATTTACTAATTTTTAAATACTCATATGGTGTTAGATTAACTGTAATTACTGTACTGATGTATAAATGGAAATTAATAAATCTAAACTGATCTAAAAAAAATTAAAACGCCCAAAACGATGGTTTTAAGTTAAAATTTTGGTTGCTTGAATTTTTCTCAAAAACTTAAATATCTATTTGCTTAAAATACATACTAACTAAAACAATATTTTGGGTCGGAAATTTAAAAAAAAGGTTGATTGGAGCTCATTTGGTTGTCTTCGCAAAGAGGCGTCTGAATTTCAGTGCCCTACTGCTCATGAAAATCTCCAGCTGATTTACAAACTAATTACCATGAGATTAAGTGTGACCAGGAATAAATTGCTCTGCTTTCAACGCGGCCGCTATAGTATTGGCAGCGTAAATAAAGTGGTTCAATAAGGTAGCGCAATAAATTTTTATCAGAAACTGGTTTTCGCAGCCTTTGAAATAACATTCTTTTAATTCGATTCAAATTCATTGAAATTGGCTGGAAACTGCATTCGAGTGTGCTGCTCTCTTTCTCAAATAATTTCTTGTTTCACGCTGGTGAAAAATGACTTTTATACTTATATCGAAATTAATTACATGGCCTGCAGCATCTTTAGATTAATTATGTTGAATCCGCAATGAATTATTGCGGTGATTAACTAACATGCAAAAGTTGTTGTGACGTGCAGCAAACGCTCAGAGAACATTTCTCAATTGCTCTTCAGCAACGCAGAGCACTTTGCAGGTCTATCCTTAAGGTCGAGCACGTGAGAGAATAAGAAAAATATGCATGAAGTCACTCAATGAAGATTTTCTGTGATAGCTGGCACCCAAAAAATAGCAAGTATTTTTTTAATAGACAAAATTATAGAACGTTTTTACAGCTAGATTTTGAAGTGGCCAAAAAAAACTAAAATTTATCGTACAATCATCTGAAAAATTAGTGTTTTAAATTATTGTGAAAAGATGGAAATTTTGGGCAGATTTTCCTTGATTGTAAACAATTTAAAAAAAGCTCAAATTTTAATTTAAATAAAAAATAAACACAACAAGCCAAAATCTTAATAATGTCTCAGTTTGAAATCACGTGGAATAACTCGCTGCTGCATGTTGGTCGCGTGCGACTTTTGCTTTTCGCTGGATGCTCTGCTCGCGGCGATTAGGTGGAAGCGGAAAATTGACCATAAGCGCGAGGCGTCGTCCGCGCTGCGCAGCGCAGACACAGATACCCGGCAAGTGCCCTAAACATGCACATCTCGAGTTTCCGATGCGTGAACATATTACGTCTGGCCCTCGGACACGGCACTGGGTTCGCAGCTTCTGCCGTGCCATGAATTCTAATCTCTCGCTGGCGTAGCTACAATCACGATTTTGTCGCTTCTTAATATTCGGGTGGCGAGTCGCGAATTAAAAATTGTCGTCCCCTCTCTGTGAACAATCCAGCAGACAAAATGCCAAAGACCAACGTTTTTTCAGGTGTCAATCTCGAGGAGATCTCAAACAGCTGCACAGGAAAGATGCAAAGTGAGTTTATTCAACTTTTTATTGTATTATATAGTTCTTAGAATTACGCTTTCAGTGGTTTGCGGTAGATTTTATCGGGTCTAATTGAAAAACGGAATTGGTGTTTTTTTCTTGGAAGAGTGCGCGTTGAGTGTCAATTTTATCTAATTGATTTTCCATTCAGCTTTTAAAAGTCTTGCGTCATAAGCCATAATTTTATAATCAATGTTTACAGTTTCCCCTTCATCAAGTCCCGTCAGTTTGTCAGTCCTTTAATTATCTGAAAGATTTATTGCATTAAAATACATATAAGTGCACTCAGAGGTACATGCAAGAATGCGCTTCAAATATTAATTGCTTAAGGATATACAAACAATCAATTGAAAGGAATTAACTTTATGTTTTCCCAGTGGAACGGGGAGATTTTCTAAATATTTTATTCATGTTTGAAGGCCCTAAAGCGCGCCATGTGCTGTGCTTGCTGCTGTTTTTCGGCTACTTCATGGCTTTCATGCTGAGGATCAACCTGAACGTGGCCATCGTGATTATGGTGAAGCCCTCGAACGGTTCGTCAGCGGATCAGAGTCACGCTAGCTCCGCGGTTTGCGGCCCACAAGCACCACCGATCCCAACCTTCCCGCCGTTTGTCGGGCCGTCCACCACACCCGTGCCGCTGCTGGACGACGAGGAAAATAACAACACCAGCTACGATGACGTATGCTAATTTTAAAATTGTATTAATGGTTAGACCGAAAAAATATTTTTACCTCACATTTAAATAGTTGCAAATCAATTTTGTTGCAAAAAAGCACCCCCTAAACCCTTCAGCTGGTCAGGGGAGGTCTAGACGAGTCTAGTGGTGTGTGGTTTTTACAATTTTTATGGTTAAATTTGAGATTTTAAGGTGCAACAATTCCTATTTTTTTTAGTTTTGATGTGGAATTTCTCGAAAATGAAAAATAAAACCACTTTGAAATTTTTACAAAAGTTCACACATGTAATAGCACAAATTTTAAGCAAATTTTCAAAATTCCAAAATCCCAATCTTATTTTAAAAATTTAAATTAGAGATTAAAATTAACAGCAGTTACCTTTTATCTTGACCTAAGACACAAAATTTGGTATTAGTTCGATCGAGCTTGGTGAGAGGAATCTAAAGCACACCTAAATTTTGAATTTTTGCTCCGCGGGGAGACGAAATACTGTGGTCTCAAAGTTTAGAATCATCCCGTAATATACGTAAAAATGAATATTTTGTCGAAAAACATTTGTCACAATGATTCTCGTGTTAATTTAATTTATATCCGAGCAAAACAATAAATTTTAAACGGATTTTCACAGAAATTTCTTCCTCTGAACAATAATTTATTTAAAAAATTGAAACATTTCATAAAAAAGTTTAAAAAAAATCACCCATTCGCCCGGAAACACTGTAAAAACACATCTAAACTGAACCAATTAACTCATTAATCAATAAAGAACACACCTTCAATTCCACAGTGTTTTTGAACGTATCAAATTTCGTTGTGAAACAGAATTCTCGTGGTTTTATCCTGGGCCAATTTTCGAAATGAAAAATGACATTTGATCTAGGCGGTGTCCCCATCTCCTCTCCTGTCTGACGAAATGGGCGAGTTCGAGTGGGACGAACTGACTCAGGGCCTCATCCTTGGAGCCTTTTTCTGGGGCTACCTGATTTCGCAAGTGCCCGGCGGGCGTATCGCCGAAGTGTACGGCCCAAAAATGGTCTTCTTCGTGTCCATCGTGACCAACGGGGTGCTGTGCTTCTTCCTGCCGCTCGCCACCAGACTGCATTGGAGCTGCCTGCTCGTAATTCGATCTCTACAAGGCTTGTTCCAGGTATTTAGACCGCACTTGTGCTCGTGATTTGAATAATTTAGACACGAGCGCGTAAACAAAAGATATCAATCTACCTGTGGCGATGCTATGCGACTTGGACTGTCGCCAGTCGTTTTCTTAACATGAAGCTTTTGAATCTTGACAACCTTGAATATGCGATAAGTTAATTCATTCCGTTAATGACTCTCTTAGAGAAAATCAAAAGTTATTTATTATATTATTAGCGATTTATTTTTTCTTTTGCATAAAAGATTTCTCTTTTCAGGGTGCTCTAGTCCCTTGCCTCAGCGCCGCGGCGGCAACCTGGTGTCCTTTGGAGGAGAGAGACCGCTTCATTTCGTTCGCGGTTCAAGGTGAAATTATGTTTTGTGTCCTCGCAAGAGAAAGCAAACACCTTTCATATATTTGCAGGGGAAACAATTGCGAAAAAAAGAACTCACGACCTCTGTGATAACACTGTTATCAATGAACAAATATTTAGGCATCAAAAGATGAATTAGTGAAATACCAAATAATAACGCTGGGCTGTCTTGGCATATTTGTTTATTTCAGGGGCCATAATCGGCTCAGTGGTGAGTCTGCCACTGTGCGGCTTCATCGGCACTCACCTTGGCTGGGACGCGATTTTCTACATCTCAAGCCTGATCTCGGTGTTCTGGTGCGTCGCCTGGTGGGTGCTCGCCGCCGACACGCCCGCCTCCCATCCCACCATCACTCAAGAAGAGCTCGACTTCTTAAAAGAGAACATTCCACAGAAACCAAAAGAGGTGCCAATTTTATCCTTTTTGTACCCCGTGCCACTTGCGGTCACTAATTTGAAATTTCAGACTGCGAAAGTGCCTTGGTTGAAAGCTCTCACGTCAGTCCAGTTCATTGTTGGCTGCATAGCGTGCATTGGAAACGACTACGGCTTCCACACGCTCCTCACGTACGCGCCAAAATACATGAAAAGCGCGCTCGGCTTTGATTTGCAGCAGGTTATTTTTCTGTAACAGTCCGTCAGACCCACTCACTAATTGCTGCCTCTTGTTTGCAGAATACGCTTCTGGCCAGCGTGCCATTCTTGAGTCAGTACATTTTCGCCATGATTTACGGCACCGTCATGGACCACCTACTAAAGAAAGGATACCAGTTGATGGTGGTCCGCAAGATTTCAGTCGGATTTTGTATGCAAATCAAGTCAGCGAACACAATAGCAATGCTGATTTTGGATTTTTATTTGCAGCCCACCTGCTGCCCGCCGTCGGCTTGCTCTGCTTGTCTTTTTCCGGCTGCAACGTCTCGCTCTCGGTCGGCGTGCTCACCTTCTCCGTCGCAATGGTCGGCGCTTTCTCGTGCGGATTTTTCCAGAATCCTCTCGACATCGCCCCCAATTTCGCAGGTAAATTTTTCTCCGGAAAACTGAAAATGGAAATCTGAAATGACTAAAACGAAGCTTGATTTGATGACAACTAACTTAAAAAAATTAAAGCTTTACCACAAGCCGTAACACTTATGCGCGCAATTTTCCCAGAGCCACACGATTTCTGTTGGTAATTTTAGGAAACATCTCCAATATTTACAAAAGTATAAAAAAATGCGCAGCATTCGATTCGTCTCGATGAGCAGATTCCAAAAATGTAAAGTTTATTGAAACCACTTAAGGTTTTTGCCCTCCCCAATTTCCCGGAAAAGCCGTTTTAAAATTGATCGTGATTATTTAATTTGACATAAAGCCAAAAGAAAGATTGATTTTATGAAAACCAATAGGAAAAATTAAATCTCTACTTCAAGCTATCACATTTCTGCACGCGATTTTCCCAGAACTTTTCTGTTGGTAAATTTTGGAAAAATCACGAACATTTCCAAAAGTATGAAAGTGGCACATCATTCAATTCGTCTTGCCAAGCAGATTACGAATATGTTAAATTTATTGAAATCCGACCACAGACGCTCCCTGATTTTCCGGGAAAGCCGTTAAAAAAATTGTTTTGAATATTTGCCAGGAAGAAAATTTTTTAAATGATCAAATATAAAGCTTGATTCAATGTAAACAATCCTAGGCCAAATTAAATCTCTATGACAAAAGCTGTTGCATTTCTGCTAGAGATTTTTCCAGAACACTTTTCTGTTGGAAAATTTTGGAAAAATCAGGAGCTTTCACAAAAGTATACAAGTGACCCATAATTCGATTTGTCTCGCTGTGCACATTCCAAAAATGTTAATGGAAATCTGACCACTTTTCAAGAAAATATAGTGGTTTGAAATAAGTTAAATGCCATCAATTATTAAACACTACTATCAAATTTATGAATTAAAAACCTCAATACTTGTGCATATCGAATCGGTATTGCTTATTTGTTTGATTTTGTCTTTGAAACTTTCCTCTAACCAAGTAATTAAGGAAAAATAGATAACGATTTTTAAATTTTTAGGCAGCTTGACTGGCGTGATGAACATGCTGGGTTCAATGACTGGAATCATCGCTTCGCCTGTGGCGGGATTCGCCCTGCAAAACTACGTACGTTCATTGATTGAACTTGCCCCCTAGCAAGATTTAGCTAAATTAAAATTGTTGCAGGGTCCTCTGGGTGGTTGGCAGGCGATCTTTCTGATTTCGGCCACCATCTACGCGCTGTCGTCGGTGCCGTACCTGCTGGTGGCCACCGGACAAGTGCAGCCGTGGAACGACGAGAGCAAAAAAGACGACACCTCCAGCAATGGCGAAATCGTGCCCATGAATGACGTCAGCCACATTGCCTGATAAATTCGTCGCTGCCGCAATTTCGCCGATTTATCGCCTCTCTTTCTCATATACAAACAAACACGGCCGCGCGCGTGTATCAAACTCTCGTTTCGCGCGCGCGATAAATTATTTGATTTTTATTGATCTTGTGAACTGAACCACAACTGCTATTATTTATCGCATGCACTCGCTCTGCGAGTGTATTTTTCATCCGAATAAAACCATGTTGTCAGTGAAATGCTCCTTTAATTAGACACTACAAACTACGCAATCCATCGCGGTCAGACTTTTATCTGCCGGCTCGGGGGTTTGGAGGGAAGGGGGCTGCCTCTGCCAGGGTGTCGTCTGGGTTGGTCTGGCCGCTCAGGCCCAGGTGGCTCCTCATCTCGCAAGACGCCAACTGACGCAGCTCGCTCTGCAATTTGAAAATTGTTTAGCACGAGTTTGCTAATTTTGGAAAATTACGCTTACGACTAAAATCTGGCAAAGGGCGACGGTAGATTTCACGTTTGGAGCGCATTCAGAGCCCAGACCGGAATTCAAAGACCTTTTCCCAGCAGTCCAGTCTCGGGAGAACGTGACCTGAGGAGTTTCTCGTTTTAAAATGCGGCAACAAGGGAGTGCACCTTTTAAACCACATGATGACAATTTACAAAAGGAATATTCCCCGTTATTATGGGTTCGCTAGATCGACGCCACCGTAATTTAATGTCAAATATTAATAAATGTCAAACGGTCATAATTTATTTAAAAGTGGTCGGATTTCAATAAATTTATTATTTTTGGAATTGAATGAAAAGCCATTTGTAAAAGTTCGACAACTTTCCAACAGTAAATTGCTTTGGGAAAATCACGTGCAGAAATGGCTTGTAGCAGAGTTTTGATTTCTTGCTGATATAGGTTAAATAGAGTCAAGCGTAATATTAGCTATTTTAAAATATTAGTCAATTTTTATGGAAATAAGGAAGATCTATAGGAATTTTTTTGCCAAAGTTGTAACGAGTAATTGTACACTTTTTGCTGTCGCGTCTCTAAGAGGCTCTAACACAATATTTTACACAATTACGTTTTGTCAACTTGCCAATCGTACAAATAAACAATTCACTGTCAAAAAGTTGTGATAAAAATCGCAAATTTAATTAGCTGAAAATAATTATCCAATAATTTCTTCTAGCACTTATTAAGCCGCTGAATTATAAAGCCAATTTCGTGCACCTCTGTAAGTGTTGTTTTGTTTTAAATCAAATTTAATTAGTCCAAATTGAAATTTGCAAGATTTTCAATGTAACCAGAAGCTTTTACAGCTGCAGAAAGCCTTCCAAAATTCCAAGATTTGTACCTGAAAATTGCAAGAAACTGTAAATTTATTTTATAGGATTGTAGCAATAAAGAAATCGAGTTTTTTTAATTAAAAGGAACGCTCTCCTTTTAAGCAAAGAATTTGAAAGGAGGAGGTGGTATGCAACATGCCCAATGCCAGAGTAGCACCGGTTGCATCCCGTTACTACAGGGGTTCTGATTTGGGACAACTCACCTGAGCAACAGCAGAATGTCGAAGGAGGAGGATTGTAGCAACCAGCATCAGCAAAGGTACTTTATACCTGCAATCAAACCGGTTTCCCATTGAAAAATCGTTCAAATGGCCAAAATATTGCTTCCAGACTAAAGAACTCGATCCAAATATTAAATTTGGTCTTAAATTCAATTTTTACCACAAAGGAATTCACGGAAAAAGACTGAACTGCAGTTAAAAAAAAATGAGAAAAATGTAAATCTAAACCAATAAGTGTTGCAGCATTAAATTTCCAAATGCCAAAAAGGCTACAAATTTGAAAGTAAATCAATTACCTGTAAGAGAGTGCCATGTTGCAGTGTCGGCGTGGCAGACAGCGTGGTGTATGAGTTTTGTGAATGAATGCAGCCGATCGTGGAGTGAATCAGGTCCGATGAGTGGCCTTCTTAAATACAAATCGGGCCACGGGGTTAACCGCGGGGGCGAGTGCTCTGCCATTGGATCGCGCGGCGGCCAATCCACGGATCGCATGTGCGATCGCTTACCGGGGATTATAATTTTTATGGGGCGCCTCGTCCATCCGACGACGTGTTTTACAGCATCGCATCAAAAAGTTTGGTTGCTTCAATCGCTCCTCTCGAAACATCTCTGGCGGTGGAGCAAAATAAATGTCTCGCTTTATTGCGGGGCAATTTGTCCGACGCCAGTTAACGCCGCAACCTCCGACACATTTATTAAATAAATTTTTTTCTCGCTGAAGTTTTACTTTTGGTTAGCAAATTTTTGTAATTGGAAACAAGGTTTCGACATCAGTGAGTTGAGAATAGTATAGTCTTTTAACTGTTTACTTAATCTTTTAACGTATAAAACGCTCCAGGATAAAGTTTGAAATTTGGGAAATTCAATTTTTTGGTGTTTCCACGAGCGATTTGAATTTGTCTGCAATTTTACAGGAAAATGAGCTTACATAATTGAGATTATTTCAATAACTAGAGTTCTGCTTGAGCTAGAACATAAAAATTTGTGCTAAAAGACCGTTGACAGCTTCGATATTTGCAAAAAAATTAGATTTTTCGAATTTGAGTAATTTTGCAAGTTTTTATTTAAATTTTAATATCTCGAAAAAGGTCAATCTAATTTTAAGTATACGATAAAATGTTGCCCTAAGTGTTTGAACACCTGCCTAGAAATTTTCATGATGGTGAAACTCCCGGTTTTCAAGAAACAAAGGATAAAAAAGATTGAAAGAGGGAAAAAATGAGAATTAAATTGCTCTTAAAACAATTGATATTATTATTTCCCATGTTTAGCCACTTTACCGACGCCTGGTGGGCTCTGTACTGGTTCAAATTGCAAGATCTGAGCACCATTTGAACGGCCAATTCAAGAATTTTCAGAATGTGTAATTTAACCCTTCGGAAACGATCATGGCGCTCTGGAATGACATTTTGGGCACATCAGGGTGTTTCCTGAGCACCCCGATGGCTTCCAAAGGCTCATATTGCACATATTCTGAAAGATTTCGACTTGGCCTTTCCAATGGCGTATAGATCAAACCAATACACAGAGCCTACCAAGTGTAATTAAAATGGTAATGAATGATTAGATTTCAGAAATATTGATTCAGAATGTTCTATGTCGAACTCTGGTACATTTATTCACGGCTACCATTATTCATGATTAAAAAGCCTATATAACGTGACCTACTTTTAATTATAAGTAAGAATCTTGATTGCCAATGAAAATTAACATTCTCACTTCAAAGGTTTCAAGGTGCTGATAGAGAATAGAATAGTTTATTTAGCTTTCAGCATGCAAACAATTAAGTTATACACCAATCATGTACATACAATTGCAAATATATACACTACAAATTGACACAAATTATCGAAGAAATAACAAAAAGAATAACAAAAAATTGGTTACAACTCTCGAACAAATGAAATGTAATCATTTACATCATAAAACTGTTTCTCGTATCGTTGTTAGTAACAAGTTCTTCTCAAATCGCACTCAAAAGAAAAAGTCGCCGTTTGTGGATTTGATAATTTCGGAAATAATTTCCCGCGGGAGCTCTTTCTCCTCCGCATTCGTGTACAAATAGGATAGGGGCATCTTGCGAATCGGCCGCAAACGCGCGCATGCATGAGCAAGCAAAGGCAGCAATATCGCACACAGGACGAGCGATTCGAGTGAAGATCTCACTCAGTTCTGGTTTGTGTTTCTTGCCTTGTTTGCGTGGCATTAAAAGTGGAAACATTATAATATATGCACTTGACGGCTGGGAACACAGCCGCGGGTGTTGATGCTTTGTGCGCTTCGCTGACGGAAAATCGCAGGCTGCACGCTCGGCTGTCAGTCGAAACGCCCTCTGGCACTTGATTATCGTTTCATTGAGCTTCGCCAAGCACAATGCTGCTGATAATAATCCCACGCGCTCGTGGAAATTGGTATTAACAAAAAAATGTGAGATCAGCAAACTGCAACTTGTATATCCTAAGAAATATCATTACGTTGACGTATCGTCAATACAAATGAGAAATCTGCGATATCGGACCAATTAGATTGCAGCATAGTTTGTTTCTAACAATTTTATTTTTTTGCTTCTAAATTTTATTGTGCCATAATAAATATTCATTATAAAATACATGAACAAAAACAACTGAAATAATGAGCTTTCCACTTTGTTTAATAACTCCTCCTGTAAAAAGAATAAACTGTTTACAGAGACTCAGAGTACACATTTATTTAAAAAGGAAATTATATTGGTTCTGTGTCTGATGGTTCCATCTTCAGTTGGTCTATGCAAGCAATGAATGAATGAATGAACCGTTGATCCTCTCGATCCATTACTGCGTCCCGAGAGGGTAGTCATGGTAACCAAAGCAGCAGCACGAACTGTGCCTCGTCAGCTCTAGATGGCAATGCTTGTACCGTTCTCGAAAGTGGTGTTTGCTGAAATTTGCGACCTCCTAAAAAACGGACTTTGTATAATATATTTTTGTTTCCATTTTTTAAACCTATTTACCTTAAAATTGTGATTTTATGAAACGCTAGTAAAAAATTCTTCCCCGTTATAGAAAGTAAAAATGCTAAAAGTTAAAGTGCATTTTAATAATTTGCATTCAATTATTTCACCTCTTGATATTTAACTTTACGTCCAGACGGACATATTTCATTTCAATGGTGTTCTCAAGGCCTAACTCTTTCACATTCCAAAAAATTCCCGTTATTAGGTCTTGAATGAAATAAAACGCAAAGTGCATTAAACCACAAATTACATATGATTAATTTATTTATTTTCTCCATTGTGTGTGATATACATTTTCTCATCTTTTCAAAATGCAATACAACGTTTCAATCATTTTGACATCGATAATGATTTTTACAATTATATATTTTACAGAGAACGCATTATTTAAGGTCTCGTGAACCATATTGATGCTGCTTTTTGTCTTTACATTTTCTAGAGACTCCAAAATCAAGTATCACAAAAGTTTATCATTGATATTTCACGATGTGTATTGAACAAATAATCATTGCTCACCCAAAATCGAACTTAAAAACGATTTTCTTATATAAATAAAGAAGCTTCAAATTTAAGCAATTGCAAAATTACGTGAAATCAGAATGGTGTTACATGTATTTTCGCAGTGACATTCGTTAAGTTCAGTGTGTGAGATGACATTTGTTTAAATACAGCTTTTTTATTTTCATTAAGTAAACGAGCATGTTGATAAGGAACAGCGAGAAATGACCGCAATGTAATAATATACATACTTCTACCGAAATAGATCAGATCTTGTGTATTTTAATTTGAGACAATAACTCAGCCAAACTGCCTCCTCTAAAACTGTCTTTGGTTTTTCGTTTAATTACTCATTAAATCAACTCATTCACTCTTGCATACTTTCAACAGTTTCAGTACAGTATTTCTTCTTGCTAGCAACACATCCGCCCGACGCGCGACTCTCACGTCGATAAATAAACAAATATATTTATATATCAATTCTTTCAGTTTTGTGTGTACCGTACTGTACTCTCGCTCTCACAGATTGCAATGCACATACAAAAGAGATATTAAAACCTTGCCAACTCACTTCACGCATTAATTGTTATAAATTACGCCGACGCCCCTCTTCCTTTAAGTGCATTTAATGATTCGATATTCTACACATCTCAGCAAGCACAAATGCATCAGTCGTCGCGGCTTATTAAAACGTACACGTGTCTCTTGGACCTTTAAATTTCATCTCACGGGTTGAACGTCGCTGATTTCCGTATTAATTCGCATTATATATTATTTATTTTTTTTGTAAAGAGTATAAATTGGCCAGCCACATATCAACAGTCACTTATTGGGAATCGTCCAGCTCGGCTGCATTTTCAACTCGCCGTCTGGTATCGTGCGGCCCTGACGTTTTTCCTGTTGTGGTTGGCCACCCTGACTCTCTCGTAGCCTCCCGAGGTGAGATCCGACTCGGAGAGGTCGCTGCTGCTGCCGCCCGAGTAGGAGCTCAGGTTGGACGGCGAGTCCGGCGGGTCGAGCAGACTCTTCTGGTAGCAGTGCCTGGCGGACTGGTGGTGGGCCTTGCCTCGCGGCAGCCGTCTGCCGCGGCCGTCCCGCACGTCGCCGAGGCTGTCCGACCGCCGGTTGTTCACCTGGTAGCAGTCCTCCGAGAGGTTGAACGCCGTCAGCGCCTCGTGCCTGGCCATGGTGCGGCTCTGGGGCGCCGCGTCGTGCTCTTTGGGCCGATAGTGCAGCTCGTCGGGGAACAGCATCGGGTCGGAGGGCTTGGCGATGTGCTGCGACGAGCGGTGCTGCTGCCGCTGACTGGGCATGGTGCCGCTCTTGGGCGGCCGCTTCAGGCTGGCGCTGGCCGCCGTCGTCGAGGTCGGCGTCGGCCGCGGGTAGATGGGCTTGAGCGTGTTGGCGTGCTCGTACACCGCCTTGCCGGTGTGCAGGCTGTAGTTGTGGATGGCGTTGTTCTTGCTGCAGATGGCCGGGAACAGGTCGTCCACCGACTTGCTGTCCGAGCTGCCGAAGCAGCAGCAGCACAGCCGGCCGCGGTTGTTGGGCACCTCGGAGCGCCGCAGCCAGGCCACGGCGGCCAGCAGGCAGGCCACGCACAGTTCGAGCACGCGCGCCGCCAGCTGGCAGCACCAGAAGACCAGGTCGCGCTCGCTGAAGAGCACGTACGCGTGCACGGGGCACAGCACCAGGATGAGCAGCGCGGCGGCGAGGATCAGTCTGGCGGCGAGCTTGAGTTGCGGCCGACGCGGCATGGCGCCCATCTTGGCGAAGTTGGCGCGCAGCACGTCACCCTGCAGCCGGCGGGCGGCGCGGTAGATGCAGCGGAACGCGATCACGAAGCTCAGCGCCGCGATCAGCAGGCTGAGCAGCGGCAGGGCGCGCAGCGCGCTCACCAGGAACTCGATCAGGTCGAGGATCTGCGCGGTCCACTCGAGCAGGCCGAACAGCAGCATGTTCAGCACGACGATCAGCGAGAGGAAGGTGGCGCTCTGGAAGGTCGAGTGGCACAGCTGCACCTTGGTCATGCGGGCGATGCTGAAGAAGAGGATGGCGAACGCGGCGAAGAGGCACGGGAACGCCATGTCCAGCGCGATCGACTCCAGGATGGGGATGAACGTGCCGCGCAGGTTGTACGCGTCGTAGAAGAGGAAGGCGCTCCTCGAGACGCCGATTACGAAGAGGAACAGGTGCAGGAAGCAGTACGAGCCGTGGCTGATCAGGCTGTCGGTGGCGCGGAACGGACTCACGAGGAACGTGTACAGCGCCAGCAGGGCGAACAGACTGGCCAGCGTGTACACCACGATGTCCCAGGCCAGCAGGCCGATCTGCTGCGGCCAGCTCTCGGGGGCCTCTCGCGGCGGCTGCTCCGTCACCACCTTGGGGGACTCGTCCTTGTTCGCCGGCCGCGAGGTGGTCGGCTGCGACTTGATGTCGATCATCGAGTCTTTGTTGACGTCGTCGAGCGACACGCGCGACGAACTGCTGTTGCTCACTTTCGGCTGGCTCTTGTTGTCCGCGGGACGGTCTTCCTGGGGCGTCTGGTGCTCGGACATGATGCGCGTGATGATGGGAACCTGCAGCACCGGCACCGACGGCGACTCGGACGGGTCCGTGTCGTTTATTCTCGTGACGTCGTTGGCGGTCGGGTCGGGGTTGGAGGGCGTGTTCAGAGGTTTCTTCCGGTCCACCTGAGGCG
Organism: Cloeon dipterum; assembly: GCF_949628265.1. Classification (NCBI taxonomy): domain Eukaryota; kingdom Metazoa; phylum Arthropoda; class Insecta; order Ephemeroptera; family Baetidae; genus Cloeon; species Cloeon dipterum. The sequence continues at coordinate 36,725,026 of NC_088788.1, read as the reverse complement.
GCAGGTCCGGTGGACGGTACGGAATGCGTTGCTGGATGTCCGGCAGGGGGATCTGGGGCTTCGGGGGCAGGTTCTGGCGCCGACCGCTGCCGGTCGCCGGCCCTTCCGACTGGCTGCCCCGCAGGATGCCCTTGTCGGCGAAAGGGTTGTTGTATTCGGGGGGCAGCGGCGGCTTGAAGCGGGGTCTGTTCACGAAGTCCGGCGGGTCCGGCACTAGGGACTGTAGGGACGGAATCGCGGTGCTCGCGGCCTGCGGGGTCGGGGGCGGTGAGGGGGTGGTGACCACCGGGGCGGCCGTCGTGTTGACCGGGGCCGCGGTGCTGCCATGCGCCACCCTGTTGAACACGGCGGCCAGGTCCTGCTCGAACGAGTTGCCGCGTCCGAAGCCTCCGCCAGGTCGGGTGTTGGCGTTCGGGTTGATCAGGCTGGTCGAGCCCGCGGACACGGTGCAGAACAACCACACCCACCACATCATTTCGGTCGCATGCCTGGAAACGAAAGCCAAATTTAATACACGCGTTGTTGTTTATTCTGCAATAATCGGCGGGATGGCATGACAAATTAGTTTCTATTGTACGGCACGATCAAGCAAAAGAAACTTATTGGCCCTGGCACGCGGGATGAATAATGTTTTAGCGCACTTTTTTAGCACTTAGGAAAAAGTTTGCGTCAATATAACGGCGGCGGCGAGTGCGAAAGGCAATAATTCAGCGGCGCGCGCTGGTAAGATATGATAGCGACAAAAAGTTTTGGCCCCGGGCTAAATTCTCATCTCAACTTTGGTGTTCGCCAGCTCGGCAAAACTACTCTGGCGCGCTCTCTTAACTTTAAATCGATGCTGTGTGTGTGTGTATGTGTGTGTGTGTGTGTGTGTTGGCCAATACAATATCGGAAAAGCCATGGGAAATATTGCGCGTTCTCTCGCTATCAGGCCTACATATAATTTTATCTAAATCTAGCCCCCCCCGGGCCGTTGATGAAAACGGATGCAGTCGACTCTCGAAAGTGGCTCGAGAGCTGATCTCATTTATTGGATCCGGCCGTCTTGAGGAAAAGTTGATTGTTGGCTGCGAGAGAGAGAGAGAGAGAGAGAGAGAGAGAGAGAGAGAGACCGGAGGGCGCATAAAACGGAACGATCGCATTGAAAATCTGCAATATAAAACGATTATGGTTTGGGCCTGTGCGAGTTCCAACCGCACGCCGACGCATGCGGAAAGAAATCGAGTCCAACTCGGCTTCTCGTAATGTGAACGCGCGCGTGTATTGCATTTGGCAGGGAAAGCAACACGCTCGCAACGGGGGAAAAGCTAATTTTCTGCATCCGAGAGCTCCATTCTGCAGCACACACGTGTTACTTTTATTATCATTCATCTCGTAGCAGCACAAAGACGCAACTAGAGGGATCTGAAAATGAGATCCAAACCTCCTGAAGCGAAATAAGCCTATGATAATTTACTTTATTCTCAGTTTGTTAGAGCTTACAGGCAGCGGAAAATTGCCTATTCCCTTGCTTGCACTTGAATTAATTGGAATTCAATTATTATTATTGTCAAATTATAATCAAGGCTACTATATGAATAGGGGAAATTAGAGTTGGCCCCCAGAAAAAGGTTAATTAATATAGTTTCTTAATGTCATGAAAAGCAACAAAATGTTGTATAAAATTTTAAAAGAGGCAAAAGTTATCGATCCTGGCAGGATTCGAACCTGCAATCTTCTGATCCGTAGTCAGACGCGTTATCCGTTGCGCCACAGGACCTCGAATACATGAGAAAGTGTGATCTAAATTTAACGCGTAAAACTACAGGTCGTGCAGCTGCTCGTTAACTCTGGTCGGCTCCCCTCGCTCGCTTCGAGAGCACGGAGCACCTGGCCCCTGGCCGAGCTTTCACGAGCGCATTCTCGTTTTATTTTCACCTCTCGAATAGTTCAATGAGAATGAAAGGTACACTCGCCTGGGAGGGCAAGTTTGTCTTGTTCAAAATGCGCTGCGCGTCGTCTGATAATAAGAATGATGATACATTCATGCCGCTGCACGCAAGCAAATCTCGGCCCTGTTTTATCGCCCCGCTGCCGGGACGTAATCCGCATACACTCAAAATGCATCGACACAGAAAAAATGAGATAAAAAATACGTCGAGGGGGCATGAATTTTAAATGAGAAGCAGGCCAATGAGCCGGAAATCGGGACGTGTCCGGCAGGGGGAAGAAAGAAAAGAGGAATAACTTTATTTAACCTGGCCTTTATCTAATTTTGTTTGAAAAGTTTCACGATTTTTTGTTTTTCCTCCAAATTTTACGGCGAAAAGAAATGAGAAAAACTCTTGTCGTCTTGAGGGACAGCAAAAGCAGCAGCGGGTAGGAGTGAAAGTCTTAGTACGCGTTTAATAATGTGTCATGTTGTCTGCCTCACGCCGCGCGTAATAACACAAATTTATTCGCGCGCGCCCCTCGACGGGAGGCTGAGGCCGAGCGAAATAAATGCGCGGCGAGAGGTAATAAAAGAGAGCGGCAATTCCAGTATTAAATGTCTTTCCGTCAGGCCGCGCCGCATACGAAATCACACCCCTTGCCGCTCGCTCAAATAAACCGATCGGAATTTATTTATTCGTCAGGCAGCAGCCACGCAGCCACCGGCACTTCCTGCCAACCAACAATGGACTCGCAGTGCCGACATAGAATTGCCACTCCGCGCCTGATTTGCTTTATTGGAGAAAAGACGTTTCTCACCGGCGAGAGAGATGCATTAACTGTTCCACTCAACCGCGAACCTGTGCTTCCTTTTCCTACATCGTACGCATTTCATAATTGGACTGACAATAGGGAATGTACGTTCTCTTTCAGCCGAGGAAATGTGACCGAAAATCAAGATGGAAGCTTCGGAAAGAGGAAGAAAAATTTCGTTAGTGTAAAAAAGACCCTAAAAACTGATATTTAACTTTTTTCCAGGACATGTACATAGAGAACCCTGACGGATGTTAGTCGTATTAGGCTCGATATATTAATACACGGAATGGTGTTTTCTTTAATTTATTAATTAAAAAATAAAATCTACGATTTTGTGCTTTTTCGATATTTAAAAATGTTTAAACGCCCAAATCTCAGGTTAACTGTCACATTTTCAATAACCAACCATCGCTAGACTAGTGTCAACCTACCCTAAACAGCCGAAGTAGTTTAAGGGTGCCAATCTTTGAAAACCCTTTGAAAATCTGACAATTAGAAGCTATAAAGATTTGATGAAAAAATAATTTACTTTACGTGGAAATAATCTATAGTATTCAAGTTCTTTAAGGTTCAAAAAGGGGGTTGAAGGGTTGAAACCCTTAGGTTACTTCGGCTATCTAAGTGAGGTTGAGACTAGTCTAGTGGTGTGCAGTTTTTGAAAATATAACAATTAGAATCTGAGATTTGGGCGTGTAAACATATTTAGAAAAAAATAAGGCGTTTTTTTACCACCTGGGGAGTTTCCAAATTAATTCCTCTGATAAAATGCCAAATATTAACATCTAAATTTCTCAACCGTGTTTAGCTGAGCGCGAACCAAAATAAAAATGAATCATGTTTGCCGCGAGCGCGAAAATAAAAACAGCGCTTTACAAAGTCATCAATATTTTTTTTGGCGCGCACAAAGTAAATTTGTTGGTCTCCGCGAGCGGCAATTAAATTGATTGATCACTTTTTCGCAGCGGCAGCCGCGAATAAAATGGATTGATGACTAATTGGCCGCGTCGAGGGTGCTCTCCGTGTTTACAGTCGGCTGCATTTTATTCGGTGAAAACAGCGCGCGCACTAAAGCAAATCGGCTCCAGTTTTGTTTGCTCATCTGCGGCCAACTTTTCCTCTCGCTCTCGCTGCGAATGAGTAAACAGAACATGCATGTCAAATGGTGCACGCACTATTAATTGCGCGCAACCCGCCGCCCCCAGGGGCCCCCGCTGGACTAATTTATCGCTCGCCCGCCACTCGTGCAGCGCAATGCGCTTTTTGTCATGTTTTACATGCGCAGCGAGACTCGCGGGTGCCAAAAGTGCGCCCGGCCGCTTCACATGTTGATTTTAATTGTGACGCGTGCAAATGCGACCGCGGCAATTTGTGCCAAACACGAAATTATTTTGAATTTCATTTAAATGAAAACAAGGGCTTCAACGAATTATTGCCCGCGTCATAAATGAATCTCTCATGATCGCGACTGTTTATTTAAAGCAAAAAAATTTACAGAGAGATAATTTGTAAAAAATTCTACAAATAAGGAGAACCGACCAGTTTTTCGGGAAATTGGGCAATTGTTCTTTGGTCCTGACTACATTAAGAGATAAACCGTTGACCAACAATAAACTCAATGAACTACTGGCTTTAGTCAACAATGCAAATTGTATTTTATTTGTTGGCCTGATGTCAAATCTCAATTTTAAAATACATAATCGAATCACAACAAAATAGATCAGGTGCTGACGTGCCATAAGTTAAATAAAGGAATTATTATTAATATGACGATGAAATGAATTTTGCTCCAAAATATACCACCTGAAGCCCTATTATTAGTTGGTCCACCTGAAGCCGAAAGAACCGTTTGCACTGCTTGTGGCGAGTTTGCTCAGCATTTCCCCCCTTTTTTTATTTTCTCATTCGGGGCGAGAGTGCGCGCGGCTGGAAATTGGCAATCTCTGTTTTCGTTCGTTCTCCTCACCCAAGAGAGAAAGATGAAATGTGATTGCTCCCCGTGCTGACGAAATCAATTTAAAAAAGTTTTTCAGGAAGATTGCTCTCTTCGACGCACGCATGCATATACGCGCGTAACGTACTCGCCAGAGGTGCTTGCTTTTTCTCCGCAGGCAAGGAAAATCTTGGACAAACATAATTTTGCGCCGTGTATGCGTGATGAACCAAGGGCTGAGCACACACAAAAACGCCCTCGTCATGTGAATTACTGCCAAATGGTCTACATTTTTTTCTTCTCTTCATTCGAATTGATAGTTGTTATTTTTCATTTTGATAAAATTTAGAACTTCTAGACAAGCCTTTTATCTATGCATTAATAGAAAAAAATCGACTCTGAACTTGTTCAAAACTTCTAAAGTTTGTGCAAGTTGAGAGCATCGCCTATGAATTGCAAATTGCACTAACTATCAAGTGCAGTTTTTATTGTCGGACGCTGGCAAACTTTAACAATGCAACAACACTTTTAGTGGAGTAGATAATTGGATTAAAAATAATGCACAGGGATTTTGCGTTCAAGTCACAAGCAGAGCCACATCAGCATTGCCAAGTGGTTCAGACGTGTACGCTCGTCGATGGATTATCCGCTGCTAAGCCTGTTTGTCTGGTGGAGAACAAACACGTCTCCTACATACACACACACACACACACACACACACACACAAAATCTGCCTATCGATCGCTCGAAAATGGATATTGCGAGTGTGGTATATCAGAGATGTTTACTAATCAGCTCTTTCCGCGGAGTATTATTAAGTCTCAGGTTCCTAAATTACCAAATTTTCCTAGGATTTCGTGGTTAAACTGATTAAAGCAAAGAGGGAGTTTAAGAACTTTTCAACTAGTGGTTTGATGCATAAATTTATCCTTTATTAACGCAAAAAATTAAACTTAGCTGCAATAACCTGGTTGAGCCTAAAAATCACAATTATAATTGTCCTGTAAGCTGTACGTATGCTCTTTCAAATAAATTATGCCAGCTACTTATTTTATAATCCTTCCATTTATTTCTAGGAAAACCGAATCCTCTGAGACGGATTATAACTTTGAATGGGTTCCATTTGGTGACAAGCAATTTCTATAGCAACGTTTAAACCTATTAACGAGAAGGTCAAAGCTGAACAAACACTTGGTTTCAGCCTTGCTTGAAGCTTATATATGTGAGATGATTTCAAAGACGAATGAAGATGCTTAATTAGCACTGCTCTCTATAGCCCCAGCAGCACACACACAGAGTCAATCAGAGTTGCAAACACTCTCGCACGGGATGCTGTTCTGGGCCGCACTATTAGTTGTAAACGTGCGGCCTCATTCAACCCTCCAGCACAGAGATTTCGAGCATGTATAGCTCGTTGAAATTCTCTCTGGAACAACAATCAGGCAGCGTCTTTGATTAATAGAGTCGGTATCGTCTTCATCTCCATTTACCACGCTTGAGTTTTAATGTTGAGGGGTCTGAAATACATGATACGTACACAAACAAGCCGTTGGTAAGAATGTGTGGGCTGATTTGCACCTACATTTGACTCTCTTGCATAGCAATGACGATTTCAATCGGTTTTGGAAGGATTGCGAAAGCACCTTTCCTGCTTTGCACCTTTCCAGCATGAGTGAATTGATTTCACTGGACGAATATTCAATAAAAGACCCTCTGGTGCAGGGGTGGCAACAAAATAAACTGGTCCTTTTCTCCAATGAGGCACGTTCGCCCATTGGATCTTATTGGGACTCGGGGAGTTTTCGAAAGAATTAAACATTTGTGACTATTTTAATTATTATAACAGCAAAATTTGCCTTTCATTATTTGCTGCTGCCGTCAGTCATAGCGTGGAAGCTGTCACAGGAATAGCAAACGGAGCGGCAATCCTCATGAGGGATTAATCAGGCCGCCCGCAGTCGTTCATTTGGACGATAATATACGCGGCGAGGGTGCAATAAATAGAGCGTGTGTGTTTTCGCGTAATGTGCGCGTCGGGGCGATGCCTGGCTGCCGCCCCGAAACTCGTGTCTTATCGCGTCAGCTTTGATGTCAAGCTCAATGGCACTTTAAAGATCAGCAGTTAGCGCGCCTATCGCACGCGCACGCCAGGTTTATTATTCAAATCTAAATAGCTCGGCACGCGCTGCCGGAGAATTCGCGACGGAATAGATTGCACGCGCCCTTTAGGACCTGTCTTTGCCGTGGGTGCGGGAAATTGGCTCACTTTGATAAAACGCCACGCCACGCACCGGCAGAGACGTAATTTCCGAAAATTACTGATATGTGCAGTGCAAGCAGATTCGGTAATCGATCTTAAACAGGCAGGGAAATTAATCTCGGCACTTAAATTGCGCTCATTAGAGCGAGGCAACCACCAATTCATTGCTTCGGGGTCAATAAACATCAAGGGTGTTCTCGTCAGAGTTTTGTTTAGAGGTGTCGCTAAACAAAATTGAATTTCTCGAATTCTATTTAATAAAATGATGCCAAAACATTAAAGACCGTCTTTGTCGAAGTTTCTGAGCACACCAATCGATTCTTGAGGGTTGAATTAGGTAAATTGGATATTTTTCCTGTCCAAATTGTCCAGCGCGACGTGTGAACGTTTTTTTCCGCCAAAACAATATGAATGCGAGGCGTGCGCATGCGTCAGAGCTGGCTGGATCTGACAAAGAAGTCATTCGTACAGGTGGTCTCTCTGCAACTGCTAAAACCAGCTCTGACGCATGCGCACTTCTCGCATTCATATTGTTTTGGCGGAAAAAAGTTCTACATGTGCTACGCACGTCGTGCTGGACGTTTGGTCGGAAAAAATATCCGCTTTACCTAATTCGACTCTCAAGAATCGATTGGTGTGCTCAGAAAATTCGTCAAAGATGGTCTTTAAACTATACACAACCTTCTTTTTTTAACAATTTTTTTAATTTTTCAAGACAAATGGTTCAAAAGGGGTTTTTGAGTCCAGGTGAAAACTAAAATTGCACTATTGGTTGATTTTGATCTGCGAAAAATTCCCCATGAGGCCATTGGAACAAGTAAGGAAAGAGAATTTAAATAATTCAATTCCCAATTTATTGATTTCCATTTTCAGGGTGAAACTGAAAGGGCTTGCAAACCCTCGGGATAAAAGCGTAGTATACAAAAAAAGTATACAAAATTGTTCTCGTATAAAGATACAAATGTTTGGAGTTAAAAAAACAATTGTGTACTTTTTATCCGGTATGAAGCTGTGAGACTTTAAGGCAGAGTCGAGCAGACACGGTGAGCATGCACATATGGCACACACACACACACACACACTTGCTCTCGTTCTCTTTAAATCTTCATTCCGTGTCACAAATCCGGCGCAGTCAGAACATTTGGACCGTTCCGTTTTCGCTCTCTCTCTCTCTCTCTCTCTCTCTCTCTCTCTCTCTCTGGCTGTGCCTGCCAGGCCGGGGAAGAAGAATAAAACGAATGCCCCGGCCGTCTCAATTTAGAGGCGAGCACACGCTGAATTGAAATCGCGAGTCGCCCGCCGAACCAATTATTCAAACATACGTGGTGCGCACTCAAATCGCGGTGCGCACTGGATTTTCTCTCTTTTAGCTTCCGAAACGTGTCGCTATATACCAATTTGAATTTTTCTCCTCTCGACTGGGGAATGAAAACAACGCCCAGCGAAATTAACCTGAGGTAATTGGATCTATACGAGCGGGCAGCTTTATTCTCTTCTGTTAGCCGGTGGTTAGGAATATTTCTTTCGCAACACCGCGCACAGACGTGAAATTATGTTTTCACCAGTTTCTCCTTTTTTTTTCATTATGCGATTTACGCAGTTAGTTAAGAAAATGCAATAAAACTCGGCAAAAGTCTAATCTCCTGGCGACTGGCGAGCCGGCCGCTTTCATTTCGGTGCAAGACAGGAGATGAATAATTTAATGAAAAATACACACGCAGTCCCGGCGCGGAAATCCAGAGACCCAAATCCCCTCCGCAATCCGCTTTCGCATTTTTCGTGCCTAAATAAAAGCGAGAATATACCGACAGCGAATTTCGCTCCCGGAATAAAAAAAATGTGAAATGCAAAATACTCGACCCGCAATAGAATTAGTGCCATGAATATTTGCCATTTTTGCCAAACAACATTTTAGGGGATGGTTAAAATTGTGAATTACGCACCTCAGAGAAAAGAGTCGGTCATAGGGGCGCGACGGGGGCCGTGGGGTTGGTTGCGGAGCGGCAGATGCCGCCTCAATATGGCCGCTGATGTGGCGTCTGCAGCGCTGGGTACCTGCTGCTGGCGTGATCGGAATCTGTAACAAAACAAGACCCAGGGCCAACTTATTCACTGCTGTCGCTACAAGTGTCCATTGTGTTATCTAGTTATATGCAGAAAAGTAGACGCGCCAGTCATGACTGGAATAATGTGCACCGACCCAAGACCCGCCCGAGCTCAAACTCCCCGACACGTGTGCCTCGGATCTGGCGTAACAGCTGCTTTAAATTTTTCAAAAAGGCTCGCTGTATATATTGACCTGATTTGAAGAGCAAGAAAAAAATCAACGAGTCATGACTCATATTTCAAACGATTTGTCTCTTAGCACATCCCTAGCACGAATTTCTGTTAAAGCTCTCCAGAATTTTTCTGCCCATTGGGAGGTGTAATCCACGTCAGGCAGGCAAACAAAGTTTTTAGAAGCAACGAGGGCGTCGTGCACGTTTAAAGGAAAGCCATTTGGCGCGGAATTACGATAGCGGCTGTGCAGATTGAAGTGCGTGCGGCGCCAGGCGGGCAGGCCCAGGCCGGAGGGCGAAACATTAATAAATGGCTGTGTGTGTGCGTTGACCGGGCGCATATTGTATGTGTGTGTGCGAGTGACACGACGACGAGCAGCAGCACATTCGGGCCGTCTTTATTGAATGCATTAGGCTGCATTAGGGAGGCTCGAAAGGGCCCCCGAGAAGAACGAGAGAGAGTATAAGGAATCGATTTCCAGCCGAGCGAGTTGCAGCACAACAATACACACAGCGCGGAGAAAAAGCAGCGAGTCGGTCCCTCGCTGTTCCATTATCATAAGCGCTGACACACTGGAAACGCATCTTTTGGCTCGAGACTCTTGGTCTGTTGCCGTGCGGACGCAGACATTGTGTCGCTCAATAATATACCCTAGGAAAGAGATTAATTTAATCAGCACTCGGTGATTTGCACGCTAATTAATGATAGAGGGCGGCCGGGATTTTGCAACAATGGGGCCTTAATTAATTTCTCCGCTATTCAAGTTAAAACTAGAAAGCTTGCTGGCTGCCTGGCGTCGCCCTATCCAATAAACTCCCTCGACGGAAACTTTTGTACCGAGCTCGTCCGTCCGTTCGTCGGGCTGGCTGGCTGGCTTGCTGCGTGTTTAATGCATGCCGGCGCTAGACCGTGTCTCTGGACAAAGATTTGCAAAGTGGCTACAAAGGGATAGCTTTTTGGCATTCAATTTATTCGAACGCTTCTATAGAGCGTGTTTTGTTGAAAAGATCCTACAAGGAGGAGAATCCAGAGATTTGATGATGCTCGCTCTTTGTTAGTCTGTATACCAGTCGATTTTCGAGGGGGTCCAAATAGGTTGGGCACTCTGCCGAAAATTCGACACGGCGTACCGAAAGTTTGTGGTCACGTGAAAATCATTAGTTAAGCGGTCTTTGGTCTGAACCTAGTAAAAAATTGCGACAAGAATGCAATCAGAGAAGAGACCAGTTATCTGATTGGACCGAGTCAGCAGCGCCATGTCAAACAGCCAATAAGAACGTTCGCCGGTATTTTTGTTGCCACACCAAATTAACGGTTTTTACATTTTCACTGATTTTCGGCACGAGGAGTCGAATTGTCGGCCAATTGATTCGAGCCTCAAGAATCTATTGGCACCGTCAAAAATCAAGTTCCAGATTCGATTGCTTCTTTAAATGAAGTTCTCTTGATATATGAGAGGATAACACGTTTTTCGCTTCAGCTGCATTCCTGAACCAGAAATAAATGCCAGCTCTATTTGCCTCGGCTGGGAACTAAAAGTAATATGGCGAGCTCTGGTGCACACGGCTCCATTTTTCTGCGTGCCCACGACCCCGTTGCTAATTGCAACCGATATTGCGTGCGCTTGGGGTCGATGCGACCGCGCGTATGCCACTCGCAGAGCACATACACCCTGATTAACCCTTCCATTCTGCGAAGCAGCCGGCGGCGGTTTGATGAAAAGGCTGCATTAAGCGAAAGAAACAAAAGCGAGGATATTTAGCGAAAAACGCAAAACTCATCCCGCCAGCAGCATCTGTGCTGCGGATCGAAACTCGCGAGAACGCACTCTTCTGTCTGTCTGCACGCACGGCTGGCTGGCATTATTATTCGTACTTGTCAAATATTGAGGAATTCTGTCCACGGAGCAGTGCGCGCATTCAAGAGATTGCCAAAGTTTGCCGCATGCACAATATGTACATTTTCTTTGTGAGCCTGCTGCCGAAGACACAAAAATAAAAGGCACCAGCGGCGGTCACGCAGGCTGCCTGCACTTTCTCTCCGTCTTCGCTCACTTTGAGCAAATTACGCTCTCTGACGCCGTCTCACAATAAAACCAAAAGTGAGGGGTAGTGGAAAATGTCTACCACGTTTAATTTTAGAGCTTTTCTTTTGTTTTTGTCAATATATTTATCAACAGTAGCTGCTAGGAAATAAGGGGAAACTTTGAAGTGGCTGCCGATAAGGCGCAGGGTATGCAACGTGCACATGAGCGGCGTGCGGCAGACTGCATATACTTCACTTATCCAGGGGCTCCAAACTGTTGCGTCTGCACAAACTCTAAGTCGCGACGAGTGAGAGAGAGAGAGAGAGAGAGAGAGAGAGAGCACTCTCGAAACTTTGCGATTTGCGCCGAATCCGCCACTGACGGGAGTCAAAGTTTGCTTTCCGAAAAGTTTCTCGCCCGTCTTTCCTCCAATTCGGCCTGCAGTTCATCTGCAGTGCAAACAACACGCAGCGACGGCGGGCGAATTAAATGTACAATAGCCGGGCGCGGCATGTAATTGCATTATTCGAAAGTTGGGCAGCAAGTATGACGGAGTGTTGCCGAGTGAAAACGCTCAGCTACTTACTCGCTCCACCTTGATTGTAATAAACAAGTTAGCGACTACTTTTTACTTCCTTTGTGCCGCGCCGCGCGCCGTCTCAAGTCTGAAACTTAAATGGAAGTCGCTCAATGCGCCTCCGTCGTCTTCGTCGTCGCACCCAGTCAATTACAAAAGAAACGTCTAGTTTCTGCGCGCGTCTCCGCGGCAGCGGCAGCGGCTAAATCCATTATTGCTTGGGCGGCGAAGAACAGCAGGTGTACGCACAGATTGCGCGCTAGAGAGACACCCAGTAATTGCTCTTTCTAACGCAGCACTCGCTTTGATCGCGCGCGCTCCGCAGCGTGAGTGCATCATGACTTAAAAGCCGTTATTAATTCGCATCGGCATTACGCTCAAGTGCCACCGAATTCATGGCTGCATTGTAACCGAGGCATAATTATTGCTCTAAACAAGTTTATCGTGTCAGTAAAATTCGATACAAACCGCTGTAATCCGATAAATTTATTTAGTTGAAATAATTTTTGAAGTTTAGAAACTGCACAAAAAATTCCCCGAATAATCGGTTATCGGTTTAGCGATGTACCAATTCGAACAGCAATAAAATCCCTATTTCAGTTCAACAGCCAACCTCGGTCTATTTTTACAATCAAACATTGTGCACTCCACGTTCGAGTATATTTAAACAGATAAATTTTAGCTCTCAAAAACTGCAGCCAGCGACCGACATTTCATTCGAAACGCCGAGCTGGTAAAAAGCTGACCTCGTTTGTAGTGCATCAAATTGATATATCTGCCGGCATGCATTGTGATTATCGCCTTGCATGCAAATACGCGAGCTGCATATTTTGCTCCTTTGCAGGGCGAAGAAAGCAGCGGAGGGGGAATGAAACGGCTATTTGCTCGGTGCTCGCTCGCACGTTCGGCCGGAAAATAGAATCTACATTTTTAATGCACCAGAGAGGAAACGAATTTATTTGTATGATAGCATCGCACTGCCAGTCGGCCGACTCGGTGCATACATTTTATAACACCGGTCAATAAACAAACGACGTCACTTTGTTGCGAAGTAAAAGTCGACACGAAATGAAACCATGCTCGAAATAAATAAGAAAGGCTGGAGTTTTTATTTTGAATGTATTTCTGCACTGCTAAAAGGCCTAAAAGGCACGGGCCAACAAAAAGTAAATTTTGCCTTCCAACAACAATCATTCAATATGGATTTTTTTTTAAATTTGTACACATTTCTATTTTTCAAGATTGAAAGTAGAGATTTTTGGACAAAAATCATTTTATCTCTCAAATCAGGACTGAGGAACAAGTAAATTTCACATTATGTCAAATTTCTCGAGAAATAAATTATTTTTCCCCTTGATTTCGATCCCTCTTATCGCAATTTATCCAATGGTGTGCGAATTTTGAGGGAAACTCCACTAAAAGAAGTGAAATATACATTATGTATGTAACATAATCAATCACAAGGCATATCCATTCCACTTATGTGACAATATGAAGAAGGAAAAACTCCGAACAGGCCTCTCAACTTACCAAGCACATTTTTTGCGTGGTTGTGTGCGTTTGTGTGTTATTTTTCTCCCCCGGCTGGCCCCGAATTACGAATTTATCACCATGCCGCCGCCGCAACCAAACTTTTGCGGCAAGAAGTGCGTTCAGCGAGCAGAAAAGAATTGATTTACTACCGTGTTTGCCAGCACAGCCGGCAAATCCTCTGCTTTTTCGTCTGCACGTTCAGAAAGCAGATTCGCGTAGTTGCACATTTCTGCTGGATCAACATTAGAATCGTTTTTCGTCACCGGCAAAAAGCTAATTAAGCATAACAATGAGCGCGCGCACATCAAAGAGCATTAAACTTTGCGCCGAGTCTGCGGCGATTTGCAATCTCGTTAGCCGAGTTTTGTTTTTTTGAGAGAACTCCCCGAGGCCAAATAGCTGTGACGGCGGCGACGGCCAAAACTATTCGGCGCTGATGGCCCTGCGGAACCAGGCCGAACGAGCGAATTCCACCAGGGCGCAATAAAAAAGCAGCGAGAGACACTGCAAAGTATTTACTCGATTCTCCCGGGTCAAAGGTCACGTACTCTCGAGAGGCCTGCCAGCTTCGAGTGTTTGTGTCTGTGCGTATTTTCCCTCCAGCAAGATCTTTCTCCCTGCGCTCAAGCACAATTAGGAACTCGGCAAAAATTTAATGTAATGAAATCATGCTTTTCCATTGTAAAATGTTCCTAGAATCTCGTTCCTGAGCACCCTGATGGCTTCTGAAAGGTCAAATTACATATATTCTGGAAGCTCTCGACTTGGCCTTTCCAACGGTGTGCAAATCTTGCAAATTGAACCAATACAGAGCCCGTCAGGCGTAGTTAAAGTGGCACGAGGGCTACCCTGACGCCAGTATTCATTTTCTTATATATATATATATATATATATATATACTTTTCCAATACATTTTAGGAATAAAAATGACCGTCTAAATCGGCATATTTTAGCACATGTTTTTATTTTCTAGCTTTATAAGAAATCGATTTATTCCCATTTTTGTAAACTCCAAGAGGATGAAATGCCGCTGAAGCTATCAGAATTTTTTTCCAGCGGTGCGGTTGATTTACGCGTCCTCTTCGTTTGAAAGATTTTTCAATTCTACATCATCGCTCTAATTTTTTTCACCGTCATGAGAGACCCAGAGGAAAGAAAATCAAATCCTCTGCTCCAGTCTGATTGATTTTTTGGTCTGCAGCAACAAGAACGCCGACGACTCACTGATTGAATTGGCGGCATCGATGGAGTGCAGTTTTGCTGCACTTGACACCGATTTTTCCGCACGTATGGAGCGATTTACAACGGGAGATGTTATGCAACGAGCCACGCACAGCTGACGATCCGGTTGCACAACCCCCGTCATGTTGTTTGCAGCCGCTGACAGTAATTGGCTTCGTTGTTTATCAGGCTTGGATGCGTCACTCCGTTTTTTATGATAACTTTATAGTCCGTCCCTCCTAAAGATACTGATTTTATTTATAATTATGTCCATCAGTCAATGCACAGGATGGAAAATTGAATTATCTCAGAAGGAAAAGCCGTTATTTGTTTGTCCTGGGCTATTTTATTATCAGCAGTAAGCAATTTAAAAGAAATGAGCTCGATAAGTTTAAAAACGATCAGGCTAGAGCCCGAAAAGTTTTAGTGGGAATTCCAGTGCATAAAAAATGCAGATTTACGACGGCTTCTGACACCAGAGTGATTTATCTGCGCGCCGGCACTTTTAATTTAGGCTAGCCCCCCTGATATTGACCAATATAAATTCTGGGCTCGGCGCTCGACGTATATTATAAGGGTAGCGTCCACGTATGGCGTGCCGTGTCACCCTTGATAAAGGAGACATCCAATATGATGTGGTCACAGGTGCGTTCTACAGCGTGCGCGCGCGATATCAGATATATTTACACTCTCTTCATGCATTCTTTAACAGCCGACGAGCCGAGCGGCACACGTGCGGCTTCGATTTTCTCGGCGCGCTGCTCGGCTCAACGCGGCTAACCATAATAATGAAGGAGATAAAAGCTCAGATCTCGCTTTCGTTGGCTCGACTAATGAGAAAAACCGCGCTGCCGCTGGCCTCGTTCCGGCAGGATTTGCTTTTTGCCCGCCAACGCCAACCCGCCCGCCGCCGAAAGTAAATCTGTTTCAGATAAACGCCGGCAAAAAGTTTTATGTGTCGGCCGTTTGGGCAGTAAAGCATCGAGAGCGTCGTAAAATTAGCCGCAGCAGCAGGCAAAAAAGAAAATCGGAGAAGCCGGCCGGCCATAATTGGCGACATTAAGTGCGTGTGGCACAATCTGGACAATGGCACTTCTTTTAGCCGAGCCCGCTACTTAACTTTCTCTCTGCGACACGACGGTGGAGCAGAGCAATTACAATAATTGCTTCAGCCACCTAGCTCACTGCTGCGCTGCAAAAAGGAAGGCTTGAGCCAATGTCGCATGGCGTCCTCACTCCGCGGTCGATTGTCCGCATTTTCTGCTTCGGCAAATTTTACAATCGAAAGAATAACGATTTCTAAGAAAACTTTCTCTGAAAAATGTCAGCCAATTCTTTACATAAATTGTGAAAGATTTTCTAAGGCTTTTGAGGCTAATTTTATTGCTTGCTTGTAATGTTCGCTGTCATGTTTTGCAATAGACTAACGGTGCGACGAGGATCGATTTTTCAAGTGGGATGACGCTGAGCAGATTAGATTTAGACTTTTTAATTTAAAACTTGGAGAGGAGAGATTGCGTCAAGCTGGTTATGGCACTGCTCCTGCATCGGCACTGATGAAAATCGAGCCCTTGTCTTTGCCAATAGTTCGAATTCAATCTCTCCGGAGGACGGGAATTGCAAGCAGCAGCGTTCGCAATTGAAGTTTAATTGAATTCCGCCGGGTGCGCTTTTAAAATTTATGTCGCTTGTTTATTCGCATGCAAGCGGCGCCGAGCCATTTATTATTAAAAGCCAGGTGGATCAACCGAGAGTCATAATTTTCCATCGACAGCCTCACGCGCGTGCCAATTGAATTTGCCAGAGAGCTTTTAAACCGTGATTAAAAATTAATCCGGAGAGTAAAAATCGTCTCGTCGCGCTGAAACATGCATCAGACTCTTTTCAATTGATACGGCCTATTATCGGGGTTGCGTTCGGTTCATTGTGGTTTTGAATGCCAACATTTTGAGCCGTTGAGAGTGCGTGTGACGCTGAACAATGACTAAATTCACCCGTTGAAATGTTTAAATCTGTTTTCCATGTCGGAAATCTATTTAATTGGATTTGCTACAGTGACATGCTAAAGCATTTCATTATTTTGTTTTTTACTTATTTTGCTGAAATGTGAATGCTGTGAAACACGATGGGCGGCAAAAGTGGATGAGTGTTCCAATATTTTATTAATTGCAGAGGATTGAGTAAACGATTGACAGCACAGTTTGCAAAGAGTCGAAGAAATTCTAAGAACCCTGTTGCTCAATATACGAATTCAAATTTCATGCAACAATTTAAACAAGGAAAGCCTGCGTTTTATTTCCTGGAAACCAAAGCTACAACACGCTTTAGACCCTCTGTTTCAAAGGCGGCAAAATTCAAAATTTTTTCCCATCATCCTCAGCAATTTCTTTTGATTAATGTTCCTCCTCGCTTTGATGTAAAGGTTGCCATTTTTGTTGTTCCTCCTCCTTGAGAATATCTCTTTAAGGTCCATCACTTTTCCGCATCACATGACTCGGTAGCTAAAATTAAATCCACCGTGGTGACATATTGTGCTTTGTATGTGATGTGCAACGCGCAACCGCAACACGACAAAAGCCCAAAACGCACTTTGCACCCTAGTCGGGCGGAAAATTTGATCAATCCGCCTTTGAAGTCGATGCGGGAATGCACCTAATCCTGCAGGAGTGACGGGATTACAGATTGAATTTCATCCACCCCGTCTTCCGTGCAATCATCAAAGCCGGGGCGGAATTTAAAACGGCAGGGCGCAATTCATTTGCGGGCCTAATCCTTCTTGTTTAGCGCGCGGCGGGCAACTTTCGATCAAGTTATCGAGTGCGATCCATCAATAGATAAAGCGGATGGGGCGCAGCACGCTGTCTGACTGCCAACAGAGGCCGGGGCTCTATCTCTCTCGCTTGCCAAACTTTGCCGTGTTTAAAATCTCTAGAGCTTAGCAGCAACATCTTGGAAACGCGTGTATCTGCGGCACCGAATTGTGGCTGTGCGGTGGCTGCACCGTACCGACACCATCCTTTTGATTCCGCCAGCCTTTAATTCTCGCTGACCCACCGTGTCCCGAGCGGCCCCACCACGTCCATCCTTCGCATCAAAGTCCAACAGAAATCGAACCTCCAAGGGCACAAATCTAATTCACTTCTGATCTGGCGGAGCTCAAAGTTGAAAAATCTACGCATGCAAATTGGAAGTGGCAGCTATGAGAGAATACGTCCAAATGGAATGTTTCCTTATGTTCGACATCAATTTATTTTGACGCATCGACCTATTTTTTGAAGCCACCAATACACACAACACTTTTCCTGGTAGAGAACGTGTTTACGTCTTATTATTCAATAACAAAAACCAATTCTAGGGAGAATTTCCTCCTGCGGTAAAAATGTCCAATATATTTTACGAGGATTTCATTCATTCGTTATTTCAAATTCCATCAAATAAATCCGGATACGAACTCGACCTGCTAGGTTTTAGAGCTGCGGCCGGATTTTTAGCCCGAGTAATTTCAATTATGGTTGGCCGTACAAATTCACGCCAATTCCGCCGGTTACAATAAAAACGTCGTTTTCACTCTCCGCAGCTCCGGAAAATGGATTTTTCAATATGCATAAATTGCGAGCAGCGGCGGTGGCGGCGGCGCCGTGCGGCCCGGGGGCAAATCCAGTCACACACAACTCGCACACGCAGATTTAATTACAAGGCCAAAGTGTGCGACGAATCGCCTTCCCAGCGCGATTGATTGATTGATGAATGCAAATTACGTCGCCAGCGCAGGGCAATATTTTCGGCAGATTAGCCCCCCCCCTCCGCCTCCCTCTCTGGCCTCGCAGGACGTTTTATTTGCACCGAAAAGCCGGTCTGCAGACAACTCGGCGCTCGGGCAAAAAGATAAAACCAACACTTATTCATCCGCAATCTAGGTGCCTATTCAAACAGGCTTACTCGAGCGAAGAGGCTGCTGCTGCTGCTGCTGCCGGGCAGGTGCCTTTTCCATCAACTCCAATGTGCCCGGCACGGCCTCTGGCGAGAGACGGCCGCTGATTATTTGGCTGCGGAAACACGAACATTTTTTCCCATTTTCCCTCCGTCTGCTCAGCATCCGAGGAACGCGAATGGGAAACGACCGCGCACACGCGACAAGAGCAACAAGAAAACTGGCGCTCGTGTGTTTTGACTGAGCACAAATACAGGAAAGATGTTTTCGCTGCGTTGCCGCGCGAACATGGCGTAATATTATGGCGTAACGGGAAATCCGGAACAAACTTCTTTTAAATCTCTCCTGGCACTTATCTTTTACCTCGTTGTCAGAGTGAACTGGTAACAATAATTTAAGTTTTGACATAGCCAATCCATTCCTGAGTATTGAACCTAGAAAAATGTGGCAGTAACCAATCAGAGATGTAGTGATGGTAGCGACACAGCGACAGTGCACGCAATTAAATGACAAAGCTCCTTCTCTGATTGGTCGCTGCCGTTCTTGTTGCTTGGTTCAGACCATAAACCGCTAGAGTAACGGTTTTTTCGATGATGTTCGGCACGTCGCGTCGAATTAACGACCAAATGACTCGGCTGCCTAACCTAATTCAACCCCCGCAGGAATTGATTGATAGTGTCAAAAATGAAAATACTGATGCTCCCTCATGGAAGAAATATTCAAACTCTGCGTTACAACTCCAGATTTTCAGCTCTCAGACTCTTCTTTGACTTCCTTGTCCATTAAAAGCCCAATTTCGCATCCAATTAAAAACCTAAACGAAAAATTCCATCCACATAACGAGGAAAAGAGGTGCGAACATTTTCCTCCCACACCTGGGAAATATGCGCGACTGTGGTTGGCGATTTTTGCCCCGCAGCGAAATTGTGCATTCCTCGCAGGCCACAAAGTCGACCCCTCTCGCAATCACGCTGCCTTTTCAGCCAGATTGGCTCGCATTTGCCAGACGCGAGCGCATATTTATTCCGCCCTTATTGGCAAATTCCTGACGCGTGGCTGCGGCGGCGGCGGCGGCGGTCACCTGTGCATTGCTCGAA
The DNA here is from genome assembly GCF_949628265.1 of Cloeon dipterum. Classification (NCBI taxonomy): domain Eukaryota; kingdom Metazoa; phylum Arthropoda; class Insecta; order Ephemeroptera; family Baetidae; genus Cloeon; species Cloeon dipterum. Next base: position 36,705,444 of record NC_088788.1, on the reverse strand, counting down.
TTTATTCAGCGACGCTATTTTATCCTTTTTTCCCCCACTGAGAGGAAGCAAACACCAGTGCTCTGAAAAATCGCTGCGAATTTTTTACTCCCAAGAGATAAGACGAATACACAATTTCAATTAACATTCAAAGTTGACTTTGGTCTAGAGCACACGAACAAAACTGGTTAATTGAAAACACGTGCACCGCAATTATTGACTTAGTTTATATTAGCAGCAGTGAAATTAACAAGTCACGCGATCCCTAGAGCGAGACTTTATTCGTGACGCTTGGTCCTTGCCGCTTCCCGGCCGTGTTCTATCTACACGGCTCCGCTTTTTGTTTGCTCTCGCGGAAAATTCTGTCTCTTATTCTGCAGCTCGGCGCCAGGCCAGGCCAGGCCATGCAGGCAGGCAGGCAGGCCGCGCGCTATTTGCCTATAAATAGTTGAAAGCAGCACGCGGCAGGCACAAAAGCCGAGCATGAGCGAGTTGGATTTATAATTTAGGCCGAGAGATTGCGAAACTTAACCTGGAAAAGGCGCCGCCGCGGTGGCCGTTTCTTATTTTCCGCGACTGCTTGCTTGCTTGCCTATGCCCTTTTAGCGGCGCGGAATTGCTTTCACGAAAGCAGCCAGCCTCCTCTGCGCTCTGGCCTGAACGGAAAGTGAAAAATGTAAGCTTTTAGCTGGAAGAAGGAGTGCCTCCTTTGTTGTGTACGCAATTTTTATTTCGCTGTTTCACCATTTTCCTTCTTCAAAACGAAAAGCTCCTAAAAAGCAACTCGTTTCCGTTGTGCCAATTTACACCCCAGAATAGAGACTAATCCTTGAAAACACTCTTACAAAATCAAGAGGTGCAAAATTTTCGGACAAAATTCGTAAGCAGATCGATTTGGCAAATTTTCCAGTGCTTTCTTTGCCTTTTGAGATAGCCCTTCTCGTGAATCGATTTGAGAGCACCTTTTTTATAGGAATTCTGCATTGCAGATCCGATCTTAATTTGAACGCAAAGTACCGATCCCTTTTGGGCAAGCAACACACCGGCGGCTTGCTGCTGCTCGGGGCCACTCCAAATTGAATAAAATGGTTCAGATTTCTCTCGTCGACTCCTTCGCCGTGCCGCCCGCCGAGCAATCTTTTGCGTATGAATAACGACGCACATCACTCGCGGCGGTGCCACTTTCTGATAGAGCCGCAATATTTCACCGGAGGCAAAAAAGTGGAAAATCAATTTTGGCTTGGCTCTCGAGCAGAGGAGCGCAGCCTGCCCTCGCACTGGCCTGGCAAAGGGATGCTGTCCGCCGTGAATTATACGTTTGGTGTTTTGTTGCCGCGCTCAGCCGGATACAATGGCCAGATTTAATTACTTTCGGTTATCTTTCCAGCGCAGACTCTCATTGCGGTTTCACCTGCCTGCCGTGGTCGACATGTCAAAGTCGACCCTTTCTCCCACCAAATGTAGCCTCTCTCTCTCTCTCTCTCTCTCTCTCTCTCTCTCTCTCTCTCTCTCTCTCTCTCGCTCTCTGAGCTAGGTGCACACATATCTCTCTTTTAACGTCTTACTTGTGCCGATGGAGACAGAGTGCCTTTGCTCTCTCGCTGCGCGCACCCAAAGCCTTTCACGGGCCAACCCGGAAAGATCTAGCACTTTTTGTCAAAGCGAAACAACAGGAATATTTCATTGTGTGTCCATTTCAGGCTGTATAGCGACGCACTTCCAGCCAGACAAGCGCAGACGCTTTTTGTCCGGTGCCTGAGTGTTTTGTTTGGCCAGCAATCTGTGACACTCTCACAATGGACGCGCTTCTTAACGGAGACAAAATTTGGTTTCAAAGTCGATTGGCTCTGTTTATCTGACAAAAAGCATTCTTTTGGTAAAATGAAACCGAAGTCGAAAGGTTGTGGTGCAAATTTTCGAGAAAATCAAGAAAATAATTCGAAAAATTACTGCTTTTTACTTCCAGCTGTAACGCACGGCCCGGTCTAGGGTTCGGGACTTGTGCTAGTGCGCTACGCCGGTTAGCACTCTTGGTGCTTGCCGGATTTGGCCTTTCTGGACCGCGTGCCGCACTCCCGTGGGGCGGCAGCGTGTTCCCTAACTTAAGCTTGAGTTCGTCGGGGCGCGACGACACAAGCCGGACACTAACCAAGTCCTCCGCACTATGGGGAGGATGGTTGTGTCCTCGGTCCTCCAACACTGCCTGAAGGGCAGTGCCAAAAGAGGAGCTTTACGCAAATTGCAAATCCTAAGTCTAACTTGCAAATTAACTACAAATGAGAGATCTAGGGATAATACAAACTACTCCTATTTGTTGGCACTCGGGTTTATTAAAATCAACCTCCGCCTCACTCCGCGGCTCGCGTACAACTGCCTCCTCCTCACTCTTCGAGTGCAGGGAGGGGCGCATGAAAACATATAGTTCAGGGGAAAATTACAATGATGCGTTGCACAGCAATGCATAGGAAAACTACTATGCCTTGTTCTTTTTTTTCCAAATCAGTAATTTGAGACAGTAAAAGCTTCTCTGAATATTAAAAAAGCATTTATAAAAGAAAATCTGATCCATCATTGAATTTGGCGGATAAAAATAGCGTTTTAAGGCTTGCCAACGGATGGAAAAGACTTTGCCTCCTTTCTCGAGCGAAATCTATTGGATTTGCATCAGAAAATCGAGCGCGAAGAGCCATTTCAGTTTACTTTTTGTCACTTTAGCAGCTACATACATTCACCGCAGCAGGCGACAAGGTGATTTATCTTCACTCGCGAAGGTGCGTGTATCGAGCGCGAGCGCGGTATCATCGAAATTCTCCTCCAAGATCTTGTTTGGCTAAAGCCGATCCAGACCTCAGGGAAAGCTTCGATATTCGGAAAGATACAAGTTTTTATTTTTTGCAGCGAAAGCCGGATCACGAGACGAGATGCGCGTGCACGCGCGCTGCCCGCGAAACTCTGGTGAAGTGGATAATATTTCACAATACATTATTGTTCTCATTTATCAAACGTCACATCAAGAAATTGATACCCTCTCGCATGAAAATAGTGCGGCCGAGCCGAAAACACAGGCAGTATAATGAATCAGCATCATTTTTCAAGCGCAAAAACGCTTTCCGCCACTCGATTCGCGGGGCACTCGCTTTTTAAACTCGTTTTGTATTTTGTTTTTCTGCGTGGCTGCCTGCCTTGAGGCCTCTCGGCAGCCACGCTTTTTGACGAATTAAATGAGAGAGAGAGAGAGAGAGAGAGAGAGAGAGAGAGAGAGAGAGAGAGAGAGAGAGAGAGAGAGAGAGAGAGAGAGAGAGAGAGAGAGAGAGAGAGAGAGAGAGAGAGAGAGAGAGAGAGAGAGAGAGAGAGAGAGAGAGAGAGAGAGAGAGAGAGAGCGAGAGAGGCGCGCTCGTTTTATGGCTGGGTAAACACCCTGAGGTGACGTTTCCGCATTATTTTCTCATTAATCTGCACATTGTCTGCGCGTGCCAGTCGAGAATCGCAATGATGATAACAATAATAACGTGCCCATTAGACGTGGTCGCTCCATTAGTGGAATTTTACGGTCTGCGGAATCGAAATTAATTAATGAGCGCTAGCTTTGATTTATTAACTTCTCCTTTAGTGCGTCCGCACAAAAACTAACGCAGGCTAATTGAGTTAACGTGCTTTCACCAACTGGGTCAGTGACAAAAGCTCCGCCACGACCTTGATTAAAACAACTAACAAAATAAATTCGCACCAAGTTCAAAAGTGGAATTTTTGCGGAATTTCCCCGCTTTCGGGAAAAGAACTACTGTCGTTGGTGCTGCGTGCGGCGTTAAAAATTTACCTGAAGCAAGAGTGCGGTTGATATAAAATTCTATTTCATGCCGTTGATGAAAAACTGTTGCACGAGCGAGGCGGGCGTCTTCCACCCTCGGCGTCCATTCTTTCAAAAGCTCTCGCAAGAAATTGACTTTTTCAACTCTCCAGACAACATTTTTTTTTAATTAAAATTGCTATTTGCATAAATAAGAAAGCAAAGTCAGTTAATTAGACGGGGGAAAATGTGAGCAAAGCTGACGGGAGCAGCTCAGAGGACTTGATTCTTTTCCTTTAATGAACGGTTTGTTTCGTTTCTCCTTTTCTCTCTCTCTTCATATTCGAGCAGAAAAGCGTATTAATCAGCATTTTTACTGTCCGCCACCGCTCGGAGAAAAAGTCGCCGTCGCAGCATCAACTGGTGCCTCTTCCATGTCAGTCGTAAATAATTTTCTCTGGCTCTGGTTTAATTACGTGCGATTTGAAAAGCAACTAACTGCGTTGACAAGGCCGTAAAAAAACAAATCTGGAGCTCTAGCTGCGGCTCCGAAGCTAAGATTTATCGCCGTCTGATTTTTTACGACCTCCATCATTGCAGCCGGGCAAGAAACGGAAAGGCGGAAGATTGCAATTGTTTGGGGATCGGAAAGGACCGTAAAGGAGCAGTCATAAAGCGAGAGCAAAGGTCACCATTTACTACGCTGTATGTGTGTTTGTTGCTGGCGGAGCAGGACGTGCAAATTTTCCTTTCAGGTGCGTGCGGTCGGGAAAAAGGGTAAGGCGCTTACGCTTACTTATTTATGTCTCCGTAAACGCGAGCCAATTTCACGGCTCCGCTGGTCACCTGTTCTCTTGTTCATCCGATTACTCGCAGGCAATCCTCGGCTTTTTCGCACTTCTTGTTGGAACCCGACCGGGACAGTTCACAGTGCTGAGCCTTATTAGAAACGTTCCCTCAACAGGTTTTATCTCCTTCCTGCTCTCGTCTGGAGTCTGGACCGAAGTCGTTGCATTTTCAGTTATAAGCGGGAGTGGGGAAAATTCACGAGCAGTGCCAAATGCCAAAATGCCACTGCCCTGCGCAACGAGACAAAAAACACCTCTCTCTCCCTCTTTAATCTCTTCTGTCTCTCGAAAGCAATAACCGCCGCCAGCTTTTAATAACTTTTAATCAAGTTGAAGACGCTCCACCGCAAGTCATGACATTGTGCCGCTGATTAAGCCAACTTTTACTGCGCTTCGCTTTTTTTTATCGCCAAAGCACCATCGTCGTGGACTTGATGGAATTTGCACCTTTTCATCAGTGGCCCGAGATGGAAACCGTTAATGGGCGAGTGAAAAAATCGTAAAAATTTTAAAAGCCGCACGTACAAGAGCAAATGAAATATCGCGCTGACATTCTGTCATGCTCGCGCTCCCGATGGAAATGCCGCAATTTCTGCTGAAGCGTCAAGGGGCACCAAGTCCCTGGTCATCAATAATTGTCTCAATCATCGGAGCTCACCGCGGGAGCAGTACAAGCCATTTCCCTGATTAAAAAAGCTCTCGCTGCCTGCTTTTAATTCTACGAGCGCACTCCCTCGCAAGTTGTATAGTTATTAGATTTGTGTCACTCGCCGCACCGACGTGCAACTTTTCATTAATCCTGCTTCCCATTATGTGAATGGAAAACGCAATTCAACACCCGACACACACGTACCTTCAACAGATGAGAGTCGACACTCGATTTCAGCCTTAATGCTTTTCAATCGTGGAATGGATAGAAAAAAATAAAATCCCATTTCATTCTCTGTAGGTGTCTGACTTCGGAATAATCACTCTACTAATTTCAAACATGAAAAAGGTCTTTAAATATACTCACAATTTCAAGCCGAACGATCCATTTGACTTAAAAAAAGGCAGGATGGCCGCCCCCAAAGACTCCGCGCGAGAGTTTGAATGTCGTGACTTGACAAATAACTATATGCCAGAGGTGAAACTTTCTGTCAAAAATTGACGAAAAATAGATAATACTAACTACTACCCTTCACTGTCGAATTGATTGTTGTCTTTTTCTTGCAACAAAAAGGAGAGAAATTCGAATTCAAGACTCTGGGAGCGGCCATGTTACAGCAGGTTTTATTGATGTTGCGCAAATGCGCAAAAAGGACAAACTTTTAACATTGAAGTGACGGCGCAGTGCCAAAAATAATTAAATTTCTAATAAAACATTGTCTGAATCGTGTCAAGAGGTGGTGCTTTGGGTTTGGCACCCAAGGGACCGATTACAAGTTAAATAAGGAAGAAATGAAAGTCCGAGGAAATGTTTGATTTAGAGCCACGGTGCAAATTGACGTGTGGTAAACACCGACTTTCCTCGTAAAACGTGGCTCTCGATCGTTTCTGCGGAATAATGTGGAGCACCCGCCCGCCAAAATAGCTGACTATTTTTCCGTGCCAGGAGGGAAAATACGCGGCAACTAATGGATGAAATCCCCTACGATGGTGCGGTTCCAATCATTTGAAAAGTCGGTCCCGGCGGCCAGGTGCGTTGTGAAAGGGATCAAATAATCAAAAGTAGCGAGAGCGAGCCTATTCATCGCATTCTTGCTCGGCGGCAGTTTTCATTAGCAAGTGTTTTGACAGGCGGCTGGCTGATGAGCGAGCGAGCGAGCGGCCCATGCAAATAAACGACGGATTCCGTCCGAAAGCAGCGCGGTGGTGGCGGCGGCGGCGGCCATGGCCATCCATCATCCTCCTCCTCGGCGGCAACAATGGCCGCACCACGCTAACAATGGGCTCGGATTATTATTATTCATGCCGGGCGCAAATAGCAATGTGCGTCGTGTGCGGCGCGGCACCACCTAATACAATGTCTCCGTCACACGCGCGCACGCAGGATTTATTATTTGCCCTTTGATGACGATGATCATGCAAATTCGCCCGGCAGGAACCCTTTTTGCACCCAAAAAATGTATTCGCCAGCCGCACACGGGTTTAATTATTATTCCGCTGAGTGGCGCAGAAGAAAGATGATGATCGTTTTCCCCGCTTTCGCCACTCGACTCGCTTTCTGTTTTTTCCCGCTTTCCCTCGGTGGATTGATGGCAGGCCTGTCTGTTGGTTATTGAGTTCTGAATAATTCATTAGCTGGCAGCCTGCTTGCTTATACACGCCCAACTCTTTGCCGTGTGGGAAAAGAACGCGCCTCATGTCTAACTGAAGCTGCTATCCAATTTCCGGCAAAGTATAATTTTGTTTTAAATCCCACAGAGATGTATTTTCTCACTTTCTCGCATGGAACTCAATTTGTCTGTTAACGGCCTTACGAAATTGCGTGCCTCTTCAAAATGATAGGAATTGGTTGAACTATTTGCACCTCAGCAATCAAAAAACTTTTTATTCAACTCCTCGTAGTGCACTTTAAAAAATAAGCATCCCTTAAATGCTTCGGCTGGTCAGGGAAGGTCGAGACGAGTCTGATAGTTGGTAGTTTTTGAATTCTGATAGTTAGAACTCGAGATTTGGAGATTGAAAAGCCGAAAATTCGTGATTTATGAGTTTCGAAGAGGAATTACTAAAAAATAAACACGAATACACCAGTTTGAAACTTTCACAAAAGATCGCACAAGTCAAGGGACACCTTTTAAATTTTAATTAAAAACTGAAATAAACTTAAATGACCTTTGATCTTAATTTAAAACATTTGATTTGGTTTTCATTCGATAGGGCTCGGCGAAAGGAATCCAATGCACATCTCGATTAAAATGCAACACGAGGATGTCTTAAAAATTTCCAAAATCGTTCCGTAAAATCCGTAAAAATAAATATGAATTCGACCGGCAAATACTGATTATAGAAATAAATTTCGTTGAGTTTGCTTGACCTCCGGCATTTCGTCATCTCTATTTTTTGCTACATTTTTAGAAAGTTTAAACAAAATTGTTTCAGTAGTAGCCTTTGGAGCCAATTTATTGCGGAAAAGGCTGGTCTACTCGGCAAAAATTCGAAGAATAATTCAAAGCAGGCCTGTGATCCGGTGCGGATTCGATTTGTATCAGATGCCAGCGGCGCGCGTCGCAATTTCCATCAATTTGATCCAGATTGGTGTTTCGCATCGAGCAAGCAATTTCCATTTTAATGGCGGCGACCTTTTTTTCCGGCGCAGCGTGCCAGCGGTAAATCATGCGAGCCTTTTTAATTTCCAATCGGCAAATAAATCCATATTATCGCAGCGCTGGCGAAAAAACAAACGCTCTCTCGCTGTTTGTGATATAATCCGAGATTGTCGATGCGAAAAACCACAGGAGCGAAAAATAAAAATTAAATAGGATGAAAGGGTGTGCTGGCTGGATTCGCGTGCTATTTGTCGCCGATAATAAGCCATTCACGGCTGATTATGAAATATCATTCAAGTGAGACGGAATCGTCGCTCTTCTTCTCTGTCTCCTCGGCGAGCGAGAGAGCGAGCGAGCGTTCCCTTTTAAAAATAACAAGATTGTCGAGTTTTGCGCGCTGCTGCCGCCGCCGCCGTCGCTATCTTCCTTTTGTGAGTTGGAGTGGAAAATTGCTCTCAATACACAATGTTATTATACTCAAGACTAAAAGTTGAAAAGCACTTATTCCCCATGGTGACAGAGGGGCGCCTTCGGTGAGCAAAATTGCGTTTCGGGCAAAACTCTCTCCGAATGTAAATACATCGTAAATAGTTGCGCGCGCGCGCGTGCCAAAGTTAATTCCCGAGGCACGCGACCGGCAAGCAGTTGCTGATTTTTAACTCGCGGAGCTGGAATTCGCAAAACGAGAGATCCAGCTGCTGTCACATCTGAGATCGTTCGGAATTTCAATAAAAGCATTCCGCCGTAAAATTGATATAAAAGCGTCAGCTTGTCAGTTGCGCGCTCACTTTTCTAATGAATTTCGTCTTGCACGCGGCGTTATGGATCTCAAAGAAATTCTTTCGCGGCGGCGGCAACAGCTTTCTCAAATGTTTTTAAATAAATCGAACGTCAATCATTTAGTTTTCAGCAATATCGGATAATCAAATTATTTAAAATGAAAAGATTCTTGACGCGGGGCTGAAAACTGTGAGATATACTCTGGAAGATTGTAGATGATGTTTTTGTTCCAATTTTAAGAAATTCCTAGCATTTCTGGAGACGGTTGTTTTCGGTTTGCATGATTATGACACTGATTTAGAAGCTCCGAATCAACCTCGTCGATAGGGATTTTGCCATCAAATTATCGACTACTTTTAAACTGTATAGATTTTGAGGTAAATAATAGCAAATAACCCGTATTCTAAACAATTGCTTTATTATGCCAAGTGCCCTGAGTGAAATAGCCTTTTTTCTTTTCCAATAACAACAATAAAAAACCGATTTCCACAAATTCACCGCTGGGAAAAACGATTTTTGTAACTTCTGTAAGTTTGATACCGTGGTTCTCCAGAAACAGAAATAGGAGGCGGGACACGTGTCGAAAAGCGCGGGAAACCAGTCAAGATAAGATTCATAAGATTTTTAGGTAAAATCCGGATTAATGGTTTTGCTGAATTAGTCGAATTGGTTTTGTACATTCTTGCCCATAAATTTTTAGATTCTTATCAGAAATGTCTCTTAAAAAAAACTTTATTTTCACTCTTGCGTGGCACCCAAAATCTGTGTTAGAAGAAATTTATGGTGGCATTTTATCCTAGCTCAGCATGAAGAGTTGTAAAAACGTGCAAAAACACGACGAGCTGCTTTATCGCCGATCGGCTGGGCGTTTGCACGAAGAAAAATTGGCAAAGGTGCGTGCTGTTGTTGAATCGATAGCATGTTCTCACCCACTTTCGGCGTTCAGCGGCGGCGGCGGTTGACGTATCAAAATTTCACAGATAACGAACTTTCCATCTCGTCGTCTGGTGATCAAATTTGGGCCGCGCCGCCGAGGTGCCAATGGCACTGGCTGTCAAGCAGCAATTTCGTTGCCGTCGCCGCGTGTGTAGCTGGGTGTGATGGCTTAATGCCAGGCCTCGAGGACCCCGCCTCAACCCTTTTTTACTCGCGTGTGTGTGTGCAAGGGTTTGGCGAACGTATGGATATTACGGGCCGTAAAGCGGTGGCTCGTAAAATCAATGCCCGAATCCGGGCTAAACACTTGGCGGCGGTGAATTGCTTCGGGGGCGCGCACCTCAAGACCCGATGCTTGCCAATTGCACTTCTCGCACTCTGCTGCCAAGTGAAATTTGTCTTCCCTGGCCGCCGCTGCACATTGCGATGCCACCCTTCCCGGTTCGGCTCTAGTTTTACATTTGCATTTGTGCAGCTTTCTTCAATGATTTAATCACCAGACAATTAGGGCTGTGAAATTTAGACGATATTATACCGACAATTTTTCTCTTAGCTTGGGAGTTATAAAAATCAATCTAAAGCTGATATTGAGGGATGATTTATCAGGTTGAATTTTTTATATTCAAAATTGTTTGCACTCGTTAAGTGATTCCTAATTAAGAAATTTTAACATTTTAGATGGGGTGGAGAAGGGATTGAAACTTTTTGACTACTTCAGCTATCTAGGGGAGGCCATGACAAATCAAATGGTCGGTAATTTTTATAAATCTGACGTGTTTTTTTAATTTTTTAATTTGGTAAAAAAACGAATCGAAATATCAAGATTTTTGGCAAATCTTCTTGGGAAGATTTAAAACTTCTACATACTTTGAAAGCCATTTTCACCAAACATTATATAACAAAATGCTCCTTACACAATTAAACTATATTTCATCATCGATATCTTCCACCTTGGTACTTCGGTAAAACGGATGATCCGATTCAGGCAAAGTGCCTTTTGTGGTAGAAAAATGGATGTGCATTAGGCGTTTGCATTTTGATGCAGCCAGAGGCCGAGGGAAGAGAGAGCGAGAGAGAGAGAGAGAGAGAGAGAGAGAGCGAGAGAGGTGCGGTTGTGCATTATGGGTTTGGCGATACCGAGCGAGCGAACGAACGGACGGGGAAAAAGCTCGGGGCACAAAAGCGTGTGCGGCGCCATTATGCGCGAGTGCGTAATTCATCACTTCTGGGCAATTTGTTTTCGTTAAAGGCTAAGCACACACATGTTGGAGGTGCCGGAATTTTTATCCGGCGCGCGTGAGCGAGGTAATCAATTGCCGAGGTGTCAAGGGAGAGTCAAAAAAGAGGCCTGCAGCGCTGCTAGTTGATCGTCTTTTAATGCATTCATGGCCCAGGTGCGGAGACAGATTGGCCGCGTCGCCGCGTTGCACTTGAATTATGACATGACGCCCAATCGCATCTGCCCCCATCGCGCGTCCACGCCGCAGAGGAGCAAATCTTTGCTCGTGAATCAAAACGTCTGTCATAATCGAGAGCAAACAATCACGTCCCAAAAGGTGCAAACTCGATAAAAACGAGCTATTGATTTGCGTTGCAAACTTCTCGATGAAATTAAGACCTTTTCTCACCTTGAAGTGAAAATTGATTGAAATTCTTTAGTAAAGAAAGTTAAAAAACTTGTAAAACGTCGCTGTTGCCGCGGTGATAAAATGTTTTATGGTTGCAAACTTATAAAATGAAGATGGTGTATTCTAGTATTAAGTTGAACAAAATTTCCATAAACGTACTGAATCATAAAGTAAAAATTGATGAACTAAAAATTTTAAATTTTACCACGCTTTTGATACCAGTCAGGAAAGATGATGCGCTTGAAGCCCTTTGACTCAAGGCGTCAAGGTTACCAACAAAGAAATGAGCATACTATAATGCCCTAAGTCACCTTATGCGAACAAAAAAAGTTTTAAACTACACCCAGAGGCCAGTGAAACCTGCAAGTGCTGCTTAGCTTAAAAACTCTTTTGTTCGCGAGGCGGAAATAATTTTGCAACGCGCTAAAAAGTGGAAAAAACAAACTCGGCGTGAACTCATTTCGGAGACAAGCAAAAGCCGCGACAAGTTTGCTGCTTGGAAGACGTTTTCGCTAAAATTGCCATTAAAAGCGCCTATCCGAAAAGTCGCAGGATATGAAAACTCCGCGCGCAGCCATTTTGCGTGCTGTCAAAAGCTTCGCGTGTGTGAAGGTGACGTGACTAAAGTGCAATCCGCCGCGCGCGCAAAAAGCATTTAAATTTATTCTCGCGCTGCAAACAGAGCTACAAATCCTCACGTCTCTTTTTACACAAATCTGCGGCGCATTTGCCACCTCCTTATAGTTGGGGAGCCGCGAAAAAGCTGGCGAGGCACTGGTAATGTGCGGCAATTTTTCTTCCGCCGACTGAGCCTTTTTTCATTTCGCAACGAGTAAGCCTTTCGTCCCTTTTTATACACTTTTGACATCAATTTCCCGCAAAGCAGACCGCAACACGCCGAGCAAAGGAGCAGATTTCGCTTCCAGATACGCGACCTTTCCCCTTTGGCCCTTGCGGGCACCGATCGGCGGCCCTAAATCTTCGTTAGCCGAGATTATTTCGCAACCAACTCATCATTAAAATAATTTTATCAGCGGCCGGGAGCGACGATTGCGATTCCTTCTGCTGCGCGGCCCGTCAATCTTGAAATTGATTTGATTAATTTTAACGATAGCACCGCGCGCGCGAGCGAGCGGCGAACGAAAGGAGATTGGAAAATGGATTGCCACCGCGTGGATTTATAGCCGAGTCAGGAAAAATTGCATCTCTGCGGGTGAAATGAATTGAAGGCGAGAGCGAGAGAGTGAGAAAGAGAAAGAGCGAACAATTCTCAAATCGAACCTTGCAGCTGCTGGGCGGAGGCGGCGAGCAAGCCAATCAATTTGTCGCCCCTCCGCACGGAATTCAGGAATAATTTCATTAGCGCCGAACCGCGGAATGCCGCCAGCTGAGGGTTATTTAGGCGCAATTTAATCAGAAGCACTTCGCAAGAAATAAACATTGATTAATTGACAAGATGCGGCTTCGAGGAAGTGTATAAATTGGCAATCTTGATCTTTTGTGGCAGCTTATGCGTGCTTTCGGCAGTGAATCAACATGATGAAAGACCCTTTTACATAATCCAAGGAGGTTCGATGATTTTTGGTCTGAACCTAGAAACATTTATGCCTCGAAAAACACCGGCAGCAGTTATCCTTGTTGCTTAATTACGTTGGCTCTCCCTGTGGAGCTATTGTCTTGATCTTACGACCAATCAGAGAACCACTCTACCTTCTTCTTCTTGAGACACTTTTCGGTAAGTTTGGACCGAAAACCTCTGAAGTTTCCACCAATATTTATCACGTGATCCGGCTGGCTAACCTTTTCATCTTTTAGAAGTTCTCTTATTTTATTTTGCGGTGACAGTGGTTTTAAGTCTCAATCATCGTGATGCGGTTTCAATTTGAATTTTCAGTGGCCGGCAGTTAACCCCCAAGTCAAGCGCAGAATTGGCGGTGTTTAGCGGCGCTGCATAATGCGGCTCAGAGGCATTAAAAGCAATTTCGACGTGTGGCAGGCACATTATTCAGTCGGCGGCAGAGTTACTGGTCTGATTAAGTCCCGCAGTATAATGGGGCGCATGTAAGCAAATTGCGCGCGCGCTCCAGAGCGTGTGTGTGCATAGCAGAGACCGCCGATGCCGATGCCGTTGCCGCGTCATCTGGCGAATTTGCATCTAGTTCATTTGAGCCGATAATGAGATGCAAATAGAATTAAAAAGCGATAAACAGCGAGCAGTGCATGCATGCAAGTCGTCGGTGTCGCCTTCTCGCCGCCGGAATGCTCCGCGCTCTGCTCACATATAATATTTAATAATACATCACGTCGTACGCCTAACAGACACGCCAATAATGAAATGACTCGCGGGGCTCTGGAGGAGTGAGTGAGTGAGTGAGCGAAATGCAAATTCGGCAGTGGCGGATCCTGCTGGCAAATGAGATTTACCGAATTTGCACATTTATGGCCTCGTAAAATTAGCCTGTGCGAACTTTGCAAAGCTTTAAAATTTAGTTTCAGCCCAGGTAAAGACGCTTATCGCTTTTCGCAGAGATAATAACTTTGCAATCTTCTCTTTGACGTTTTCAGGTATTGGATATCTCCTATACTTGGAAAAGACAAAATACAAGTATCGTCTTCTGATCTTTTAATTAGTTCATCCCCACGTCTGGTGGAAGGCACACAAATAGCAGCAAGATCGAATTTCGCCACCTCTCCGATTCAATCCGAATAATTTCAGTGAGCGCCCCTGCGCGAGGGCGGCATTCCGTCACACAGGGGCGTCGTTAACCCAGATAGGACACGAATACAATTAAAAGCAGTGTCGTCACATATCGATGTCGACGACGGCGCTATTATTTATTATTGGAGACGAGGCCCTGCGGCGTCTATCGACCTGCAACTTATTATTGAGTTTAAGCGCTCAAAGTTTCTACGAAGGCAATTAGCCGTCCAATTTCTTGCCGAGAGGAATTTCGTCACACAAACACACTCACTCGCAAGTTGCCGCTGCGATACGCACCGGACGTCCCCGAAGACCAATAAAGAGAGGGAAAAGCTCGGGCACGCAGACTGACTGCACAAAACGATCGTGAGAGAGTGAGTCTTATTCGCAGCGGGAGGCTTTTCGCACGAACGCAAGATTTCATTTGCCGGCCGCGCCGATCGAGCCGGAGAATTCGCTGAAGAGGCGAATCCCGACCAGGCCTGCCTTAATTAGCAATTTTCTCGCGTAATCTAGTGACGATTGGAATTCAAATTGAGTCATCCTTACCTTGCACTTGTGACGATTCAAGAACAGTCAGATCTGCAACAGTAATTAACTTGTTAATTTCGAAAGAATGTCGTAGATTTTTAATTTAAATGGAACGGGGATCTCATTTCTGGCACTGCAAATCGATTCCTGTGGCTTGAATTAGGTTAGGTGGCCGAATACCTCGATCTAAACCTAGCAATCAAAGAATGGAGAGCTGTTCTCGGATCAGCTCTTTGGCATAAGATCGAGACGGCAGCGCCGCAGTGACAGCAAGTGCAATTAAGCGTTAAGGCTGTGTGGTTTAGTTGCCTTTGAAGGTCTGGAAGGACGAAAATTTAATTTCCACGCCTCACTTATTTACATTTCAGGTAAATATGCATGCGTAAAAAGTATCTTTTCCTTCAGAGTGTAGAGCTCAGCTCTCTTGACACACAATTATTCCGTATTTCCGTTTCAAATCAACCGCTCCGGCGTCAGAAGCGCGGAACGTTTCCACTTGTTAATTCAAAAAAGCGTATAGTGCGTTTTCCCACCTGCGACGTGCGGCGTATTAGATTAAAGCAGCGAGGATTTCCTGTTCCAGATGAAATTCGAGTGCGCGAAAATTGTATGCACGAGAGCTGGCAACTCGCACGTCAGCGCGGCGAGATACGAATTTTCACATCTGAAGACGTCAGTCAAAATGCAAATTCGCGTGTATTTTTACGGCTCGTTCCTTCTCGTGCCGATATGAATTTCAAATTGTGAGTCTCGCGCGCGCAAAAGTGAAACTATGAGGCGGCAGTTCATCTTAAAAAAGATACACACACTTCAGAATTAATTTGGTGCCGTATATATGCATGTAAATTGCTTTGTGTGTGTTTTTTTCCTCTCCGCTGGGACTAATTGCTAATATAAGAGGCGACGGCCGCGCTGCCACAAAGTTTGCATGAAAAAAGCTAATTTAAGTTGTTGCATTATTCATTTTTATCAAGTTGGTTCTCCATAGTGCAGCTGGCCTCGGAGAAAAGAATAAAAAGGCTTTTTCTATCTACCCAGCTTTCATTTAATTTCTTTTCAAATTATTTTCCTATCGGATCTCATCAGACAGTCAACTGTCTTAGCTTGTAGTACCCGCGCGTCGTCGTGTTCGCCGGCAGCAGGCACGGATTTTTTCCCCGAGAAACGCGTAAAAAGTGTCTGCGCGAGAGTGTAACGCTGATTGACGTTTGAGTCGGGAAAGCTTTTTAAGTGTTGACGTGCGCTTGAATTTTCAAGCTAACGTTATTAACTTTTCTCTTACGTGTCGGATATAAAAAAGTGCGAGTACCCCGGACAGACGCACGAAACAAAAACAGGGAAGAGAAAGAAAGGGATCGCTTTCGCGGAGCACACGTGTAAAAGCTTTTTTTGCCTTGTCTACACGAAAATAATAACAGAAAACAATTATGTGTCGAGATAGGGAGAAAAACGAGTTCTTTCGCTCCCAGGACAAACTTTGTAATAGACCTTTCAGCCGCAGACCTCTGTTAATTTTTTTTATATAAAAAAGAACGATATTTGGTTTTACTCGAGAAGAACATCTTTGGAATAAATTGTAATCGTAACTTTCGCAGAAAGTTTAAAGTTGCTCTGCGGCTAAAAAAGATTGAATTAACACAAAATCCCCTGGGTGGTAAAATAAGAATTTAATTAGATAGCTAAACACTCCTCTCGATTTTTTCGGTCATCCTTTCGTTACGAATTGCTTCTGGGCGTCCTCAAAGTTTTATACTGAACTCGATTGCGGTAAATTCCCTTGCGGGATAGCAAAAACAATTCAACTAAAATTTAAATTATATGAATTGACCCACGTCAGTAAGCTCAGTTCCCGATGGGAGAAGCCAGGAATAGAAATAATGCTGATCGTTGAAGCTCGGATTATATCCAGGCTCGCGGGACAAAAGATGTCTACAGGCTTCATTCAAAGCCCTCTTTGTGCATGGCAAAAGTGACCGCTTATGCAACTCATACTCTCGTGTAATCCTCTCCAATGATATATTGCTACTACGCATTTATATTTTTAGAAAATTCTATCGGCATAGGAAAGGTACAAATTCTGAATGTACATCGCGTGTTTACTAAGAGCTGTATAAATTCGTTCAATTTCGACAGTAAAAAGAATTAAATTACAAATTTGAGGCCAACACGTCAGCCAAAGTACTAATTCTGCGAATTGCACAATAGCGTGGGTGTGGTGAAACGAAATCCACGCCAAGTCGAGTTAAAACAAACCTCGGTGACACGCAGATCCGTTTAAAAACGTTTAGCTACCCACCGCCGGCGTCGCACGCGCTTCTGCGCAATTTGTCGCACCGCTCGTTTAATCACATTGTTTGGCAGCGCCCAAAATAATGAATTGTTGCGCGTAAAAAAGAGACAGGGCAAGAGCAAACACCAACAATATAATAGCGCTAATGGGATTGTGAACTTTGGAAACAACAGCCGTACATTAGGAGCAGCAGCAAAAAGTTTGCCCACCATTCACAATTTGGGCCGCAGAGTGGCTGAATTAAATTAGTAAATATTGCCCTCTGACAGCTCTCGCAGACCTTTATATGCGCGTCGCGTTGCATGCAGCCGAGACACACGCGCTTGTTTGTTCGTTCACCTCTCGAAATATATATATATATATATATATATATATATATATATATATATATATATATATATATATATATATATATATATATATATAAACACGACGGGGCGGGCGACGACTCCGAAAAGAAACTTGCCTAATGACAATCTGCTGGCGAACCTAGCCTTAAATCACGCAAACTTTGACACACTGTAAACCATCATTCTCTAGTGATCTTGCTGTTGTTTTCGTAATAATAAACCAATAAATTGAATTACACCAAAGAAAAAGTAGAGGTTTACAAACTTTGGGAATTATAAAAGTAAATCCTGACCTAGATTTCTGTACACAAATCTCAAAATGTTATTTAGATCAAAATTCCATCGTTGTCGTTGTAGATATTTCAACATTAAACCGGCATTTTCTGGCCAATTTAGAGACTTTGCCGTCACGAATCGCCGGCAGAGCAGTGTCTTTATTTCGGCAAGGCTTTTTGCGGCGCTGTTATGCCCTGCACGCAGCGCCCGTTCTGTGCCGTGCATGTAAACACGCGTTCCCTTCATACATATGTATATAAACGGCAGCGGCAGTGGTGCAGTTTTTGGCCAGAGACGCACTGCTGCCGCACACACATACCAATTACAGCTCTGCAGAGCAATTACACCATTTCGAATAATTGTAACTCCGCTCGTTGGTCTTGCTTGGCTGCACATTATGTGGCTTGTGATGCTCGCTAATGCTGCACAGCGGCCACTCATACATAAATGGCGCCGCACCAATGTGCTCCCTTCAATTTTTAACGAGCTGTTCGATTGATTCTGGGGATGTGTTCAGTCCCAGTTTAAAAACGTAAGTTTCCTTCCCTATAAAAGATGAATTCCTCCGATCTATTTTTCGCGGTGGAGGATCTCAAACGTCCTGATTGGCCACAAAAATGACGTATACCACCGCTGGCCAATTAGAAGTTCAGCGGTCCTCCGCCGCGCGAAAAAAAATCGCCTTTCGACTCGCTGACCACTTATAACGGGGAATTCGCCTTCGAGGGAAGAAAATTTTATGATCTTGTTGTAACTAAACAAAATGTTAGCCTTTTAAAACGCAAATTAGACCCAAGAAAAAATACTGAATTCTTTGGAGCTATCGGAAAAATGATATTTTGGTTGAAACGATGCAGATAAACTAATAGAATTCGCTCCCCCAAGGGCTGTGGAAACTCGCATTGATACGAAATAGAGCCATTAAACGCGACATTTCCGGCAATGAGAGTCAAAATCGTGGCGAATCGGTATTTCGGAGAGGCTGGTGGAGTAGCTTTAGCATAAAGACCGCGGCGCGCTGCTCTCCCTTGTTGATAGGAACGGCCTAAGCACATGCAAATTACAAGCTTGTTTACTGTAATACGACCCTTCAATCAAAGTGGCTCGTCGCGCGGCAGTTCGAGCCCCTCGGCAGCCAATCGATACCACGATGAGTTTTGCAATTTGAATCGGGGGCACGAGAAAGCAATGAGGCAATGATGAGACGGCACATAAAGCAATAATGAAAAGCACACTCGCACAGTCATAAACCGAAACGGGGCGAAAAACGGTCGTAAAAAGCGAGCGAGCGAGCGGCGAGGTTGACCTAATCTCCAAGTCAAACATTTGAAACGACGCCGGCAGCGCATTCATCATCAAAAAGAAGTTTGCTTTTCCGCGCCAGCCAGGCAGGGGCATAAGTTTGGAATCCGCACCGACCATTGTTACAGATCATGAATGCCGTTCACGGATCATTTGCCGGGCAAGTGGTCCGTCCGCACACTTTGCCTGCCCGCCTGGGCGAAAAAGAAACAAAGGCAGCGGTGCGCGGCACACAAAGCGCGCACAGCGCAGCACTCGCGCTAATGGAGGCAATTCCGAGCCTCCGCATTCCAAGACGACACTTTGCTGAATAATTTTCCGTCGCACTCGCAGCTTTTTTGCCCTGCCTGCCTGCTGCTGCTCCGATAAATAGATTTCCAGAGTAAAATGAGGCCGAGTGCTATTGTTAGGTCTTCCGTTTCACAAGCGAGCGACGAGAGACCCGCCGACCTTTGAAGACGCATTCCCTGATGTGCAAGCTCTTTGCTCTTCCTCTCTGCTCTTGTGATGTGTGCGATTGCATGTGTATTTACCTTTCAAAGAAGCGTGCGCGATTGGCTGATTGCGAGAGAGAGAGAGAGAGAGAGAGAGAGAGAGAGAGAGAGAGAGAGAGAGAGAGAGAGAGAGACCCGTGCCTGCAGAGAAATGTATTCTTGCGCGCTCGTCAAAGTTGGAAACGACGCCAAATGTAACAGAATGCACAAATGAAATTGAACTCACGGTGAACGCCGAGCCGAGAGTGCCAATAATTTCAACGTATTCTGAGAAGAGAGGTGTAGAAGACACCTTTAGAAAGATAAATCAATAATTATATACACAGCTACAGAGCATATTTAATTCAAGAGCGTTTTGCCCATTCAAGAATGATTTAAATCATCTTCAAAACAGGAATGTCAAACTGTCAAATTCCAGCTATAAATGAACAAAACTTCGAGACGGTTTAAAACATTCACTTTTTGACTTCGGGAAAGAAATTGAGGCCAATAGCGGTTGAGGGGTGAGAAGTGAGAACCCCAAAAACAATTCAGCTACTCAGGGAAGTCAAGCCAAGTCGAACGGTTTGCAGTTTTTGCATTTCCGACCCTTAGAACCCGATATTTGGCGTTCACAATATTTGCAAAAATTGAAAATTCCGGTTTTTTCGATATTAAAAATTTAATTTCTCGATCATGAAGCCGGAAACCTCCTTGAAATATTCCCACAAATTCACACGTATATTGAGACCAATTTTGAAGTGCGTTTCGGATTTTTAAAGTATATCGCTGGTTTTCAAAATCTAAAAAACGCCTGGAAATTTCAAAAAATTGTTCCTAGTGACCTTTGACCTTGACCGATGACCTAAAATTTAGTGTCCATTTGATCGGACACTTAGCTTTAAAAACACAAGATTGTGATGAAATACAAAAACAAGGTTATTTTTTCAAAATTTAACAACTTATTAGTTCATAAGTCAGTTCAAGCAGAATTTGAAACATATTATTCAAATGAATGAAAGGATAAATTTTCATGAGGGAGAGTAGCGGAAATTAGGATAGAATTGTGAAGCTGGCTGGGGCTGATGGTTGGCGACCCATTTTTCACGATTCACCCGGCATAAATCTGGCTCTTTCAGCATACCTGGTGCAGCTCGTCGCGGCATAGTATCAGCGGAGAGGAAAGGAGGAAAGGAAGATGCATATCAAAGCCGTCATCAAACGTGGAGAGGAGCAAAGAAGAGCGCGCGAGAAATGAAGGGGGAACGAAGGCGCGCACGGTGGCGAACTCAAACAGAGAGAGAGAGAGTCAGGTGGCACGCCACGCGCGCTGTGTGCATGCATAAAAATGTGAATGTATTATCTGCTAACAGAGAAGGCGAAATTTATGCTAACTGTGCTCCTTTTCTCTCTCATTTCCTCCCATATTTCAACATTTGTTCAACTTCCGTGCCCCGAGCAGCCCCGTAATCACACGCCTCAATTTTTGTATGCAGCGCGCACGGTTCGAGCGAAATGTGCTCCTCCGAGCAGCTCATATAATGCATAATATATTTAAAATGCACGGCGCTGAGGCATCACACTGCTGGCAATAAAAATAAATTTCCAGCACCGTGGGGCTGCTCATTCTTCTCGCTCGCTCGCTCGCTCGCAAGGTATGTGTGTGTCTATGTAAATGCGTTATAAATTAGCCTGTCAGATAAGTGAGACAATTAAAGAGCGCATTAGCATTCATAATGCAGCACCCGACTCTCCTAGAAGAAACGCCGCCTTTTCTATCTCGGCGAGAGCGCCTGCTGCGCGACTGGAATCCGTCGCACGCGGCAAAAAGTCCGCTTGCTTTATTAAAAATTCATAGCGACTTTGTACGTCTCAGTCTGTAGAGGAATTTAGATTATTTGAATAATTTCTAAACTGCTCGTGCTAAATATAAAATATTCGAATCCAGCTATTTTCGCCATGAAAGATTTATCGAGCTTTTGGAATTTATTTTGGCCTCGTCAAGTGATCAAAGACTGCTCCATTGGCAAGGCTTAATCGGCAGTGAACTATCAGGACCTTCATTCGTCTTTCCTCTCACCGAATCGAGATTATTTTCGCCACGAATTGCGCCATCAGCGAGGCTGTTCGACTCGAATATTGATTCATGAGACATAATTTTCTCAGGCCAAGCGAACCCGACCGAGAAATCAATCGTAAATCAGTTACTCGCTCAGTCAGTCCATCTGCTTGCTGGATCGAGCCACTTTCCTTCCATCTCGCAGCAGCCTGATTTGTGGCCCCATTTTCCCCCAGCCAAACCAATTTCACGCAATATTTTCGGCGTGGTGCTACGTGCATAGCAGTCGACACACTCTGGGGCCTTGCATCAGATAAGAAGAAAGAAGTCCCGCCGATATGAAGGGCTCACGACGGGAACAAAAGGCGCCTCTGGCAGTGCCCCCATTCTCTCTCTCTCTCTCTTTATTTAGTTACAAAACAGGGTGTGCCCGGACGTTTTGCTTTCCTTCCGTCCTCGGAAAATAAGAGAGAAGAGGAAAATCTCGAAGCTCCCCATATTTCCAGCGAGAGATAGCCGCACGTGGCGTGTGCGTGCATGTCTCCCGCTCGCCGTCGAGGAATGCTCCGAAAACGAGTTAGGCAACGAGTCTGTTATCCGTGCGGCGCGGGCTGCATACGCGAGTCCCGATGAGCCATTAGTCTTCTTTTCTGTCGAATAGCAAAATAACGATTTCATTCTGACAGATGAATGAGCGATTACATCGATGCGGATGCATTTTTATGCTCCATCCAGTTGAACGATTTTCTCCTCTCTGATCAAAGAGCACTCTCGCTGTTTGCTTTGTTCGGCGGGCGCACAATGCATTCCGGATTAATCTCGAGGGAATACATCACAACACATGAAAATTCAATTTTCTCTCTGCATGCCTGCGACTCGACGCAGGGGGCCGTAAAGATCCTGCTTCGTATTATTTTCTCGTCAATTTGCCGCACAGCAAGGACCGCAGAGCCGACTCGATTTGACTTGTACCGCAAATTTATGCCAAAAGCTGATAAATGCAGGCACGTACTTTATAGGCGATTGTAAATAGCGAGTTGTAAAAGTGCCAGGGTGTACGTCTCGCGAAGATAAAACCCGGGAGCAGTAAAAGCAAAAAGGCCATTTAATTCTGCCGGCATTTTTAAATGATTAAATGCACGTAAGAGCGTCCAGCAGCCACGAGTTACTGCCGTTCTAAATTTTGTCACCGAGTGTAGCAGTGGCAGCAGCAGAAAATAAAACAGTACACACATGCCCAGGACGATAAAAGTTGTATTATTTTAATAACTCTTTTGTGTAATAGGAGGCAGCGAGCTGAAAACACATAGACACACACACGCCTGGCGCCTTCATGAGCTTTTATTAGAGTTAGTTCAGCCATAACAGAATGAAAACGTGCACCCCGCCCGGCCAGCCAGCCGGCATCGCGCGCCCCGGCTGCAAAGAAAAACACGGAACTCGTTCGCTCGGCTACAACAACAACAACTCCGCTGCGGTCCAGATAATGCAGTTAGTTAGCAACTTGGCCCCGCCACCACCGCATTTATAGCTGCTGCTTCCGCGCGCCTTTATCAAATTTCAGGCATATTGGTTCGTCGTTTTTAGGCCCCAGCTATTTTAATTGTTCCGAGAACTTGCCGCTGTTTATGATTAGATAATCTTCCTGTGGAGAGATCGTTATGTAGTTTGTTGGCGCAAAACTCTCTCTACCAACTCTTCGTGTTCCCTAGTGGATCTAGAATGGCGGTGGTTATGAAGTTTAATCTAATTTGCAACTTAAAGGATCAAATTACAAAAAACTGCGTCCCCTTTCACCATCAGAGGAGTAGAAAACTCGTTTCCAAATAAAAAAAGATAAATCGCTTTTTAAAACGATATTTTTGGTGATTTATATTCGATTAATTTTAATTTCCCGTGCTAAAAACCGTCTTTGACGAAGCATCTGGCACACCAATTGGTTCTTGAGGGCCGAATTAGGTAAAGTGGATATTTCAAAAAGTCCAGCGTGACGTGCAAACTCTTTTTCCCGCCAAAACAATACGAACGTTTATGCGAGAAGTGCGTATCCGGCAGAGCTGGCTGGATGTGACAAAGAAGTCATTCCTACAGGCGGTCTCTCTGCAAGTGCTCAAACCGGTTCTGACGCATGCGCACTTCTCCCATTCATATTGTTTTGGCGGAAAAAACGTTCACATGTCGCGCTAGACTTTTCTGTCGGAAAAATATCCACTTTACCTAATTCGACCCTCAAGAATCGATTGGTGGGCTCAGAAACTTCGTCAAAGACTGTCTTTAAACAGATAATCATTGAAACGATAAAATCGTTCGATATTTTGTCGTTGATTTAATCGATACAGTCGTTATCGCTTGAACAATTTTAATTTTTGACTAGTTTTAATTAGATTTAGAGATTATATTTATTTATGTTAAAAAAAACTGTTGCCACAAAATAAAACATCTCATATATAGGAACGAGATTCTCGAATTTGTTTTTAGAAGGTCAATCATACAAAATCCCTAAAATGCTATGCTTTCCAACAAGTTTACCCTTGCTGTTTGCTTTTTCGAGCAAACTGGACTGGCCTATTTCTCATAAACGATAGCCTGGCCGGATAGAGCCTTGTTGCGGTTGCACACATTCATCCACGTCGTGGCAGGCGTCGAGATAAGCGGATCTAGCTGCGAATAGAGCGGGCGAAAGTGTCCTGAAAGCTAATTAACAAAAAACAAAAGATGCCTGCGTCAATGATGGCGATAAATTATACGATTATTTGCGCGGGTGGCGCGCGATGGAGATTTATCTGCGGCGTCGGCAGCCATTTATATCTGTTTACTCGCAACTTTTCATTCCCGGCCAACGCGCGCCTTTGTTTGGCAATTCCTTTGAAAAAAGCGCGGCGGCAAGCAAGGAAAAATGACCGTGCCACCCAGCATAAGAGAAGGGCATAAATCTAAAGTGCGCGCCGAGTATCGCTGCTGCTGTGTCATAGAAACGCGAGAGTCGACTGAACTGAAAGCCAGAAACTGCCGTGCTGCTTTATGTAGCGGCACCGCACTGGCTCAAAATATGGCCGCCTAGCGCCTAATAGGCCAACACTGGATTTTGTCGGCGAGATAAAGCCGAGGATTGAACGCAATTGTTGCCATGGCGAACAAGAGGAACAAGTTGCGCGCGTAACGTCTTTTATTCCGCCGGCATATTGACCGAGTCGGCAGTAACTAGGGACGAGATTTCCTTTCTCTATTTGTGCTGCGCCAAGTTTACGACCCTTCATTACCATCAAACTTATTGCATGATCAAACTTCTCGGATTTCCTTGAATTATTAATACAGACAATGCCAAATCAACTAGGAGAGGATACATAAAGAGGAAATCAATCATGTGATATTTGCAGGCTCATAAATTTCATGAGCTGAGGAGAAGAGCAGCTCAGCTATTGGCCCGGAAGAAATAAAAGCAAAACAGTTTGCGTGCTCGGTCGCCGTTTTGGCAAATTTCTGCTTAATCTATAATCGTATTAACTCGAGTCGAGCTTGCTGATTTTTTCCGCGATTCAGCACAAGCCTAGAACATAAGCATCCATCCATCCATTCAAGCGGCGGAAATGCTCAGCCGACCATGTATTTCGTGCGGCGTGCACGCAAGACCGCGCCGGCGAATCGTGGAAAAGAATAAGAAGGATGAATTTGGAAATAAATTATTCATTTTTTCGCGAGAAGGGTTCATTTTTTATCCGCGATGAAAGTTCGCTCCGCAGAACTCGGTGCATTTATTAGATGAATTTTCTGCTGGAAACTTGGCCACCAGAGGAATAATCTACCTTACATTGCGAAAAGAATGAATTTTTCTAAAGTTTATCACTGCTTGGGGAGCTGTCAATTTGCCTAGTTCGAAAACTGGGGGAAAGAAATACGCAATTATACTGTAAGTAAACGTCTTTGTATTTTGGGATATAATCTTGGCACCATGAATTTGGCAATGGAATTCCATTTTTGACGGTGTTTAATTAGGATATGCAGCTAAATCATTCGGTCAACAATTCGAAAATCGGCGGAAACGTAAAACCTTTGGCGGTTTTTGGTTAAACCTATCAAAGAGCGCCGGCGACCAATCAGCTGGTGTAAGACTGAGATAGCAGCGACACACGACACAGTGGCAGCCAGCGCAATTAAGGCCGGCAGTTTTCCACTTCTTTTAGTTTCCTTCGATTTATCTGCTCATTTTAATAGTTTGGAACTTCAATGTCCAAAAATAGACATTAACCTACATCAAAGTTTGCTGAGGATCAGTTTGTCATCAAATTAATCGAAGCCCTTCTAGGAAGCGAGCGCTTTTGCCGGCTCGACGCGCGATAATTAAGACCCGCCAGCCGAGCGTGTGTGTTCCAGCGGGGACCGTAAGTCTGCCAGTCAAGTGCACACACACACAAGATGTTATACGTATATTTTCCATCGACAAACACACACACTCTCTCTATGTGTATCGATTGGCGAGGAAGAGTCCCTAAAGTGCACATACACACTCACCCAGAGGCTGCGGCCAAAATGCTCTCGCGCGCGCTCCAAAGTCGGCCGGCTGGCCGGCCGGCGGTCCAAGTTTGTGGTGAGGCAGTTAGCGCCCGCCGACTTCTCGTGCAATATCGCAGCGGACGGCAGGGTGGAGCTGCTATACCAACTGGACGCGCGCCCTGCGAGACAAAAAACGGAAACAAACTTTTTATTTGATACGTCTGGTGTAACAAGAAACCATCTCGCCTGCTCTCGGCGGGCAATATGGCCGCGAGAGCAGCAGGAATTTAATATAAACAGACCAGCCGGGCTGAATTTATTGTTTCGCTTTTTTGACAGAATAATGTAGTGTGCGAGTGCGCGCGCCCTGGTGCTAGTTGAATTGCCATTATACAATTGCCAGACTATCCCTGGGCGCTTTCGGCTGCAATTTAAATTGTAAAAGCGGCGAAGAGCTCTCGCCGAGTGTCTGCTGGCACTTTTCTTTTTCGCTCTCGAATAAAAACTATGTGTATATACGAAACGCGAGCTGGCAACGGCTTTCCGGCCAACTAAGTTTGGATTTTAATTGCCGTCTGTAATTGGCAGCTCACTCGGAAGTTTATAGTTTAGCCGCGGCGTCGACGCGCTCAAACGGATTGAATAATACTTTTAAGGGCTCTCGGCCAACCAGGCGAAAAAGTCTCTGGCCAATGCAGCGCCGAAACAGCTTCTCCTTCAAACCATTTATAAAATTACGGGAAATCAGGCAGAAAAAAATTGGAAAAATGTTGGAAAATGATTAATTGTTTTGAGGAAATTTCATTTTTTTCATTATTTTGACAAATGGGAAAATAAGATATTATGGAAAAGCAGACTTATATAATTTCTAAGAGCATTTTAAATTTAAATTAAAATAGTTACAAGCAGTTTAAGCTGGCCACATAAAAAGGAAATTATTGATTTTATCAATTTTTTGCTTCTATCCAATCCGAATATTTTCGGATTTTTAATTTAAATTCATTTCATTTTTACTCTATAGCGTTCGAAATAAAAACTAAAACTTTCCCACTCCCATTTCCTATTGTGAGCATACCCAGGGAAATAAATACACATTGCCTTTTCTCCCTGAGCGCAGAGTGCATTAAGAATTTAGCAATTTAGCGAATGCATGTGTGTGGGAAAAATTGAAAGGCAGCGAGATTAAGTAATAGGGCCAGTGCCGTCGAGATACATTCCGCAGCCCGCGTGGCTGCAATATCTGCGAGTCATCCGCGCGATTAATTCCTCGGGGGCGGCGGTGGCGGTCTCCGCATTGACACCCATGCATAATGCAGGAGCGCTCCGGACACAGAGAGCCAGAACGTCGCCGAACGGGCGCATTTGCGGCTGCGTGGCCCGCATTCGTGCATCCTGTTGCAGTCGGGCCACCGCTTTGATGCAGCACCACGCCATGCATTAATAAGAGCACAACTGTCAGCACCCACTCAATCCACTCGGCTTTGTTACTGACCGCAGGCCCACTGCGACTAATTGCGAGTGCCTCCCGATTCGTGCCAAACTAGACGGCCAATCGAAACTGTGCAAAATATTTAAATATACATAAACAGTTACAGATTTGCTTTTTATTTAGTGTCTTTTAATTATATTTACTCTCGCAATAAATTAACATTAATCTAGATTCCATAGGCAACCGAAGAAGACGATTTAAATATTTTTTCCTCGTAATTTAATATCAATAAAATTGGATGTCAAGTTTGAGAAATTGAGCTGTTATTTGGTGTTTGGCAAGCTGTCTATCCTTCATAAAATTCGGTATTTGGTGTTTCATGAGCGCGTGATGTTTTACGCGTCAGATGCACGCGAATTAAGTTTTACGACCGCTTCGTGCAGCGCATTTGAAATCAGTTTGGAGTGTTGTGTGCGATAATTCCGGGGGTGAGAGCATTAACGCGTGCAATTTGCGCGGTGCAAGTGCCAAAAGTAGCACCTAGGGGACGGCCAAGCAATATTCTGCACGAACGGGCGCGCGTGTACGTCTCCGCAGCACGCGCGGGATGACTTCATGCTCACCCCATTTATTGCAAGTGGCGTTTTATTCAAATCTCTGATAATAGTGCAGGGGCAGGGGGAGAGTACCTCTATGCACCCCTTTCCGAGCCAGCCTGCAATTTATTGCGAGCGTTTTTAATTAGATTTTTTGCACCCGACGAGCATAATTAGAAAAAAACGGGGTTGCTGCACTGCTTTCATAAACAGCGTGATGGTATTTATCATCAGAAGTGGGGAAAGACGCATTATTACGGAAATACACCGAGATTAACACGCGGTGCGAGAATGTACAGTCAGCGTTTTAATTTGTTCCGGCACTAAACTAAGTCCCCTTCTTTAGAACGAGATTGCGTTTTGAAAATTCAGTTGCTTCATGAATTGCATACAAATGCGTGCGCCTCTGGTTGCAATTTACGTTTAAAAAGCTCGTCAAGAATTTTTTTTATTTCCACCCGTTTAATTCCCACGGAATGTTTTAAACCTGAGAAAATTTCTTTTCATGCATCATGCACAAAGCGCACTTACTCGCAAAGGAAGGCACACAACTTTTAAGAAGATTATTAGGTCCTCCAAAGTGCGCTGTGGCGGTGGCGCGATTCAGAGCTCTTTCTTTCATCATTTCACATT
The DNA here is from genome assembly GCF_949628265.1 of Cloeon dipterum. Lineage (NCBI taxonomy): Eukaryota > Metazoa > Arthropoda > Insecta > Ephemeroptera > Baetidae > Cloeon > Cloeon dipterum. The sequence goes on along the minus strand of NC_088788.1, from coordinate 36,677,104 downwards.
CAATTGCTGCGGCAGCCAAAACTCAAACACAAGAGCTTTGCCGCTGCCCAAATAAACGCACATAAGAGTGAGTCAGAGAGAGAGAGAGAGAGAGAGAGAGAGAGAGAGAGAGAGAGACTGACAATGCACTCACGAGACGAATTCGGCGGCGGCTTCGCGGCGGGAGAGCAGAAGTAGAAGAAGAAGAAGGGTATCACGTTCCGCCCTACGGATCGTAATAATCTCCCTTAATGTTTGCCCCTTTAAGTCTTCAAATCTGCACCGATAGAGATGGTGAACAACAAGGAGAAGACGCCCTTCAATGCTGCTCTGTGTGCGCGCACTTCCGCGACACGCACGCAAAGGCGCAGGAATCCGAGGGGCCTGCCTGCCGGGTATCAAAAGTCTTCCTTTCCTCCTGCAAAACGCTTCCTCGCTCGCAGCACAAATCCGTGATTTTGCCATTTTGCGCTGTAAAAGTAGAGTGGCTTCTTGCGATGCTGCCGAGAAATGGATATAGCGTTAAGAGGAAATACGAAGCGGCTGACACTCCGTTTCAAAGGGGTGAGCTTCCGTCTGATCCACTTTTCACAGATTTCTCGACTGCAACGTGTAACGCGAGAGCACCAGCTTAATCTCAATATCCATTTCACACGATTTGTCCCATTCTGCTGTGATTTGAGTAAAGAAAAATGTTGAATTAAACCATTATAGCGTTCATAAGTCGGGATTTGATGTGTACGCTTGACTTCTTCGCTTCAAGTTCCGTGATTTGCTGCAAGTCGTCGCTCTACATAGAAAAGTTGACTGCAAGAGGAGCCTTTGCGCAATTTTCCAGCTGCAATTACCAAAGACTCGTGTTTCTGGCACAAGCCTCGCTCGCTCTCTCCACAGCAAAAAGCTCAATCTCTTGAAACTTAGCTCTTATTCCGACGAGCTACGCGGACAATGGCAACTGCTCTGCGGAGTCTCATTTATCACTCGCGAATCAAAACAAGTGGCAGACACTGACAAATAGTTTCAAAGTTGCATCAACAAACACTTCATTCCGCCTTCAAGCGCGAGGCAAAAACACTGCGTGTATTTAATAAGTGGCAAGCAACCCGACACATCTCGAAATTATCGCTACAAGCCAGCGCATCTGCTAGCGTAATGAACAGCAGTCTCGGAGAAAGTGCATTTTTTTAATCCTCACAGCTGAAATGACGGAAGCATAAACCAGGACAGTAATAATTTTTGCTGTTGTTTTAACCATTTGGGGTTTCAGAGCGCATCATATAACGCAAAGAATGCACGGTGCAAGCAGCCGATAACTTATTGTAATCAAACGGTGGCGACATCTGTTTCCCAACTGGTTAAAAAGGTACTGCGAATTTATGGTAATTTATTTTACTTCCATAAAAGCTCAATGTACGAAATTAAAAAAAGCCAAAATGGTGTAGTGCCTCCACCTGACCAGATTTGGTCGAACCATCAAACTTCCTGATCGATTTGGTAAACCTACGTAGACTTCCAGTCATCCACCCCGGGGCTAGTGTAGTGCCTCCACCTGATGGTGTTAACCTTTACCCTGAAGTTCACCTGTGCGCCCATGCGCACGGCAAGTATTGTGATAAAGGTGATTATTCCCAATAGATCAGCCGAGCGTTAAGCAGCTACGTGTTAACGCTCGCAAGAGGCCAATAAAATTCAGTGCATCTCGCACGCCTTACGCTGACCTTGCCTGTAATATTTCTGGTGTGAATTAATATTGCACTCGCCTCTTAAACTGACCCGACCCGTTTTCCCGGGTTCAATCTCGAGGAACCAATAAAATCTGGTATCCAAACCATTTGAGGGAATTTGTCTCTTCGTTTCCCCATAATGGTTATAAAACTAATAAATAAATTATAAAATTTGATGTTTTTAAATAAATGCCAAAAATGTTGTGTTATATTGTTAACTTTATTAATATAGCCATCAAATTAAAAAATAATACCTTATAATTCTCAAGGAAATTGCTAATTAAAATTAATCAATAGATAAGTAATTAACCAGCAAGTTGCAGAGGCCACGAACCACTGAGCGCCTGATTGAATTAGCAGCAGGGTTTTGTCGCTAAGAGCATGCAGGGCTGCTCCGGGCGTCGGGAGGCACGCAAATCCGTGCACCTGCTTGGCCATCGTGTGCGCCGCCTTTTAATCAGTGTGTCCGTCGTGCGGCCCACTTCAAAGGCCGTTGTAGCACACCTCGGTGCTACGAGCAGCGTAGTTAATTACTAATTAGCCTCGTGGTGCAGTGGAACACGACACCAAGCGCCGCGCACATGCAGCCAGCTCGGTGCAGGAGGCGTCGCGTGCGCCGCCTTGTTCCGCCGCCGTACAAGTGTCGTTACTGTTATTAGTGGCTGCTGCTGGGAAAAATTAACACGGCGCGCGATTTTAATTAAGAGTGATGCCGCCGACATCTTGCATCATCATCCCCGGCCGGTCGCCGCGCCGTCGCTGCCGGGAATTGGGTTAACTGATATTGATGATGAGCAACGCGCGGCAAATTGCACATTTTCCCTCCTCCTCATCTCGAGAATTTCGCTGCTGAATTAAGACTTTTGCCACGTTTAATGAGATTTCTGGTCGTGATTAACGTTTTCGACACGTCAATTCTGGTGCCACTGACAAATCAGCACTAAAATGTAGCAAGCTGTTGATTAAAAGAACGAAATTAATTGAATTCTTCATTTTTAACTGTCGTTGAAGAGTGAAAATCACAGGTTGTACAGCCAAATTTGAGGTCGTCGGTCAAGGTCAAAGGAAACCAATGCACATTTTCGAAAATTTCCGGGTGTTTTTTTTGGATTTTGAATTTAAAAATCGGAAACGCCCCTCAAAAGTGGTCTCAGGGTACGTGTGAACTTGTGTGAAAATTCTAAGGTGGGGTGTTTGGCCTCGTTTTCATAAAAATCAATTTGGAATTTCGAAAAACACATGAAAAAATCAATTATTGCACCTAATCTCGGGTCCTAATCGTCAGAAATGCAAAAACTGCACACCGTTCGACTTGGCTTGACTTCCCCTGGTGAGCTGAATGGATTTTCGGGTGCTCACCCCTCAACCCCCAACTCTTATTGGCTATAATTTCATCCACCGATTATGTTAAGTCGTAGCGATATTTTGTTCATTTAAATCTTAATTTGAACAGAGGTAGAGGGTAGAAATGCATGAATATTTTACATCGGCACTTCAGGATCGATAGAAAGCCGCCACCGCTGCCACAGAAAACTTGAGCGACATGCAAAACCAATTGGCCGTTGCCGCAATTCGGCATGCAAATTGCACGGCCTTGTCAATTAAAACTCGTGTCGCAGGCCGCGTGTGGACAAAAACAAGAAACAATAATTAGCCGCCGGTCGATAAACATCAGCCGAGTGTGTGTTTTAGCGGGATAGATCGGTTTAGCATGACACCTTCCAGCCGGGCTCTTGCAGCGCCGACGGAAAATTATTGGACGGGGCGTGTTTGTTTGCCCGTCTCGCACTCAGGTACGTTGTCGACGAATTTCGCACTGCCATTTCACTCTGCGGCCGTGAGAATAAACATGTCACTCGCAGCGTTGCACCTCGATTTGGAATAACATGAAGTGTGTGATACGAAAAACAAAAAATTTTAATAATGCGCACGCGGTCATAAAGATTACGTAACGTAGAGCACTTGAGTGTAAGTGGTCGCAACACAACGAGATTTATTACACCAGCATTAACAAAGTTTCTATTATATGATCGTCGCACTCACGACTTTGTAAGAAAACATTCCGCGTGCATGCCTCTTATTAAAACACAGGAAAAATTTGGTGTGCTCTTTCGTGTCTGCGATCGCACGCACATGGCCGCTCTCATCCTTTCTTGTCGGACAAAGTACGAGCTCCGGTGTATAAATTTGAGCGAAATCTAACCGACGTTTTATGGCGCGGTGCATGCGAAATTTCACCCTGGCCGCAGCAAGAGCAATAATAAAGTTAAAACCTGACGCCACGCACACCCGTGTACATACAAAACGCGGCCGACACGAAAGCGGCGTGTTCGCCTCGACACAAAGAGCCCTTTCTTTCCCAGTCAGGGGTGTCGCTCCCCCCCACCCCCGTCCCATGTGTGTGTGTGTGCATGTGAGTGTGTGCCGGGGCGAACTATTTTATTTCTAAAGGCGTCGGCGGTACATTCATGCCAGGGTTAATGCGCGCACGGCAATTGCGCGCGCGAGAGGAGATAGCACCACCGGCCTGACACGCTTTTGCCTGCGCCTTTTCAGAGCCCCACGTCCGCGTGTGTTTTGTGTTTATAAATTAATTTCTCCCTGCTCCCTCTGCTTTCTGTGCGGCACTAAATTTTCGCTGTTTTATCGCTGGAATAATAATTCAGCGTTTTACCGAATAATTTCGTACGACGTCTCGTTAATCATTTCTGTATTTCCGCAGTTTTTCGATTAGCTCGCGTGGAAATTTGTGAATAAATAAAAAAGAAATAAATTCGTTGGATTGTTTTAGAAGGCAAACACGCGTGATTAAAATTCCCTTCTGGCATGGAAGCTAGTACAAAATAGCACAAAGCTCTGGAGAAGATGCCATTTATGATTGAAACTTATGTTTTAAAGTAAGCCGATAAAAAAGTTTATACGCGGCAAACTTCCTAGCTACCTCGGCCGTAGTCACTTCACTGGAAAGAACAGCAAACCCTCATTCAGCAACTTTGGATAAAATGACACACACGCGAAAGTTTGCGAGAAAGAGAATTGCAGCATTATTACAACGTGCAAGAAACTTGCTCTACGTGGTCATCCCTGGACCCTCTCAATCAGTTTCTCCCCAACCCCCACCCCCGGCCTCAACTAGCGCAGCGGTTGTCGAGTGTGTGCACAAGACGTACAACTTGGGGGTGGAACTGCCCAGCTCAGCGAGCGAATTTGCGAATCCCAGTGGCTCGAGAGGTCCTCCACGTTTGCTTTTTTAAATACGCAGCGAGCGACCAACTTTACGTACCCCCACCTCTCAGGGGTTTCCAAGGGCTAGGGCCGGCCTCGCCCTAGTCCATATTTTTGCGCGGCGGCGGCGGCATTTCCGTGAATTATCTGCTGCAGACACAGCCGCTATCTAAGAGAGAGAGAGAGAGAGAGAGAGAGAGAGAGAGAGAGAGAGAGAGAGAGAGAGAGAGAGAGAGAGAGAGAGAGAGAGAGAGAGAGAGAGAGAGAGAGAGAGAGAGAGAGAGAGAGAGAGAGAGAATTATTCCTCTCGTACATGTTTAGTCGAGGAGCAGGAAAGCAAGGTGTATATACACGGAGAAGGAAGCGGCTGGTGTGCATAATGTATGAGAATGTGTGTGTGTAGCTCGGCCTCAATACAATTGTGCCGGAGACCGCAGCCCCCACAGGGCCACCGTCACTTCACCTCTACATATATTACGGACGAATCTTGATATGCCCCTCTCCAACTTTGTGCCGCACCCTCTTGTGTTGTGCCCCGGCCAACCTACTCGTCCGGCGTTTTGCTAAACATCCTGCCGGCGAAATTGAATGTAATCGTACTTTATTAGGTCGGCCGTGCACGGAAAAGTTGGCGCGAGTCGCACTAAATTTGAGCTGCTATGCTGTGGTGTTGGGGCAAAGTTTCGCAATACCAGACGCTCTCTCTCTCTCTCTCTCTCTCTCTCTCTCTCTCTCTCTCTCTCTCTCTCTCTCTCTCTCTCTTGCTCTCTCTCCAGTCGGCAAAATCAAACTTGCATCCATGGAGTTTAGGTAACAAGTTCTGCGCTGCTAAATTTGGTTTAGGAGTTACTTATGAGTAATCTCATATCATTTTAAAGAGTTAAATGCAAAAGTAAGGCTCATTTGGCTGCCAAGGAGATTTTTCTAATTCGGATTCACGCGAAGCGCAGATATGGCGTCTGGTAGAGTACGATGGGAAAGTTCAAAACTTACAATGAAATTGGCTTGGAAAAAATACTCGTTATAATACCGTCAGCACAATGAATATTTTTGTTGTTACTTCTTTACTAACAGCTGATTAGCCGGTAATTGACGAATCAACCGTTGGATGGCACATCAGGATAATGGAAATGTTACAAAATACGCGGGAATGAAATTATTAAGCCAGCACGCCTCTTTTTTGACGCTTCTTGAATGGCCGCTGGACATTCTCCTGATTGGCCTCCATTATTTCGACGCCATATTGACTTCTGACCGGCGCGAATCAACACAGATCGCAACACGGACCCCGGTGCTTCCCTATAATTATAGTGATTAGTTTAGCCTACACCCGGCAGAAAGATAAGTTGTAATCCTGAATCTGCTGGCTTGGCTGTTGCTGTATTGTACCAAAGCACATACTTATTTACATGGCGGCGAGACAAAGTGTTCAAAGATGTTGCCATTATTATTCCGCTTATCTGGCGCGGCGGAGAGAGCGGCTAAACCGGCTCTCTCGTGTGACCAATGGCGCAACTTCAATAATATTAAGTGTCTCGCGCCAACTCTAAGCTCCTTTACCAGCGCTTACTACTGTTTTTATTGTTCCGCAGCACATTGCAAGATTTACTGTACAATAAATGGCATCTGCGATGCTGCATACACACATACAAACCGACCAACCTCGTGTGTGGATGTTTGTTCCTTTGGTGGAAAAGAAATAGTACGCTCGCTGCTTTGGAAGGTGGCTAAAGAAAACACACAGTGAGTGCTCTGCTTGCTGGTCATGCCGGCCCGAGATACTTTCAGCACTTTCCTCTAGCTGCCGCGCGCGCTCTTTGTACAAGCTCTGCCCCATAAACAAAATTCTGCGTCCGCGCCTGCGAACTTTTTTTTACTTTAAAAGCATTTTGCGCAAATACGGGATTACTCCCAAATCATGTTTTTTGCCGCTGTGTGTTTGTTTCATTTAGTCTGCCAGTGTGCAAATAGTGCCTGATTTTCGCTACATATTGTGGAGAGGAATCCGTTGGGGAACCAGTAAACTTTCCCTGCAAAAAATTTGTTTTGAGGGTTGACTGTCGTTTTTGGGCACAAAAGTATAAGCCACGAAATTAGCTCTTTCAGAGGAAACGCTTTATGCCGAAAAACTCGTCAAAAGCGTGATTTTTCGAATGGGTTCAGATTTTTTCCATCTACTCTGCCTCTGCGACGTGGGTTATGAAAAGCCCGAGGCAATTCATCACAGGAATCAAAGCGGCACGGTGAAATTTGCATACTTTTGTGAAAAGTGGCCGTTTTCCAGCAGGCTTGTTTTATTCGGTGCGCTCGCGAAACACCACGACACGGTGCTCAAACACTCTGCGTAGCAAATTCAAAATCCACCAACGGAACCCCTGTTTCATTATACGACGACGCCAACCAAATTTCCTTGCCCAACCCGCGAGAGCTCAAAGGGTGCACGCGCGCGCGGGCGGTGAATTATTAATTTCCAAAAAGCCCGCGTTGCCTCGGGCCCGCGTACGTATACATATATATACGCACCAGCCATAATGAGTTTGGTAAAAAGGAATTTCTTTGTCTTTGATGATTTATGGGGCCGGGGAGGATCATCTTAAGTGTACCGCCAGCCAGCACGCCGCTTTAATAAATGCAAGATGTGCACCACCGAGGAACACGAGCCCGTGCACCCCCCTGGCAGGCAATAAAGAATGCACAAGAGCGGTGGAACCCTCAAGAAAAGATGTTCTCTGCTTGTATAACACTGCCGGTACACTGGTTCGAGTTCAGTTTTAATTTTTGGTTAGGCTTCAATCAGCAGGCAAAATTAAATTGTTTAAAGACCGTCTTTGACGAAGTTTTTGAGCACACCAATCGATTCTCTTAGGTCGAATTAGGTAAAGCGGATATTTTTTCCGGCCAAAAAGCCCAGCGCGACTTGTGAACGTTTTTCCCGCAAATATACGTGTGTATGGAGAAATTTATTCAGACGTAGGCAGCGAGATCAATCCCTCGGATCGATACGGAACTCATCGCGCCCCGGATTAACTTTTGATAATGAGGCGTGCCGTAAAAGTTAATCGAGCATTTCCCCTCTGGCAAGAGTACGCGTACCTCTTTAAAATTGGCACCAACAAGCAAAAGGGCGAGAAGAGGTCAAAGTAATGAAACGGAATCTGTCATTCGCTGAGCGACCGACGTCGGCGGGCGGGCGTGTGTCGTAAATCGGCAACCTACTTGGGCCCGGAATGATTTTACGACCGCTTTTTCTGCTTGATTGCCGCCAGCGGGTCCAGCGCGGAGGACGCGCGCGGCCGCGGGCCAGGTCGCAGTGTAATTGAGGGAGACACACAAAGGAGGCGATTTCCTTCTCTGTACCAACGCGCAATCTGCTGTAATATTATTATTCCTTTTATCATCACCATCAGCCGGCGAATAAAAGAAAGAAAATTCAGCAGGAAAATGACACCCGCAAGCCGAGGCTAATACACGGGAATATGTGCCACTTCCCGGGAAACCTTTTTTGTGGCACACAGGAATGAGAATCAGCGAGAAAGCCGGTTTGCCGCTCGCTTGCTCCGGTTCGAATGCATTTTGAATCCTTTCAGCGATTAAAAAGCGACCTACATGGAGAGAGTTTTGTGCATTCGCCTGCAAAGGGCTCGTTCGTTCTGGGATAAATGCATCTTGTAGTCGAGCACTTCCCTTTTGCAGTTGGCCGATTGCATATATGGCAAGAGTGGATTTGCAGTGCTTCTTTTGTGCGCGAAAAGACGCTATCCCAGCACGCGATTGCGAGCAAACGTGTCCTTTTTGCCATAGCACGCGGCAGCAGTTGCAGGGGATTAGCATGCAAATAGAGAGGCGATGAAAAAGGATGCAATAACCGCTGGGAATGTCTCTGCTCGCAGAAAGAGAGTTGCTTGCATAACCGTCGGGCGCGCAATCTGCGGGATTTATCAAAAGTAGATTAAAAGAACTCTCCGACTCAATGGAACGTCCAGCGTTTATGACGGGCATTAAACCTGCAGCTTTGAGATTGCGGTGGCAATCCGATGAAAGGGTGCAAAAAATCTTGCGTTTCTTTGAAGATCTAACAGCACACACTGTCCATTGAGCAGCAAATCAATTAGGGAAAATTGCAACACGAACAAAAGCAAAAAAGGCTTTTCCACTGCGACCGCAGTTTGACCCCAACCCTTAACCTCGAGATGTTCTACCTTGTTAGGAGGGCTGGTAACGTCGTTACTATGCATGGCATGCGATACATATCAAGGTGTATTTTTACAGAAAACAAGAAGTGACCCTCGAAAACAAGCCCGTGCCGGTCCTTCCCTTTGTGTTCCGGTCGAGGTGCGAGTAGAGGAACGAGTGCGATAATAATACTGCACCCTCTCTCGGCTCGCTAGCATAATTTCAGGCAAAAGCCCCTCGTGCTTTTCTCCAACGTGTGTTTGTCTTGGATGATTTCCCAACTGGGTCTGAGCGAATCGCAAAATAATCCTCCGGAAGCAGCGAGTAGCCAGAGGGGCAGTGGACGAGACATTTTCTAATTTGAATCAAACACGCAAATGAGATACCAAAGTCAGCACGGCGAACCCAATTTCATTAAAATTTTGAATTGACCAAAGGAACGAGAAAGCTCCTGGACACAGTTATCGTCTTGTTCATATTTATATGAATTACAACTGTGACACCCAACACATTTGATTCGAATCATTCAAATAAATATATTTTTTGCTTAAAGGAGACGTGAAAAGCTCTTGGTCTTGCAAATTGTAAATATAGGGAGCAAGTGGAGAGGAAAGAAGTTCTCCAGCAGCTTGAAACCGCTGCCTCGCTCTCGTTGAACAGCGGCCAAATGCAAAAATTATGGGGAGGAAGGGGTTCAGTCTTGGTCCGCGTGGCTGCGAAAGGGCATGAGTTAGCGAGGCGTTTCTCACTTCCCCGGGCAGAGTGCTTTCGCTGGGCACATGGTGGAAAGGCTGAGTGAGTGAGTGAAATGCAGGCCTGCCGAGTGCATGTTCTCGTGTGTAGCGCAAAGAGTGCTCGAATTCGCCGCATTTGGACGGCCAGCAGCCGCCCGCCCGCCATTCTCTATCTCTCATTCCAGCACCCTCGCCGCACTCGAGTCTAATGAATTTTAAAAGAAAACAAAACTCGCGCCGCAGTCGGAAAGCAGAGCAGAGCAGAGAGAGAGAGAGAGTTTGCCGAGGCGTTTTCAGCATGAATATGCAGGCGCCAGGTGGAATTTTGCATTATTCAGCAGCCAGCCAGTCTGCTCTAATTCTATCCGAAGCGAGTGAGACAGTCCCGCCGGAAGGGCGAAGCTGCCTGCGTTTTTTTTTGCGTTTTCCGCCCCTATTATTTTTATTCTGGGAGAGAGCAAAAAAGCTGATATTTACGTTCCCGCTTCACCAAGGGAGAAAAAATAAACGCCGCAAGTTTACATCTGGAAGTTGTGTGTTCTGTTGATACAAAATCTTTCAGATCAGTTCACAGCCCTCGATTTGCTTCCATTCTAAAGCAAACATTTGTGTCTCTGCAAATTGTGTGCACGTACCTTCTTCCGATGCGACAGGGAGAACACTGTATCGAGCTGCTCCTGCAACAATGAGATGCACACACTGCCGTGAATAGCTCGAACGGGAATGTTCACAACCCCTCTTTAGGCTGACGTAATGATCAACGTAAATCCAATGCGTTCGAACGAACGGTGCAGCGTCCTTCGTCACCTCGCCGTTCCATTGAATTTTAATCGGCCGATAAACATAAAGTTTTACAGCCGCGGTGCAATTTATTTGTCATCAAAAGTTACGACGATCGGCCCGCGTGCGTTCGGGACCATAAATATTGTTCTCCAAAGCAGCAGAGAACCTTCGCGGACACGGCCGTTTTTCAGAAGAACGTACGAGGTCATTACATTGGTATGCGCGCGTAAAATAAAATAAAAAAGCAGGACCCCCGGCCTGTCTTTCTCCTAGGGCAACCACTGTTGGGGTAATGAATTGAAAGAAGTGCTGGAGGACGGCCCTCGCTGGCTGGCTGGCTCGTTTTATGTAACTCACCGCTTGTCGCAACTTTGTCTGCTTCAACTCTTTCGCAGAGCGCAGCAGCCTTCCTTGTGTGAGCCAGCACATTATTCACGTCAAAGCGATCGCCCGTGGCACATTTTTCCCTCTCTCTCTCTCTCTCTCTCTCTCTCACTCGCTCCAGAGGAAATTTCTGTGTGCCAGCGTAGAGAGAGACTCGCTCTCATTTCTCGGGCGATCATTAATTATTTAGCAGGAAATGATTGCGGAGTCTGGAAAGCATACAGCCGCGGGACGCTCGCGGCAGACAGCTTTGTTTTCGGCGCTCGCGTGCAATATTAAAAACGTCCCGCAAGTCAAATAAAAGTTCCAGATTCTGGCCAAATCCTTCGAGCTGTTGCGAACTATTTGAAAATTGTTATCAGCAGATAAATCTGCATTCTTGGCTCTGGCCTTTACATTTCGAGACTTTTCGAGAGAACCGAAAATTGCTAAAGTCGATAAAAATTCCCTTTGTGACTTACATTTCCGAGGAAAGAAGAAGCGAGGTGGTTCTTTTTCATTTACGAAAGGAGAAAAACGATAGCTTCTCTCGGAGGGAAATGGAAACAAAAGGGTCTCTTGTTATTGTTAATGACACACATTTCTTCGATACTCACTCGCTTTTGTGTTCGCCTTTCATTAAAACGGTCTCAGTTCATTTAGCAAAACCGACTGGCGAAATCCGCTTGGGTGCTCGCCATTATTAAAATGGAAAACATGGAGGCCTGTGGTCGAACGGAGCGGGACAGAAGATTTACCTTCTCCAGCTGCATATATCTCGCTCCAGAGAATACGAAACAACTTGTTGTTTACATCGAAGAGAGATGAAAGAAAGCGGCCTGTCCGCACCAAGGAGCAATTATTTTGCAGGATAATGAGAGACCCTCTCGAAAAGGTAATACGAGAGCATGCCGGGCCGATATGGATTCAAGTGTTGCGCGTTGTTGTGCTCCCGTGTAATATGCAAATAAATATCGAGCTCGCCAAACCTCTCATCGTTACTTTCAAGAAGAGGGCCGTGAAAAATTGTCCACACAGGCCAGACGAATTATTTATTCCTGTCTCGTCAGGAAAAATTGAATAGATTTTCCCGTTGTTACGGATTTTTTTAGGAGTGTCAAAGCAGTGGAAGATATTTGAGCATTTCTGGGATCTTATAACTGACTACCCAATATCAGAGATGGCACACAGTGGCTAATAAAGCGACTCGAAACGCTCAAATAGCTCTAGAGCTGGTATAGGAGGCGCCACTTGCTGGCTTTCGCACCTTTCCAGCGGGGTTTCAATCAAAGTCCTCGGCACGGGGAGGCGAACAGATGGCCACGTTGGGCCCAAGCTCCTCTGCGGCCACTTGGGCCCCATGTTAGCCGCTCTGCGAAGTTTTTGGGACCTGGTGAGCTCATAGCCCACGGAATGTTCTGAGAGTAGAGGCTGAATGGATCTGACAAAGAAGTCATTCGTACAGGCGGTCTCTCTGCAAGTGCTCAAATCAGCTCTGACGCATGCGCACTTCTCAAATATAGGTTCATTTTGTTTTGGCGGGAAAAATTTATACTTGTGTGGACGTTTTGGTCGAAAAAAATATCCACAAAAACTACTTTACCTAATTCAACCCTCAAGAATCGATTGGTGTGTTCAGAAACTTCGTCAAAGACGGTCTCTATAAAATAGCTTAACCTTCGTTGAAAAAGTTAGAAAAATAATAAATAGTGTTCTCTAATTCCTTATTTTCCGCATTATGATCAAAGGTGGGGAGAGGTTAGATAATACGCATCAAATGAAAGCAATTAATTAGCAGTAATAAACTGTTGTGCACAACCCTGCTTGTGGAGAGGCTGGAGACAGCGTTCGATCAAAATGACCCTTGAGCTGGCTGGAGACGCTGCTGGGCGGGTCGGTGGGTCGGTCTGCCTGCAGCCGCCGCCGCGCACAAAGGCCTCATTGTCCGCGTTGTAATTGTAGTTCGGCAACATTATTCACGTCCGAGCCGCTGACATTTATAATGGTCTGGGCATTTGTCCCGACGCTGACGTTTGGAATTAATTTAGAGCACCGCTGCTGATGCTGATGGAGAGCCGAGCGAGCTTTTCTATTCTTAATGACGACTTGCATGTATCGCGATGGCGAATCGCGTGCTTTTTTGCTGCCCCATCTGTAGATTTCCACTACGCGCGGCGCACACGTACACGGTTCGTGTTTCTGCGCTGAATTAATAGCACGGCTTTCTTGTTGGACCAGTTATTTACTTAATTGGTTGATCATTAGGCCGCTTTGTAGGTTGGCATTGTTAGAATTAATACCACCGTGCAGGCGAACTATTCATTTTTCAGCCGCCAGTCATCACCGTGGAGCATCATTAAGGCCGATAGAAACGCGCGGCTACTATATTACTAACATACAGCACGCTGTTTTGTTCTTTAATGAAAAATCGTTGTATTTAATGATAGCTTTTGGCTCAACAATAGAGTTCATTCACTGGTAGAGAATAAAAAAGTTTAAAGGACACTAAATCAGACAGTTTTCCGAAGCAGATTGTTTTGTAGAAAGGCAATCAACAGTGGAAGGAAAGTGGGAAAATTAATCCTTTTTACTCAATTACCTTTGCTCTTTCCTAATCGTTTTACCTCAACACCTCCTTTTAATCAAGCGCAAAACTTTCTCACTGGCAGCTCTCAGTATAGAATGCCAATTAATTCCGTGTTTGCCGTTGAAGAGGTTCAATTTGCAAACAGCAATTTCCACTTTGCGAGCAGCAGAAAAGAGCTAGCAACTCGTTCTCATGACTAATTCAGGCTGAAAGTGCCAGCACCGTTATAACTGCTGTTTATGTGTGCTGCTAGGAAAACATAAGTTGCAATAACTGTCACTTTTAGTACTCGCTGCTCGTCCGACTGATTCAATAAAGAGAGAGCTGCTTTACTTTTTGCAACCGAGAGCACACACACACACACAGTTAAAAGAGGCAAAGAGAGAAGAGGAAAGAAACACCCACTTTGCACAACAACAAGTTAAAACCCCAGAGCGACTCGCCCAGCGCTCTCGTAATTTGGCGCTCGATCCGAACCAAAACGGTAATCTCCGAGTGTGTCGCAGATTCAATTTCCTTGCACGACAATGGACTCGCTCCGGAGGCATTATTAATTTCACTCCCATTAAACTCCTGTGCCGACTAATTTGTCTCCACACCGGCTCAATTATGCGCTCTGAATGCATTCAATACATCTGGTTGGTGCGTACCAACGTGCAGCAAGAGGGAATCCGTGCGCCCTTGTTTCAGCCAGATATACTCGACGGCGGCGGCAGAAATCCCAGCTGTGTGTCGACGGATGAGAGAGCGAGAGAGAGAGAGAGAGAGAGAGCATTGTTTTGTGCACGAATAAACGCACACGTGTACAAATATACGAAGCAGCAGCCCTCAGCAGTCACACATACGCGCATATTATCATACATAATGCAGAGACGCATAAAGAACAAAGAGCCATTCTCCCGGCAGACGTTTGAATATTCATGTAAAGCGTCAGTACCACCTTAATGGTTAATATTGTGCGTGTGTGTGTTGTGTGCTTAAAGCGTTCGTCATGGAAATTTCATTTGTTGGAAAATTTGCACAGCGCTGACACACATTTACTGACTAAAATTATTTCAAGATGTGTTTTCTTTCAACAGTGCTTGATAACACAAATACTTCTGAAGAAAATACGATATTTCACGTGAATTTATTGTTTTTACGATTGGCAGAGACTTAAAACTAAAACATTATTTGTTGATTTGTTAAACTAAATGATTCTCTGAATTTTTGCTTTTTTCTAGTATGTGAAAGTTTGAATTTAATCACTTAAAGTTCCTATTTTGGCAACAGTGTACATCTATTTTCAAGGAATTTAAATTCGACATACCCGCTTTCGAAAAGTCCATTGTTAGTCAGGCGACAAACAGTATTAGCTATCTCAAAACAAGGCTATTTACACTTTGTCTAATCACCAATAGTTAAAAACTAGCTATTATGATTGAATTGCTTGGAAAAAATCTTTTGAAGCCCGCCTCTTCTGAAAATAAGGTCAGTCAGTTGTGCCTGTTCGTTTGTAACGTTCAGTTCCTCGAAGCCAGGCCGTTTTTTTTTTAATTTCATCATGTCTGACTGTGAGTATGAAGAAATGGTCGATGATTACGATTATAACGAAGAGGAATCGAGCGATGTCCTGTTGATGCCAAGTACTGACCAGGCGGAATCATCAGCAGAGTCAACCGACAATGAAGAAACCGATTCAGGATCAGACGCAGAAGATCTATCTCCGACTGACCCTTCAGATTCTACTTTACAGGAAGTAAGCAAACCAAAGTGTGTGTAGTTGCTTAGAAATACAAAATTCCATTTTGCTTTTAGCCTCTTATTCAAGTTTGTGATGAGACACACAACCAAGTTCCGCCCGACCATGATTGTAATGCTACCACGAATGATGATGTCGACGACAATCCCACTGTCTTCAGCACGTACGGCCAAGTGGCACCTTCAAACCCATTCGGACATAATTTCAATCCGAACCAGCCGTTGTGCCAAGTGCACCAAATCCCGAATTGCGTAATGTGCTTTAGCATGGGCCTATAAGACATAATTATGTTTTCAAAATGAAGCCATTAATTGTTATCAATTCTTCATTTAGAAAACATGTTTCAAGGAAAATATTATTAATGTGAACAGTGCATTCTAAAAATACTCTTATTATTAAAACCAGTAAATGCTATGCTCATCTCTTTAATTTCCATCATCTCCCTTCATGAATTTGTTTGCTCTACTTTAATACACTCTGCGAGAGTATGTTGTGAACTCCCTTTGCGTTTCGCCAAGTTGGCGGCCTGCGTAATTAGGCAGTCAAAACGGTGAAGCCCCGACGGAGCACGAGAACATCATCTGCCAACGCGCAGAACGCACCTTTCGCTGCCCTAATCCCCGGCACTAATTTGAAACGAAGTAGTCAACACGTCAAGGCAGGAAGACGCCGGCCGGAGCACACATACGCTCGCTCGCTCGCGTCGGAATTTCTCACAAAAGGCGTATTCCAATTTGACAAAGTGCTTAAGTGCCGAGAGTGATTTAATTAAGTTTCGCAACCCCCGCCCCCCGCCCGCCCGCCAACCACCCCCTCCGGTTCCGGCGTGCACCGTGTTTGGGCGCAAAACAAAAATGAAGCGCGCGCGCGCTCGGCTCAGCGCTCTAATCTAATATTTTAATTATGCATGCAAATTAGGCCACGCCACGCAGGCATTTTCATGCCCCGAAAAGTGACTGACTGACTGCGTAAATTAATGATGAAGCCATTGTCAGTGCGTGCATGTGTGTTGTATAAACACGCGTGAGTGTGTGCCGAATGCGGTGGCGAAATTAATTAAATCGCGAAACTCGTTCCGTGCGGTTGGTTGCCTGCACCGTGATTACGAATCCAAAACAAATTAACTGCCCACCTCGTGCTCTCTTTCTTCATTCATTGCGTATTTTAATTCTGTACTCGCTGCGGAAACGGCTTAATTGAATATGAGGGACAGAGCGCCTCGCATTCCAGAATTCCCGCCTTTGACAAATGATCCCCTTGTTCACTTTTATTGTTGAAGTTAATTGCTAGTTGGTCAATTTACCATCATTTTTGCACTGTTTTTCATGGAGTTTATCTCTAAAATTCAGATTCTTCCAAATTTCTTGAAAAATTAAATCTATTTGTAGTGGTCACGTCGGGGTCACCACTTTGGGGGTTAGGAGGTGAAAATGAAACCCTGCGGAATCTTCAACAATTCTTCTCTTATTGAAACAGCTAGTAAATATTCAATGGTGTGCGCGAATTTAGAAGAAAAACTTCCCTAAATTATGAAATAAACCGCAAGTTTTTACAATTGATACTCCCCGCTTGATTAGCACGCAAACGTTTGAGACGATAAAATTTAAATGACAAATTTACTAGAGTAAAAGTAGCTTTAAAATGAACGGGCTGCCGCCACTGACGGACGACCCATAAATTTCGATCGAGGGCTAATTGAAAAACCATCGTGTGGCGTTTTGGGAGATGGAGCAAAGGCGGTGTAAGCCGCACGTGTATTCAACTAAAGCATAGAATTAATTTGCGGAACAACGTGGCTCGCTTGATTGAAATAATTAAAATTTGTCTGCACCTGCCCGACCAGGCTAAGCGCGGTTTTCCTCCATAATTTATTCAATGGATAATCGATAACGCATGCAAATTAAATTTAGAGCACAATGCAGTATTGTGCGGTATTAACCAGACTATATCAAACGTACGTGGAATTTGAATAATGAATAATGGAAGCAAAATAGATCCATTTGCTAATCCATCGATGTAATTAGTCCGTGTAAATTATTACTGCCGTGTCTTTTAAAGTTTGATAATTTACTGCATTGATAGATTGAAAACTAGCTTGCACTGCGAGTAGATGTTTTCCGTGCCGCAGGAAAATAAATCTAGCAGTTAGCGGCTTCAAGTTTGCAGCACACTCGTTGAAGAAAGTGACGCGAAGAAAAGTCGTAACTCATCTCACATACACGAATTAATAATTGAGATTAATTGCGCAGCTCACTTGCGAGGCATAAATTTGCGGAAGCCGCCGGCCGGAGTACTCGTCGCGTTGCAACACGTCACTAATTAGCCGACTTAATGTGCAGCAATATTATAGGCCCATTTAGGCCACCGCGCAAGTTGAATATTAATGAGAATGCGAGAGAGCGAACGAGCGAGCGAATTCGCAGCGCGACCACACTCGCCGGATTCTTAACTCAACGCAAGCCCCGACAAACTTCATAGTTTCTTTTTTAACCAAACCACTAGAAAAAAATTAAATGAGGTTGAAAAAAGCTTCACATTTTAGCAGTTTATTCTGATCGTTCGAAAAAGGCAGTGGGGTTGCATTTTGTTTATTTGTGCGATGCGTGGAGAGCGGCGGCCGCACCTTGCGCAGCGGGGAGCACGAAGCATTAATCTGCAAAGTTTGAACGGCACTTAGGAGCGACGCGCAATTAATCTGCGGATTAACAAAGCGCTTGCCGCTTCATTTGGCGCGCGATACCGATCGCAGACAAAGACCGATCGCCCGGAAAAGCCGTAAAAATTAGCATATACGGGCTGCGCGTGTTCGCCGTGTTGTACATATGTATTTGGCGCGGCGAATGTATCGCTTCACACCGAAAAGCAGCTGGGAGGAAGCGAGATATCTCGTGTTGTCTGATGTTTTCGCGTCGGAACACCAGTGGCAAGTTTCGCACCGCAGGCCCTTATCGGCCCGACAGCCGCCCGCCCGCCCCCACCCACACACCCCTGCCTCATTCTTTCCTCATCATGAGCCGGCCGCAATAATTATCCGATCAATACACACACACATACGCGTTATGTTCGCCACGCCTTTTCGGGCTTTAAAAGCAGAGTGTGGTAAAATAAAATAAGGGAAAGGTATGCAGCACTTGAACGCCTTGTTGATGGGCAGATATTTTAATAAACATCCAAGCTGTCAACGCGCCGCCCAGTCAGATTGCGAGTGGAGCAACAGCGGAATTTTGCATTTCTGATGCGGCACAGGAATTTTCTAATACGCGTGCGGTGCTGAGCGGCGTAAAAGGTCTGCGAAAAAACAAAGCGAGCAGGAGAGAGAAAAAACGAGTTGGACAACTTGTGCGTAATAAAAGCAGTGGAGAGACAGACGACGGAGAAAAGGAAGGAGGCGAGCGAGGTGTTGGCCTCGTGCGAGAGAGAGAGAGAGAGAGAGAGAGAGAGAGAGAGAGAGCACGGCAAAAAAGCAGCCCCGCAACGGCTACTTGATTGGTTATTAGGCTAATTGCTTTTTTGGGCCAGAGAGCGCGAGTGCAGTGCAAAAAAGCTGCGCGAAAGGTCTAATTTATGAATATGGAAAAGGGACGAGGGGGTGCGAGTAGTAATTTGCATATTTTTCCGCATCGCTTTTCGAAAATTACGATTTCACCCGTTGGATGAGGGGAAGTGCAGCACGTATTTTTGGGTCGTTAAAGTCCAGCCGATTCCATTTCCATATTTAATTTTTGTTATCGACTTTACGAGATATTTTATCCAAATATTGAACATTATTTGATGACTATATTTTAGCATAAAATCAATTGATCTCTTCATACATCCTATCTTCTAAGTTGTTTTTAAAAACGCTGAATTTTTAATTAGAATTTTACCTGAAAATCTCGGGAAAACATAAAATTTTACGGTTTTCCCGCGCTTTGCACTACGTGCCACACCTTCTTTTTACTTTAATTGGAAACAACGCCCTCATTTCTAAAGTCCCGCGATTCACGCCCTCTTCTAGCGGTCACTGTTCACAGAAAATCAGGAGGGACGGGATTTTCTATGTATCCACGTTTCCCTTAAAAATCGATTTGCTGTGTTTAGACAGTGACTAAATTATTCTCATTTTTTCAGCTAAAGTTTGTTATTTGTTGTACATCGCCCATAAAATTTATTTTTAGAATGAATGAAACGCCAGCAGGACAAATAAAGCCAAAATTCCGATTCAACGACACTTTTGAATTGAAAAAAAATGTTGCTGTGATGATTTTTGCTAGTTAAAAAACAAACTCCGAGTTCATTAAAATTGTTTTCCGACGCTCAAATCCAATTACAAGAGCACGGAGGCAGAAACAGGCTCTTTAGCATTGCAAAGCACTGCTAGGATTGCTGTGCTACGGAGGCGACAAACAAAGGTCTGCATGCATGCTCGCGTTTAAAAATCGCGTCGACACACGAGGAAAACGACGAGTAATTAATTCCGAAGCACGCTCGCTCCACGGGGCTTCAACAAGGAGGCAGACAAACACGGTTAGTCCGCAAGTTGGTCTCGTGCATGTGTGCGGTGTAGTTGCTATTTATTTATCGCCCTCACATGGAGGTGAAGAGAGCGTCGTATTCATCAGGTGGAAGTGTCACCGGCACACTCACACTCACACTCACACTCAAACATACTTTATATATATATGTATTATCCCGGCTGCTGCATTTATACGAAAGCCGTCTCGTGGGACGCGCGCGTCTCTCGCAAGTGATATTGCCCGGCCGGTTTGCGTGGCTCGCTGGCCAATGGCCGCTCCCGTAATGTATCGCAGGCGTGCTCCGGACACGCTCGCCAGCAAGAAAAATGTCGTTTTGTTGCTTCGAGTGGACTGGAAATTTATCGCCTATCATTTTTATTGTTGCCACTTTTGCGATGCACACAAACATACACTCCTAGTCCTAGCGCCTGCCGGTGAAAGCAGTAGGCAACCTGCACGACAAGTTGGCACAGCGGGTTGCCGGAATTGAAAAAGTGCGCCCAGCTCCAAACTTATAGCCACTATAACGTTTGTTCTACACAATAAAAATGATAAAAAAATTATTAACCATTTCAGAAAAATCAATTTCGAACAGGAGTGTCAAATTTTCAAATTCCAGACATAAAAGTACAAAAAATCGTGATAGCTAGAAATATTCACTTTTCGACTCAGGGGAGGATTTGGGGTTGAGGGTGAGCACCCCAAAAAATATTCAGCTCGCTCGGGGAAGTAAAGCCAAGTCAAACGGTGTGCAGTTTTTGCATTTATAACGCTTAGAATCCGAGATTTGGTGCTCACAACATTATTTGCTAAAATTAAAAAAATGAATTTTTCGAAATTCAAAAATTTATTTTTTAAAAACGAAGCCGATCACCACTTTATAATAATTCCACAAGTTCACACGCATCGTGAGAAAACCTTTGAGGTGCATTTTGGATTTTTCTGGTTTTCAAAATTAAAAAAAAACACCTGGAAATTTTCGAAAACAACCCATTGTGACCTTTAATCTTGACCAATGACATCAAATTTTGTGTTTATTCGATCGAGCTTGGTGGTTCAGCGCACACCTTAACTTTCAAATTGCATTATTCCCTTCTCAAAATTCGCCCAATATTTCCCGTAAAACCTGAAAAAGTGAAAATTCTTACAAAAAAACGATGTTAAAAATTTCTGTGGTTTTAATAATCAAGAAAACGTCTGGTGAAAAATGTCCAGTAGACAAACAATCCAGATATTTTGCATTTTAAAGCAAACATAAAAAGTAATTTAATTCCATAAACGCAGAAACAAACAATAAAATTCCATCTTGCGATAACACACAAATAAGTTTATTAAGCTTGCGTGCGATTGATTGCTCAAAACAAAACAGGGACAAGTCATCTGCGTGTATCCGAATTTGCCAGCGGCCGGCCTTTCGTTGTGTGTCGTGTTCAGCAATTGGGCAAAAAGCCGGCCATGCAAAGTACACACTAGAGCAGCCGGCTGGCTGTGTTGTTAGAAGCGAGAAGAGCATGAATGGGGAATAATTTAGCGAGCAGGTTTTATTCAGCTGTTATTGTAGACGGAAAGCAAAACAGTTTAGCGCACGCGGCTCCGGACAATGGACGGCCATTAGGACGGCAAGGTCGGCTGATTTGATGCCTGCCGGAATCGCGACTACTACTCTCTCTCTCTCTCTCTCTCTCTCTCTCTCTCTCTCTCTCTCTCTCTCTCTCTCGTCCGTCCATTCGTCATTACTGCGTATTTTCCTTACTGACAAGTGCAGAGGAAATTGCCTTCGTGTAATAGTGTTTCCGTTAGATTGCCTAGTTAGTTTCGCTTTGTGTCAAAACATTTTTGTAATAAATTAAAAAGAAGCAGAGACCAAGATTTGTTTCAATGAATCAAAGACTACCATGGCGGTCTTTTGGTGCCGGTGACGCTTTTCGGCAACTGCGGCGGGCGCATCTTGCGACTCTGGGGAAATTAGGCGTGAGTGATGCGCGCGTGAATCCGGAGCCGACGCCGAAATTATTATTACCGCCGATGCAGACAATGCGGCGGCGGCTTAATAATCAGGCCTTGATTGTAAGCGATTGCCTCTTCGGAGCTTTGTCCCTGGTCTCTCGCTGCGGGCTTGGAAACGTCGATCTAATAAGCGTAATTTCAGAGAAGGAAATCATCCCACCAAAATGCGAAGTCTGACAGCTTCATTCAGTGTGGAGTCTGGAAAATTTGTATCAAAAGAGAGTTTTAAAATGAGATTTATGCTGAGGTCTCAATGAGCAGTGAAATGCGAGTCTGCGGAAAGCTTGGCTCGGGTGACTCGTTCGTCTTTTTATTTCGGCACTTTGCTGGTGAGAATATGTGCTGTAAATTTGATGGCCGGCACTTAAGCGCGAATTCGGGCGATGAAGTTTCGAGAGGCCATATTCCAATCCGGCCAGCTTTTTGGGTCACGCAAAGTGCGAAGTGACTTACAGGAGCCATTTGGCTGCTCTGCGACGACCAAATGCGCATTCCGGCCACACGCAGAGCGAAAGAGAGAGAGAGAGAGAGAGAGGTGTCGGCCAATAAAGTCGGTAAGTAGGCTGCTGGCGGGCTAATTGGCCACTCAGCCCTAATGGCCGCACTGGCGTTGGTTTGTTTGCCCGCTCGTTCTGTTTGTTGTACACGCCGTGTGTTGTTTAAGTCCTCATCTTTTGCTTCATCAGTCTGAGTGCTGGCTGCTCGGCCATTTTGGCTGCGAACCCAATACTCACAGCAGCAGCGGCGGCGGCGGCAGCGGTGCCGGCTAACTTAATAAAACCAAATGAAATTTGGGCTGCGTCGGCGGCTGATTTAAATAATGGTGTTTACCCCCAGCCAATATAATAGGCGGAGAGGGGAGTGCCAAGTTAGTTTCGAGTGCTGAGCAAACTTTCTTTCCCGCGTGCACAGATTTATAATTGATGGCTGGTGCTGCTAGTGCCGTAGCCGCGCGCACTTGCCACCTTCTAATGAAAAGACACTTGATAAAACTTTGTTGCGTGCGCGCGCCCAGCCCTTTGTCTTTGCAGGTGCGAACGAGGTGCAGGCCAATTTATTGCCAAGACCCCGAAACTTCGTGATTTTGGAAACGCGTATACTTCCCGAACTCCTCCAGAGAAACGCAGGGACTTGAAATTCCTTCTAATCTCCTTTTGTTGCGGCTGTCAAATTGGGCGCTCTTCGTAACTGGGATTAAAGTCTAATTGTAGTACCGAGGTGAATGAGTAATGGCATTTTCCCTTGAATACAATCTTTGACAAATTTTCTGAGCACACCAATCGATTCTTGAGGGTCGAGTTCAAGTTTTTCCAACCAAAGGGTCCAGCGTAACGAACAACTTTATTTCCCGCCAAAACAATTTTTGGTTATTATTACCTGTATTTTATATTTGGAATAAAGAGCAAATTTAATTTTAGAGTTCATTTACAGTGCCTAGTGAAAGCCAAAATTTGATAAGGAAACGAGCAAACAGCCGATTCAACATGAATGTGGCGCGTTTGCAAAATTGTCCATGCGTTTGCTGGACGCCGAGTGGATTTGGGCAACAAATTGAATCGCTAAATAATCCGCAAGCTGCAAATTGAGTGGTAATTATAGTCTAATCCAGCATACTCAGTGTGTCACATATGCTTAGAAAATGGCAGCACAGCACCGCTCGCGGTGCTTTGAACCGACGCGCGGGGAAACACGCAAAAACTCTCACTCTCGTAGACTGTACGGCGAAATTCAATTAATGCAGTCGAGCCTTTTTGCAGCGCTCATATTTGCACGATGAAAGAGATGGATGCGATCGGCACGGGAAAGAACACAAACCAGCTCGATTTCCACCAGCCACCAGCTTTTCACGAGTGTGTCCGCCGTGTTGGGGGGAAAAATTGTGCTGTAAACGCTGCGGCCGGACAAGCGCGAGAGGGAAAAAATAGGGCTGCCGGATTATTGAATTTGCAAGCCATGCTATTCATCAATTTTTTGTTTATTTCCAATCTACACCGTTTCAGCTTGAATCAACATTATTTGCAGCACAATTTCGAGAACGGGTTAGAAAATTATAGCCGTTACATGTCGAAAAGTTTTCACCCGTTGGAAAGGGTTAGGTCAGATCACAGCGACGCGGGGGTCAACGGGGGTGAAACGGGATGGATATTTTATTGCATCTGCAACGAACGCACGAAAGAGATTGCCGTCGTTTGGTGACCTGATCTTTAATATCGATCTGCGGGTAAATATCGCAGCGAGCGCCGTTTGACAAAAAAATACTCCGCCGCCGCCGCTTTGATCTCGGCCGCAATATCCTCTTTCACTTTCGACATTTTTGCAGTTTCGCCGAATAGACTGTGCAAAGATAAATATTGATGGCGACGTTGGTGTGGGAATTGTGATATTTTTCCCTTGATGCGCGCCCCCCCGACACCAGCGTGTGTTTGTTCAGACGGAATGAAAAAGAAAAGGGGAAAAAATGTATCCAAAAATGTGGGTCAAAGCGTGGGCTTACCGATTTGAAGGGAAACGCGGCAGCTTCCAACCTGAAACACGAAAGATAACAAAAATAAGCTTGATTGAATCCGGTCCCCGTGGACTTTTTGACTCGCTTGCAACTCGAGCCGACGTCTATAACAAGATATTGATTTGTTCGGATAGATTTTACAAAAATACTTTGAATACAAATTGTGATTTATGTTGAAACAGTGCATGTTTCGCTCTAAAAGCACATGTTTGTGCACGTTCGGCACCTGTGTGCACGCAATCCTGATTCAGACATTTGCACGCAAATGGAGCTTGGCCCGAAATCAATGGCCGCCAATTACGAGCAGCGTCGGCATCCGAAACCGCAAAAGCAATCGGTGCTACTTTTCCGGCGTGCAGTATTGCAGTGCAGCAGGTTTTCACGGCGGCGACGGGCGACGCAATTATGCGCGCTGACAGTTTGCGAGAGGTGACTCGTCGGATATAATGCGATATCCGCGCCGATGAATTGCGAGCGGCAGAGTAATAGCATTAAACCCTGCCTCGGCAAACACAGCGCAGAGAGCGAGCCTCTAATCTGGTTTTGGCGGCCCGGGCAGGTGCGTGCGTGCTAACTTGGAATCCAAAGTGGAATTGGGTGCGGGAATTGGTAGACAATCGACAAGTAATGGATTAAACTACGTGTCCGCTGTGATCTGAGGCGATCAAATTATATACACAGTTTCAGTTGGGCACTGTTCAATTCGGCTTATTGTCTCATTGGTAGGAAAAATATAAGAGATATGCTGCATTCTGGAAAAATTCAGGTTTAGCCAATCGTCGTAGAATCGTGAAAAGCTATTTTTGAAACATAAAATCATTTCCAACGTTTCTACGGCGAATGGCTGGACTGATTTTGGTTTTCAGTACGTCAAAAGAAAGCACGTTAAGTTAAAAATGCACAATGGCAAGATTGAATCTGAAATCACAACGGAAAAGTGCCTTAAAATTAAATTTATTAAAAACAAAGTATACGGTGGCGCCATCTGTTGGCAGCTTCGAGCACTCTAAGGGCTTATGCAACTGGTGAATTCAAAGTAGAGTTTATAAATTGGATAAATTGAATGAACGCGCCCTACATTTCTGAGACAGCAAATTCATTCCTGACGATCATAAATATAAGGTTAGGCAGCCGAATCCATCAATGTAAACGTAAAAACCGTAACTATTGTGCATAAAAGTGACACAAGAATGCGACCAATTGAAGAAGGGAGTGGTTCTCTGATTGGCCAGTCTGCCAGTAGCCAGCCTTGTTGCTTAATTACGCTGAATGCCTCTGTGTCGCTGCCGTTGCTACGTCACAAAGCCAATCAGAAAACTATCTGATTGGTCGCCGGCGTTCTTGGGGCCTTTTTCAGACCAAAAACCACCAAATTAACGGTTATTTTCGATTTTCGTTTCCACTGATTTTCAGCACAGTCGACCGAGCGTTTTGGCTGTCCGTTTGAACCCAAGAATCGATTTGCACTGTCAAAAGTGAAATTACTGTTAAATATATTCAAAGAAAAGAACGTCAACAATTAATTTGAAACATTGATGTCATGGCAAATGTTTGGTACAACGCGAAATTATACCCCGGCGTCGCATGCACGCCACTTTTTGTACACAGCACGGCGTATGAATTATTAAGAGCTTTTAGCGGCGAAAACGCCATGAATGTTTTAATTTACTCAAGCTGCGTGCTATCACGAGCACACTTGGAAATTAATTGTCAACATTCACGAAAGCTGAAATGCAAAAAGCAGACCGACGCCTGTGAGGAAAACTGGCCTTGTTACATCTCAATTAAACTGTGCTTTGTGATGAATAGTGGAGAAGCAATTAATTTGTTTCCAAATCGTACCGATTGGACCACAAACCTCAAAGCAAACCACATAGTTTCTGCTCTCCTTTCACAAGTTTTGGGATGAGAAGCCCAGCCAGCCAGCAGTTTCAAGGGCAAAGACTGAAAAGCCGAGCCGAAGGGGTCAGCGGCTGCACCTTTTGGCGGCTTTGATCAAACTTTGGTTCAATTTGCGGGCGGGGTTCGTTCGTCTCGTGCTGATGAAAAACAATCAATTACCCGGCAGGCACTTTCTGATCGTCAGCGCAGGAGTGCGGCGCGATGAATAATTAATTGCTAATCCTATATTATATTGCGCACCTGATTCCCGCTCGCTGGGTCGCGCTTCCCAAGCTCAGGTGCGCAAATGAAAATTAATTAAGGCTGCCGTCTCGATAAACACACTCGGCCGCGTGTTTACTTGGCCCGGCGCAATATGCAAATCGCGACGAGACAAAGGCACAATTCGCACTCTCCTTAACGCGCGCGTGCCGATTCTGGGCGGCTGGCCCCGGCACCTCTCGCCACCGCACCGTCTTCGCAGCCAAAATTAATTAGGCTCGGGCGGAATTGCACGTTGCAATTAGCAGCTCCATCCGGCGGAGCATTTGCATGACAAAGTTGCTAAGTCAAACACGAGTCAGAGAAGGAGAAATTTGTTCTCAGCGCCGCAAAAACTGCGCGGCGAGCCAGCGCTCGGTGCATTCAATTGTTCACTCGCGCGCTTTAATTGCATTTCTTCCATGCGGAAGCTTGCGTGCTCAACTTTCTGCCGAGCGGAAAGCGGTTTAATAAAACAATATTCATATTGTCGTGATTTGCCTGGAAATTAATACACGTGAGAGCGTGCATCAAAACTGATTGAAACTAGGAACTTATATAAATACGACCCCTTATTTTGAATGATATTTTTAAAAACCATAAATTCATTTTTGATTAAAATGTAGTTATTTTGAATCGTCTCTTAATGCCAGAAATTTATAAAAAATACAAATTTTTATGAACAAGATCAATATTTAAAATCACTCCTAAATAGATTTCAGTTTTATTCGATGGTGCATGACCATAGCGCTGACCCAAATTAAAATAAAATGTTTTACTACGTTCAGAATAATAATCTTTATTGACTTTTGGCGAGGTCATCATATATACAGTTGTGGTAACCTTTCTCTCTGTAACACCACGAAAAATGTTATGCCTGGCTGTTTCCTGTAACTTACGGTCCACGCAGAGCCGGGAGGGCTGTCCGACATGCCGAGCAAACCTGCGCCTCCGCCGCCGCCGCGCCGATACTTCTCTATTTAACACTCAATCTGCTGCTGGGCCAAGCCATTCTCAAAAGCCTCTCCTCAATATTACTTATTCTGCCTCGCTTAATATTATATTTGCTCTCTTTAATTATGCTTCTAACAATAAACTCACTCTCCTTAAACTGTGATCCACTGAACTATATTATTCAACTAGGCTGATTAATAATGCCAACCATCGGTCATAATTATTACCAACTCGGCTGCTCATGCACGGCAGCGAGTTGGAATAATTATGAGACTTTAGAAATATTAATTGCCTCACTGCTTGTGAGCAGTCCGAAATCCTTAGAATACAATATCTGCGTCTTGCTGGCCTGGCAAGAGCGCGCGACTAAATATTCTCAGCAACTTCTAATCTCAAATAAATAGTCCAGTTTCTCCAAAATTAGCAAAACTATGAAACTTGCAACTGATTGATAAATTAATCTACTTTATATTAATTACGTTATTATCTTTGGATTCTCTGTATTTTATCAAATGGAAAAGTGGAAATTATACACTGCCATTTAACTG
The DNA here is from genome assembly GCF_949628265.1 of Cloeon dipterum. Classification (NCBI taxonomy): domain Eukaryota; kingdom Metazoa; phylum Arthropoda; class Insecta; order Ephemeroptera; family Baetidae; genus Cloeon; species Cloeon dipterum. Next base: position 36,649,142 of record NC_088788.1, on the reverse strand, counting down.
CTGTCTAACAATGATTTATGATATGGTTTTATTGGAACGTAAGTGACTCTAACAATTATAAAAAGGCTTTCAATCGCGATATTGGTCATATTTACCGTTACGTTAACTATTAAAACGCAGACGAGACTTAGACAAAATGCTTACTTATTACTGTGGCTGGCTGGCGCGTACGCTAGGTGTTGCTCGGCAGAGGTCGGAAAACCATCTCAGAGGAAGCCCAAATGCAGCCTCTCCGATAACTCGGGGGAGGGTGCATTTGGCTGCCAGTTTACGCGTCAGCCAGTGGTTGGTTCAGACAAATCGTGCGCTGAGGGCGCGAAACTCACGTTAAAGTTAAACAGTGCTCGTCTTACGCTTCCAAAATAAAGTGCCAATTCATACACATAATACGGTGGTTGGTTACGGTGCTCTGGGCGCCTTGTCATGGCGCCCCTAAGGTCCGTAGCAGGCCAGAACGTTGTACAACAACAGTACATCAGATATGTTACATTCTAATAATATGCCCCCCAATTGCAATGCACACACAATAATACAAAAAAAAACATTTATGAATAAAGGTTCTAATCTGATTGGCAATTTGAATTTAACAACAACAAAAATGAAATCAGTGTGACCGACACTTCCAGTTCAAAGGAACGACAATAACAAAACGATGACATTTATGCTTAGCATTCTTCGTGTTTGCGAGATTATCTGCGATGGCGGGAGATGAATAAAAGAGCATTTTTACAGCCTTCTGTTTCGCTGGAAATGAGAAAAAGTCAATTTCCTTTAGCTCGGCGACTGCAGTGATATATTTATTAATAAAAAAATATAAAAGAATTGATGGAAGGCACCGCAAAGTACGATATTGAAAAACTTCTTGCGCTCTTGAAGAGCAGTGCGCTCCGTGCAATATTGCGCTGCCTTTATGGCAATTTGAGCGATAAATCTGGGCCGCGCGCGCGTGAGCACCTTCTCAGATTCTCTCAATCCAGAATCCAATAAATCGAGTCAGCCGCAATGCCTGTCGCGCGCGCGCGCCTGCGGAATGTTTTCCGCAAAACAATAATAATGCTGGAAAATTATTGGATTCTTTCTGCCCCATGAAAGAATCTGGCTGCAGAAGCGAGCAATTACGGCCAGATAAGCCGACGTGCAGCAGGAAATATAAAATATAATACGACTCTCGGCAAAGCGGCCACAGCGAGTTTTATTTTTTGCGGAAGTTAGCAGTTTGTATTGCAATCTCCGGCTAATTATTATCCCCGCCGCTGCAGCTAGCATGAGAGAGCTAACAATAAGCAGTCTTGTTTGTTCCCATGATAAATGTCCGAATTATACGCAGATGGAAATAATAGAGAGCGAGCGTCTGCATATTGACTAGCTTTTTCGACTTTACATATTATTTCCACCGAGGTACATTGCCTTTTTTAATTAATTTTCCGTGGAACCACGCCCCCATTTAAGAATTCCCTTTGTTTGCGTACTCTCTTAGTTTTTTTTTTAAAAAATCGCAAATTTTCAAAAAAAAAATAATTATTCTAATTCACCAGTTGTGTAAGCCCTTAGTGTTTGAAGCCGTCAACAGATGATACCACCGACCGTATAATTTCGAAACTAAGGCACTTGTGCTGCCATTTCAGACTCAATCGTGCCCCTGTGCATCCTTTTGACGTGCTGAAATCCAAAATCGATTAATAGATTTTTTCTGCAAACATTATTTTTTATTTTGTTTCTAGAAACCAGATTGATCTAAAGGGGCAAGTGGATATTAATTGAACAGCAAAATGTCTGCGTTTAATTTTTTCTCAATTTGGACAAATTGTGTTCTGTCGATTTTAACTTAAAACGAGAACTGGCAACTTTAAGTTTCAAGCGTCTTAGTGGGCGATCAGCAGAAAGCATTCTTAATGCTCTGCTGGTAATCAAATTAAACCGAAATTATGATAACGCAGGCACGGCTTGTTTACCCTTTGGAAGAAGTTGGTGCAAACAACAGCAGGCTCACTAACGAGCACGCATTCAGGCAAACGAAGGAGCTGGGGGTGGCGGAGGCGGCGTGCCCAGCCCAACAACGCACACACACTACATAATATTCACGCAGCAAATAACGCGCGGCGGTGGTTGTGTGAGCGAGTGAGCTAGGGAGAGAGACAATTAAGCATGGGAGCGTTTCGGCTCTTATCATTGCCAGCCAGCTGCGCGGCTAAACCGAAATGCGAAATAAAATGTGTACAGCAAGCAGGCAAGCGGACGGGTCGGATTTGTGTCCAGCCAGCCGGCGGCGTGAAACCAGCCGCCTGCGCTCAACTCTTTCTCCGCCCGCAAACTCTTCAGCTCCTGGGACCGACTTTAATTAATTTTTCCGAAACACTTGGGTAAACTCAGTTGGAAAAATAAGGCGTTTTCCCTGAAGGTTGTGTCTGTTTGACAAGGGGAATCAGAAAAATATGGTGTTTTTTCGCTTTAAAGATAATTGATGTACATAGGGGGCGCGGTTATTGAAAATTAATCGAGTTGTTGGATGCAATAATAAGTATGTAGTTGATCAATAAACAATTTGTTCTACAATTTGTTATAATCCTTGATAATAGTTAAAATTCAAATTTTTCAAATTTTCTCCAAAATTTATAGCGCTTGACCACATTTTCTCGGCAGATTTCGATTGCTCTCGTCGAGATCTGTCCAACAGCGAATGAATCCTTTTATTAGGGAAACTCTTTTCTGTGACATAAAATTAATATTTCTAGTAAGGAGACAGTACTCACCATTTGAAAAGCAGGCCAATTTCGCAACCACTTTTCTCAAAAATTTACGCTGTTACTTAAATCAATTTTGGCTTCAACTAAATCCTAATGGATCAGTTCATGCATTATTTGCAACAAGCATTTTCCACAACTTTGCAGTATCAATCCTCTTTAATTCAATAGATTTTTATAAAAGGTGATAATTTTAAAAAAAAAAAATCTAAATCTAAATCTGCGCCTGAAGTCAAAATTTTAACTAAAGGTGTCATAATTTCTTGAAAAGTGGTCTGATTTCAAGCAATTTGACATACATCTGGTATTCGGCTAGACGAATCGAACGGTTTTATTTATAATTTATGCAAAGTTGGTGATTTTTCCTAAAACTACTAACAGAAAATGGAATGCAGAAAGGTAACGGCTTGTGCTAGAGTTTTAATTTCTCTTAGTTAGTTGTCAAAAAATCAAGCTTCGTTTTATTTGCGTCCTGTTAAGTTTTAATCAACTCTTCAAACAGCTTGAACATTATCGTCAATGCTTGAAATGGAAATGGCGCAGTACATTGTTGACACTCAGCGTCGATGAAGAGGGAATTGGCCACCTTGAGGGTCTTTTCCTTTCCAGCTGCTGGTGGTGTAATATCGACAAGTATTCCAATGGGAATAGATTTATTTTTCATATCAAATCCCGTGGGAAAGGACCGGAAAATAAACGTTGACGGCAGTTAAAATCGGGTTTTGAATCCAAGCGGCGCAAACTCTCAGCAATGCGGTGGTGGTAATCAAATCATTGCCGGCATAATTCACGTGGCCCGGCGTGCCATCGCTCGCTTTTTTCCCTCAATTGAGAAATCCGGCTGGGCGGTGCGGTTCGGTGTGGCGAGCTGATGAAATATTCACGCGCGGCTCACAATTGAAAGGCAAAACTGGAAGAGGGAAGAGGGGTCGGCCGCTTACATTTGCAAGCAGACCGCAGGGAGCATCCAATTTGGCCGCAATTTGGACGAAAAAAGGGTAAAAAGACCGCACTCGGCTGAAAGCACATAAAGCGCGCGCGCCGCGTGTGTGTGTGTGTGTGCTGCATTTGTGTCTGTGAGTAAAGTTTAATAAAAGAAAGGCAGCGCTCGCGCCAGAGATAATGATCGCACTGGGAGCATAATAACGCCGGCGCTGTGCAATGACGTGCTAAACCTCTTTCGGGCCCGTCTCGTCCTCGTATATTTTTACAACCAGCGAGTAGATAAACAAAAGAAATTGAATATCTCGCCTCCTGTTGATAGCTCCAGCTGGCGAATAATGAAGCTTATGCAAGCGGCCGGCCTGCGCAGCGCGGCGCGTTGCCTACCCAGCGCCTGCCACTGCCTCTCTCTCGGAATACTAATTCAGCGGCTGCTGATCGTAAAACGGAACGACGCGTGTCTTCTCGGCAAAATAAGAAAAAAAAGACAACCAACAAACACATCGAGAATAATTCCCCTGCAGCGCCAGTGATTAAGCACAATCGCTTTTCATAAAGTTTTAAAACGTCGGGCGCGCCACAATTTTTTTCCCAGATCGACAAGATTTATGCCCCCTGTAGAATTCAAAGAGCCTTTTGTTTACGGCAGGAAGGAAGACGACAGCCGGGAAACTAGAAAAGAAATGGCTCCAGTTGACGCTACACTTGGCTCGTGTACATTTTTCCGTCCATCTCGCGACGACCGCTCGCTGCCTGAAGGCTGAACAAACAAGGATTGTCTCGACGAAACACGGCGCATGCATTTTTTATCACGGCCGGATTACAAGTTGCACTCGTAACCCTATTAGTGGTATACATGGATTTTGTTTAATCATAATTAGGCGAAAATTATGGGGGTTTCCCCTGCCATTCGATAGAAGGAGAAAATTTGGCAAATGGAATAAACAAATTCCAAGCTGTCATAATTCCTTGAAAATTGATCGCATTTCAATTAATTTTACATTTGCAGCGAGACAAATCGAATGATGTGCCATTTTCATAATTTTTCAAAAGTTCTTGATTTTTCTATAATTTTCCAACCAAAATGTTTTCCGGGAAAATCGCGTGCGAATGTTTAACAGATTGTGCTACAGTTTTAATTTTTCCTAGGTAAAGTGTCATAAAATCAAGCTCCATTTGTTCGTCCTGGTAAGTTTGAATCAGCTTTTCAAACTGTTTTTCTGGGAAATTGGTTGAAGGAAAAGTTTTCCAGAATACGATATATAAATAGCAAATTGTATCAGCTCTCCGGATTTAGCAAGATTTTTCCTCGAGCGCTCAAAGCTGCTGAATTATAAAGCCCCTTTTTGTTTATAAATATTTTTGTGCATCCAGATATAGATATATTTTTTCAAACGATCAAAGATAAAGCCATTCATATAATTCATTATATTTCGCAGCTGTCAAGCCATCAAAAAGGCTCGAGGTGCCTTGCGGGCGTCCGTTTTCTTGCCGCTTTTGTTTACTGCCTGCCTTTGAAGCTTAATGAAAATCTTCGACGTCAACCTGCTGATTTGCAAAGTAGGACAAAGAGAACAGCGCTCACGTGCGTGTGTGTGTCTGCGACAGGTGCTCAAAGCGCGTCATTTCGTCAGAGCGGGAGAAGAAAAATTGAAAGAACCCATTTTTTAATCACGCAAAAAAGCAACTCGGGTGCAAATACGACACCTGCTTTTCGCTCACACTCATTTCCAACGAGGCAGCCGCGCTCTTTCATCAGCTTTTATTATGGAAAGAGCCGAGGCGGCGGCCTCTTACCTTTTCACGTGCAGATCTCCTTTCGACTTTGATCTCGCGCTGCGAGAATATTACACACACACACCTGAGAGGAATACACCGCCAGATTTGCATGCCAGCCGAAATCTTTTGAGCCGGATTTGGCTCAAAAGGGGGCCATGCACGAGTCTACTCTCCTACTGCTGTATGAAATTACAATTATTCTTGTGGCACCACACCAGCGCACCGAATGTAATTACAAACAAACACAGCCGCATGTCCTTTGAGCCGTTCACTATTCATCCATGTGTGTATTTATTCATGCACGGCGCCAGCAGGCCGGCCAGCCGGCCAACAACAGAAAGCAGTCTCTGCCCACTGCTAACTCGAGTTGCCAATTCAATTGCTCTTTGAGCGAGTGTGAGCGTGCGTGTATGCCCGCCGATTCTCTACTGACAATTTGCTTTTCGCAAGAGAAACCGTTTTGCCTACTAATGCGCACAAATTTCAGCCTGATTCTGACGCATAGAAGACAGGGGCAAATTCAAATTCAAACTACGCTCACGCTTTATTATTTTTATCTTCAAAACAAATATGATATACCAAATCCAAGTGCCAAAGTGTTTTCTCAATTATTTATGAATTGTTTTTGGAGCAATTTAATTGATTTTTTTAGTTATTAAGTGTCCAAAATTCGCTAAAAATTATTTCCTACGCTTTTTTTAAAGTGGCGAATACAGATGAATACAAAAATGTTTAATTATTAGGATTCATTTGCTTTTTAAATAAGAATAAACTAAAAAATTCAACTAAAATGGTTGATTAGAAAAAATTCTTCCAATATTTGCCGACATTCTAATCACCAAATCTCGAGTTTTAGCCATAAGAATTACAAAAACTGCACATCATTCGAGTCTATCAACCTCCCCTAGATAGCTGATAGGTTTTGGGGATGATCTGATCACCCACCAACTCTTTTTACTATATCTGAAATAAAAATTTATTAGTAAAAATGCGATGTAATTTCCGGTTCTGCAATTTAATTTTTAATATGAACCTGTTCACTCTCTGTAAAGGGTAAAAGGTGGTAGGTTGAGGTAGATTCTCAATAATTAATTGAAGAGTACTGTGATCAGATTAGATCATTTATTTATTTGCATTTCAGTGAAAGGGTTTACAAAAACCTGTAATTTTTATTCGAGCTCAGCATGTTTGGCGACTGCAGCGACTGTAGTAAAAAATTAAATTTTAAATTCTACAATACACGTTTAGTTTGGTTGGCGAGCCGAGTAAAACTGCTGTAACGTGACCTGCGTGACATTTGTCGCGAAGTCTGCTGCGCTGCTCGTTAAACACTACTTCCTCGGGCCGAAAAATCTCGTCTGCGCAAAAAGCCGCGAGGGCTACTTGGGTGCTGCTGGTGTGTGTCGGCGGGGCGGAGGCTGCGCGCCGCCAATATCACGCTTCACTTAGTGCCGCCGCGGGCTGGAATTACCCTCTCTTTCTCTCTCTCTCTCTCTCTCTCTCTCTCTCTCTCTCTCTCTCTCTCTCTCTCTCTCTCTCTCTCTCTCTCTCTCTCTCTCACACACACACACACTGCCTGCTCTCGCCCAAACGCCGGCGGCAGAGTCGAGGAAAGATCTTATCGCGTCTTAATATTTCATCGATTATCGGGCGCGCGCGACGCCTTTTGGCGGTGCCGCGTGCGCCGAGCTACGTGTGAAATGAGCCATTAACGAATTATTATCAAGTTGTGCGCCGCTCGCAAAAGTTTAATAAGGTGGCACACGCACGTTTGCATGCTTGATTGCAATATGAATGGATTTTTAACACTCCCGCCGGCTGAGTTTGCGGCTGCTCCCCCGCAACTTTTCCACCAAATTCGAGCAAGTCGAGAGTTTTCATTGTGCTTTCATTGCGGAAGGGCTTTCAGCCACCTTTGGCAGTTGCGATTGATATGTTATTTTACATTGATAGGCACAAAAATATTTAAAATATAAACGCGATATTTTATTTTTGTGCTTAGCCTGGATATTTCTTCATAGAACGGTTGGCACTGCACCACATTTAACAATTGATTTTAAATTTAGCGCAAGCTAAAAGGTCTGTGGTTTAATTGTGTATTCATTAATCTGGCCGTTTTAATATCGGAAGAGCAATCGCGGACCGAGCATTATTGTTTATTCATCTGTTTCATTAGGCGGCTCGCGCCTCGCTTGCTCAACAAATATCAATATTTGAGCGCGCCAGCCAGCCGGCCAGAATTTCCCCAATTAAAATTACGGCTGAATGCATCAGGCGCCAAATCCTAGCTGGCCTGTTTGATAGGCAGCGTGCAGAATTCATACACAAAATCCGCATGTTCTGCGAAATGAATAATCCAGGCGGTGAATTTAATTCCGAACTGTCCGTTCATATGAATTACAAATCCGAGCGGCCTAGCCCACGTTTTTGACCTTTGCTGTTGCATTATTCAACCGAAAAACATCAACGTATATAGCTTCTAGAAATTCCAGCTGCAATAGCAGATGAATATGCATGCCGCGCGGTGGCGAAGAAAAGTGTTGTCTTATTTCTTTTCTTGCTGCTGCACACTCGGGCATAAAATAAGTGAGTTGTAACTTGGCACGGGATTTGCACGGACTGAATACATTAGACGTGCAGATTTATTTGCAGCCTTCTTTGCTTCGCGAGATTGCGAACACGCAGCAAGAAACACAAGAGCATAATCCTGGAAGAGAAGAAGAAGAAGAAGAAGAAGTCTGTGCGCGTACCTTAAGAAGGATGAGCCTTGAGGAGAGCACTCATGCAGCGACTGCCTCCACCCCGCAAAGCCGCTTACACTCGCGAGACGCCTGCAACAACAAAGATTAAAAATTAATTGCTGCTCGGGTGAAATTACTTTTTAATTCCAATTAGTCGGCTAAATTAGTGGATTAGCACGTTGCGTCGGCCCAGCTATTTCAATTTAAACAACAAAATGTACAATCAAATATTTTACTGCAATTTTTTAGGGAAATTGTGTGAAAGAGTTTTTTCCAAATGTAAAACTGCGCACTTTAGTAATTTAAATAAAATTTTACGAATCCTAGGAATTCAGGAGTGATACCCCCAAAAAATGACCAGAATGTTCTCGATTATCTTTTTTCTTAATCGATTTTAATATCGATATTTCAATCAATTAAGTAGTATCGAGTATCTTTACTACGCTTGGAGAGCGTGCTGCTCTGTTTGGGACTAATTAGTTTTCGATTAATTAAATGTGCGCGGCACATAAAATCTCTAGAGAGGGGCGTTAAATTCATCGTCTAATATTCAGTGAGGACGCGGTCCATCCGTCTTGCGGGTGTAATTGCCAAAGGCAATTCTCGAGACAATTACCGACTGGTTGCGTAGCAAGGCCGTGCGCCATGCACTCTCACTCAAACACACTGGGCAAACAGCTAGAAGAGAGGCGATTGCATTAGGCTAATTCCGCCCCCCGGTGGGGTGTGTGTGTTTGCCCAGCCATAATCCTAATGACAAAGTACATAATAGCCGGGCGCGCAAGTCATGCATGGGAGCTAAGCGGCGCCTAGATTGCTGCTGGCGCCTCTCGGCTCGAGAGGAGCTTGAACTTTCGAGACCCTTGATGAAGTCGCACTTGTTTTAAACTGGGGCACAAAACAGCCACCCCTTGTGCATCTTTGCGAGCGGAAAATTGCCGCTTCATGGCCTTCTAAACCAGCCCACTCACTCGCCGAGAAATATGGCGGTAAAGAGCAAGTGCGCGCACCCAAAGTTGCTGCCACGTTCCGCCTTTTTATCTCCACCAAATTGATTACGCCCATTTAGATACAAAACTTGGATACTCTAGCAAATGAGCCAGGTAATGTCGCAGACAATATATATATAAAACCGCTGATAAATAAGTTTGTGATGTGTTTTCGGGTTCCAAATAATTGTGCGCAGTCGGCAGTATATCTCTTGCAAATGTTGTGGCGCGCGGCTGAAAGAAACACGGCTCACTGCGTTAAAAAGAGTGTAGATTTTGCACTGGCAAGCTGAATGATGGATGGATTAAACATTTGCATAAACTGCCGCCGCCTCGTTTCGAGTGTGCGAGAGCTCGTCGCGAGGCAACCAGCCTGTGGGCGTGCTTACATATTCCGCTGTCTCCACGCACATTACTCGGAAGTCGGAAAGATTGCCGCTAATGCGGCTTCGAGACACCACGCGGCCACCCTCGCCCCAGGGGCGGATCCAGGCCACTAAAAATAAACTCTGATTAAGGAGCAATTTTCACCACGGCTAAAGTGACCTCCCTCTCAAAGTCATCTGTTAACACGGCCGTAAAGCTTTTTGAACTTGCAATCGCGCCTATCGCGAGCTATGGTGTTCAGGTGATCTGGCCGCACCTGACACTGAGTGACTTTGCCAAGTCAGAGTCAGTAAAGTCGAGATTTTAAAAAAAGCACTTGACTTATCAAAGTACATGAAATCGAGATTGTCTTACAAACTGGCTGACACTAGTTTCTTTGTAGATGACTTAGCTGATAGATTTGCTCTTCTTCACAACACAAATTATAATAAATTCATTCAAAACCAGTGGTTTAAGATTTTCCGGATTGAGCCGGGGTTTTTCGACACGCCCGCGATGGTTGACCAGAGTTGGAAAGCCGTGTGCTACACAAACAGGCACACGCTAACACGTCATGCTTGTCACGGCTTTCACTATCTACTGTGGAAATTAAAGAATTTCATACTGAAGCTCTTCCTGGCTGTGTCTGTAAACTTTGTGATAAGAGCATGGAATTCTATCACTTTTTAAGCTGTGACAAAAACCAGATGAGTCTGACTCAGGCTGCAAAATTGCCAGCCAAATGACTGACTTTATATTTTGTTACTTACTAGAATCTGTTGTACACAAACTTGTGTTTAACAAACAAATTGAAATTGAAATTGATTAAGGAGAATGACCCCCTTATCACGATTTTTGATCATTTTATAAGGGGCGGAAAAGGTTGACACCCTTAGTTTGCTTCAACTAACTAATCTAGAGGCCATGAACGGTGTTCAGTTTTTGCATATCCGACGCTAATAGATGCAGAGATTTGGTGAAAAACGTCTTTTTAAGTTGGGAGAGGCAGGCGATAAAAAAAGTGTGAGCTGAATCTCGTGTTCTAATGGTTGCATTTACACAAAACTTGCATACGGTTCTAACGATGTACTGAAGTTTTTTACGGTGATTGACACGGAGCTCTTCTGTGCAATAAGGTGCAAACAATAAAAAATCAATGAAAGTATTATTTTTAGGGTTTAAACACTAGATTTCTTTTATATTGTTAATTGAAATTGATTTGTAAATGCACGGATTTAGGAATTGAAAAGCTTCATTTTCTTAAAATTCTTCTACAGAATTTTGGTGGTTATATCCTAATTCATTCTTCACCTTAAAACAAATCATCTGTTTCTGGTCATTTTTCATTTCATAAAAATATCAAACTTTCCAAAAAATAAATAAATTTCTTCCTTCCCCCTTTCCCCCAGCACTCTGCCCATTATTTAGTATTCCTCGACGGCTTTTAACAAAAGCTCGTCGCGCACTAGGTCACCCTCCATTTTTACTCGACCCGCTGGCTGATGAACTCTGTGTTTGCTCCCTCCGCCACTGGCCTAAAGCCCCCCGGCAAAAATGCGAGTCGGAAAAATTCGCGTTTCGCACAGCAAATTTTAATATCAGCACGGCCGCCGACGCACACACAGTTCCTCAAACACACACACACACGCTCACTTTTTCACAAATTTATTCATATCCGCGCGCACGGGGCGCTGCAAATATACAAGAGGGAAATGATAAATTGCCTCTTGTAAAATTTGCATAGCTCGAGAGATATTTCTTCTTTGCCAAGCCGGCGATATGACACTGCTCCATAATATTTTGTGTCATGCCTCATGAGCTTTATATTTACCCTTTAGCAGGCTGCCACGCTCATATGCATACAGATCACGCTGCAAATAAAAATTCCGCTTGATTTTCCTCTATTCAGCGCGCGAGGAAAATGTGAAGAACGACGACAAATGAAATGTGTATGCGCTGGAACGAATAAAAAAACGAAAAAAGCCGGCCGGCCGAGCAGCATCATCTTGCTCGGCTCTGGCAAATGAAAAAGCTTTTAACTATATTAAAAAAGTAATTTTTGTGACAGTTGTCTTTTGCCGGTCGTGTTTTCGCTTACCAGGGCACCCGGCTCTTGTTTTTGTTGTTATTAAAATGCTCTCTTCATTACGCGGCGAAAATTTAGACGCGCGTCGTGTGTGAGTGCGAGCGAGCGAGCGCATTGTTTCGGATCTGGCGAACTGCGGGGCATGCTTTTTAATTGCGGCTTTTGCATGCGGCAAGGTTGTTCATTTGCAAAGAGCAGCGTGCGTGCGGCTTCACCTCTCTGCGTGCCACGAAAAACGACAAAACAAACATTTGTTAAATACCAAAAAGGACAAGTTTCACCAAACGCGCGTGTTAACACATAAAAACATGTTTTAGAATTGAAGGTCAATAGAATTTGTCAACTGGTTATAAAATTAGTTGTTCCAACCAGGAAAAATATGCCATATTGTTAATTCAAACTACTTTAGTTTCCTTCATTAAAGTAAAATCCTTTTCACCAATGGATAGATCAAGACAGCGGGAAAAATCTGAAATTAAACTGTTCCTCGGTCCTGATTTCGTTATTATTGCAAAATTTCAAAAACAATAAACTATTTACCATAATCAGGTATGCTGAATGTTTTTAAAAATTTATTTTCATATAGATAATGGACACAATTCTTCGGAATCAAGTTTTTTTAGAAAATCATATTTATTTAAAAAAAAATTACAAGTCCAGCCAATTCAAGACGAATTGACGGCTGGTGCTCGTTCAGCTGCTGCAAAGTGTTTTAGCAAAAATAGATAAACACATTTTGCGCTTGAAGAGCTCCTATTAAAGACGAACTAATGAAGCTGCAGAAACACTGGTTCTCGGATAAAACCAGGCAGCACTCGTTCCCAATCGCCGCCGACAATTCCTTTATCTCATCTGTCTGTCTGTCTGTGATTAATTCATTCTCCGGTTCTTTTGAAGAAAGGAGAAATATTTCAATCGTGCTCTGATGAAATGCTTTGAAGTGGCGGCGATAATAAAGCGCGAGCGGAGACAAGCAGCGGCGTCTGCTACTTCCTCGCAGGCGTGCCTGCTCAGTGCTCGCCGAACGCATACAAATTATTAGATATTGATTGGCAACAGCAGCCATTGATCCGCGCTCCGTAATGGGCGCTCTCGAGTTTGAAAAGAAGTCCTTTCCGCAGCGGCCGCACTCGACTTCTTCATCTAAAATTCAAAATGAATTCGTCGGCACGAAGCGGTGGCAGCGAGAATTGTGTCAAGTAAAACGCAAGCTCCCTGCTCTCTCTCTCTCTCTCTCTCTCTCTCTCTCTCTCTCTCTCTCTCTCTCTCTCTCTCTCTCTCTCTCTCTCTCTCTCTCTCTCTCTCTCTCTCTTTGTCTTTCCCAAGCAAATCCACCTCGAGGCATTCTGCAAAGGCGCGGCGTAAATTTCGCCGCATAATATAATGCCAAAGAAAAGGAATTGTGCAAGGAAGGAATTCCTCCTCCTCGGGGAAGGAAAAAAGCACCGAGAGTGCGAGCGCTCGCGCGCGAGAGAGAGAAAACTGCGCTGCCTGCCTTCATGCCACGTGGCTCTCTCTCTCTCTCTCTCTCTCTCTCTCTCTCTCTCGCTCTCTGTGATTAAATTAGCATAAAGGTCTCTTTGTGTATTACATGCGGCGCGTTTCGACATTCTCGAGAGCGCGCAAAATTACTCCCGACTTGTGCTTTTTCTCGTGGCCGCGCCTGCTTTTCCTTAACTCGCTGTTCGCGTGCAACGAGATCGGTCTGAGCATAAACAGGGCTGAGATGAATTCTCTCTGTGGGTGCGAGACGGAATTGTTTAACGCGCCGCAGCCCCTGCAACAATGTAATAAACCGTGTAACACCAAACGCGAGTGCTATTTTGGGCCGGAAAACTTGACTCGGCTGGGAGGCAATTAGCCCCGCTTTGGAGCACAATCTGCATCGCCAAATAGTGCATTCCTTTTTGGGCGGGAAAGGAGGACAAGAAGTGACGTCTCGCTGGGATCAGAAGGAGCACCCGTTAAAAATTTCAACAAAAACAGCTCCTATAGGAGCTGTGTGTGTGCGTCAGCCCTTTGTGAGCTGGGCCACGCCGGGCACATAGCAATCCAATTTTCTGCACTACTTTCAGGAAACTACTAGTCAAAAATAAAGTCCCCGGGGAGAAGAGCGACTTGGGAGATTGTACACGTCCGCGCAAGTTTTTATTCAAAAGTTAATAAAAAGATTCCCGAAGTTTGTTCTTATCTGCGTGCTGCTCTTTGTGCGTGCCAGCAGCCATGCTTTTTCTCTTCACTCGATGCCACCGCAAACCTGCGACCAAAGTTGCCGCGCGCACATTCATCAATTCCAGCCAAATGCGCTGCCAACGACGAAGAAAAGCTGCAGAAATTTTGGGAAAACCTCAAAGGCATTTCAACACAATTACTATTAGTTGGGTTCGAGCAGCACCTCAATAATGGTTTCTGGGAAAACGGGAAAAGCCAAGGGTAAGAGGGCGATCTATGAGAAACCAGAAGTAGTTTTTCTCCTGAACGGGCAAACGTGATATAAACAGGGCGACGTGTCTTTTTTCATCTTTTCGATAATGCCAGGGCCATAAAATAGTCCAGCCGCACACGAGTAGCGATTTTTTGAGCTCTTCCCGCGGGAATCGTAACCCAATATTAGGGGGCTAGACAAGGCTCGTGCGGCAAATGCCACGAGGTCCCAACATACGTTATTCGGGTGACCATATCATGTGTAGCCTGATAAAATTAATGTAATTCTGCTTGCAAACCATATATGTCTCAAAAATATCTTTCCTCTGCTGGGCTATGAGCTCGACGAGTCCCATTAAAATGGGAACCGAGTGTTCGCAGAGGATGGAGCTTGGGCCCAATGTGGCAATCTTTTCTACTCCCCGAAACAAAAGGAAAGGTGCGAAAACCAGCAAGTGCCGCCTCCTACCAGCCCGTAACATTGAAGGCAACCTGTAAAAGATTCCAGAAATGCTCAAATACCTCCCGTTGCCTTGACAGCGAAGAATGCCTTAACAAAAATAAATTCATCGCTGACTACAGAAAAGCTACAAGCTGGAGCCTTAATATCCTATTCGATCACAAAACCCAATCTGCAAGGGCTATCCACTTTGTTGGCGGAGAGGGCCGATTACTCCACGTCCCAATGACCTGTGACCCCAATACAGTCGCGGCCGGCGCACGAACACAGAACTCCCCTTGCTTACACGTAAATATATGCGCGCAGGTCGATTTTGAATTAATCTGATGGTGTAAAGATTATCGGATTCCGATAAAAAAGTCTCGATATAGTTGGAGTCGGAGCTGCATTAATTCGCCGCGTGTGCCGGTAATCAACGGTAATGAAGCCAATTTATCAACGCCCTCGATAAAACAGCTTTTTTCCGATCAGAAGGCAAACGAATGATGCTAATGACCAATTATCGGAGGTGTTTTTAGCACAAACATACACATATAAAAACTAATTATTTACTGTTTACAAATTTTCAGCTCTAATTTCCCACATGTTTCAGATTTCCCAGAACCGGCCGTGCTAACAAGATATGATCCGAAAATATCGCTGGCCAACCATCAAACATGATACTACGGTGTGTAACTCTGAAGAGGCGAATAAAAAAACCAAGATTCACCCACCGGGACACTGAAAATGAGTTTGACCGCACAGAGCGAACCCGGCCAGAAATATGATCGATGTCTGAGTGAGTGTTCAAAAATAATGATTCCCCGAAAATGACGAGGAAGGCAGGTAATAATACCGATGAAACTCTATGCTTGTTAAGACGGCGAACGAAGGAGAAGAAAATAAAAGAACCCCTCTCTCAGGTAACCGGCGAGTAAGTATTAAATGTCAAAAGGAGTGTTCACTTTCCGTCTACCAAAGATTGGCATGAATAACTTGTTCGACAAATTTAGCCAAAGATTTATTCCAATTAAAATGAGATTCGGCGTTGAAATATTGGATTTCGGAGTGCACGAGTCCGATGTATCCTTTTATATCTGAAACGAAAGATCAACGTTTGTTTTTGTGGAGCACGACAAAAAGCGGTGCGTGCGTCTACTCGGCGGACGGACGGACGGGCGGACGGACGGACGGAGGCATGTCAAAAGTCTGAAAATGACAATTTTAATTTAGCGCCGGGGTGAATTGGGAAAGCTCTTGCCAGGCAGCTCGCACACACGCAGCACGGAACAGGAAAAAGCCATGCTTTTGTGCAGAATGGCTGGTCATGTAAAAGCGGCGTCGTTGATTTTTATTATTCCTCTCAGCTGCTGGCTGGCTGGCTGGATGGCTGGCGCTTGATGAGGCCTTTGTCACAAACACCCAGGCGAAAAATGCAAATTAATTTTTACCTCACTCTCGCTAGCTCCACTCGCAACAGCAGCAGCCGGATTTATGAAATTGCGTTTGCTCTCGTCGCAATATGTTTATGTTTTCACGCACCAGCCTTTTTCGAATTGGATTTTTCCATCCGAAGCGGTGCGTGGGAATTATATCTGCTGCAAAAACAAGAATTCAATCGCCCTCAGCTGTTAAACATAATATAAATTAGGTTGAAGCACGCGTTCGATCCGAAATTATAGAAAACTTCGCTTCTGTTTTGTTTGGGTCGTAATTAGAACCGCAGCCATTTAAAATAATGATAGCCAAGCTACGTTCAAATAAATTTCAGTGCGCGGAACTCGTCAAAACAAACGCTACTAATTACGAGAATGCCTCAGACCGTTAACGCATCTCATAAAATATTCAGCGTGCTTTGGAAATAGGCTTTCTTTGGAGCGTGTCGACACATTAACGAGCCAAACAAACATATCATCAGTTTGACAGGTTCCATAGCGCGCAAACTTTGCTTTTGAGCTGCTGCCAAAATTGCGCGGGCAAACAGTAGCACGCATGCAGTGCTAGTGTAAAATCATCTCGATTGTCAAAAGACGTCGGCGCAAATTGGGGCGTCTATCTCCTTTGGGCTTAATAATGCTCGCGTGTAAATATTTGTAGCAATAAAGCAAATAGCACAAAGCAGCAGTTCAAACAGCGAGAGAATTCGCAAAACGCAGCCTTTGAATGCGTGCATTTACTCGGCGGTAAGACTAATAAGTAAACGTGCGCTGTGTGCGCGCACTTGTGAATAAATTATGGTCCACGCGCGTATTGACACTGCACGACTATAAGCCAAAATAAACAGACACACATGCGTGCACGATACACCATATACTTACTCTGCGTGAATCAACAAAATGGAGTGAGTCACTGCCAATGCAAATAATACACGGTTTGCATTTCCAATTATTTGTGTTATCCAGGTTGCTATATTGTTTTGAAATCATTTAGACAATGTTTTAACAAGAAAATTACAGAATAGATAGAAAAGACACCATAGACTAGTATTTCTGCCTACATTATTGATGCCAAAATGACAAAAAATGAGCAAATTTCTCGACATTTATTTCTTTTCAAACAAGATCCACAAAATCTGAGTCAATCACTTAGTTCTTGCAGTTTTCTATTTAGAAATACAAAAATCCAACCTATAAATAATATAGAATGTAGATAAAAATTAAAAGAATGCTTGATAATTAATTGTAAGTACAACATATAAATTGAAATTATCAATTACTTGTTATTTATATTCATCGTACAATTCAACTGCCAATATAAATCGTCCATTGATTCTTTGCCGGTTAAAATATTAACAGAGTGCTCCATTTGTACTGAATTTTATCATGCCTTTTCATGTCGTGTAACATTCAATCAGGCAACGAATTCCGCAGGGGGAAGCCAATAAAAACCGAATCAAGCTTGTTCCCGATCGAGGATATCTTGCACGGTTTCATTCCCTTCGGACGAAATAAACAAAACGGAATAACTCAGATGGTCGGAAAGTTTAGATTAAATTTACGTGGCCGGCGGAATAAATAAAAGGGTGGTTGAATCTGTGTGTTTTAATTGATTCGGCCATTTAAAGCGAGATTTATCTACTTGGCCGAGAGCCAATCGCGAACAATTCAGCTGCTCTGCGGCCAGCTGAGGAAAAAAGTGGCGCACAAGATAGCAGCCGCTCATCTGGAGGTGACCTGGAATATTATTTAGCACGAAAACAGGCAGGCTGAGTTTATATTCAGCATTGATTTCTAATTTTTTATGCATTAATTCCGCGCCAAAAGAGCTGGCTGCAGGCGCGGAACGACGTCGGCCCGGATTGGTCGGCTGCTGGCAAACAAACCACCTCTCACCTGCCGCTGATTCATGCCAGCAATTAATCAAACCGAAAACTCATTCTGCGTGAAAATTATCGCTGCATAAATTCGAGCACGTCGCTCGGCGAGCAGAATTCCGAACAGCACTCGACGAGAGCAAATAATAATGTGCGGGATTAATCTGTACTCTCCACCGTGAGCTCTTTGGAGAGCGAGTGTTACGCAGAATTCTAAATATATCTTCTAAATTAGATTTACACGAGGGAAATGTGTGTATATACGTGGGTGTAGAAGAGGCATTATTTCAAGCTTTGATTATGTAGCAAGAGCGATAATATTGGCACAAATACATTGGACAGGCTTATTTCTGTATCAGCGTAATTTTTACTCGACACAGGAATAGTTTTCCTTTGTTCGCGATCATTGATAATATCATGGAGAATAAATCTAAATTGAATTTTTTCCCTCGGAAAATATTAGGGGGGGGGGTCAAGAAATCTAACCACGTACGCATCAACCCTTATGAAAATCTGTGAGGGATAAAAATTATTCTATTCCCGAATGTGGCAACTTTACCGACGCCTGACAGGCTCTGAATCGGTTCGGTCTGCAAGATCTGCACAATGTTGGAAAGGCCAAATCAAGAGCTTTCAGAAACTGAAATGCAACCCTTTGGAAGCCATTGGAATGACCTGATGAGCCCCCAATCTCATAAGCACTGGATAATTTCACTTTTGACAGTACAAATCGATAACTGAGATGGCCGAATTTGTATAACAGCCGAATAATCCAGGCGAAAATTCGATCTGACGAGCCGGAAATGGTTCTCTGATTGTCGCTTGATAGCGCTGACTGTCACTGTGTCGCTGCCGTTGCCACATCAACAACTGCTCCATTCTCTGATTGGTTGCCGCACTTTTTGCTAGGTTCGGACCTAAAGGTGGATGACCCTCTGATAGCGAACAACGCGTGTCCCAAACACATTCATTGGGATTCCAGAAAAGGATTTAACTTTGTCCGCGCATCAGCCGCGCATCAGAGTCTTTTATTGAAATGCTAAATATTTGTCTGGTGAATTGAATTCACGCGTGCTGGAAAGGTGCAAACCAGCAAGCAGCTGTCGGCAAGCTTTCGCAATCCTCCCAAATCCGAATGGGACGTCATTGCAATGCGAGAGAAACAAATGTAGGCGCAATTCAGCCAGCACTCGACCCCCAAACATTTGCAACGTGCACGCGAAGCATGCGCTCAACAATGCGAGCCAACGGCTTGATATTACGTTTCCGCCGATTTTCAGCACGTCGGATCAAATTGTCTTACCCTCAGAAATCAATTGGCACTGTAAAAAAAAATGTAAAGTCAGGTGCGTGGAGGGTGAAATTGTAACGAAAATTTACATATTCCGAGATCACTAGAGCATAAAACAAGGAAAGTATCAAAAGCTAAGAGTAATTTTGTGGTTAACTTTGCCTCCACAAAAATAGAAGATAGTTTTGTCTGCTTTGGATAAACTCGGCGAGAAAGCAAATTAGATTTTTGCTCATTGATCAGCGGAACAAAAGTGTTGGAGTGTGCTCTTCATTCTTCAGCGCTCGGGGCCAACAAAATTAGAAGCGTATTATCATGCTCATTATAGAGCTACTCGCTTGGCGCCACTTCTTGATCCCGTTATATAATAACTCTGCAACAAAGGCCTAATCAGGCAATAAACATGGCTTAACGCTGCGAACGCAATTTGACTGTTTTGTGTTGCACGCATAAATATTTGGCGAAACGCGAATAAATCGAAAATCGCCGAGACTAGCGTCGAAGCGAAAGGCGTTTCTTTTGACACACAAAGCACTCTGCTGGCTCGTTGCAAGGATCAAATTAAATCTGTGCGCGCACTCAAATTTAGTCGTGCGAGGCATTCTTTAATAAAAGTTAAGCCATCTCGTCATTTAACTTTGCTCTTAAGAGCCAGGGATACACAGCTCGCAGGCACAAAGGGAAGCAATTTCGCCTCGCGCGCGCACTGACGAGCTTAAAAAAGAGCAAACAAGCCAGCTGTACGCTGTACACACACAAACAAAAACCCGCCGCCGAGCAATCTCCGCGCGGCGTTTCGCATGTGAATTTCGTGAAAATGCCGAAGGAGCTGCCCTTTCGTATTTTGAGGCTTTTTGCCCGCGCGCGCAGAGAGCAGACACGTTGTAAAATCCAGTGGTGTCGCATAAAAACACATTAGCTGTTTGAAATTAACTGTGATAAAGATTCATATTAGGCTAAAAGCTTTCCGGGGCTGGCTCGTGTGCATGGCGACCCTTTTAATGGCGGTTATATCCCTTTTTATGTTGCACCGCGTTATTATCGCCATTATTGCCATTCCATCCGGGGTGCAAAACACTTCCAACCCTCTCTTTCCGCCACCGCCGCCGCCGCCGCAACCACCACCACAGACTTTGCCGACTTAATTTCGATTAATTGGCTCTTTGTCTGCCAGCCTTTCATCTTTTCCCCGAGACATGGCAGGAAAAGCACTTTGCATTTTGGTCACGATTTGAGTGCATTTTACTTTGAGAAGTTTAAGCAAGCATGACGAGTGTTAATTAGTAGGGTTGCAACACAAGTGCGAGGCGCAATTTATCACTGGCTCCGAATAAAGATTTCTGAAGATTATGTTAGAGAAATAATATTTAATATTTGTAGATAATAAAATAAAAAATGCAATAGGAGTTAAGCACATAAACAAAAGAAATTTTTCTAAAATGGTTTTAATTTTTTAGGAAAAGAAAATGTTAAAAGCATTTGTGTTTGAAACTCTTACCTAGCTACATGCTATCAATTTAATTTACTCAGATGTTATTTTTGTGAGTATAATACTGTATGCAAAAACTTATTTAGCATTCATAAATTGATTTAAAAATGTTTTAAGAAATTCCAGTGGGAAAATTTTAACAACCTGTAGAGCCATATCTTCCGCTTGAACAAAGACTACAGAATGCGCATCGCTTATTAATTAACATTCAAATGGAATGGAGCGTTTGACGTGCAGTGTGATGCTAGGCAGTAATTCAAGCTGATTTCGGGACATTAAGTAAAACGGCCAAAGTTTTCTGGGTCAAACTGCGCTGCGAAGCGCAAGCTAGACGAAATTGAAAAATAAAGCGTCGCCGCCACTCAACTGCCTACGCTGAGCGCAGGCAGGCGCAAAATTGCTGTTTTCTCCCCCCGACTGAGAAATTTCGCAACACACTTATAAATTTCTCTCAGCCCATTTAATTTGCCTAATGCATCTGCCATATTTGGGCCCGGAAAACAAGTTTGCCGAGCCAAAAAGCCGCTCGCTTTTGACTCTCTTGCAGCTTTAGCAAGAGAGTAAATAAATGTCGCCGCGAGCGCAAAGTTTCGTCATTAGGCGGCGCAAATAAATAATTAGACGATCAATTTCACGAGTGATTTAGCCGAGAAAGTTTGTGTGACACACTGCCGCAACAATGCAATTGCACATGCCAGGATTTATCGTCGGCCGCACCGCGTGGCTCTCCATTTATCGAGTGCTCGAATTGCGCACACATGCACACACATTCCAGTCCAACATGTACACACGAGAACAAGCGATCATCAAGCGCGCACGGGTGGGCTACGGGTCATTAAACTCTGCAGCGCGGGCAAAAAGTCGGACATAATCAGCGAATTAATAATAAATCGCCCGTGTGCCGCGTAGAAAAACAAAACTGCGCGCTAATGATATTTACCCGCCTTGTCATGTCGGTGTATGCAACCCGCTCGACCAGGTTATTTATTCACTTTCACATGTCGTTTAGCGTCGACATGTTCAATATTAGAACAAAGCTCGCTCGATATATATGCAGTGATGAAATACGCGTCAACTGTTTTGCAAGAACGGGGGAATATATAGCATCAATTAATATCATTGTTTTATTTTCAGCCGCTTTATGATTAAAAATAGTGAAAATTGATCAGGTTAATTAATTTGACCTTTCCTCCTCAGATTAATTACAAACATATCCTTCAAGGAATTATTCCACACCTCACAGAAATTTATGCTTCGATTGAACTTCACGTGCCAATGCTTCGTGTGACAGAGTGGAGAGGTCATTAAATTCGCTCGGATCTTGTTAACTCTCGTTGAAATGCACAATTATTGTGTACAACACGCGAGGACCGCGCCCGACCCGGCAAAAGCGAGGTATAAAGTTACTTTTCCACGTGATCGGAGCGGCGCGCTCGAATTTCATTCACAGCAATCATCTCGTCTCGCTGCTCAACTCGGGCGTGCTAAAACGTCAATCACAATCAATTTGCCTGAGCGAAGAGCTAAACGAAGTTTCGTGTTCTCCCGCGAGTACAAATAAGGTCAGGTCGGCAGGACGGCCGGCCGGCCACCTGGCCGGAAGCTTTGTGCAATTTCGTTTCGCGCGCTGACCTAATTGCCGTATGCAAATACCACCCGCAAAATTGATTGCTGAATAGTGTCGGTGCCGGGTTCAATTCGGCTCTGCGATTAATGTAGCTCTTTTCTGATGAAGATGATTGCGAGAGCGATTACCGCGCGCTCTAAAAGCGAGAGGCAGCAAAATTTTATCTCGTTCACCTTCTCGCCTTTTCACTTCAACTCAAAGCTATCGGGAGGCGGTCCTTTTCGACCGGCACAAAAGTGAACGGAGCGGGATTGAAGCGGGAAATAAAATTTTTACCTTCATTAATAACGGAAATAAAATTGCGTGTGCAAAATCAAATAAACGCTGGAACTTCATTTTTGACAGAGGGTCAAATCAGGTTTGACAAATCGACACGATGTGCTCGGAATCAGCGGGAAAATAAAAACCGGTACTTTGGCGGCTTATTGGGTATGAAAGGTGACCAATCAAAGAAGGGGCAGACTTAAGATCAAGACGGCAGCGCCACAGCGACAAAGGCTGGATGCTGGTCAACCTGATGAACCTGACGCTCCATTCTCTGATTAGCATGGCATTCTTTGGACCAAAACCTGCCGAAGCTTGCCATTTTCGGCTCATCGTGTCGAATTGTAAAAAGAGTTTTTTGTCTGCCTAACTTGATTCGACCGTCAAAAATCGATTAGCAATGCTGAAAATTCTATTCCAGTGCGTTACTTACAATTAGTTCCAAAAGTTTGGAGCCACCAACAGATCTTCTATTTCTCCTGCACTTGCATTGCCATTTTTAGTCAGTCGCGGTGGACACATTAAAATCATTTTTCCATGTCGTCTCTACCACAATCGGTTTCCAACACATGAAACGAAATCCTTTTATTTCTAGAGACAAAGAATTAGCATATTTCTCATCTCCACAACTTCGATTTTTCTATTTCTTTTCACTTCCAGTGGCTAAAAGCAATATCTACTTTGAAGAAACTAACTGCTCGGGTGCTGACACTAAGTTTTCAGCCGAGCGCTGGGCAAAGTTTAAAGCTGCATGGCTCTCAGCGCAGCAGCAAGTCAAGATTTACTCAAGCCAGCTTTGGCCTCTTCGCTGGCAGGCAGCAGCCTCCTGTGCGCCGCAGCAGACGTGATAAATCCTTGAGCGGCGTGCATTCAAAACACTGAGCCGACGTGCGGATACCCAATAAGTGCGAATTAATGTTACACTGCCTGCCATCCGCACGTCGTGTGAAATTCATAAGTGCGCATATATAGCGGTTTGTCGTCGAGCCCCCGGGAGCCTGGTAGGTCCGAAAAAAAGAGATAAACAAGACCGCAAGTGGCTCGTATATCTTGTATAATGTATGGGAATTACGTGTGCCGGTCTGGCCGCACTGTTTTAAAAGCAGCTTTTCGGACGGACGGACGGACCGGGCGGTGCGGTTTGCGCTGAAATATCCTACATGGCACACTACAAGTGAATTACAGACGAACGCTTTTAAGTGCACAGACCGATATCAAAATCTCTCCCGCACTGCGCCGCGATTCCACTCTTCATTAGCGGGCATTCACTCTCTCTGTGTAATTTGGATTTATGGACGAAAGAGCCCCGGCCGCGCGGGCTGGCCCGATGCTGCGTTCACTCTCACGCGCCGATTCATTTTGCAGCGCACGCAAACGCTGCTCGATGGTGCTCTAATGAAAGTTCGCCCGATTGTTCGCGCCACTTCCGATTCAATTTGAAACGCATTAGCGTAATTATGACCGATCATCACGCGAAAAGTGCGCTTCAAAGGCTCTCAACAAGAGCAGAAATTTAATTAAAGTTTGATTCATGCATCCATCTCAGAAAAACGAATTGAAATAGAATCGTATCTTTTCAAAGAGACACGTTCCTATGGAAGTTATTGCAGATATTTTTTTTGCTTTCGGGAAATAGCAAACAGCATTTCTGCGAAATTATTTTCAAAACAAGCCGTATGCGTTTTTGCTCGTTACCACAGTTTGCGCACACGAAAATTAACCGTCTGCGAGATCATTATTTCGCAACTGGGCAAATTGCGGGCGTGTTGCGATAAAAAAAAATCTCTCGCCATGCTATAGGAACAAATTAGAGTCGAGACGAAAAATACGAGGCCATTTTCCTATTTTTCGTTTCGCAAACACAATTGTGTCTTTGTTTCTTGGAGCACATGCGCCCTCTCACGCTTTCACGCGTATATATGAAAAATTTCCTGACAGCTGCCGATACTATTATTGGTTTACAGCACTTTGCAACCATTGACAACTTGTGTGTGCTCGCCGCTTTCCTTTGAGCTCCCATGCACGCGAGCTCCGAGACGCTTTTTTGCAATTCTGTTATTGCATTTAACCACCCACATAAACGGCACATATACACTGTCGAACGTGCCCTCCATTGATATTGCGCTCCAAAGGCGAGGGAAGTGGTGCAACGGAAAAGCTGATATCGCAAGTGTAAAGCGGATTCGATCAACCTTCTGCGTCACTGTATACATTGCTAAAGCGGCTTTGCAGATCATTTCCGTACAAAATAATTTCTTTGAAGATTGATTTCAAGTAAATTTAAGTAGGTCTAACAATAAAGACCGCCTTTGACGAAGTTTCTGAACTCACTATTCGATTCTTGAGGGTCGAATTAGGCAAAGTAGATATTTTTTCCGACCCAAGAGTCCAGCGCGACGTGCGTACCACAAGTAGAACGTGTTTTCCCGCCAAAACAATATGAATGCGAGAAGTGCGCATGCGTCAGAGCTGGTTTGAGCACTTCTTGCAGAGAGACCGCCTGTACGAATGACTTCTTTGTCACATCCAGCCAGCTCTGACGCACGCGCAGTTCTTGCATTCATATTGTTTTGGCGGGAAAACGCGTTCTACTTGTGCTACGCACGTCGCGCTGGACTTTTTGGTCGGAAAAAAATGTCCACTTTACCTAATTCACCCTCAAGAATCGAATAGTGTGCTCAGAAACTTCGTCAAGCACGGTCTTTAAGAGAGTGCAATATTCTTCTTTAGAATCAGAAGAAACGCTAAGAAAAGCTCTCTCATTACTTTTCCGTTTGTTCAAATATCACTTAATTTCGAGCCTCGCGCATGTTCCGGCCGGTTTGGCTAGGGCAAAACAATTGCAGCGGCCCTTTTCGCCAAGCAACCGCAACAGGCATGAAATAATTATGCTGCGCACGTGCGATTAAGTTTGATTAAAATTCAATCCAACAACGAGGCACGTCAATGACCACTGGCGCCGCAGAGCAGAGAGGAAAGTGGAACCTGCTGAGCGAGCAGAACAATCGCGGCTGTAAAACATCGAGACTCACCCGACGGACGGGCGGGCGGTTTTGTATTCTCGCGTTTATGCTTCATGCCGAGCACGTCGAGCCGGCAAATTAATTTACCTTTGATGCAGCTCAATCTGCCTCCACGTCTGTGCTAATATGTGGAATTATTTGTCAGCTCGAGCCTCCGTTTGCGCATGATATACTCTCCAGTTGATTGCTGTTGACAAGTCTTTGTTGCGTCTCGTCAAAGCAGCAAAATTCAAAAGGCGCTTCAACAATTTATTTTTGTATCAATTTCAGATGGCGGTTTTCTTTCATTGTTATTTCTAGACTCTTAAGAAGTGATTTTGCTTGTTATTTATAGTAATTTCCTTTCGATTTGCAACATCACAGTCCGCAAAGTTGCGAAAATTCGCCATTTTGGTTATTGAATCAATAAGAGCGGTTGGTTTTATTATCGGCGTGGTGAGTGCCGCGGCACGTCTTGATTGAGCAATCAGTCCTCGGGCGCGAAAGGCGGGCAAACACTCGGAGAGTTTGTCGGCGTGCATGTGCAACAACAAGAGCGAGGAAATCCTCCCGCAAAGCCCGAGATTTATGGCCGTGTCTGGCGCTGCTTGAAATATGAAGGGAGGAGCAACCACACACTCGAACACACAGACGAAATGCACTTTTTCTTAATCACACACGAGCACGCCACTGCTGTTTTCTAATGCGGCTGTCATGCTGCTGTGCAGCGCTGAGAAGTTGGCGCTCAACAAACTTATCCAGCATAATCTCCGCGAGACACAATCCCAACGCCAACGTGTATAGAGAGATGCTGCACTCCACTCCACTCGCCACCAGTCGCGTATGTGTGAGAGTGTGTGTGTGTGTGTGTGTGTGTGTGTGTGTGTGTGTGTGTGTGTGTGTGTGTGTGTGTGTGTGTGTGTGTGTGTGTGTGTGTGTGTGTGTGTGTGTGTGCAAACATGCATTTTGTCTCCGTAATTGAATTGCTCTCGCGTATGTTTGCGGCAAGTTTTTAATTAGCTTGTTACAGGATATGTTCTAATGAACTTGATTAAAACTCGCGGGCCCGTTATTTATTCAGGAGCGCGAAAAATATAACTCTCCGCAGCCGTGAGTTGATTTAACGAGTGACACACACGCGGCTTTGTATTATATTTGTCCTCATTACACCTAGCAAAGGGCAGCCGGGTTTTTCGCCCAAATTGGACTGGTCGGTGCGATTGCAAACAAGCCGGAGAGTAGAGAGCAGACAGATTAGTTCCCGTCAATTTGCAAACAAGAGCAGTGGCCCGTCGGACTCGGTCAGCATCGCTATATGAACTCTGCAACAAAACTAAAACTTAATGTCGCTCAATACCGTAAGGATCATTGCTGGGCTCAAATTAAAAACATCATAGCAGCGCAAACCAGTTTGAAATTTTGTCATAAAGATGAATTTTTCATTTATGTTCGTTTTTAAAGCACCTGACGAAAATAAAAGATCAAAATGTTATTGTTACATTTTTCCCTTTAAAGATCATAATTAAATCATCCCCTTCGTGCTTTTGTGGGGATTCGTTTGAAATTAAAACACGTACGTACCCCCATTGTGAGTGCTGAGAGATAAAAACAGGCGCGCAAAAGCCTCGTCGCACTGCCCGCATGGCATGGATGTCGCGTATTTATTTTGCCACCTAAAAAGCTTGTCGTATTTGATTTATTTATTTTTCCAGATTTGGACGGGCGCAGCAGAGCAGCTGGTGCGAACAGCTCGGCATACTGTCTGTCTGGCTGGTTGGCTGGATGGCTGGCTCCGGTGTGCTCTGGCCTGGCTCTCGTAGCGCGTGTAATAAAAATAAATGCGCGTGGTTTATCTCAAACGCACACTAGGCGTGTACACAAGCGCGAGTAATTTGTAGCGGCGGCAATTTTGTGCATGCATGTGTCATCAGCGGTGGTAATCATATGTCAAGCTGTAAACACTGCCGGGCCGGAATAAATCCTTCCTCGGGGAAATCTAGCTGCGCTCGCGCTTATATCATTATGCGATGCGTGCTTGGCTTTGCATATAAAAAATTAGGATTTTCAACTCGTTGCGGTCTGGCAACCTGGAAAAGTGAAAAGCGGCACTTTTAATTAAAAATTCCTGCTCTCGTGAATGTGGTCCAAAGTTTGATCAAAGTGTTGAGCTAATGCACCTCTGAATTTCCTTTTCACTTTTTTTGGTGCGTCAAATTCCCCAGTCTATTTTTATCATTCAATCGGTGCGATAATTTGATATGGACGTCTCAATTTTCCCCCGATGCTACTCCATTTTTGCCGTGCTCTCTTTTTGTCCTTTTTATGGCACGCGGAAATTAATTCTGCGCGTGCCGTTGCTGCGGTCGCAACTCCTCTCGCAAGGGTGAAATTGCGGCTCGCCATTGTTGCTATACATTTTAATTTTCTCATTAACAAAAAGGAAGAAGGCCAAGCAACCAACTTTGGCTCATTCTTTTCCTCGGCGAACCGCCTCGAGACAGATTTTGCAAACTTATATTCTCGCTAGCTCTCTTTGTTCCACGGCAAATTTACAATTGTCTGATTTATTTTTACTGTTCCTCATACCTGGAGGGGAGAACACTGCTAGGTGAGTGTGTGTGTGAGCTCCTTTCAAATAAACTTTGTAAAATGTTCCGTGCTTCCTGCACCACCGTCGAGACCTTCCTTTTATTTCATAATTATGGCTCTGGCCTCCAGACTTCCAGAGTTGCAGGTAAATCACTTTTTCCATTAGATTTAAACGCTGCGCCGTCACCCATCAGGGTCACGCATGATGGCCGCCCCGAGAGTCTCCGCGCAAAAGTTTGAATGTGATTTGAAGTAATAATGACAAATAGCTGTACCAGGTGTAACTCTTTTTTTAAAAAAAAAATGACTATATCGAGAGAGTCAATGCCCACCGCGACCTTTCTAAATGGATTGTTCCCCTTTTCTTGCATTCAAATATGTTCGTTCTGACTCCTGAAAGACCTCATGGCTCTGGCTATGTTTGATTACTGCTGCGCAAAGAGCACAAGCCCAAGATTGAGGTGACGGCGCAGCGGAGCTGCATCATTTTTTGCCATTTAGAAACACATCTCAGAAACAAATCACCACTCTCTATCATGACACGTTTTTTCCGATGCTTCTAGAAGCTGTAGGCTAAAAAACTAGCTGTGCATCTTTCGCGATTCGATTTATTTTCATAAGCAACCCGCCCCCCCTGCAAACAGTTTTTTTATTCTAGTCCTTTGGGCGAGCGCAAAAAGAAACAGTGGCGGAGGGGGAAGTTCATCCCTCGGATATCAATCTCGCCAAGGACCCGTGTATTATTTTACTACGAAATCAATCCGGCATGAAATAATAAAAAGGGGTGATTCGGATTCGTGTCGCTCTCGGCTGCGTCAGGGAGAAGGCGGTAAAAAACGCATAACAATACAAATATCGCCGCCGCACCGCTTCTCCTTTTCTACATTTATTTCTATGAATGCATGCGCAATCCTTTATTCTGCTTGCATTAACTCTAAGAGGGTTTATGCCTCGGCGTTCTCACACAAAATGCACGCGCGCGTCCACCGCTCAGCTGAAATAAAACGATAAGGAGAATCGTGCCGGGCGTGCAGTGCAGGAATAAAATAAAGAAGGAAGAGTGCAATTGAATAATGATGGCGCAGTGAGGGCTGTTTTTTCCGTTCCGATTGCTTTTCTATGACGGCCACAGACAGCGTTTTGATTGTTTATTTGCATAAGAATTCATTTCCATTGGCAGGCAGTATTATTTTTGCGCAATCTATCTTGTTGTCAGCAGTTGAGCTCATCAATTCTCAAGAGGGTGTCATTTCCATTTCAGATTTAAAATAAGAGGAACGAGATAAGTGTGAGTGTACCATGCTAAATAAAAATAGAATTTCGACCAGTCATTTCCCTATTATACCCTCAGCGGTTGGAAGACTTCATGAGTGCCTGCACTTTATCATCGCCATCAGTCGCGCGGCAGAGGAATTTTAATAAAAGACACAGCGAAACGGGTGAATTCGCTGCATAAAAGTGCAATTCCTATTCAAGCGACGCCAACTTTACGACGACAATCCGTATTTAATTAGAAGCGTGGCCGGGCATCTTTGGGGGCTGCTCGCGGCCGGGGAATTTATTGTTCGACATAAGTAAAAGCGGCGCGGCTGATTAATGCTACAGCGGCGGGGAATCGTCATAGATTCTGCAATGTCGGGGCATGTGAGTCATGCACTTTCTTGCTCGCTCCACGGCGCGTATCCAATTAGTTCTGCTCGCGGATAATGCGTTTTTTAAGCCCCCTCCTACCCCCTGAGCTATGCAACTGGCTACGCAAATCCGACGGCTTTTCTACTGTTGCCATGATTGTGCGGCTTCCCTGGCAACATTTTACTTTGCGTCAAATTGTTTTTATCCCCCTTCCCGCGCCGATAGATCCCCACGCATCAATGCCAATGATCTATAGCAGGATTGCAAGGATTTTCTCTCTATGCCCGTTCCAAATTTGGCCTCGCACTCGAGCCGTTTAATCTGTGTTATTTAACAAAAGCGTGCAAAATTTTTCCAGCGAATAGTTTGATGGGATTTTCACACTTTTTTATTGAGGTCTGAAAAAAGCATTCATCAGGGAACTTCAGAAAATTCTTGAATTAAAGTAGAGCTTTAAAGGCCAATAATTATGGAAATGTTGCATTTTTGACGATAGCAAGGGAGTTTATATTTTTTAACAGTTAAATTTCAGATTTTGCCAAAATGATCGGAAATTTAATGATTTTTTGCTGGATTTTTTATCCCTCTCATCGCGATCTATCCAATGATGTGCGAATTTTGAGAAAAAAAATCCTTAATTGTGGAATAAACCGTATTACTCGCCCCTTGAATATAGCATGAAAACATTTGAGCCGATTTTCACACAATTTTAAACGACAACCTAGGAAATTTTAGCGTTTTCCTCATTTTTAGTTCATTATTACGTACTACTTGCTGCTTTATATGAATTTCCAGCTGCTCATACCTGAAACAGAAATGAAACAAAAATTAATGCTTTGCCTGTGGCATCATACCATACTTTTGAAATTTGAAAACTCCCCTCCGCTCAAAGGGAGTTTTGAATCGCCCGAAATAGTGAAATATAATCCTATCACAAAAGAAGGAATCGTTCTCATTTGGAATTAAAATTTTATCTTGACATAACCGCCAGATTTTGATTCAGTATAATCTTATCACTGAGATAAAAAATTGACTGCCCGGGTGGTCCCTCCTCGTTTTACGGCTGCTCACTTGAGATGTGCCATTCAACGCAGATTGTCAGACGCAGAATCAGCATCTCGCAGTGCACAAACGCACGCGTGCAGGGGTGACCCACACAACGCTAATAGGAAAAACCACCCCTTTCCGCGTTCTCAGGAGCAGCAGCAGCAGCTGGCGATATTTTACAAGAGAGATGAGAGATAAGCTCCTCTTGAGAGAAAGGGCTTATTGAAAATTCGAACGCAGAGTCCCTTTTTTGCTGCCTCGAGGAAACCGCCGGTGCCGCCGCGGCGCGCTTATCTGCCGGCCGAGATTTAATTGCCGCACTAATTATTTACCCCCCGTGTGTTGAGGCGCGCAGATGAGGCGATAAGCAGAGTTAATTTTAATTTAATTAGAGCATAATTCAGATTCAGCGGGCGTCGTAAAAGCCGAAACGCCTCCTCGGTTTGCCAAAGGAAATTCCCCGCGCTTTCAAAATGAGTGTGTATCGTACTTCGCAACTTTGATCTCGGCGTGATTATCGAGAGTCGTAAAGCAGGACGCTGCGCGTGTACATAAAACTTAAAATTAGATGTCTGCGCGTGTGTACGTGAAAAACAAAGGATTGTAAACATTTTACGGCGGCCCGCTCGTCAACGCGGAATGCACAAAAGCGCGCCAGTCTTTTTTTAAGACCTAATAAGAATGCTTTTTATGCTTTATTGAAACGCCGCTTTACTCTGCGACGAAGTCGAGCGCTCGATGGGTTTTTCGTGTGATCCTCAACTGCTTGAAAAAGTGAGATTACATTCCGCTAAAAATATGTTCCCTAAACTAGAGTTTCAAAGCGACGCAACCTTAGATTTTACTTGTGCGGAAGAACGTAAAAAATCGAAAAAGACAAGCAGATATATACCCCATAAGCGCCGCAATTAATTTGCAGACTAATTATCGAGCGTAAAACAAAGTGCCTTTTATCATTTTGCTGTCGTTGAATGGAATTAAAAAGGCAGGGGTGAGTGAAGAGCAATCGAAACGACTGTCTGGTGCAGCGCAAAAAGAAATTGGAGCGTGTGACATGCGAAAGCTCTTGAAAAAGTGCAATGGCAGATTTCACGTGGGTATGCAGCGATTTTAATTAGAGAACGTGACTGCCAGCGGCTTAATTAAAATGAAAATTCTCTAGCACTCCAATCTCTCTCTTTCTCTCGCAGCAAGTGTTGTTTAATTTGAATATTTTTCTTTGCTCGCGCACACAGGGGAGTAATGAGAGGATGTATCTTTTGAAGCGACTGCTGACGACTGCACACCCTGTTACTCATTATTGCCAGCCGGGCTCAAGGTAATCTCTGCGTCCTCTTTCTAGCGTTATCCGCAGCTCTCTCTCTCTCTCTCTCTCTCTCTCTCTCTCTCTCTCTCTCTCTCTCACTCGTGTCGTTGTGTGTGCGAGCGCGAGCGAACAATTTCGAGCGCAGAGAAGCATTCATTAAGCCACTCACCACGCGGAAACCCCTGCAAATGACGTGAGGAGCTGGCAAACACGATTCCTGCCTGATTGCCACCACCGGCAGGCACCCACTTTCCGATGGAAAAATGTTCTTACTGGCTTTTCGGAGAGGCTGACGACTCTCATCCGCTCGCCCCAGTGCCGAAGAGAATTTTCGCGTGTTTTTGTTGGAAGAGCAGGGAAATCCTCTTTTAATAAGCAAGACTTAAAACGAGGATGGAAAATCCCCCTGTTGACGCCTCTTGCCTTTTAGCTCGTGTCGGAGGAAAAAGTTTCAACTGATTTTCACGTTTCAACCTTTCATGCTCATTTTGTCTAATACTAAATTAGCTCGGGAATTTAGTTTTTGGTTCAAACCTAGCAAAAAGTGCCGCAAGAATGCCGACGAATTATCTCTGATTGGCTCTGGCCTAAGATCGAGACGGAAAAGCCCCACAGTGACAGCCACTGGAAGTGGAATCGAGTATCAAGTCAAGCGAAATGGAAGGTCAGCCAGCAGCCAACCTTGTCGCTGTGGCGCTGCTGTCTCGAGTCTCGATCTAATAGCCAATCAGAGATGGAGCAACTTCGTTTTTTTCTGGACCAAAAACCACTCCAGTAACGGTTTTTACTTTTCCGCTGATTTTTGACACGTCGTGTTGACTTTTCGACCTCGGGTTTTGGCTGTCTAACCTAATTCGATACTTAGGAATCGATTGGCAACATCAAAAATTAAATTCCAGATCTACATCTCTCGAAAACATTGTCAACTCCAAACGAAATCAAACAGCAATATTTCCTTCTTACGTTATTTCCAGCTTTACTAATGAGCCAACCATTATGCTGTCTTTCCTTTCAAGCAAAATTTCTATAGCAAAACATCAGACAAATGTTACAAGATAGAGAATGAACTCTCAAGTTTCCAACAGAAACTTCTGTCTCCGTTTGCTTTGGAATATCATTTCACAAATTGAATAGAATATTTAGCAAATAGGAATGCTCGGTGCTCGCCGTGAAATCTTGATTAAGTTTTATATCCCCGAGCAGCGAGCAGCGGCCGCAGAGCAAAGTTTTCCGCCCTCAGACTGCGAGTGAGCGAAAGTGCACGCGGCGTATAATTGCGACAGTGGAGAGAAAACTGGCAAAGTAAATTTTGCATACGTTGGCGCGTGAAGTTTAATTCTATAACAACTTCCAACAGCATGCAGCGCAGCTAGCAGCGAGAAAATGTCAATAAAAATTTAATTTTCCGTGCGTTGCTAATGAAAGTCGGCAGCGAGCCGTGAAATCGGAACGAACGAACGCGATTTCGCCTTTGAGCGAGTGACCTCTTATCAAATCTGGCTGCACCGCCCGTGATTACAATGCGCCCCGAGGTGAGCCTTTTATTCACATCAAAAGCGGCCGACTGAAAGAGTTCTCTCTTTTCTCTTCGTTGCGTTTTGAGGAGGATGCGAAAAACACCGGTCGCTTCTCTACAAAAGGTCAACGCTTTTGTTTCAGATTTTTCTCCGCGCCGAGAGATAAGCAGGCTGGGAATCGGCCCGTTTCCATCGACCCACTCGCGCGCATAGCAGATGAGCAAACTGCCCTTGGTGCGGTTACTCGATTTACAGGATACGCCCTGCAATTCTTTTTTATTACTTACCCCTTCATTGTGTTTGCAGCCACACTGAGTGCACTTGGATTTTATATCCATCCCAACTTGTAACCAATTACACATGCATCCATCAATTTTAAGGTCGACTGACAGAATTTCTGCAATTTCAACAACTATAATTGTCGAGGAATTTACAGTTGGTTTCCCCATAGTGAATATATATTTCCCATTTCAAGGCTTAATTTCCCCGTAGGGTGGAATGAATCCGTTTCGCTTTGATCGGCTAGGGAATTGGAATGTTGAACGCTCAGACGTAAACATCACGGCAAAAGCCTGCTCTCGCAGGCAAATCCAGCGGCTCTGACTAAAAATTCTTTGACCGTCGTCTTTTGGCTGGAGTTGTTTGATCTGCAGATCATGGCCAACATTTCGGCAATCAATTATCAATTAGGCCGGCCTTCTTAGGTCGCTTTTCTTTGCATGGAAATTAGCAGTTGCTATATGGCATGCTTTGTGTAGTTCACAATATAATGCCTGTCGAAGAAACATTATCAATAATTGAGAGGAATATTGCGAAAGCGGCTGCACGCGCATTTCCCAGCGGACTCGAGCCGTTTTGTATCGAACGCATGCGGCGGCAGGTAAAACCCTGCGGTATGTGCTGTATACTTATAAAGTGTGCATGCACGCGAGAGAGGATGAGAATATTAAACCCTTGCTTTCCAATGAAGGCTCGATCGCAATCATCCCCCGACACACAGGCACAGTCCATCTTCCATCGCAAAATGCCAGCGCGCGCGTGTGTGTTTGTGTGTGTGTGTATAGCTCTCCGCTCGCACGCAGTTTTGTTTAACAATGGAATTACCCAGGCCGGCGTGTAATACACCTCCTACCTCATCCTGCCCGTGGAAACGTCTCCTGAGCTTATCGGAATTAGCGCTGCAATTAATAATTTACCCCAGCAGCAGCAGCAGCCGGCACCGGCGAAAAGCACACACAGAAGTATTATACGTGTTGAGCTCCAAAAGCGGCAGCATCTCCCACGGGCAAGGATGAATTATTTTTTCCCCGTGCAAATAAATTCACGTGAATGTTCATATTCAAACAAGCTCTGGTTGTTGAGAATGGATTTTCTTTCTTACAATTGTTTAACCAAATGAGAAAAAGTGGATGATTGCGAGAGATTGCGGGAGAAGTGGCTTTTCTCTTCTGGGGTGCAACAGACACACTGCTTTCTCTCCAACAGCGAGCTGCGGGGAAAAAGAGCGTGCCTTTTTCCGTTTTGCGCGATCGCTATGTGCAAACATGGCGTAAGCGGCAGGCAGAGGCAACCAGCTCGACTGGTGTTTGGGGACTTGTGAGAAATCGCATTTTCCTTTTTAATCTATAAATTCGCAACGTACGTGCACAACACAAGCTAAATCTTGCGTTCCTCCGAGAGCGGCCCGCTTATTTATTATTACGCACGGCTCTCATTTAAATTAAATGGCTGATAACAGTGCTCTGTTTGCCTCTATCCAGGTTGGCATGCTGAGAGAATTATGCAGTATTTGCACGCTGGGATGCTCAAAATATACGGCTTGAATAAATTAAAAGAGGATAGACCAACGTTTATAGCTACCTCCGTTAACGCTTTAAAACAATGAGGGATGAAAGTTTTATGATTTTTGCTCTTTATGCAACTTCATTCTCAACTATTGAATAAATTTAATTCAATAACCCCAATAAATTTAATTCAATAAACAAAGGTTTTAATGTTTATACATTATAAAAACTGGTTATCAACCCCTCTCGTCACACTAGCTTGTAAACGGACAAAGCATTCGTTCTCAAATTAGAGCGGAAACAGCGTTGCGTGTGCGTGAGTTTTGAAAGAATGTCACACTCACAGCGTGCGTGCTTTTTGGCACCCGGCGCTGGAAGCAGTTAAATTTTATGGCACGCAGATTTCGACACAAACGGTTCCATATGCAGCAGCCTCCGCCTCATGGACTAGCATCAGATTTATCAGCAGGCAGATGCGCCCGAAATTCCTGGAAGCGCATTCCCGCGCGCTTGTCAAAGAGCGAGTAAGAAGTTTGGCTCGATTTATTCGAATTCCTCGGCGCTTGTGACGGAAAGTGAACTTCTCGCGCGTTTGTGGGCCGCAGCGCAATAAAGCTAATTCGTTCCAATAACGCATTATTTTCTAGTACGCGCGCATTTGAGGCTGGAATTACAGTCGGCATGAATCTAGTGTAAAATGGAGATGGTCGGTCGCGATGGGACGGTGAGCGCATGCAGCCAGCCGTGCGCGCCTCGTAAAACTACACAACGACGCGCATAAAATCTTATTGGACTCGCCGAGCTCGAAACTTATCAAACGGTCACAAGTGGGAAAAATAATTTACGAGCCTTATCCTATATTTTTATACTCGCGCGTCCACCCGAGATGGCTACTAATAAAGAACGCCACAAAAACTAAGCCAGCCGCGCGCTCACAGCAGAGAAGACAATCAACTTTTACATATGGTCGACCATAAACATTAAATGAGGTTCGCTTCATGGCTACAATATCAAAGAAAGGGTCGTCGCAGCCACCAGATTGAATTCTGTGAGAAGATCTGATTTTATTTTTAAACAGCGGAGAACGAGGAAAATTAATTCCCGAAACAGCGCTTTCAATGATTTTTATCAACTTTTCTCGCAGCCCATTTATTTGTATTCCAGTTTTTTTTTATCCTTATCTTGTTGGCTGCTGGTCGTCTTTTTTAGAGCAAGCGAAGAGGACTTTCTACTCTTTGAAGAGAGAAAAGTGGAGGCTTTGAAGTTTACAGAGTTAAGAGCAGAAGCGGCAGGAAAAAATGGTTTTCTCATAACCAGGCACAAGAAACAAGTTAAAAGAACAAGAGGAATAATAATTTTCCCGCTACTTTTTTCCTCTTGCAACATAAGAGGGAGAGTAGAGCAGAAAAATAGGACAGCTTGAATTAAAAAAAGAAAGAGTGAATAAGAGGAGGAGGAAAAGAATTGTTATATGTGTTCAGCAGGAGAACATTAAAAAAGATTGCATACAAGAAACTCGTGGAATTTAAAATATAATATGCATGATGCATAATTCAATTTTCAAGATGGTTGGCTACTACCCATAAGGTTCTTAGCTGTAAAAGTCGATCACATGAGGGGATATTGGCTAGATAATTGAATGGAACTCCTTATTGAATTTAACAAAAGAGTTGTTTCAAAATAGATATACACACCGATCGATTTGTCTCTTTAAACACTGTCTTTTACACCGAATTTGATCTATATTGAGCAAAAATACTGCATTTCTTAATCGATTTTTGGTTCAAATTAGAGACGAGACCTTGAGATAAGCGCTCTGAGAAAAGTCTTTGAACGCATTTTCCCTCCCATTAGACACCACTCTCGTATAGATCTCCCCCCGCAGCTATCAATAAAATCTGCTGATTGGCGAATGCAAAATACACATAATATGCGCTTTTCGTCAGCCAATCAGCGTCGAGGATTTTTTCGATTGGATTCTTTAATGTTGTATCCAATTTTGTTGTTTTCACTTGAAGTTAAAAATCGGTTTAAATCAACTTTTAATGTTTTTCTGCGACTATAAATCGATAGAACAATTTTATAGCTGCAAGTATACACCAATCAATCAGTTGCACGTGCATCTGTAGCAGAACATGTGAGGGAAAATGCATTCGGCGACTTTTCTGAGGGCGCTTATCTCTGCTTAAGGTCACAAGTGCAGAGGGAATGACAGTTAGAACTGTTTTGTTTACAAAGTCAGCTGCCAGTGGTGAACTTGATGCTGCTGGACATTATGTGAAGTGTCAGGTTATCCAGATGCGACTGTGAGAGGTCCTTGAACCAATTCACTGGTATGCCCAAGAGCTAATCTCGTCGGAAACGGTCCACCGAAAACCTCGAAACGGAGTGTCGAATTGCAGTAATTCAACCGCGCGACTCGGTTCAGGTGAGAGGCTCGCCAAAACAATCGGGGATTACTCCCAAGGCGTAGGCGGGCTGGAGGTCGCGACACTTGGAATTAAGTCCTCTCGCGCGGCGTATATTGATCTTCCACTCGAGCGGTCGTGCAAAGGGTGGTCGGTCTCTCACACTCAGCCCCTTTCTGAGACACAGATAGGAGGCCCGCCGAGCAGCACTTAAGACGCAAGGGCAGCCACGCGAGGTGCCTTACCTTAATTTAATCAAGGCGCGCGCGCACACACACCAAAGAACATTATTGCTGATGCTAAGAGAATTTCCACCGCATCAGGCACCACAGGCATCAAGGCGTAATGCGTGCGTGTCTCTCCTCTATATCGGGGTGTGCGGAGCGGAGAGGAGAGGAGCAGAGGCCTTCGACAAGCGCCAAAAAACACACACACACACGTACCTGCAACACGCAAAAAACGACTTGTTAGTTTTCGGACGACGGGCTTTGCTAATTGGGGTCGCGGGAACAACCCTGTTTATCAGCCGCGATCGCTGAAGAATTACACGTACGAGGATTTCGCTGCATTCCGCGCTAATGAGCCTTTTTGCGGGCCTTAATTAATGGTTGAAAGGTTTTTGCGCACCGTCTGCCAGCAATCCTTCCATGCGCCAACTGCCAACTGGGGATTTGCAGTCGCACTTCATTTATTTTAGAATGAGAACAAAATGTTTTGAACACCACAAAGGATTGTGAAAAGACGTGCAAAAAACGCAAGAGTGCGGAGAAACATTTGCAGCATACTTAAGCGAAGCACACAAACGGATTTGCCGAATTCCGAACAGAGCAGGAGGGTGACAAAACGCTCGCAACTCAAACAAATCGCGCGGGTGGTGCCAATTAAACAAAATAAAGGCGCCCCGGTGAGAACGAGACAAAAGCTTTTCCGTGTGCAATTACGAGAGTGGAACCATTTCAGTCCAAATTAGCGTCCAATGAGATAAAAGGCCGGGAAAGAAGCCCGGTAATTAAATCCGGCCTTTATCAGGCGTGCACCTCTGTCAAAAAACAACTGAGAGCAGCGAGTAATTAAAACGCAAAGCTGCTGCCACTGCTTTAGGGGTGAAAAATCAACTGGCATGCAGCACACAGGGCCGAAACGAAACCTCTCTCTGGCGTGCGCGATGAAATCTTAAACGAGTAAGATGAAAGATAAAAAGAGTCTCGGCGGCCGGCGAGGAAGAGAGAGCGAGTTGGTTCGTCTTGTCCCCGCCGTCGGTTTGCAATGTCGAGCACAAAGTTTCATTGTTCCCGCGCTCTTTGCAGCCCTAAAATATAAGCCCTCTTGTAGCCGTTTCATCAGGCTGACAATGAGAGCGTCGCATCAGAGCACACAGCTTTTTCTCTCATTCGGTGCGCGCGGGCGCAAACTGCAAACTGACGGCTGGGCAAAAAGTTTTCGCCTCTTTTTGCAGCTGCACTTACCCGCCGCGTCTGTTGGTACAAAGGAATGGAATAAGAAAACCGAGTCGCACGCGCCAGCTTGGCAGCGCGCGGTGTAATTAACTTTATAGCCGCGGCTATTACTCCATGCAAAAGTTTGCGAAATTTCGTCAGCGGAATTGGCCTGCTCTCTCCTTTTTGCCCACTTCCTCCTCGTCCGGAGCTGCAGCTTTTTATTTATCTTGCCTTTCATCTTTAATTAATTACAAACCATGGGTTGCTTTTCAACAATTTTGCTTCCATTTTTTAGGTAATTGGAACGAGTTACATGCTTGAGGGGGTTGCAAAGCGCTCCGTTTTATTCGAAAGTCAGAAAAGTTCCGAGTTTATCAACTACTTAAAATTACGAATAAATTAAAAACTACCCTGAGTTTTAATGAGGACAAACAATAATATTTGCTTACTAGACTTCCCTCTGGCATACTTTGCTCTACATTGAACAAGAAAACAGGTACCGATAAACCCATGCGTTTCCAGTTGCTCGCGTCCGCTGGTTTTGCTAACAATATGCAACGACGGACGCTTATTTGCAAAGATGTACAACAATATATAAATCCCACGAGACTGGTCCAAAAGCCACTCATCCCTGTCGCCGCGGGAGCAGCGGCCTCTGAAATTCGGCTGTTGTTTAACTTGAGCTGCCGGCGTCGCAGGAAACAAGATAAAATTTCAATTTGGAACCGAGAAATGGAAATGTGATCTCGGTGAAACGCATCAAAGCGTCCGCAGCCGCCGCCGCCGCCACGCTGCCAAAACATAATCTCCAAATTGAAGGCGAAATGAAAACAAATACAAGAAAAATGCTTCTCGTCAGGCACGCGGAACAGAGTCTAGCTCGCGCTTTATTTCACCACCCCGGGGTTGGAAATCTCATCAGTGCAGCAGTAGAGAGCGAGAGCGAACGCCGCCACAAGTATTTATTCTGCTTTGCTCTCTTGACAATTTGCCGGGCCAAAGTTGCGACGAGTTTTGATTACAATCACGCGCCCGCCGAAAGTCAGTCTTGTCGGAATCTCCTCTCCACCGCCACGGGACTCGCAAATTTCGGCGCTAAAATATAATTACGAGACATTCCTTCGAGCAAACATCCGCGAAAGTGCCTCCTGCTTCCCCGTCTCAGTGAATTTCAGACCAGACGTTCCAAAATTGGCAATTTATTGTGCCGCATTTTGCATTGTTATTTAGGAATTTTATCTGAAGAAGGAAGTTTAATCGAAATTCTTCGTTCAATCCATCAGAAATGAAACAGCGGCGCTTGTAATAAGGAAGTCAAACAACTGTATAGTTTTTATTTTTATGAAATGCTCAGAGTGACCAAAAATATGAGCACTAAAATCTCTGACAGAGAACTCTACATCTAGGAAATTATTGTTTCTATGACCTTTATTATGCGTAAAACAAAACAACAAATTTTCGCTTTGATCATGGCCTTCGTTAACTCTCTTAAGTTTCCCGTGGATCTGACGTGATTTTCCACCTTTTATGCCATCCTCGAGTCTTTACAAATGAAAAACCACTCGGAAACGAGTACTGCAGCTTCGTTAAACTTGGGACAACCTGACGCATTCAATTAAAAATGTGTCTCCACATAGTAGCCTTGGGCAACTAAACAAAAGAATAAAATATCATCTGCAAGTTTTGCGAGCGCGACGAGTTCTAGTTATATAGGGCGCACCCACATCATCGCAAGTTTGGACAAAACTCGCGGGTAATTTCTGTCAGAATGGGAGCGCGCGGTTAATCAGCAACGTTCTCCGTTTGGCTGGAAAGTGTCCAAGTCCGGGAGCAGCAAGGCGTCGCTCAAAATCCGCTACAGAGATGCGCAGAACAGACGGACGGATGAATGATGCACAAATGCTGCTGCGGGAAATTGAGTTGTAAATCGCGCTGCACACACTGCCTCCAGGGCACTTTATCAGGAGCCACTTCACTTTGTTTTATGTTTGATGCAGGCCGCGTTTGTTGAGCGGTGAAAAATTTATTCGTGCCCCGCATGCAAAGGCTGCGGAACGAGGAAATAAGCCGCCGCGCAGGTTGCATAGCCGGTTCTCCGGCAGGCGCACCGCTCTCTCTCTCGTATCGCACCCCGTAGGCTACAAATCAAAGCAAGAGCTGAATGTAATTCTCCGCTTGTATCCTACGTACATACGCCTATGCACGATTGTAACCCTTTCTTCGGCTTGCTTTGTTCTACTCTCGGCACTGCGCACATAATGATTCAATTATGCATGTTGAGACTCTGTGTGTGTGTTCCTTCTGCCAGACAAACGTGAGTGCGTTGTCTCTCTGCAAAATTTCTAGCAGACAAACACACAGAGCAGAGCAGAGAGGAAGAAGCAGCAGACAACCCATCAAATCTGCATGATGCAAAAGCACAGTTCGCAGGGTGCTGCCGGCGCTCCAGGGTCCTTTTTTGCAGCAGCAGCCCGCATCGTCTGATTATTGTATGTCATTTGCAACGCAGTTTGCGCAGAGTTAATTTTGTTTCAAGATAACAGTTGCCTGGTTTGTCTCGGAATCGGACTGCGAAAACGGGTACAACAAGGCCTGATTCACCCCTCTCCACCCTAGAAACAAATCTTTATTGCAGTGTACATTGAAAAAGGGCAACACTTAGGGAGAGCAAAAATGTTTCTTAACTAATTCCCATAATTTTACCTCAAGCAAATTTATTCTAAAGCATGATAGTTTTTACCTTAATTCTTGAGCTTAATTCCTGGGGTCTGCTATCAAAGATATTGGACCAAAATTTAATCCAAAAGGCGGCAAAACTTGCGCCCAGAGCCAAATAGGATTAGACAGACACAAATCCCGAAGAGCAACACAAGCCACTTGGAAAACAGCCGCAGAGCAGGGCTCTTTGTGCGTAAAAGTTGGGCTGCTTCCCGACGACGCTGACAATATTGTGAGAGAGATCAAAACTTTTCGAGTAGAAGAGTATGCGCGTGGCTTGTTTGTGAAGGAAGGCGCAATATATTTAGCGAGAGAGAGAGCTTTCTTCATGTCGCACGCTTTTGAGGTTTGCAGCTCTCTCTCTCTCTCCCTCGCTCTCGCAAATCCGGCTCTCTCGCGACGCAGGCGGAAGGGAAGCAGATATAAACAGGTGTAGAAAAGCTCACAATCAGAAAAGCAGGCCGTCAACATTGCTCCCAGAAGATCCCTCTTCGTGTGCGCGCGCGAGCGGCAGGCAGTCGGTCGGAATCCGAAAAATGGGCCAATTTTATCGCTTCCCTCGATATTGGACAGGCGGGCGGAGAAAAGCGAGCGAATTTGCCTCGCGCGCCAGCACAGATATATAGGAACATGCAAAACACCCGTGACGATCATTCACTCTATGCAAAGTGGAGAGACAAGTGGATAGGCTTTTCTTCGGGGATGCGGAAAGTAGTCGGAGAAAATTCGCAAGACATGAAAATATATGTAATACAATAAATTACAATAAAAAAGAGCAATATGCGTTGGGGCTGCTTGAAATTTAAATAATTTAACAGTTTTTGAGGTTGAAATTACTAATTTAAGCCATTTGAACCATACTTGATATTGATTCAAAGCCGTAAAAAACTAAATCGAACATCTTTTGGTCTCTTTTTTCCAAATTTAACCGAAGTGTACAATTTTTTGCTCTACTTCGGAGAGAAATTACTATAAATGAATAAATCTGACAACGCCATTTTAAATTATTCAAATGGTTGCAGACCACAATGGAAATAATTTTTGTTTATAAAGGAGATGAAACAATTTTAGGAATTTAAGCATTTTGACTCTGTTCCACGATTCAGTTTTTTAGAAGGATGGTCTCAATGTTGGGGATAAATGCTTCCTCCGCTTTTCGCACATAAAATATTTTTACGGCCGACGACTGTAAAAAAAGCGCCGGCGCTTTGTTTGGAGGCACTTTTTGCGCGGAGAAGCTGCAGCGACAATAACATTCGCGTTGTGCAAAGAGAGACACACACGCGCGCAGAGGGAGATGGTGCAAAACAGTGTGTGTTGTCGCGCACGCACGCGTAGATTAGATGAATATCCATAAAAATAATGCGCGAGCGGCGCTTTTTATTAAAATCGCCATAGCACAGCGGCAGGCCCGGCCGACAAAAAGCCGAGCCTCTCGCGCTGATAAAATGCTGCAGCGCGCGCGTTGTTTCACATATTTATGCTAAATCTCGCTTGTGCGCCGAGCCGGGGACGTTTCCCAACCGACAGCGCATACATAATAATAATAATAACAGCAGCGGTCGTAAAAGAGCTGCTGTGTGGAACAAGCCGCGTGCGCTGCATTTTGTTCTCTATTATTTGTCATCGACTAAAAAGCCAGTTACTTTATCACAAGATCAGAGAGATAGGTCAGAGACCCGCCTTGACTCTATACGCAGTCGTGTCGACGACTGTCGACACTATGTACGACTTCCGTTCTAAAGATAGAAACGTGCGCTGGATAGATTTTTATATTTCTTTTGGACGCAAGGCGTTTTAATTTATTTGATCTAAAATATGAAATCACTAAAGACTTTTGCCAAAAATTCATTTTAGAGTAGAGATAAGCGCTCTCAGAAAAGTCACCAAACGCATTTCCCCCCAAGTTGAATGACATAGTTCTGTTTTTGATGAGCGTGCAATCGATTTTTTTGCAGCTATAGAGAGTTTCTTTGTCGATGAATAATTGCAGAAACACATCAAAAGCTAATTTAAACCGATTAAATTTCAAATGAAAC
Source organism: Cloeon dipterum (assembly GCF_949628265.1). NCBI lineage: Eukaryota > Metazoa > Arthropoda > Insecta > Ephemeroptera > Baetidae > Cloeon > Cloeon dipterum. The sequence goes on along the minus strand of NC_088788.1, from coordinate 36,605,170 downwards.
ACATTTGAAGAAGCCTCTATACGCTGACTGGTTGATGTAAGCAGCTCCAACGCAATTCACAAAACGTGTGAGTTGTGTATAGCGTCAGGCAATCGGCGTCGAGGATTTTTCATCTGTTGTCTGAAATTTGGATGTGTTTTCAAGCAACCTGCGATTATAAATCGATAGAACAACTCCTAAGCTACAAGTAGACAACAAATAATCGGTTGCACGAGCATCAGTAGAAGAAAAAAAGACATACAACGTGGAGAAAATGTGTTCGGCGATTTTTTTTCAGAGCGTTTATCTCTTTTTAAGGTCTCTAATTTCAATGGTTTTCTCTTTAATGTGTTTTTAATTTGAAGCTTAAAATAATGAAAATAATTTTCTGTGCAAGCCTTTTTAAATAACAAAATAGTTTCCCAAATGTAATGCTGCCTAATTAAAGCCACTCCCAGCTTTTGAGCCAAATTTTAGGTACTAATGAATAAATTTTTAAACACATTAAGTATAAACCATTCGAAACGCCAAAGTGAAACATCAAATGAATCTGTTTGATATAAATGAACTGCTAAATTAACAGGATATGGCAGTACAAAATTCCATTCCAACATCGAAACTAATTCATAAAGCAACGATCGACGATCTGATTAATATTCATTTCTGCTTTTCGTTTCCCATCACGTGTCAGGTCAGCGAGCAGCAGCCATTCAAACTGAAGATACCAGCGAACTATGTTCCACTGCACTCATCATTTTTTTGCCGTTATTCCCATTGAAAAATTCGGCAAAAGTGTAGCGCTTAATGACCTCGTAAATTTTCCGAGCGGTTACGCACACTCTTGGCTTTGTTCGCACGCTTCAGACCAAACAAAAATTGTTACACTTTATCATCGCGGGAGCTAAATTTATTCCGCAGCATGCCTGCCGCGCACAATGGAGAGGAGGGAAGCCGCAACAAAAAATCCGAAGTTGCTTTCGATTCAAAGGGCAGCTCTCACTTTTAACTCTATCTTCGGCAGCTGGGAAAAACAACGCGCAATCGGCGCAGCGAACTAACTTTGATCCATTTAGGTGCAGCTCTCGGCAGCAGTGCCTTTATTTATAAATAATCACGCAGAGCGAAGGGGTTTTGAAAGCTTTCTATTCGGCCAGGAAGTTTCTTTCTTTTTTTTTGCCCGGAATACAAATGGCAAGCCGGGCAAACACACACAAATAACGCGCAGGCGGGCGGGGAGCAGAGCTGATGAATAAATCAGCGCGTATCAAACGCCGCAGGCCGATTCGTGTCTGCGAGTTTTATTGAAAGGGTTGAACTTGAAACTGTTCGCCGCGCGCGCGACCCCACCCAGCCTATACTGTATTATTAGGGCGCGCGGCACCCCCTGTTGCGAGCAGGGAGAAGAATGGAGGTGCCCAGTAATAACTCATTTCCTTGTATCAACACCCAGTTCTCTTTGAGCCAGCGCAAACACGTGTTTTCCGAGCCGGTTTCTGACAAACACTCGTGCATTTTTTATACATATTGGCCTTTGGCGAGTGCTTTATGCATCGCGCACTCGGATATTTCATTTGTCCGTCAACAGAGTCGATTATAGAGAGTCATGACATCGGTGTTGTGAGGTGGAACTTGTTTGCGTACCGGTCTGCGTTTGCGTCGGCCCCCTGATGCCACCTCTCCAGGGCTCACAAGGGCGAGAGACGAAATATTTACTTTTTAGCAAACCACGTTGTTGACAAGAGTGAGGAGGATCTTGAATTCAATTTGATATGAATGATCAATCAAAATTAGATTTTTATGTGACTGCGTTGTGAAAAATAGATTTTTGTTACTGTTAAGATGTTATTTAGGAATTTTCATGCTATTTGGAAATCGATTTACTTTTGATTATATTTGCAAAATCACAAAATCGATAATTTAAACAGGAGTTCAGCTGAAAGTCCCTGAAAAAGTACTCTCCCGCACTTTCTGACACGTGCCGCGCCTTTTTAAAATTTTATGAGAAGCCACGCCCCTAATTCAAATCTCCCGCGAGTTCTCAGCATAAATCGTCAAAGTTTTCCCGCGCTTTTCGACACTTGCCACGCCTTCTTTTTTAATTCACCAGGGAGCAACGCCCATATTTCAAAATTTTCATGATTTCTTTCTAAGAAAAACCCAAATTTTGCGATTTTTCCATGCTTTCAAACTCTTAAAGATCGTCTTTAACGAATTTTCTTAGCACATCAATCAATTCTTGAGGGTCGAATTAGGTAAATTGTGTATTTTTCCAACCAAAAGGTGCAGCGCGACGCACGTTGCACAAGTATAGCTTTGTTTCCCGCCAAAACAATATGAATGCTGCCTATGCGAATGACTTCTTTGTCAGATCCAGCCAGCTCTGACGCATGCGCTCTTCTCGCATTCATATTGTTTTGGCGGGAAACAAAGTTCTACTTGTGCTTCGCACGTCGCGTTCGACTTTTTGGTCGGAATAAATATCCAATTTACCTAATCTGACCCTCAAGAATCGAATGTTGTACTCAGAAACATCGTCAAAGACTGTCTGTTATAAGCACGCATTTTATTCCTTCCAAATATTTGCTCAAATTAAGGGGCATCAAATTGAATCTTGGCAACTCATCTCTCCCAAGAAGTAGAGTATGTCTTTATTTGGCTCCAAGAGGATTGCTCTGCACAGCATTGAAATTAATTTCGGGGGAAGCAGTTATCAAAAATATATATCTGCCCGTCAGTTGATTTGGCTGCCTCTTACGCTTTCATCTCTCAGAGCAGAGAAATTCCTTTATAATTGACGCGCGCGGGCGGAGGAGCCCTTAAGACACTCAGCACGAAGCGCAGAAACTAATGCTGTTAAATACTTCAGCACACTCATTTCCAACTGCATATTTCCATCAATGAAAATAATTTACGATGCTCATTAGGCCCGGCCTAGTCAAGTGGGGCACGCGGATAAATAAGTTTCAAAATCTCGGCGAACATAATTCACAGCCCATAAGAATCTGCTGAGAACGGCGGACGTTGAATACAAGAAAAATAGAGTGAAGGCGCGAAAGAGATGATCCAGACCGCGTCGTTTCCCTCTTATATTCAAAGTGGCCGAGCTATTAACAGAGTGTATACACTGTGGCTTTTTCAGCGCGCCCCGAATGCGACGGAGAGAGAAGAGAGAGGAAAAAGTCATATTATGAAAAGACCGATGGTTTACTCTGAGCGCAGGCATGCCGCATGAATTATTTATGGCTTAAATAAAACGAGCAGTCCTCCGCGAGGATATTTTGTACATCTTGCTCTTTCTTTCATATGCTCACGGCAAAAGCAGCAGGATGCTAACGTGCCACGAATTTAAATACCAATGCTCGTCTCCGATATGTAAGGGGACACACGCAGTTGGAAGAGTCATCATTTGCCACACACGCAAACGCAAACGCACTGCCAACGAGCCACGCCGGGGTTATGTACACACACACACACTCACTCCCCTTTGAGCGGCGTTAATAAAATGTCGACCTGCATGAAGTGTCAGCTCAAAAAGGACAGTTCAAAGTATGAGCAACGTTCCTACGTGATTTCTAAAAAATAAAAACAACGGACGTGTGGTTTCAAAATAAGAAATAAGACAGAACAAATGGAAATCTCGCTGGGCCCTGGGGCCTCATTAGCAGCAAAACAAAATCCATACTGCAGAACCATTCATTAAAAACGATTGACAGCACTCAATTGCCGAAGCAGCAATATTGAAAATCGCAAAATAGATTAGATTTCGCTTTTAAAATACGCACAAGCACGTTATGAGATTTTATTTCTGTCCATAGAATTCCCATTTGGAGGATCAAACATGAAACCATTAGTGTGATTTTCCAAAGGATTCGCAATTTAATAATAAATAATAAACACTCCCTGAATGTAAATTAAATTCGACGACTGCTCAAAGGATTAAATTCCAGAGAATTTTTCAAAACGCACAAATTAATGCCGCCTCATAGAAATAGTAGGTCAAGCTGGAAAAACGCGTAATTACTCGCTTCATGTTAGCTTTTCTCGGTATTTCGTGGCCACGAGGCTGCTTCAAAGCGTTGCGGGCACGCGGGGGAGCTTTTAAGGTCAGCATACAACATGCTTCAGCTTCAGAGAGAGAAAGAGAAAAAGCCACAAGAATAACGAGAGCTGCAGGCCGTTGAGTGGAACGAGTGGAGAGCGCAATTTGCATGCGGAACGCGCGCTGCATGTCATTAAGATATGTGATTTCTGTTTGGCTATCAACAAGCAGCGCGTCGTCGCTAATCCAGCCGGCTGCATATCACAGCGACTGAATTTTACAGTCTGCCGGATTCCTTTACCCATTTTCATCGCGCCTGCATGCATATTTAAATAAGTTTGCAGCCTCAAAGGCGGTATTTGTATATTTGCATGCACTGGAAAAGGGGCCAGTGCACTGGGTAAAAAAACTTAAAACGCTCGAGTCTCATTTGAATTTCTTTGATTTTCGGTCTCTCGGCGCCGCGCTCTAAATATGAAGCGCCGCGCAGCAGTTAGGAAATCTGGTATTCAAATTACTCGCTGTGATGATGAAATTGTGTCTGCTGAGCACAAAATTTTTTCGCTTGGCAGCAAAATACTGTACATTTTCATGGCTGCGATCCGATTTCCCTCATGCATCCGTTTTACGGGTTTTCGTTTTGTATATTTGCTCAGAAGTTTTCGTTAATTTGGCCAGCACAAAGCACCAACAGAATCAAATTAGGAAAGTCGGATTTGCACGCAAACTTGGAAGCAGTTCTAATTTTATCCGCCTAGCGAAAAGAATAAGAGACGTCTGCTCAGAGCACATTATTCGCTGGAGGTGTGCTCCACCGGCAACAAAGTTGCGCTTTTTGCAATCTTTTAAAAACTCGTTGTTTGTAGAAAACGAGGCCTGGCAGGGACAAAAATATAAGCAGCTCCCACTCGGCCTGCAGCTACAATTTTTTTCGGCCAAGTTTGCTTCGAATTAAGCAGCTCGGTTGTTCTTTCTCTGCGGCGAATTCGCCCGCCAGCCCGCCCGCTCGTCGCGGCGCAGCGCGGTGGCAGGCCAGGCAGAGGCAAAATTTTATCTCCCGCCATCATCTAATTACGTATTCATAACTATGCGGTCTTTAAAAGCCGCTGCTACTTTTGTAATGTCATAACCACACAAAAAGTTTCCCTTTTCTCCCACACACACACACACACACACTTTTGCACCTTTTGTACCAGCGGAATAATGGAATGTTCGCTTAGCGTGGAAATTTGCGCAGTCCGCTTTTTTCCTGGAAGGATGAGGCCCAGTTTTTATGTTGAAAAGATTGCGAGACCACAAAGGAATGCACGGATTGAGAGTTTTGGAAACGAAAAAACTTCAATTTATTTCTTTCAAATTTCTATAGAACTGTAAATTTTCGAACACTACCATTTAAATTTCTAATCAAGAAGTGAGCTCTGTATATCCTTATTGTAAAATGACGATTTAATTCACAATTTAGGGAATATTTTCCAAAAAATTTGCGCAAGGAGATTTAAAGGCCAAAAATTAATTAATTTTTCGCATTGTTGGTCAAAGTATGTAGTTCATTGAGTTAATTTTTTGTTTTTGAAATATAGCAGCAATAATGTGCAGTAATGAAATCAGGACCTAGGAACAGTTCAATTTCAGATTTTGCCTGATTTCTCAATGAATTTTCGCTTGATTTCAATCCCTCTTGTCGCGATCTATCCAATGGTGTGCGAATTTAGAGAAACAATAACCTAAATTATGAAATCAATCGAATCATGATTCATGATTTTACAATAGGGAGACAAATTCTTGATTAGCAGCTCTCAAAAATTAAAAGACAACCTTGGAAATGTTTTAGCTTTTTCTTAAAATTTAAGATATTTTATTTCAAGTTATATGAGCAGGTAAAAAGTATTTTTCACAAACTTCACAAATTTCCTTTAGGAAAGGATTGCGGCGCCTTTAATATCATATTTCATGCAGTGTTTCAGTCATATCTAGACTTGTAAAATTAGATGAAAAAATAAATAGTAGTTTAATGCAAATATCCGGCCGCTGTTCTCGTTTGTCACAATGAAGGAGACGTTAACGGCGAGTCTTGGCAAGAAAGCGGCCGCAAAAGAGCAACGGGCGCACATGCTGCGCTGCACTATACGCTATGAAAAATTTCCAACTTGTGCATGCTAAAGTGCAATGCAAGCTGGGCTGCGCGCGTATCGCAATCTGCACACCAATGCGGTGGCAAATGGTATTAAAAATTGCAGATTTACTGCCGCGCGGCTCGGCTCGCTTGCCAACGTAAATTGTGTCGCCGCCACCGCCGCCGCGCTGCAAATGCAAAGGACACTCTGTGCGGCTGTTTGTTGAGGCCGGCGGCGGATAGACGCGCGAATTTGCATTCAAATATGCAAAAGTTGCGAGAGCTAGGTGAACAATATGCGGGCAAATTGCAGTCGCTGCGCTGCGGGTGCCGTGACTCACAAAAACTTGTTGCATAAATTTAACGCGCGGCGTTGTACAGTAGAGGTCTTATTGGGGCTGTCAAGAGCTCGATTAATGATTAATTTATATGTATTTTGGACCCTCAAGACTCTCTGAATATGCATTATTTTCAGTACTACAACCATTGTCGTGTTTTGGTATTACTAATAAATTACGAAATGGCTGTGGAAAATTAATTTCAGAGTGAGAGAAAATTGCGATCTTCATATCGCTTGCGGGAGTTTAATCAAAAGAAAAACGCACTAATTGCGAAAAGTCGTTCTCTTTTTGGCACCGTGCGTGCAAAAAGCAATCAAAACCAATTATTCACATCCAGCAAAGCGCACACGAGAGCAAAAAAGAGTGGTGAAAGTGCGACGCGAAGGGGGTTTAATAACTGCGCGCTCACGTGAAAAGTCAGTCAGTCAGCCAGCCAGCTTGATGGATTGGTCGTCAGCCGTGAGATTTTTATAAATATATTTTCCCTCTCGCTCGTCGCCCGACGTGCAAAGTCCCCATCGACGGTTCAAACAAGTCTGCGCAGTGAGTGAATCAGCAGGGGACTCGCGGCTGATTAAAGAGCTCGAATCAGAAAATCTCCATCGTTATCCCGATCATCTGCACAGATGAAAAAGCAATCAAGCAATCATATAAACCACCGCTTGTGCTCTCATTGTTTTCCCACATGACTGCCCTTCCGATTGCAGCTTAAGCCCGACCAGCGCGCCTTATAATCGGACTAGTGCACACGCGGCGAGAGGTCAAGAAGAGTCGAGAGCGTGCTGATAAGGTTGCCACCAGCCAGAGCAATCGGCGTTTTTTTCTGAATTTAGGCTGCGATAAAATAACCAGAGAGGAAAAGGAGCGTTTCGTTTGCTGTTGGATAACTAAAAAAACAAAGCAAGTTGTTTGAAAATTTCTATAAATTAGTAATTTAGTTTTGAAAAGACACATTGACATGCGCGTTGCGTCAGCCAATCAGCGGCGAGGATTTTCCATCTGCTGTCTCCGATTAGTAAAATCGGTTTAAATCAACTTTTAATGTGTTTCTGTGATTAGACCAACTCTTTAGCTGAAAGTAGACAACACGGGGAAAATGCGTTCGGCGACATTTCTGACAGTTAGAGCGTTTATCTCTGTTTAAAGTGTCTGGTTTTGGTCCAAACGGAGCATTCCCAAAGAGGAGGTGGCACGCCTGCGAAGAGAGCTAACGAGACCGCGTGTCTTGTCTGCTGAGCAGAAAGCGAGCCGATAATGAGGACGGGCCGAGCGGGCTTCTCGTCTTAACAGCGTAATTAAAGGTGGATGCGGGGTTAATAATCGGATAACGAGGCAAGAGCTTGAAAGAGCAGCCACCCGATGCGCGCTCCCACTCAATGGAAACCCAATATTGCTCCCTTCTGTCCGCGCGTCTCTCTTCCGTTCCTCCGCGCAGCAGCACGCGCGTTTCCCTAATCTGGCTTCAATTATTGAGCATCGCGCGCTGAATGATCAGTCGAGTGTGTAATGCAAAAGCCATGCATGTGTTTTGCGGCTGTCGGCTGATTTTGCGACTTTGTCGTGTTTGCTCGACCGTCTGACTGGCTGATTTGTGGTTTTCTCAAAATCACTCGACTCGAAATTTTAGACCCGCTGCGGCCTGGTCACAGCAGCCTGTAATTTATTTCCGCTTGTTTTCCGATATATGTACCAGAATGATTGATTGCATCATGTGATCAGCATGCACCGTTTCCTCACTGAGCAGTGAGCCAAACAATACTGAATCCCAGTCTTTTCGAGCTACATCATAAATTACGTAACTTCATTTTTAAGTTGTTTATTTTGAGTTAAGTTGTATAAAGCACATTGTTTGGTTTGTCAAAACTGGTTGAGTTTTGTTTCTTTGTTGTAGAAACGATTGCAAAAAGTATCTTCTTGAAAACTGATTTTGCTGAAAGAACGTTTCGTGTAAACGAAGGGGCTGGTGTTTCATTCATTCCGACTAAATGCGCTGTCAAAACAGTTGCCAAGAGTGTGACACTGTTGAGTTTGCACGATCTCCAGAACGGAAGCACTCAATTTGGGCGAGATGAGCGAATGCGTGCGCTTCCGAAAGGCAGCAACAGCGTCCAAAATTACCTCTACACGCTCGACGGTGAGAGCCTATAGGTGTGTGTGTGTGTATGTGTGTGTCTGTCGGTGGCTGCAGGCCAAGTGCGGGGCTATTTACTTGCGGTGTTTGCCGAAAGTGAGGCGAGCGCTGAGCCAGATTAAAGCGTTGAATATTAATTGAGCGGATCCGGCGTCATCTGACTGAGTGGCTGCGACGGCGCCACCATTGCCACTCAACGGCAGCACGCATTGTCCGCCTCACGTATACAATCAAAGCTGTTTGCGGCGTGCCATTTAAAGAAATCAACGCCACGGCCTCCGCGCCAGCGCGGGCCGTCAGCCGCAAATAACTGAACAATCCGATGAAATAAGTGCAAATTGTTATTTATTTTCCAGCTAGTTTAATTTGAAATGACAACTGGCTAAATTATATCTCTGGTGTGATTGTGGCCACTCATCTCATTAAATTTGCACGGCAAGCAAGCATTACTTTTGTGTATTTGCCAAAGAGAGGATTGAGGTGTCATCTCCTATTTTCGGCTAATGATGCAGCCCGTGTAGTCCAGGTGGTCTTGAGCTAAGGGCTTCGGCCGAGAGACCACTTTGGCCGGCAGCATGACGCGGCCGGCGGCGGCTCAAACAGCCGGCTCAGTGTTTTCATTAAACGACGCAGGCTGGCGGGCCAGGCTATTAGCATGCCGACGGCAAAAAGAGGACGCTGCCGTTATCAATCATGTCGATTCGCAATTAGCCACGCACCTGAGATTGATGCGAACGCAAACACAAATCACACGCACGACGCTTTTCACGCAGACCCGTCCATTTGCATACATATACTCTGCACTACACGCACACACGCTCAACAACAACGGTCGTGGACCCCCATGCGAGCACTGGGAATACATCATCTGCTTTCCGGCCTTTCATTTCCAAAAACCGGCGCTTTGTTTGCCATATTCGATCTATGTTTATCCTTGAGGCTGATTTTTTTCAAACGTGCAGAGCTTGTTGTAAAGCAGAGGAAACGTAAAAGCCGTTACATTTGGTGGTTTATGGATACGGAGAGCCACAAGAACGCAAGCAACCTCAGTTATCTTTGATTAGATCGAGACAGCAGCGCCACAGAGACAGCTAGCGGAAGCGTCAAAAGACTGATAACTGCCTGCTTGTCGCTTCTGCTGGCTGTCGCTGTGGCGCTGTTGTCTCGATCTTAGGCCAATCAGATAACCGCTCCCTGCTCTCTGATTGGTCGCCAGCGTTCCTGTGGCAGGTTTTGGCGGATTCAATAGAAAATTGATTTCCTCCTTGTTAAGCACATTTTTACGAATAACAAATCCTGGTTAACAGGGCCCAAATATTTGATATCAACGGGGAAACGTAGTAACATGAATTTGAATATATTTTGAGGTTTGTTTAATATAAGCAAGCGCTCACCTTACAAGTATGAAAACTAAATGGAGAGCGTGCACGAAAGCAACCAAATTTGTCTCCGAGGACTCAAGGAGAGCATGCGAGAGAATGTATCTTTCCGGCCGAAAGTTTGGTAGGGCTAGACCCATATTTTGCGCCGTCCGACATGACAAATGATGCAGCCGTGCTCCTTTTATGCTTTATTGTGCGCCGGCCGTGTGCTTCTTGCTGCCTGCCATCCACCTTGCATTGTAAATCTGCTCGACGCGCGCGCGTACACAAATGGACTCGCGCGCGAGCACCCCGTGAATTATTTAGCGCCAGCAAGCTCTTTTATTGCTCGAAAAATCCTCGACTCGTGTGCTGTTTAGCACACACACACACACACACACAAGTAGTGCTCTGCTCCGGTCTGATTTGAAAATTGCATGAGTCGGCTGAAATATATGCACAAAATGCTGCAGAGGCAAGACCCTTTTTTCATTGCGATAAAAGGGTTCCGAGAATGAATGCCGCGGGTGCGGCTTACATTAATGAGTTTGGTCAATCATGAGGCATAAAGAGGAAAGTTACAAATAAAAATTTACAGTAATGCGTTCTTTCCGTCTGTTACATATGTTCAATTGAATTTTACTGGCCTCGACACAGTTATTTCTTGCTGATGCTACAGTTTCTCAACAAAGGAGACAAGAATCCTGAAAGGAAGTGCCATTGCACCCGCACGAGGGTGCTCTTAAAATGAAAATGACTCGAAACATTTCATAATTTTTAGGACGGTAAAATTTTAGCTGTCAAATTCGTTCTGGGTGGACGAGCTGTTCATAGTTATTTTGTTTTTATCATTAAATTGGGTCAGAAAACATTCAACACAATTGTGCTTTGTTATACTGTTTTTACGTGGTTCACTAAAACAGAGCCGACGAAAAGTATGTGCAAAACCATTATTCGGTCTGGTTGCCGTGTAAATAGTTTTGCCAAAGGCTCGTGTTAAGTCCTATTACACACCATGAAAACATTCACAAATTTCCATTTCGTGCAGCCAGTTCCAAACTTTTATAGCACAACCCACTCGATACACAAAGTATAGCGCAAAAAGTGGCTACACGGTTAATTCCACCACAATAAATGTCTGCCAACTGTGTTGATAAAAGGCGCTGCTCCGCTTTTTGCAGCTTGCAAACTTTTGTGCGCGAGATTGATCGCGATAAAAAGTAGCGCTCCGGCGCAAAAGTGCATATCGGCACATAATTTATTATTCACGCGACTGCATATTGCGCCGGCTTTTGTTTCAATAATGTGCACACTATTCCGCCGACATGACATGTATCACGTGCTTTCCGCTGTCAAGAGTGATGCAAATGATTAGGGTCGGGATTTCTAGACGGTTGTTTAAATTCACAAATCTTGCTCATTTGATGCCCAAAAGAAAATCCAAAGCATGCTCTAGATATCTGGCCGCACACACTCTCTTTTCAATATCCGCTTACACTCTATTTGATTAAATGATAGAAAGGAGTCGAAAATAGCTTCTGGCCTCGCGCACTAGGCACTAATGTATTCAGGCAGCCCGTTTTTCTTTCGTTGCCATGTAAATGCAGCTAGACCGGGGGCTGGTGTAATAAAGTAGAATTATTTTCACACCACACCCTCGTGCGCCGTTCGATTTCCCTGATTGAATTTCGCCGTTTCCTCTTTCGGCCGCGACGACAGAGTTATCTGCACTCGCTCATCCCTAGTTTTCCGGCAGCTCTCGGGGGTGTTTCGCAGCCTATTGCCATTCAAATAGCACGAGCTGAGATGCAGTTTGCTGCACCGATTATTTCGCCAGCATTCGGAGCTGATAGACACTTTGATGTGCGCGCGGGGGAGGCCAAAGGGACGCAGCATGCGGGGGAAATTGGATTGCTGCAGCACGGTGGAGTCAATAGTGCGTTTCCTTTGTGAGATCGCATCCTTCTTATTTATGGAGAAATTCAGAAACAAATTAGCAAGAACCAAATTTAGAAGTTTTACTCCCTTGGGAGCAGTTGCTTTCTTGTCGTTATAGACGATTGAATTACATTATACGTGCAGCAACTTTTTAAAACGCTGAACAGCTGTCTTGACGCCAAATCAGCAGAATTCCCATGCAGATGGAAATTTCTGCAGAATCGTCACTTTGCTTTTCTCTTCTGTGATTATGAAAGCATTTTACCGTTTTACGTTCATTCTTAAAGTTCGCTCTGCAAATTTATTCGCAAGCATCGAAGTCAGATTGAATATTTTGAAAAGATTTTTCCCTCCCTGTTGGCATTAATATGTCTAGTTTGCACAGCTGCTTTTTAACACGCGTTGCATAAATTCCATTCAATTATGACGGCACAAATAATATCTTCTAAACATATAGTCTGGCTGTGTTTTATACCATGTTTAAAAAATGTTCTTGCACGTTAAATAGTCTTTCTTGCACATTCAATAGGCGTTCTTGCGTGTTTGTAAGCGTTCTTGCACGTTAAATAGGCATTCTTGCAAGGGAAATAGTCGTTATTGCACGTGAACTAGATCCCCCCCCCCCAGAAAAACGTTACACCCCAAAGGTGTGCCACTTTTATAAATATATTTGGACAAAATTGAACGTTTAATTGAAGAAGAGAATGAATAGTTGCTGTCACTCTGATCAATCTTTTGGATTGGCAAATAATGCGATTTCAAAGAGCGGAGGCAGACGCGGCATTGGATCGAGTGCTGTGTAAATAATCGGCTCGTGCCTCGGCGCGCGAGCAGCATCTCATTTGCAGCATTGTTCGGCGCCGAACGCAAACAATGCGGCGGTGATTTACTCTCGCGACGTGTGTTGTCTAGTTTCGCGCATTGTTGTCGGCCTGCACCGTGCAATCGGCGCGAAACTACACGCCCCGTGCAAAACTACATATACACCGACAGGCCTTTTGTGCGATGCGCGCAATAATTTTTCATTCAAAATGTGCACCTGTGCGGAAGTAATAAATGGCGATGTGCGAGCGCGAACGACGACGATTCGCTCATGTGTCATTACTCTGCCGACTGCAATGACGATTTAGTTGGCTGCCGTGCATAATATATGTGTACACATCGCATGCGGCTCGAGCTCGCTCGCTCGCAGTTTGTTTGTTTGCCTTGCTGAATGTTAATGCGAGCTAGTAAATTGCGACCGGCCGCTGAAATAGACACTCGCTACACTCTGCGAGTCAATATAATCGACATTGTGAAAGGCTTGGCAATAATTGCTACATTCATAGATATAGTCCATTCATTAAGTTATTAATTTTCAAGTAGCACTCTATATACAGTGCTGCATTAATTGTCTGCTAGTTAAAGCTTTGAGAGGATCTGCTCAAAGGTTTGCACGCACTGTTTCCCTACTGTAAAATCAAGATTTATTTCATAATTTAGGGAGTTTTTCCTTATAATTTGCACACCCGTTTGATAGATCGCAACGAGAGGGATTGAAATCTGGACTGGTCCTCGGTCTTGATTTTAGAAAAACTGTTGCTACCTGAAAATTTTTATCGAAATTTTTAAATAAAAAGCTCACAATTTCCCGTTTATGCCGGCTCGTAAAGTACAATGCACGCGCAAAGAGTATAAGTTAGGCAAAAGGTCAACAAAGGTCCAATATCGCTAAAAAGGATGCATGAACATAAAAAGGACCGCGCGTTGGACAAGGCGTAAATGGCGGAATAATGGCTGATATTGCGAGCAAAGACGCACCAGGGAGCCTCTATGCGCCGTCATTTATAATACACGGCGCGGCGGGCAGGCTCGTTCAGACGCGAAACATATTTTACAAAATTTGCGACCTGTGCGAGCGCGGCCGCAGCACAAAAGGGTTGCCAGCGTCATGCTCTTACTTTGTTGCAATTTAAAAGACATTAGTGCTGGCCAAATTAAAAAAGACATTAGCCGCGGTGACCCGTCTACTCTGTGTTTGTGTTTTTGTTTTTTAATGACACACACTCGCACTCACACACACGCCGGTGGACTGCTGATGCTTTTTCGTTGGGCTATCTTGTTAGCGGCCGAGCGTATTTTTCCTTGATGGCCGGCTGGGCCGGCGTGACACGTCCGGACGAGGTGTGTGTGTCAGTTTTGCATTTAATTAGGACGTTAATGGCGCTGAGGGGATGTAAAAGGAGCGCTCTCTTCGCGCAGACGACAAATAAATTTCAGGCCTAGCGCGCGTCTGTGGCTTACCAGCAGCCACTATAAAATGTGTTGACGTGCCACAACCTTTTTTGCCCGCCCACTGCTGTTTGAAGAAAAAGCTTGTAGCCACACCATGTCGTCTTTGCAACAGTCAAGTCTATTAGGATGAAATTTTGTGTGCTCAAGAGTTTTTGGCCAAACATAGCAGTGTCAAACTTTCAACTTTGAGATAATGCATTAAAGGTCGAAAAATTGCGACGGTTCACTTTTCGGATGAAAGTGAGGCCAATAGGGGTTGAGGGGTGAGGGGTTAGCACCCCAAAAATATTTAGCTAATCAGGGGTAGTCAAGCCAAGTCGAACGGTGTGCAGTTTTTGCATTTCTGACCCTTAAAACCCAAGATTTGGCGCTAACAGCATTTGCAAAAATTTGAAATTTCATTTTTTGAAAACGAAGCATAGCCCCTTGAAATTTTGACAAAACTTGACACGTACCCTGATACCACCCTTGAACGGTGTTTCAGATTGTTAAAACCCCCCAAAAATCACGAGGATATTTTTTAAAATGAGCCTTGGTGACCTTTGACCTTGACCGATGACCTCAAATTTAGTGTTCATTCGATCGGGCTTGACAAGAGGAGTTCAACGCACTTAAATAAAAAATTGCACTGATGAATTCTCAAATCGATGGTGTGAATTTCGTCAGGTTATCTTGACAGCGCCAAAGCCGTCCTGCGACCGGATGACTCTCGCTCAAAAGTCAATTGCAAAATCCCGAAACGAGCATTTAACGACACGACATACTGCTTGTCAAAAGCTGTTTCAATAGGCGGCATGCATGAAACGCGAGCAAATGTAAATAGTGCTTTGCATCTTGTAATCACTTGCGTGTGTATAATCGCAGTTGAAAGGGGAGATTAATCCGAGTGTGCGAGGCGTGTGCAGGGCAAAATGCAGCTCCCCGCAGACGTCAGCCTTAGAAAATTAGCATGCCTTCAGAGTAGAGCGCGATAATAAATTCAAAGGCGCGCATTCAAACAGTCATTACGATTTCCTTCACAGGTGGTGTGCCTTGGCTGCTGCATGCTGCTCCTGCCGCCGCCGCCGCCACCGGGACCCGGCTCCCAGCTCGTTTGTCGCTATGACTCGGTGCAAACAGCTCGCTATCTAATTACGCACACAGTCCGACGTGATTAGTCCTAATAATAATCACCGCACGTCCTTGTTCAGCGCTGAGACCAGATTTCCAGTCGAAAATCATTGGTTTCAAATATTTACGAGTCACGACGACTATTGGAAGCAATTTGCAGAATTTCTATATTTGGGACGAATTTTCTCATTTCGTTGCAGTCAGAAGCAGCTCATCTCTTCTGCCGGCTTTTGGCAGAGAGTGGTCAGTAAAAGCCAGTCGGGGATAAAAGCTGCGCGAAGTTTATTTCCCGTTTTAGTTTGGAGAGTGACTCTCAAAAATCGCAAATAATATATCCCGGGGAAGGCAACCTGCTTGCTAGAGATGTCTGAAAGTTTTTCCAGCCGGCCGTCCGGCCGGCCGGCCTACTCTAAAGTTTGCTCTTCGAGTGGCCATTTAGCAGCAGTTTTGGCTGGAAACACTCGCTGCTTTGCAAACCATTCCGCGGGGCACGGCCTGCGAAAATCATTCAACCGTGCAACAGCTACCAAGTGGGCGGATTTCAAGAGAAACTGTTGTTTCTCCTTTCGTTTCATCTCTGCTTGGTCAGTATAATTACGCCTTGAGCATAATTGCTGCTCAGCACAAGAGAAGAAGTTGATCTCTGTTTTACGGCCCAGGTGTCTCACGCGATTTTTGTGTTCTCTTTTTGCTCTTAATAGTATGCAATTGACTGCGACTTTTTGCGGAGTGTGTAAAATTGTATGCCATTAACTCGCAGATTGCTAATTCTGTAACAAATTTTCGGGGTTCTCGGAAAGAGTTATTACCGCGCATCTGTTGAACGACAAAATACAAGATTTATTTCAATAAATAACCACAAACTTTAGATGACCCTGGCGTTAGATGAGTTTAAAAATGAGCAAATTTTGGAATAATTTTGATGTAAGGAGGATAGTTTCCAAAATCAGCGTGTTTTTTTCAAAAACACTGATTTAAAAAAGTTAATAAATGTTTAAAATTCAGTGAATGACAAGCAGGAGGCATTGAATCATTCAACTGACCGTATTCTCTCACGATGCCATGATTTTTATTACATACATCATCGCATAAAGACATTTCACTCTTATCATTTTTTTTTCCAGAATCAAATTTCGCAGCTACGCAATCCTCAGATCCAGAGATGATTGCATTACATTCCGCAGGAGAGAGTACGCGGAGGAAAATGGTTCTTAAAATAATGGCAATGGCAGAAAGAGAGAGAATTCTTTTATATGACCGCTGCGCGCTGCAAGAGAGTAAAAACTGCGTATCTGATGTGTATACAGAAGCTGGTGAGTTCTCGTGATTGGGTAGTAAGGAAACCACACGATCACCAACAACAGAACAAACTAGCTCGGCCGGCCGGCGTGTTTTTATTGAGTGCTTCATAAAAAATGAGCTTGGCTGCCCGGTCGAGCCCAGCGCAGGTGAAGATAACTGCAAATTTAATGCGCGCGCTCTCGGTAAATAATTTTACGGCTGCTTCGGACCAACGGATGGACGGCAACACTCGAGAGAAAATTCTCCGGCGCGCACTCTCGCGAATATGAAGCAATTTTTCATTATTCAGTACGACGAGTACAATTGATTTATGAATCATTTATTTGTTCTGCGGCGCGGTGGCGGTCGAGCGGCTTCCTTCTCCGCCTCTGCCTGTGCACTCGCCGAGAAAATTGAATGATTCGGTCTGCAAGATGTTTTTGCTTTTTATTGTGCCAGACCGAGATTCTCGCAATTTCATCAAATAATGCGATTTATATTCTGCTCTGCCATGAACTCATTTCTTTTGCTATATAGCTTATCAAATTGAGAATATCTAATAGGAGATGCAACAATTAGGGTGCAAAAAGGGGTTCGAAGACTTTAAAATTGCTTTGGCTATCTAGGGAAGGATGAGATTATAGTCTAGCGGTGTGCGATTTTTGAAATTCTGACAATTCAAAGTTGAGATTTGGCGTGTAAACATTTTGAAATCATGAAATTTCTGTATTTTTTATTTTTATTAAAAAATAAGACAGCGAATTAAAATTATTTACATTTCTGAACTATTTTTGCGCTCTAAAAGATGGCATTAAATTAAAAATTTACAATACATACATTTTCAAATTTGAGTTACATTTTAAAAATTCGACCATTGACCTGCCGCAGTTTACTAGACTTCATTAAACAATAATTTTAAGTGAGTTAAAGTAACTGTTAATTGTAAGTCAAATGCAAATAGCTAACACAAATTAATCACACTCACGGCCATCTGCCAGGGGAAAAAACTTCGGCATGAAATTAAACGATCTACGACGGCCAGTTGAATTACGAAAGGAAAAAGTGTCGAGCCGCCGATATCTGTCTCATTCCGTCTCTCACACTTAATGGACCCGAACTAGACGCCGCAGAGTCGAGGGCCTAATTAAGCTTGCTGCGTGTGTTTTTGTCTTTTGTTTGCTTCCACAACAGGTGGCGAAGACACTCACACACACAATATTTAAATTTACAGCGCGCGGCACTTTTTATCTGCATTAATGTGTGCTCGCGGCCGAGGGCAAAGGCGGACGGATAATAAGTGCGCGTTGTTTTCCAGCCGCTTGGCTAGATTAATGCTGTACGTGTCCACGATATGCACGTCACACACACACACACAATGCCGCCGCGCGCTGCGCGCTGTTGTTTGTGTTTAATTTGATCAAAAGCGAGATTTCGCTAAAGAGCTGTTGAATTAATTAGACGGAAAATAATAACGCGAGAAGGTGTGAGACGCGGCGCCTTTCAGTTTCCTGCCTCGAATTATATTTCCTGCCGCGTGCACCTCATTTGCATAATAGGTGTTTTTTCTCTGGTCTACGTTTTACATTTCTAATTAATCGGCTGGAAATTAGAGACTTGGGGAAATAAATTAGCTCGCACGCAGTGTAGCACATTCCACCAGGACCCAATATGGACCCAAGTGTCCGTAGAGGAGCTTGGGCCAATTTGTGCCCATCTTTTCGCTTCCCCGCACCGGGTCTTTCATTGAAAAATTTGTACCTAAAGCCGCTGGAAAGGTGAGAAAGCCAGCTAGTGGCACCTCCTCCCAGCCCGTTGAGCTATTTGAGCATTTCGAGTCACATAATTAACTAACCAGCTTTTGCCATCTATAAAATTGCTAACATCTCCCAAGAAAGCAGTGGCTGGTTGATTCCATAAAAAACTCGACTTTAATCCCGGTCTTATCACTTGAACGGACCAACAAATTTTTTCATTCCCCACGATGGAAATGAATCGAGTGAAACAAGCATGACAAAATCAATTGTGTCGGAAATAAAAGAAGTGCAGCAGCAGACCTGGCAAACAAACAAATCGGATTGATTTTATCATTCAGCAGCGCGGCAGAGAGTCAATGTCGCGGAAGCCACGATCTAGCTACATATGTACCTGAGGAAATATGCTTTCTGTGTCAAGCGCACGAGGCACAATAAAACAAGAGGGCCGCGCCACCCTCGATTGAACGCAGATAAATGAGAACGGAGGTGCTCTCGCGCGCGCCGAGGCAGGAAGCTGACGAATCTCGGTTTGCATGTTTGTGTGCTCTTCTCTCTAGGCTGCTCTCAGCAGAATCCATCGATTGATTTAAACGCGGCGAGGACACGCAACGGGAAATAATACCGACTTGGGGTGCAATTTTATTGACAGTCGTGCTACTGACATGCCCCTTTTGCAAGCTGGCTAAAATCGGCGACGCACTGGAAATGTGCGTCGGATTAGAGGATAGAGCTCTCCTCCCCGAAAATGACACGAAATCTGTGTTTAAACCAACTCTTTTCCAAAAATTCAATTTTTAATTAAACCAAAGGGCTACAAAAAGGGAGGATTTTTAAGACAACAAGAGCAATTATATTTTATGAGATATTCCACGACCGCATACCCTCGGCGCACCTTTCACCAGAATTTCGGCCCTCGTGTGTGTAACAAAACGGTATGTCCGCTGAAAAATGTCCTCTGAAGGCGGGCAGCGCTAATTCAAAAAGCTGGACCCATTAAAATTCCGGCAATTCTTCGCAGCAGGCACACACAAAGGCGAGTGCGCTGAATTCATCAGAGGAAAAACATCCGCGAGCCGACGACACTGTATAGAGAATCAGCGCGCAGCTTTGGCAAAATGTACACAGCAGAGAGAAAGAGAAAGAGAGTCGGCAGAGAGAGAGAGTTTCATTAAATTCTTTATCAGATTCAATTTGTTCGGAACAAAAGAGATTCGGGCCCGAGTTTTGTGTTACAAATGCAGACGAATGTATTTGCCGGCGCGGCAACCCTTTTGAAAAAGCGACCAAGAGTGCTGCGCTGCATCCGCGTTGTAGAGGGAGAGCAATTATCGTGATGAAATATATCTAATTTCAACTGGCCGAACAGAGCAACACAATGAATATGAAAATAGGAATGCGTGTATGTAGTTCCTTGTGTGGTGGGCGCGCACGAGCAGCGTGTATGCACAATAAGCCTGTATGAAATGAAACAAGCAACCCTCTCCTGTCCAGAATATGGCAGAGGGAAAAGCGAGATGCTCCGCGCATGTAAAGAGAAACAACTGACAAGGGGTGTGCGCTACACGCACGCAGGGCAATTTGAGTGCAGCCATTACTAGCACCTAATATGCACTCCTTGCCAGGGCAGCGAAAAATTGCGAGAAAACTCTAGTGTCGATGAAATTCTCTCCAATCCATGTTCACTTTCAACCAGATAATAGTTAAAAAGGTGAATTTCCCGTTGTCAACGAAAAGCGAGCTATGCACAGTCGAAAAGCGATCTATTTTGGCACGGCGGAGAACCTTGGCGTTGTTCTGATTGGCCTGCGGCTGTATACGTGGTTGTAGGCCAATCAGAACGTCTGCAGTCCTCCGCCGAGTGAAAATAGACCGCTTTTCGACAGCGCACACCTCACTGACAATGGGGAATTCACCTTCGAGGGAAGGAAACTTTTTGATTTTGAACTTAAAATCTTTTATGGTCCTTTGCCAGTCGTTTTGCATTCATAAAATTCAATGATTCATTAAACGCAATATTCGTGTAGCACCGAATCTACAATTTATCAATTTTTACATATATTTGCTGCTTCTCTTAAAGTTTATTATCTTGCTGTACACTTTGCATTCGAGTAGGGTTAAGTCTTTCACTTCCCTCGGCTGGGTCCCTGCAGATATCCGCGTGTAATGGTATCAACCCTTGCACTCATAGCGAATTAGCAAACGAACTGTGACACAAACGCTGGAATTCATCAATGTGTCTGGTGTGCTGGTCCGTTGCCACTGCTGCTGGTTGCATATTTAAGAGGGGTCGGCGGCGGGCTGAATTTATAAATGGTTTCGCCGGCGAGCACATGGATTTATTGCCCTCTGCTGACTATACACTCTGTGTTGCGCGCGGCAAGCAAGGGCGGGGGTGAGATTTCGACCGCTACAAAAGGCTTTATGACTTTCACATGAGCCGGACTGCTGGTTTGTCACGTTCGCGACACTGTAATTGATATGCTAATTTGCCAGGCCGAAATGCGTAATTCCGTCAAGCCGATGAGAAATTCGCAATGTGCGCCGTGTGAGGATGAGAACAACGTTGTCCAGACTACCAGAATTTGCAATAAGACGCCGCGTAACTCAGCTCTCGAATAAATTGACCTTTTTGCGGCAGCTTTCCTTTTCCGCCAACCCAAATTTTAATAACCCCTGCATCAAAGCGCTCGCCAGAGCTTTCATTTCCTCATCTCACTGCGAAATTGCAAAAATAAATGTACGAGAGCATCGCGTGTGTGTGCATATACACTCAAAACGTCGTCGCAGAGCGCCGGGAAGAGGGAAAAGTTGAAAAAGCTTGAAGCACATCGCGCGCGGATATTGAAAGATAAACCAGCCGTACCTCAAAGAGGGTTAAAAGTTAGTTGCTGTGCGCTGCAAAGGGGCTTTTAACGCGAGTCGCAGATAAGAAATAAATCAGAAGGAGCGCGCGCGGGCAGAGATTTTTTGCAGCGGCGAGAGGACCGATAGGCCGGCTGCAACTTGGCTGCCCTCCTTTATACGATATCGTATATGCACGCCACACTATCAGCCTCCGTTAATCTCGGCCCGTTTGTCGGAAAAATAGCAAAACTTTTCCACTCGCGTCTTTTTCCTGCTGCCCGGAAGCTTTTTAATGAAAAATTATATCGGAGCTGGGATTTAGTGCGGACGACGCAAATTGCCGCTGCCAGCCACGGATTCGCCCGCCGACCGGATTAATTTTTCAGCTCGTCGCCGCCGCAACAGCAGCCAGAGCAAGAAGGCTTTGCAATTATTCACGGCTTTCTCTGTGTGCTTTTGCCTGCATTCCTCTTAATGGGCCTCTAAAAGCGCTTGCTCTCAGCTGGCTTTTCCTCTTTTTCAATAATTTAAGTCGACGGGCGCTCAAATTGTGCGTGCTCTCGAGAACCGAAATTTCTGCGTTGAGAGCTTTTGGAACTGCTTTCCAGCTTGCGGCTGACCACACAGGAAGGTGGGCTAAGTTGCATTTCCGCGGACGTTAAACAATTCGTTGAAACTGCAGATGTACTTGCCGAAATAAATCACACCGTGTTATCTATCCTCGTTTCGTCCACTGAACCCACCTGAAACAGACAAGAAAACCACAAAAATTATTCAAATGTGAGCACCAAGATAAAGCGGAGCGATAAATGTGAAAATATAAAACAGCAGCGCGCTCATAATTCACGGAGAATTTATCGCCGGCTCCGAAATTTGTTCAGCGCAGCAAAAAGGCACACGGGGTGTGAAGAGAGTTGATAAATTAGTCAGGCGACTCCGATGCAGAGAGCAAATAATCCTATTTTTCCTGGTGTTAGAAGGGTGGATTACAGCATTTTTCGAGGGTGGTGTGCGTGGTGGGGGTGGGGTGGGGGTGGATCAGCTGCCAAGCTGCAGCGGCAATTCTAATGGATCTTTGTCGCCCGCCGACGTGCATGTGCTCTCGTTCTCGTCGGGCATGATGGATCACCGTCGCTTTTGATCCATTACCGCCACTGGAGTAGGCAGCCAATTCCGCGATTTGTTTGACATGAAGGATGATGAAGTAAAAGAGACGACTCTCGTCGAAATATTTTCATTTGCGCGCAGCTTGCGCTCGCGATGAAGAGCACAAAAGTTGCGACTGCTCCCGCTGGATTTATTTGGAACCCGCGCCTGGCAGCCAGGCAGCCCGCCTGGCCTGGCTAATATTGCGCAATGATTAATGTTGGGACGAGATCCACTTTTCTTAATGCACAGACGGGCTTAAAAGTTAGCGGCTTCCGTTTGTAATGGAGTCGCCTTTTCCACCGGCCGACCTGCAAAGAGATTTTTTCTTTCAGGATGTTTGCGCAGTTGCGAGAGCTCCTCCAAAGCATTCATCACTTCTTTTATTAAAAAGGCCTAATTACGCCTCTTTCCTCGTGCCAAAACAAATTTCAGCAGCTCAGGATTCAAAATTTCAGGCAGAGCGAATCACCAAGTTAATTAATATAGTAGATTTTTGTTTCAACCTTCGACCAATGAGAGAAGGGAGCGGTCCTCTGATTGGCGCTGATCTGAGATCGAGACTGCAGCGCCACAGTGAGCAACCAATGCATTGGCGCCAATCTGATTGGTCTAGCGTCTCACAACCAGCGACACAGCGGCAGCCAGTGCAATTGTTGGGAAAATGTTAAATGTTTTAACCTGCACGATTGACGCATTAATTTAAATTCGGTCTCGATTTCCCTTTTCGTGTCTAATAAAAATCAATCGATCTCAATTTTGCAAACTGCCGGGCTTGCACACCCTCCCTGTGTTGAAATTACGGTCACTGCGCGCGGAATGGCAGTGCTTTGTGTCTGCAAACAAGTTTAATTTGGGAAAAATTCCCCTCAAATTACCGTGAAAAAGCTGCAAACGTAAACACGCGCAGCGAATCCAGCCGAGGCGCATTCCCATGGCAACCGCAGCTCGGAAAGCTAATACACCCTTTCAATATTTAATCCACATGGCTCAATTGCGATAAATAGCCGGCAGCAGTGGCGCAGTGGAAAAATTGATTGACCAATCTGCAACTACAAGTCCTTTTTCGACGGCGACGGCGAAAACTGGCCGCTGAATGAAATATACTTAATCAACCGGAATAGCGTGTCTAGACTTCTGTGACGTTTTGATGGCCTTTTCAACAAATTGGTCAACATTTTTATATTTATGTGCTGCAGGTATATATTTCATAATTTGCATGATCTCGTCCTGACTTTGTAAAATTCAGCAGGATGATATAAAAAATGTAGTAAAAGAGATAAAGCACACGCAGCAAACTCGTGAAATTATTTATCAAGCATTTTAATTTAATACTCTCGAGCAAAACAGTTTCCCCGGCGGTCCATCTCATTAAAATGATCCCAACTTGGCTGAAATTTCGCAACACAGGCAGTTCCTTTTTTTATCAAGGCGCGGGGAGAATGTATTTACTGCCTGATGTGTAATAAAGTTTGCGAGTGTGTGTGTGTACCGCATTTGCATATAAATGTGACAACGATATCTTCTTGCGTGTTATTTAGGATGTGTTTTATGGGTCTAGTTTAAATGTCTGCAGCGCCGACTTTTTCTCTGCTCTCTGCTCTGCTCTTTCTCGCACGCATGAGTTTTGTTGTCTGCCCGCGCGCTCGCTTTTATTGGTCCCTGGCAGCCCCTGCCTCCGACGCAGACTCAGGTGCAGCCGAGGTTCCTTCCGTTGATCGGAAGTTTATTACTGCTTTTCATCACGGGTTTCGGAAACTTTAGCACCGGCGTTTGCACACACACACACACACGCACGCACACGCGCGAATCGATTGGTTCCGCTGGCGGTGAGTCTGTATATGCCCGACAGTTTTATGTTTTAGCAGCCGCGGATCGGGTTCGGAAAAGTTTAGTGTGTGTTTCTCTCCCTTTTCTGATTCCTGGTAACTGGAAAAGGCAGGATGTATTTTCGTTTTGATCAAATTTATATGACGTTCGGCGTTTGATTTCTGATTTGGAATGAAATACGAGAATATTCGGGAAGCTTTGATGGCTTTTGAATTGAAGGACTATCCATTCAAGGTTTTCGCCAGTCTGGTGAAAATAAAACAATTAAAGTCAGTTGGAGAGCGGACAATTAACATTTTTTTCTAGTCATGAAATTGCAGCAACATTCCGAGAAGCGAATTTCACGAGCAATCAGTCCCAGAGCTCTCTAATTCCGATTCTATTTATGGACTGCAAATGGATATAAAATTGTAAGAGCGCAAATGCTCGGTTCCGTGACCTTCCCGTCAGGAACAAAAAAGGAGCTGCTGATACTCGACGACCGCATTTTTTACTCGCGAGCAGGTGATGCATCGTTGCGCGTTAATTGATCCAACCCGGAGGATTCCCTAAAAAATCGCACTCTCATCGTGCTCCTTAATAATATCCACAAATCCCTTGCTTCATTCCACCGACGACGAGCCCAAGGATAATTATCCGTCGCCGGCGTCGTCGGTCTGCTGGGACTCGGCAGCGGCCGGCCGTCGCGTGTTATATCTCGCCAGCCAGACATGCGAAATGTAGAGCAATTCGCGTGCCGCTCGAAAGGAATCGGAAAAAGTGGCGCAGAGGATCATCCACAATTCTACACGCCTGTAAAAAGCTAATCTCGCAACGGACAAAAACGGCTTACTGCTGCTATTTTATTTCAAAGGAAGCTCCAGTTAATATTTATTTGGTTTGACACTGCTAATCCCAATTGAAAACTGTAGTTAAATTGGTTGCAATTTTTTGTTTTTGATGGCAGGGAAGCTAAATATTATCATTTTGTAAATGTTACAAATGAGTCCACGGAAATTTTACAAAAGTTTTCTCACGTATAATGTATGCATAAATTTCTATAGTCCTGCCTTGACTGTTGTAAAGTCATCATCAGATCACATCTGCTTGAATCAAGGCGGAGAACGTGTTTCACATCCGATTCGGAACATATATTCGATGTTTGCGCGCCAATGTAGGAGAAAACTAATTTCGGATTCCGTGTGTAGTGTGAACGCGTGGCGGACCCTAAAAATGGGAGCGGGGGCTGGTGGTGAAACAAGCGGCGCGCATGCAGCATGCCGGGCTACACGCGCAGATATAAACTAACCAAGTTGATGCCTGGCGCTACTTTATGCAAATGAAGAGAGCGGCCTGCTTGTTTGATGCCGCAAGAAGTTGAGAGCTGGCTGAGGCCGGGTGGAGGCGGCAAATAATTTTACAATTAACCTCCCCGATCCCAAATTAATTGTCCGGACGCAAGGGTTTGGAATGCTAAACGGCCTGCCTGCTGAGCACTCTTTCGCGAAATTAGCCGCTACCTCTCGAGGTGCCGGATTAGCAGATCCGACTACAGCCTCGTGCGTAATGCACTCCTCCTGCAGACGTGCCGACGCAAAGTGGCAAGACCAGCCAAATTACTTGCCATGAGAATATAGGATGTTCGCGAGGCAAGAAGGAAGCATCGTCGGTGTAACCTGCTTTCTTGATTCAACATTTTTTAATATTTTTCTTTTGTATGGTTGTGCGTTGGGATATCGTTTTTACGTTTCTAAAAATGACGAAAAAAAGCAATAAATTTCCCAGGTTGTCGTCTAAGTTCGTGAGAAATCCGGCTCAAAAGTTCAAGCATAATATATAAATTGTCTCCCAGTTGTAAGATCGCAATTTACTTCACAATTTAGGGATTGTTTGCTCAAAATTCGCACACCGTTGGGTAGATCGCGACGAGGAATCAAACTCAAGCAAAAAATCATTTAAATTTTCGAAAATTTGGCAAGATCTGAAATTTAACTTTTCCTCAGTCCTGATTTTAGAGATAAACTAACTTTCGCAAGCAAAAATAAATCATAGAACCCTTTGCTATAGAGACAAGAATGCAAAATCTTCTTAATTGTTGGCATGTAAAGCTCTACTTTAATTTTGAAATGTTCAACAATTTATTTAATAATGTTTCTTGCTGTTTTATTTGCATTAAAAAGTTTGTAATTCAGAAATGATTGATAGAAAATATTGGTTCAGTACAAAAATGTGTTATTCCAAGCGAAGTGATTCCACTCAGTTGGTTTCGAAACTATGTAATTATTGCTTTATTTTTCATCAAAGCAAGCCTTTGTGCGCGGCGCTCTTTTCGCGAGAGAGTGGTCGTGCTTGACGAACTTTGCGCAGACACAACACGCAATAATTTGCCTGATGTGAGCGGCGACAGCGATAATTGGTGAGCGCGGCTCCATCATTTTCGCAATATCACTTTTACTGCTCTCGATGTCCCATGTGTGCACGTGAACCGAAGAGAATTTCTCACTGTCTGATGCATGCCGCTTTCTGCCGCGCACACACACACATGCACACTGTACACAACACGGGCTGCTGGGCCATTAACACTTTGCCAATATTGAAAATGAACACGGCGCGGCAATTCGCGTTTGATGGCATCGTTGGGAGTGCGCCCGCCTAGTTAAAATAAACACCGATGCACACATTTCCACCGTGCTTTCACTTATTTATAATTATTTCGGCGTTAATTGTTTTTCCGGCGCCGCCGGTGCAAATTTATTCGCGGCCTGGTGAAATTTACGGCCGTGATCAACGCTCGCCGCGTCGGAAATTGCCAATAGTCTGTCTGGTAATGTTTCATTGAGTGGAAATGCACGCCACACCAACTCATGATTAATTAGACTATCTGCTAATGTACGAACAGAGCAATAAAAATATACAAACACGTAGAAGAGAACACTTTCCATCTGGATTGATCATCAAACTACGCAGAATCCAGAAATTTCCGCAATCAACGGCAAAAAGGGATGAATTTTGTTTTACAGGTAAAGAGGCCTGAGGGCAGAAACAGCTGCTGTCTAAAACGTGCGAAATAATTTTTCAGTTTTAGCCACCCATCCTCTGTTATAAAAAAAACAATACATGAAGCCATTTGTATTTACTTTTGATAGCAATATTCCTGGTATCCATCCGGTCTCAATCAGATCTACCTAAACTAGAATTTCATTTTCGACAGTGTCGATCGATTCCCGGGGGTCGAATTAGGCTGGGAAGCCGAATCAATCATTCGTCTAAACATTACTTTGCCAGTTTTTGGTCTGAACTTAGGAAAAAGTTTCACAAGAACGCCGATTACTAATTACGAGAGCAGGGAGCGTTTCTCTGATTGGCTCATTGACGTTGCGACAGCGGCGACACAACGGCAGCCAGCGCAATTAAATGGCAAGGCTGACCGTCCTGCTTTGTTGCTTGACTCGCTTTCTCGCGAATCAGAGAACATTTCAAGGTTTCACCTTAGGTGATTCGTCTTGATAACCTGATTCAACCCTCAGGAATCGATTGTTACTGTCAAAAATCAAATTCCAGTGGTATAGGAGTTCAATTTTGATCAACTAAAGCGCAATTTCATTCTCAATCCTAGATAACCCCATTTTTCTATCTAGTTTAATCTAGCTTAATCAACCGCACGATAGCTTGACTTTTAGGGGTTAATTTAAATAAACACACAAAGCATGGGCTGCAAGCAAATGAGTTGTCAGAGCAAGTGCGAAACTCATTCAGCTCGCAGCGATGGCCTATCTGACTGCCGGCGTAAAGTAATAATAATTGCTCTGCCAGCCAAGCGTAATGTGAATAATATGATAATAATAACAACAACGCGCCGTGCCGGCTACAGAGATGTCAGGTGCGAAATGGGGTTGTTGCATTTCTCTCCGGCTCTATAATAACGCACGCGCGCTCGCCCGCCCGCCCGCCGCCCATCCACCCGCGCACCAAGGCAGTTTTAGTTGTTGTGTTAGTTGCTGCTCTGTGTGTAATTCCGCGCCTCTGCTTCTGTGTATAGAGGCTTTTGCCAAGGTGCAAATACCTTCTACTCACACTTGTGTCTCTTTGCATCAAACTGGAATATGACTCACTTTATAGTAAAACCCAGCCAGCCAGCCAGCCAGCCAGCCTGCCAGCCCCGGTGCGCCGACACATTTCTCTCCATCACACACCTCCTATGGATCTTGATTGCGCGCTGCTCATTTCCACGCTGCTGCGACAGGAATAAATTTCTCTCATCTCGACGAGCCGTCGAGAGCAATTTGAGAGTTTACTTCTTGCAATGCACGCGCCCCGCCGCGGGTTAATTAAATTGTTAATTAATTAAAACGCCTCTATTCGCTCTAAAACGCTTGCTATTCGCTATTCACATTTTGAGCAGGTGTCGCGAGGAACGACACTCTTGAATTTGAGGTTTGAATTTACGAGATTGCTTTTCTAATTGACTCAAAACTTCAATAATAATTTTTAGACACAACCGATTATTCTAGTACAGGATTAACCATCCAGTAGAAATGTGTATTTTCCAGGAGAAGGGAAGTCCTGGTTCCTGGTGCGTGGCTTGCGAAGGAGATTTTCTATTTGGAAAATTAAATCCCCCGATTTCCAGTAGGCACCAGGCAGAGTGCTCACCGCAGTTGAAAGGCACGCACACACATTGAAGTCGATTTTCTCGGAAATTTAATCAGCAGCAACTTTGGCATATTCAAGCTTTGTAGCAGTTTTCAATATATTTACAGGTAGAAATAGTTTCCCAAAATTTAGAGACTCGACGCCAACCCACGTTGGCTGGTTGGCTCGGGTGTCAGATCTGTTGAAAGTAACCTTTTATTCACTCTGGAATTGAATTTTGAATTTTCCTCCAGGATTCCCAATTTTGTGCTTCGACAGCTCTCTTCAATTGACTTAAAGTGAAGCTTTACAGAAAATTTGTGAAAATCCTATCGTTACTAAAAAAATAGTAAAAAAAACTGACAATTTCCCAGATTGCCGTTTAAGTTTGCGAGAAAATCGGCTCAAAAGTTTTCATTCTAATCAAGCGTTGTCTCCTTACTGTAAAATCACGATTTATTTCTTAATTGAGGGAATTTAAGCTCATAATTCGCACACCATGCATTGGATAAATCATGATGAGAGGGATGGAAACAAGTGAAAAATCAATAATTTTTTCGAAAAATTAAATTAAATTGTTCCTTGGTCATGATTTCAATGTTGTTGTTAAATTTGACAAACAATGAACAACTTGTTAGGGTCAAAAATGCAAAAATGTTCTTAATTGTTGGCCTGTATTGCTCTGCTTTACTTTCATAAATTTCCTTACGTTTGATTTATTAATTTTTGGATGACTCGTTTGGACAAAATTTTGAGCAAACAGCAGAGAAAAACAACACGTGCCGTATATGCTGGCCATTGTGAAGCAGATTACGAATGTCACCAAGGTCAGGCGGGAACATAAAATTTCAATGGAGCCTTTCACTGCCACACACAGCAAAGCACACACAGTCTTACAAAAACGAAGCGAGCGAGCGTATTGGAAAAGCAGTCGCGCAGCGTCGCATCGTCCAGATACCGTACGTCATGCAGCACTAAAAACTTTCCTAACTGCGGCATTAACCAAAAAAAGCAGCGCGCAATTCGCAGATACACAGAGAGAGATAGTGCGAAGGGAGTAGTGAGCGAGACATAAAATCAAATAAGCGCCATAAAATCCAAGTGCAGGGCAAAAAGCATAGATATACACGCGACTGCGGGATCAAGTGGCACATATCGAAGCCGGCTGCTGCTTTGGAAAAAGCGAGAAAAAGAAAGAATTCCCTACACTCAGTGTATTACTGTATCCGCATTAGCGCCGATCCGAAAGTTCATGTTCTCGCCGCCACACACATGCTCCGCGCAGCAATGGAGTAATTTTAATATTTTAACCGGCAAAAGTATGCAAAAGAAACTTTTGCGGTCTTCCGGCGCGCATGAATATTACATGAAACGCCGGTGCCGTGAAGGCAAACTATTTATGCGAAGGCGCTCTCTCTCTGTCATACTCCTCCAATTTCCTCTTCTCCGCTGATCATCGCAATGAAGAAAAAGTCTGTACAGCGCGCAGGCTTTCATTTCCCTTTGTCTCTCTCTCATTTGCATCCGCGCGCGTCTGCCGCTCGTGTATAATAAATCGAGACGTGACATTTCCCGATTTTCGTCCGCTTTGAACCGAAGCGATCAATGCGTGGAATTCTCTTCGTTTTTTCCTTCTGCTCTCTTAGGAGCAGCGAGCGTAATGCACTCAAAGCTGCGTGCGCCTGTCTGCCTTTCGTGCAACAATGGGTGCATCAGCAGCACTTCACCGTTTTCCACCGTCGTCGTCGTGCTGTGAGCAGAGACGAGAAGGAAAAAGGGCGACGAGAACAACCCTTGCCGCACGTACGAGTCCCCTTTGTAATAAATAATAGGCGAAATCTGTTGCGACTCGTCATTCTCACAAAGGCATCAGGTCAACGAGCTCGACAGTTTCGCACAAGTACCCAGAACAAAAATGACGAGAGTCTACGTACTCAAAGGTTCAAGAATCACGCTTTAAAAAGGCACCATATTATATGCCTCTTGTTGTTCTTGTTTTTACCGAGGCTGTGGTTGCGTTGATTTACGCGACAAAAAGTTAATTGAGAACGTCCGACAACATTCTGAGTTGAAATATCACATAAAAAAGGATTTTTAAAAAAATGCAGTGAAGTGGTAAAAACTGTTTTTTACGATTTTTACCAGTATCTTGGAGGCAATATATTTGCACCTTAGTTTTCAATAATTTTCTAATTATTTGCTCACGACCTCACTTGAAAAATTGTCAGAGATTTTATTGAAGG
Organism: Cloeon dipterum; assembly: GCF_949628265.1. Classification (NCBI taxonomy): domain Eukaryota; kingdom Metazoa; phylum Arthropoda; class Insecta; order Ephemeroptera; family Baetidae; genus Cloeon; species Cloeon dipterum. The sequence goes on along the minus strand of NC_088788.1, from coordinate 36,574,175 downwards.
TTTTTAAATACTCTTCAAATAATTAAAAAATACGATTCTTGAAGACAAATTCTGACGCGAAGAAGATATCAAAAAGGTTTAAACCAAGAAGTATGATTTATATCAGAATATTATCTTTCAAAAAAATAAAATAAAATAAATACAAAACAAAATTGACCCTTATCTTTCATTTTTTAAGTATTTTACGCAATTTTTCATGGGACGAGTATAGAAGATCGGAAAAATATGTTGCATAATTACATGCAATGCGATCAAAACGAAGCGCAAAGTGGTGCGTGCAAAGACTGCGAAGGCCGGATGCCATCCGAGGAAGCAAGCAATTCAAGAAAATCGTCTCTAACTGCATTAAAATACAACAAAAACCGACCTTTCACAAATTCAAAACTAATAGATTTCCCTTAAAATTTGAGCGAATTGTTTTAGAAAATTGAGAATGTTCTGTGTGCTAAGTAGTTAGTTATTCAAATAATTAGAAATTGAACCGTAACCTGGCACGAACAATGCGAAAACGTTTTAAATAAATTTAGATCAGTCCGTAATCCTCGGCAAGTTTTTTTCCTGCTCAGAGTCAAATTTTGAATTCGACTGCAATTTAGGGGTGCATATATATATCGCAAAAAAATACTGGCGCAGTAATAGCGCTCTAGAATCAAGTTTAAAAATGTTACGACTCTCACTGTGATTTCCTTGTATGTTTTAGAATGTCTGTAAATTCTAAAAAAGAAAACACCCAGGAAAAACGCCGTAAAAAAGGATCTCTTTGTTAGACGGATTAGCTTAAAAGTGTTTGCACGGTTAAAATGGCTCGTGATGACGAAGACTTCCTTAAAATTAGGAAAATAAGGAATGTGTCGTGTTCCACTACCAAATATTTTGTGCGATTTACATGTTAGTGCATGTTAGAGTGACGCTGTCAAAAATTCACCTCGCAAATATTTCTCCTTAAATGGCAATAATTGCAAGAATAAGCAGTGAACCGACCTTTATTCCTGGGTGACGAGGGCCGAGCGAGGAGCGCCGGCGGCAGGTGCTGCGTGTCACTGAAGGGATTGCGTCTGCAAAATAGTCCGTGAGACGCGAGAGGAACGAAGCAAGCGAAGCGAGGAGCGGGCGGCGGGCGGACGACCCTAGGCAGGGTGTGCGACCAGCAGCAGCACCGACTCGCCACTGACGCCGACAGGCATGTTCTCGCTGTGACGCATGCGTACCCAAAATACTCGAGAGCAGCAGAGAGATGGCAAGCAAGGCAAGTAGGCAGCGCCCTCGACTCTCCTCTCGTGCTCGTCTGCGTCTGCGGCGTATGCCAAAATTCGACTGCCTGCTGCCACCCACCTTGGCATCAATTTCGCAAATCGGCCGGCAGGACACGCATTTTTCCTCCCCGCGCCCCACACTCGGCTATTTTTCGCGAGTACTGCATGTCGACTGGAGGCGACGAATGACATCCGGCCTTCGCACTTATTCGCACGCACCACTTTGCGATTTTATTTTATGTATTTTATACAAAACGTGTACAACAGAATAAATAAAAGACCAAACTGGTACCTGAAGTCAGTTTTTATTGGTGGATTGCGTGATTCTAATTTTTCCATGATTGATTCATTTTTACGAGAAGATTTTGGACAACTTTGGGATCTCAGTATCTCATCTCCCCGTGGTGCAATTTAAAAAATAAGTTTTGCTTTGGATTCCTCTCTCCGAGCCCATTCAAGCTAACACTAAATTTGATGTTCTAGGTCAAGTTGAAAGGTCAAAATTGTTATTTTTTATTTTTAATCAAAATTTAGAATTTTTGTAATGTGCTTTAAAGTTGTTCCATGACATGTTTCAAAGTGGTGATCACTTTCGTTTTTGAAAAATTACGCTTCAAAACTCGAAAAAACGGGATTTTTTCGTTTTTTTTTGCAATTATATTATCAACTCGAAATCTCGGGTTCTAATCATCAGAATTGCAAAACACTGCACACTGATAGTCTCGTTTCGACTTCCTCTGACCAGCTTAAGGGTATATCCAGAGTTAAAATTATAAATATAATTTAACTAAACACATTATTTTTATTTTGTTCTTTAAAAATACAATTTTGTGTACTTAAAATTAAATTAAAACATTCTAACTATTACTCTAAAGCAAAATGTTACATTTCTTTGCTAACAAAACAAAATTTATCATCATGTCAAGTCTAATTAGACACATACCTTTTATAAGAGTACGATTTTAATCATGGTATGTAATTTATGCAAATTTCATAGGCTTCGCTGGCAACTTTGCTGAAAGTCTTGCTTGAGTACATATTGCAACTCACCTGGTCCTTTTCGCGGCTCTTATTCAACACACTTGACTGAATGCTGAGCTCCCCGGCCCGGCAGAAGGTTTAATATCTCGCAGCAACCCGAGCCCGAGTGAGAGGTGTATGTAGTGCAGCCCGCATATATCGCTGCGCAGAAATTTCCACGACCACAGCTGACGCTCACTTGGCTCACTTCGCGAAACGTTACCTTTATTACGTTAAATTCTTGCACGCAGTATTTGGATTTGAGAAGAAATATGATTTTCTTTGGTTTATATCTTGTCGGTGAATGAAATAAACCTAAGCCTCAATAACATTTTTTTTGTTTTGTTTTAAAAACTAAAACTAAAAATTTTAATTTGGATTTGATCTGAAAAATTGTGCAACTAAATCTTTTTTTCTGTACTTAAAATAACTATCTAAAATTAGTAAGAAGCTAAAATTTTCCTAAATCAGCTCAATTGTTTGCATACAACTCTAAAATAATCACGATTTATTTCTCAAAGTTCGCAAACCATTGGATATAATCGCGACAAGAGGGATCAAAATAAAGTGATTTCGAGGAAATTTAACTGTTCCTCGGTCCTGGTTTCATTATTGTCATTATTATCACTGTTTCTAAATTTGACAAAATAATTAACTCCTCACTAGAGTCAACAATGCGAAGCATTCTTAAATGTCGGCCTGTAAAGCTTTCCCGCTGTGTGTCGGTTGTAGGAGCAGTCTGGTGGAAAAAGCACTCACTATCTCTCGTCGGGCAGACGTGGGTTGCCTGCGTGAAGGATTGCCGAAGATCCATTTTCACGAGCTCATTTTCATTTTGTCACTGCTCTTTCCCCGGCGCGCAGACAGCTCGGCTCGCTACCTTTCACAGTGCACCTTATTTTGCGAGTTAGCGCACGTGTAAATTATGAGTGTGCTGTTCACTTAACTGAGGAAATTATTCATCTGAGAATTCTATTAGAGCGGACCAATTTATCTCGGCGCGCGAGCGAAACAATGCGCCCGTCACTTTTTGGTGCGCGCCAAAACTTTGAGCACACAATATGCGTGTGCGTTTGCTTTGCAGCATCTGCCGCGAGCTCCTTCCGCACACGCATCAACTGTTTGCCCTTATTGTTAGCCAATTTGCGAGCCGACAATTGGCATCAAACGCTCGCGAATTATTCACACTGCATACATCGTCGCCTTTTGCAACACGCTTGAGTTCATAACAAACTCGCAAGTGATACCGCGAGTTCTCGAGAATGCGAACATTGTCGAAAGAAAAATGGTTCTTCTCATCCCTCCGCATCTGTTTGTAACTGTTCTAAACTTTAACAACCAAACAACAGTTATGGCAGGAACGCATTTTCTTTTATTATCTTGCCATCAGAAAGTGTTGCAACAAAGGCAAGGAAGTTTTTTCTTAATAAATTTGTACGCTCCAATGACGTACCTAAAATTCAACATTGTGTGAAGTTGAAATGATAGCATATTATTAAAAAATCCCTATTCACTCTATGGAGTGGAATAATAGAAATTAAAATTTGTCGTAATATTGGCTTTGTAATGGGCAACCGGTCGGATTAGTTTTTTAACGCATTGGTTGAATGAATGAAATGCGACAAAGTTTCCAAAAGTAGGAAAACGTTGTCCTGGGATCCGATGATTGTGGTTAATTGCTTTCTTTGCCTTTGCCTGGCCCTATTTCATCGTAAATGCTTTTGAAAATACCCCGAATTTTCCATTTTTGTTTAGTGTGGTCGGAGAACAAAATTTCGTCTCATCAAGTGGAAGAACAAAAATTGTGTTTTATTTTTGAGTTTTCAAAAAATGTTGGCACGCTCAAATCTCAGCTTCTGATGGTCAGATTTTCCAAATCCGCTCACCGTTACACTAGTTTTAACCTCCCCTATAGACAGCCAAAGAAGTCTAAGAGTGCTTAACCTTCAACTCCCTTTTTGACGCCCTAAAAACGGGTTTTTTTATAATTTTTTTTAGTTTTCACCTCACTGCACAACTGCAACAATGAGTTGAGTGTTTTTCTACCTAAAACTACTTCAGCTCAACACAAGATGTACAGAACAGTCGAATGGTTTGCAATTTTTGCGAATTAAACTCCCTGGATGCGAGACTTAGTTGAAACCCTGTTTTTTGAAAAAGACATTCCACCAAATATCGGCTTCAAAGCGTCACATTTACAAAAACTGCATACCGTTCGACTTTTCATGACCTCCCCTCGCTAGCTGAAGCAAACTAAGGGTGTAAACCCCTTCAACCATTTTTCCACCCCATCGCTGAAAGGGAAAAATGCATATTTCTCAGCTTGGAAGCAAACTTGACAACAAATTGGGGGTAAAAATAATTCAAAATTAATTTTAAATCAACCCTTGAATGAAAGTGCTAAGACCATACCAAGATCAGTTTTAATCACCGTGATTTCGCATCAATTTCTTTCTCTTACCTGCCCATTTAGTCACGATATTAAGAGCAATAGATTTTCCGCATTTTGAACTATCGTTCCTCCACAAATCAACTGGCCGCCGTCCGTTATCTTAGCTTTCCGAGCAGTTAATTTCTGCAATGCGCTGATGGAGGGTCATGACAAATTCATATTTACGTTGTGGATTACAATGAGCCATATTATCTGGGCGAGAGAGCTATCACTGCTGATGACGCAGAGAAAACTAAAGAGAGAGAGCAGAATTGGCCCGGTCGGCTGCTGGCCTCTGCACTTATGCATGCAGAGTGTTTTGCATTAATTTCCTCCCGCTGCCAAGGCCGATTCGCACGAGAGTAATAACTAATAATAAAAGTAAATCCGCGCCGACCGAACGGGAGAGGATGACACGGGACGGGGGAGCAGCAGCCGAATGGGAAAAGGATTAGCGGCGCCAATGACAACTCCGACGCACACTTTATACCGACGATTCTAATTAAAGCGGCAGCCTGGCTCGACTGCATTGGCACCCGCGACGACACCCGATTTTCAAACTTCATCCGATGAGAAGAATTTTAATACCAAATGACGATGAGCAACTGAAAAATCCCCCAAGTCTGCCCTCCTTCTTACGCCAGATTCGTAAGGAGATAAGTTCTAATCTGCATCTATTAATTCTGGTTCAAAGGCTCTAAATTTTAGTGCACTTTTCCACCAACTCATTTTCGCATTTATATTCTTGAATGCTCCTCAAATGTAAAATGTGGCAAATGTAAACAATTCAGGACCGGCAATTATTCTGGTTTTATAAATTCGCGTGCTGTGCCATAAGGTAGCTTAAATGTCCAAAAGGCTAGCAAAACTAATCAACGGATTTCGCCCTCGCGCTTTTCTCCGAGCTTTCTTCCGGCTCTTGCTCGTTGCCGGTCTGAAATTGGCTGCATTTCAAGAAAAACTTTCTTCTTTCCGCCAAACGGAATAATTCAAATATTCGCTGCTTGCTTGTTCGTTGTTGCCTGGTGCTTATTTATTTTTTCCTCCATCGCCCCCGTGGCCTTCTTTAATTCAATAAGGAAAATTGCTTGCCGCTGGAAATCAATATGAAAAGACGCGCGTGAACTTGTGCAAACGGACGAAAGCAGCCTTTTGGTGTTTGCTAACACACAAAAAAGGAAACCAACAGCGTGTTCCATTTCGCGAAGGAGCTGAAAAAGCTTTCGCCACGACTCGGGCATATTATGTCGCTAAGCGTTTGTGTTTCTCATTGATCATTTCCGCTGTGCAGCAGCTACGAAAATACGATCGACGCCGTTGGCTCCGTTTCTGTCCAATCTTCTTTTTTCGACAGCTATGCCGCGGCAATATTTTCTGGCAATCCGTTGGTGCGCGCCAGTTTGTGCGCGATATCGCTCTCCACTCACAGAGAGAGAGAGAGAGAGAGAGAGAGAGAGAGAGAGAGAGAGAGAGAGAGAGAATATCACAGCACTCGCAATTTTCCGCTTCCGCAAAGCTTACATCAACCAGATCGAATTTCTCAGAAGCAACAGCAGTCGAAATATTTCGTCTGCATCAATTGCTAAGTGATTAAAGCTTACATCAGTATTTTTTCATGGAATTTCATTTCCATAAATTTTGGAACAGATCTTGGAAGCACTTGATAGCTACCCTGGCGTCAGGGTTCTGTTTATTAACTCTTGTAAGACCTCAGGGGTGACCACCAGAAGGTCAAAATCAACCTAGAGTGCAATTTTGATGATCTCAATTTTACCTGATTTAAAAATACCCTTTCTTCGACCTTCCGTGTCTTTGAAAATTTAAACACATTAGACACACAAAACCAAATTTTGTGATCAAAGAATAAGTGCAAACCGACACGATTTGTATCGCTACTGCAATGCATTGGGTGGAAGGAGTGAAGGTTGGTCACCCTTAGAACCCATTGGTTATCTAGGGGAGGTTGAGACTTGAGACCAGTTTTGGCAACATAGTAACAAAAAATAAAAATAAAATGATTTTTGCTAACATTGCAATCACTAAATCTCGGGTTCTAACTGTCAGAATTGCAAAAACTGCACACCGTTCAACTCGTTTCAATCTCCCTTAGATATCCAATGGAATTTTGAATGGTTTTTTTTATAATTTAAAAGAGCTTTCAAAAATAAATAAGTTTGACAAAAATGGAAAGCGACGCGATTTTCATCGATACTCCAATGCATGAGGTGGAAGGAGGATGAGGGTTGATCACCCTCAAAACCTTTTGGCTATCTAGGGGAGGTCAAGACGAGTCAAACGGTGTGCAGTTTTTGCAATTCTAACAATTAAAACCAGAGATTAGGTGGTTGCAATATTGGCAAAAATGTCACTCATTATCTCAATAACTTTTTCAATTTCAATTCGTTTTTATTTCTCCAAACAAGTCATATTATTTTACAAACCTTTAAAGTCAAGAAAATCACGATAGGAGAAATAAAGCATTTGTAGTGCTAGCGAACAACTCGCTGAAACTCGTGAATAAAATAGTAGCAAAATTTACCACTACTTTAAACACTCGCCACACTACAGCCTATGCTAATAAATATTAGAACAGCATAAAGACGTCGAATAATATAATTCTGGAAGTTCAATATCGTCTAAAATTTTGTCTAGACCTAAAACAAACTGGGGAAAAACGTTGCTGGGATTGGTTAGAAATTCCAAAAACAGTTGCTCCAGCTCATAGCTCTCGACTAAATCGTTACCGGGGCTCACAATAAATCTTGCATTTGCACCCTTGTTGAGGGGTGGCCTCTTTCTCTCTCTCACCCACTCAGTGGAGCAATGATTATGCATAGAATTGCGGAGGCGGCGGTGCATACGCGTGATTCATCATCGGGTCGCTACTCGAAAATAATGACAGCGTGCTCATCCTGCAGGGATGAGAAGCAGGCGGCATGCTGTGGGCAGTCAGTCTGTCGTCAAAATGCTCTTCGCCCACTGGCACTCACCCTCAAATGGCACGCAGCACGATGGCTTTTGTTTTAATTTGCCTGCCCTGACGAGCGGAACGACACATGTTAGTGGTTCTGCCGGTCTAGTTGTGTTGTGATTACAGGGCGGCGGAGCACAAAAATGCTTTTTTATACTTTTTGCGCGCACTGCATTGTGCCGTGATTTTGCTTTTGACGTGTGTTTGCCGAGTGGAAAATGAGAGACAGCAATTTTTCCTTTGTCCGCTCGTTCAAAGGAACTTGAGCTCTCATCCTAGGAAAAATGAACCATTTTTTTCTGCAGTTGCAAATGAATTTATTTCAAAACCTTTCAAAAATTCAAACAATAAGAGAAAGATTTCCTGCTCCTCAAGATTCCCACACAAAAATTCAACCCTTAGTCTGAAACTCGGCATTGGAACAGAAAATTAATTTCCGCGTGACGCCAGCTCACTCTGATTGATATAAGATCCGTCGGTCGGCACAGTTGAAACCACTCAAGAATCTAATATCGGTTTCTCGCGCACACTTAAGACGACTAATGTGTGCCATGTTTGAGAGAGCGGTGGCTCTAAATTTAACCCGCGTCCGCTTAGCTGAGTGAGTCTAATTGCTCGCTGAGAATTGCACTAGTATGTCCTCTCAGCAGTTGCAATTACTTGCTTGCAAAGGGGGTGCACAACACACACTGCAGATATTAATGTCATGCCGACTCACTTCTGAAATCAAGCCAGCGGACATTCCACGCAAGCGACTGAACAGCTGTACTGAGTATTTTTTTCCATATAAAGGTGATACCTCGCAAAGGAAGCTTTACTATGTGAAAACGCAGGTGGATAAAATTAGAATATTCTTTACTTCTGGTTACTCTGGTTCTGCTATTGATTAAAGTAAATGCGGAGAGATATTCTTGACTTTATAGTCATGTTCGTTCTTGATTGAAAAATTATACATAAAGAAATTAGACCAATTAACTCACCGTTTTGGAATAATTAATTTAGGTAATTAGGACAAAGTTCTGGAACTTCCACTACTGTGTAAATTGAGAACCAGTCTGGTCTCACAGTTTGGTGGGGATCACCGCAGTTTGTTAGAAACATGAAATTAATTAAAGACCATCTTTGACGAAGTTTCTGAGCACGTCAATCGATTCTTGAGGGTCGCATTAGGTAAAATTGATATTTTTCCGACCAAAAAGTGCAGCGCGACGTGCGTAGCACAAAGTACAACTTTTTCCCGCCAAAACAATAAGAATGCGAGAAGTGCGCATGCGTCAGAGCTGGCTGGATCTGAAAAAGAAGTCATTCGTACAGGCGGTCTCACTGCAAGTGCTCAAACCAACTCTGACGCATGCGCAGTTCTCGCATCATATTGTTTTGGCGGGAAAAAAATATCCACTTTACCTGCTAATTCGACCCTTAAGAATCGATTTGTGTGCTCAGAAACTTCGTCAAAGACGGTCTTTAATGATATTTCACTGCGGGCCACAGCTATATCAATCTTGAATGAATGAAGCACGCTGACGTGATTCGTTATTAATACGCTCACCAATTCAGACAACGAGAATTCAAGCCTAGAGGAAAAATAAGTTTCTTCTTCTGCAGTGAGATGCAATAAATCAAAGGCGATTAACTGTTCGACTGCGAGGCGTGCATGTGCGTCTGCTATGTGCCTCGCATTAATTTCAACAAATTTAATGTGCTCACTTCCGTCTTTCCTTTCCAAAGACATATATCAGCATGGCTTGATTAAAAATATCTTCTCTTATCTGACAACGTAATTATTTTTAGTGCCTCACCACCCCAGACCCCACGCCAGAACGGCATCCTCATCGTTCCACCCCTGCGCGTATGTAATGAAAAAAATCAGATAATAACGACAGCATTCCAAAGTTGCGTTTCGCGTGTCGAGAGACATAAAGAGCGGCGGGCTAATCTGCCAGCCAATCTTGGACATTATGGCTTGTCGACGTTTCCTCGCGGCGTTCTCTGGGGCGCGTATGTGAGAGAGTGCGAGTCCATGTAAATATTTAATAAAATGCCATCATTACTGTTCGCATTTCACGCCTTCTCGAGCTCCCGGGCCTTCTTGAGGGAAAAAATAAATCGGGCGCCGCACGAGTTCGGAAGAAAGCGGCCGGGCGGGGGTGTCCGCAGAGGATTAGTGCACCTCGCGCGCCACGCTGATTGCGGAAATTTCGTTGATAGACACGCGATTCTCGTATTTTGCGGTCGGCGCCAAAAATTCAGCGTTCTATTTCGGAACAAAACGCGCGTTCGTGGATTAATGAAATGTGCCATAGTGTTTGTGGGAAATTTACCACTGGCGTCAAATGCACAAACTGCCCATTAATTAGAACTAACCGGAATAAATTAATAAGATTGCAAGAAGCAAAAGAGATAAATTTCGTAAAAGTTATTCATTTAGAAATTTGTATTCTTCGGACTATAAATTAAGGGATTTTATATTGGTAACGTGTCCTTTACTTCGCCGGGCGATACTCAAAAAATTCGTTTTGGTACTTTTATAGACTCCATGGAATTTTAAGGTGTGAATTTTTGAAGAGTGTTGTAATGAGTGTGGCGCAGAGTACAGAATATATTCACGCGTTCTTTTTTAATCACGCTCAGTAATAAAAGCAGTAAATCGTTTTCGACGGTCGCAGCATGGATTTGATTTTTCACCAACAAAACCGAAACAGCAGTTTCCCAGTACGAAACGTGCGCGAATTTTCCCTTTTTATCCGTCCAGCCCCATGATAAAAGAGACATTTTTGAAGTAGAAAGGTAAAAAGTTCGTGCTGAATTAATGGAACGAATAAAAAATAAAATCAAGACGGATGTGCGGAAAAAGCAGTCCACTGATCGGCAAAATTTCCGCTACTTGCGTGTTTTGATGTGCAGACACACACAAAAACGCAGGGGTTGCACTTGCTCTTGGGGGAGGATCGTGCGCGGCAGGAAGGGCTAGATAATTAACTCGGCCGCCATAAGAACGGGAGTCATATTTAAAATGCATAATAGTGATCCGTAATGCTGCGTGTACTCTTTCTGATCCGATTACTCGCAGAGAAGGAGCCCGCGTTCGCGACGGCTGCATTTCACCCCTGCGTCTGGCGACGCATGGGGGTGTGATTTCCCATGTTGTCTAGGGGTGCAGCCAAACGCGAGACCTACGCACTCTACGCGCCAGCAGTCTGGCACAACGTGTTGACGGCTGTGTTCGCTAATGAAATGACCTTTTATAACGATCTACGCGCTCCTGTTGTAACAATAATTATAATTTGTGCGATGAACGCAACGTTTTACTACTTGGGGGAGCGGAAAACATGCGGCCGCTTTTTTTAAGAGGGAGCTTCAGAGTCGGAAAAGAAAATAAGATAGGGAAATTTAGCATTTTCAGAGCCGTTTTGAAACATTTTATTCCTCAAACAGTTCATGTTAGATAATGAAAGGGAAAATTTTTGAAAAATCCTTTTTACCTTTGTTAAAAGTAAAAAGCTAAAAATTGTCGAGGTTGCCGTTAACATTTTTGTGAAAAGTTGGCATGCGCTAATCAAGCACTGTCTCCGTACTGTAATATCACGATTTATTTTACAATTTTTCCTCAAAATTCACACGCCATTGGATAAATCGCAATCCAAATCAAGCAAAAATCATTTAATTTTTAGAAGGAATTTTTCAATATCTGTAATTGAACTATTCCTTGGTCCAGATTTTATAAATGAACTTGGGGAAAAGGAAGTCAAATTCCCTCAATAAATTTGGTTTTGATACCTACTTTAGTGGCGAAATGATGCAAATTATGTGAGGTGAACTGTCTTCCCTGGCGGCTTTTACCTCTTTTTATATCTCCTTTTTTTCCATCTTGCAAAAAAGTGGCTTTAGCAGCTTCAACTTAAAAAATGAACTACTTGCTATCGCCAACAAAGCAATATGCTCTTAATTGTTGGCCTGTAAAGCACTACTTTGATAAGCTGAAATAAATATTTGAGTAATTCCGAAGCGCTCTTCATTGTCATGCAGGCGAACGGAACTTAATGAGCATAGAATTACGAGCAAGGGGTTTGCCTCTAGTTGTGCACGGCCCCAATCCGATGAAACGATGATGAAGAATTTAGAACGGCATTCATTTTTAATTATTTGCCTAAGCCCATAAACCAACAGAAGCGAGCTTGCCAGCTTATGCATACTTATATTCATGCAGCACCGCTTTATATACACACACACCCGTTGGCAGTGGCGTCGCTGGAGCACCGCTTTTTTATGTTTTTAGTTAGTCATGTGTTGCAGGTTATTAACATGGGAGCGCCACTTGCCTGCTCGACGGGATAAAATTTTAACGCGCGTTCCATATTTTATTGCGCGTTTCGCCTATTTATGTACTTCCAAGCAGCTGTGCGCGAACTTGGACTCTGGCGTTTACCAAACCATTTGTATTGGTCTTGGACAAATTCATTTTGTTCCACTTATTCTCTTGAATTTGCTTTTTATTAAAGAGGATTCATACAGCTAAATCCTGGAAAATCCTAGTCGCTAATGGATTCCGTTGAAGCCAAAATCAACCTAAGAAGCTCTGTAAATTTTTGAAAAAAGTGTTTGCAAAGTTAGCATGCTTTTCAAATGGTGAGGACTGTCTCCTTATTTGAAATCCTATATTATCTCACATCAAAAAGAGATTATTGAAAAGGTTTCATACGTCATGGACAGATCTCGACGAGAGGAATCGAAATCTGCCAAGAAAATGTGGCCAAGCGCTGGAAAATTTGGAGAAAATTTGAAATTGAACTGTATAGCTATGTCCTTTTTTGATTATTGCAAATTGTAGAACAAATTGCTTATTGCATCCAACAATTCGAATAATTTTCAACTGTCGCCCTGTATCAATTCACTTTAAAAAGGTAAAATACACAATTTGTAGCAATCATGGAGCAATTTTCAGAGAGTGAAATTCCTTTGTTGGACACGAAGTTCTAGTTAAATTAAGGAGAGCCGACTTGGTCCCTCTTTGCCAATTTCCTTTCTTTGATATAATAGTTCCGCGAGTGATAAATTAAATAATCTCCTGAAAACGCCTTTTGCTCCTCGTTCTCTTCCCATTTCACAAAGTGTATGTCACTCTCGCTCACTCGTTCCTTTGTTATTTATTTCGCTCCACGCTTTTGTAATTAGTTTCTCCATCTGCCGCGCTGGGACTTGTGTTGAATCAAGGCGAATCTCGCATTGTTCCAGGGAAAAAGGTCCTGTCTGCTTTTAAATTTGAGCCCTCTTATTATACCTTCCATTTGGGAGCTCAAAGGGAGAACAAACGAAACCCACTTAATTAGCATATATTATACACATAAGATAAGTACGGTTCAGCAAAGGTATCATTAACATTTAGAGGTCAAAGTTAAGAGCATGCAAGTTCTTTGATTTCCACATCGTGACAAATATTTAAATTTCAAATTCGATTTGCATTATTGTAATCAGGCTAATGTGCGAGGAGCCGGTTGCATCTCTTCTAATTTAGCTGATGGAGGAAAACTAGGTCTAGACCTCTCATTTCTGCTTGTTTCATCAAGAAAAACTATGAAGACAAATTAGTACAAAAGGTTTGTGTCGCACTCCTTATAGCACTACTTTTAAAATTGCAGCCGTTCCGTCAGTGAGTAAAATGTGTTTGCAATTACGGAATGGGAATGCCGAGTTTGCATTGAATTGCGCGCGCACTACTTGCTTGTGTGATTGAATGTGCTGCATAATTTGATGAGCGCCGCGAAATGCGATTGATGTGCGCGGCGCTGCGAGGCAGGCATGTTTATTTATTACAGCCTGATGAATTGTTTAATCAAAATTGGCTAATGAGAAAAGTCATAAATCGGGTCATTCAAGCGATGCAAATTCAGCCCTGGCATATTAATGTTGCCAACCAGCCAATTGCGATCAAATATTCCGTGCACGCTATAAATAATTTTTATTTCATTTAAGAGTCATTTTCAGCAACACTAAAATGCTTTCAGAGCAACTTGTTCACAACTGATTTGAATATTGCCATGCAAAATGACTTCAAATCAAACTCGCATTAATGATTGTTGAATCTCTCAAACACTTTTTATTTTATTTGAGCCAATATTTAGAAGGGTGACTCGTTAAAATACATCAAGCTTATAATAAATATACAAACTAGAGATCATTAATTAGAGCTATATAATACAAAATTCCTAGAAAAATTCCGCTATGTCATAAAACTGGTACATGCACAAAATTGTTTTTTTAATTATGTTAGATATTCGTGGTCTTCTTCGAATTAATTGATTTTCACTTCATTGAAAGGGTGAGTTAGGGGTTAATTTGTAAAATCGTAATGAGGATGATTTTTTATTTTAAACATTCAAAGCCACGGCTACAGTGCAATTGACGCTTGAAATATGACTTATAATTATTTTTAAGGGTATGGGGATGGATGAGGAATGAAAAGGGACAGGGTTAGCACCCTGAAACTCAGCATCAGCGGGCATCAAGATGAGTTGCAATTTTTGCATTTCTTAAAAACAGAAGCTGAAATCTCGCGTTAACTTGATATTTTGAATTTTGACCCAAAGCCAAGTTTTGACCTTTCACCGGAAATAACTCAAAAACGAAAATATCATAGAAATTTCAGGTTAGATTAATGGCATAGTGCAACCATTTTTACATTACGTCCAGAGCATAAAAAACTGGCTTCTTTTTAGAATATCCATTTGAAACCCAAATTTAAAAATTCTTTCCCTCGACCTTTGACCTAGAAAAATGTTTTCTTTGTATAAAAGTTTCTTCAAATGAAGTTATATTTGCATTTTAGTAAATTTTTTGTTTGTTTTAAAACACATTTCGGGAAATTTTGACATGAAAATATTTTTGGGTCAACACCACCAAAATTTGAGAAAATCAAAACGGTCATAAGACGGAAAAAGTTGTAGAATGTATTGAAAATATTGCCGATATTTCGCCCTTATATAAAAAAATGTATTTCCATCCGGAACCAAAAATCAGGTATTGGCTTGATTCGTTTTCTCGGAGCCGAATCGTTCAGTGTGCGAGCTGATTTGCATGACCGACTGATCGATTGGATTGCACAAAAGGCGGCACATACACATGAGTGGGATAAATTTAGTGCGCTGGCAGCACGCTCGGTTAGGCCCGCCGCCGAGTGATACTGCTTCTTTTCTAGTTGTGCTCCATTAAACATTTTCGAAAAAGGCTCTCATGCCGAAACACAATATTGTGGTGCGCCATTTTAATGTGTGTATGTGCCGCGCTTTTCGCTCGCCGGCAGGCCATTAAAATTTAACGAAAAATAAAATACATCGTCTCGGCTGGTGCTGCGCAAAACACCCACATATTTATTTATTTTGCGCCGGCTTTCTGCTCTCGTGCATGTTTTATTAGTTCTCTTAGAGAGCGGACGGCCGAACGCAAGGCACCAATTTTTAACGAGCTTGTTTGAATTGATCACAAAGAGAGTGAGCATAAATTCCGCGCGCATTACAACAAACAGCTTTGGCGAATCTACGCTGCGAGCTGTGTGCTCTTTTGTTGTTTGGCGTGCGAAAAAATAATATGCACGGGACAGAGGATTTCATATAGTATATACGTGTTTGTTTGCTTTGTTGCCATATACAAACAGGCCAACAGTGTACACATGCACGGAATTTGCGCTGCCTGCCACATTATTGACTTCGGCCTTCGTGCGCGCTCAATATCAATTTTGCATCAGAAAAGTTTATGAGATAAAAATCACCTCGCTTGCGACATCAACATCAATTCAAAGGTGACATTATTTCGCAATTTCAATTAGATATGGTATATTCTTTGTGCGAAAAAGCGTTTATGTGTCGATCTCACTCATTCGTCATTTTTCAAAAGGTGTCTCTGTTTGGGTCCATTTCAAGGAAAATTCATTGGTAAAAGTGTTTGCAGCGAATTTCTTTTTTGGCAGAGTCAATAATTAATTGCTATGAGGCTCAAATTACAGGCTAGCTCGTTCGAAAATTCAACAGGAAAATTCGGACACAAGTTATTTCCCATTCCTGAGACGCCATCCCCCCGGCCCCCCTCCCCCTACCCTTTCCGATATGTCGGTCAGTGCTGCGTGTGTTTTCAGCAAATTGAAGCAGACGAAAGGAAATGCCACGGCTGGCCCTGATGGTGTGCATGGCTGCGTGCTGCACAAGTGTGCGGCCGCTCTCGCTCCCAGCCTCGCGCGCCTTTTTAACTGCTCGCTGCAGCAGTGCGCACTACCAGCGGGTTGGAAGACGGCCGCCGTGGTAGCAATCCCTAAAGCTGGGAAAAAGTCTCTTCTACACAACTACAGGCCAATTAGCATGACATCTTTAGTTGGAAAAACGCTGGAAAAACTCGTGCGTGATAGAATTCAGCAATTTCTGGATGAAAATAAAACTATACCAGACTGTCAGCATGGTTTTCGCCAGCGGAGATCGTGCACGACGCTGCTGTGTAAGATGCTGGACAAGTGGGCGGCGATTGTAGACCAACATTCAGGAGCGCACATTCATGCCATCACCCTGGATTGGAAGAAGGCTTTCGACCGCGTACCGCACGACAGGCTGCTGACGAAAATCTCGCATTACGGTGTGCGGGGCAACATTTTGGAGTGGACGAGCAGTTTCTTAAAAGGGCGACATCAGTACGTAGTGTACAATGGAGCGAAATCGGAGCTGCAAGAAGTGAGCTCGGGAGTGGTGCAGGGCTCTGTCTTGGGCCCCCTACTCTTTAATATCTATGTAGCGGACCTGCCTGCGGCTGTGAAGTCGCAAATAGCTCAATATGCAGACGACGTCACCCTCTGGAGGCACATCCGCACGGCCACTGACGCAGAGGAACTGCAGGACGACTTGGATGCGGTGTTTGCGTGGTGCATGAGCAACGGCATGGAGCTGAACGCGGCTAAGTGCCACGTCCTGGACGTGACACGGGCGAAGAACGCGCTGCACACCCGCTACAACGTCGGCGGCACCACGCTGGAATACAGCGAAACCGAGCGCATCCTTGGCGTGCACGTGAGCAGAGACTTGCGTTGGAACAAGCATGCTGATATCGCTCGCGGCAAGGCGGCGAAAGTGCTCTCTTTCGCTGCCCGCAACCTTTACGGCTGCACTCCACGAGTCAAGAGGTTGGCCTATCTGACGATGGTCAAGCCTTTGATGCTCTACGGCACCCCTGCGTGGCACCCATCTACCCAATGCAACATCAACAAGTTTCAGCGCGTGCAAGATCGAGCTCTTCGGTTCGTGCATGGGCGGCACGTGTCCGAAAATGCAAGAAAAGAGCTGATGACTGTCCACCAGCAGCTCAGCCTTAACGACATGACTTTCTTTAGAAAATGTCTTGATGGAGAAGCTGACATGGACGCAATGGAGCGAATTATGGTGGGCAGGACAATGAGAAATGCGGACGGCGAGCACAGACTGATTCCTCCTCGAACGCGCACTGACCTTGGATTGAACTCGTTTTCTTTCCGAATCACGCAGCAGTGGAACTCCCTCCCGTCCGTAATTAAATTGTGTCCAAGTTCCAAGTTTCCCAAGTATTGTAAATTGTATGTGATGTCAAATGTGATGTAGATTTAATGTAGCATAGGCTGTAGTGTGGCGAGTGTTTAAAGTAGTGGTAAATTTTGCTACTATTTTATTCACGAGTTTCAGCGGGTTGTTCGCTAGCACTACAAATGCCTTATTTCTCCTTTCGTGATTTTCATGACTTTAAATGTTTGTAACATAATATGACTTGTTTGGAGAAATAAAAACGAATTGAAAATTGAATTCATTATCAGCGAAGAACCGGTCCGAACCTAGAAAAAAGTGCCAAAAGAGTGCCACCGTCGGCACCGACCAATCAGAGAAGGGAACGGGTCTCTCTCATTGGCTATTAGATCGAAACAGCAGCGCCACAGTGCGAAAGCGGCAAAATACCTGCCTTGTCTCTTCACTCGCTTCCGCTGGCTGTGCTTTGTGGCGCTACTGTCTCGATTTAATAGCCAATCGGAGAGAAGCGCTCCCTTCTCTGATTGGTCTGTCGCATTATTAGCTAGGTTCAAACCAAAAACTGCCAAAGACTTCAAATTTCCGCAAAATTTCGATAGGTTTCTCCTAAACTAAAAAACTACCATCAGGAATCGAAAATGAAATTTTAATGCTACAGGAAGGTATGGGTAGATAGCACACTCTGGTATTATTAATTAGCAGGCTGACACGGTGGGGTGAAAGTGACAAGCTCAGTTTCGACGCACGGACAAACGACGTAGCATCCTCATCAAGTCAGATTTGGTGCGCGGAATGCGAAAGTGATACGCCAACTCACCTTCGGCATATCAAATTAATGCAGCGTCCCGCATACTTTCATCCTCGTCGTAGCCCCAAGAGCGCGCGTGGCTGATTTAGAACTGCCTAAACATGGGCCGGTTTGATTTTAAGTCGAACTTCATTTGATTTGAATGAAGCTGACTTCTTTTTTTGCTAATTATAGTTCTTCTATATCAAGAATTACATCTAAAATTGATATTTCAGATGATCCAATCGATCTGGGGTCTTGGTAAAATTCAAATTAAATGATCTGCTTTATTGAAAACAAGAAAAATTAATGGAGCTTTTAATAATAAGCGCCTTTAATATTTTTCAAATAAATAATCCAAGTTGTGACAAAAGCCTGTAGTGAAGGCGGTCTCGTTTGGCCGATCCATCCTCTTCACGTTCGCACATTTTCCTCTCGCGCAGCATAATTCTAATAATCACAATAGCCAGCGACGCACTTTATGCTTTCTACTCACGTGCTTCCAGGCAGCCACCCTCTTTTGAAGGGTGGTTTTCATCCCCCGCCATATCCATCTCATGCCGTGCGCCGAAATCAGAGTCACCGCAGCAGCACCAAGGGAAAGTTGCTTGTTTGTTTGACTTGCTTTTACTCGGAAACTTCCGATTGTGCACGAGAGGAAAAGATGGTGCGAGAGCCGTAATAAAATCAAAACTTTGGTCTGGAATTTAATTAGAAAGCGGCCGCAGAGAGTGGATTGAGGCTTTGTCGAACGGCCGCTGCGCGCCGAGCTATTGTGTGGATTATCGGCCGGGGCAATAATTCCGCCAGCAAGTTTGCCCGAGTGGATGATTGAATATAAATCGAAAAATTGTCTCAGCATACGACGAAAGAATGATCGAGGAGGTTGTTCAAATGATAAGAGATAAAATAGACAGTTCACGTATAAAACAGTGTTTTATTTTACTCAACATTCGATCGTCAAAAACGTGAATATTTTTGCTTACTCGTCCCGATAACGACATTTCCCATAAATTCGTTTTCTGCCACTCTTGGCTCAACAGGATTATAAATTACTCGGCTAATTCTGTTTTCAGTGCATTTTTGTTACGAAAACAATAATCTGTAATTCTGTACTTTTTACATACACGATACACAAGATTTTACTCACACACATATTGATAGTATTTGCAAGTGGTTCGTCACCTGCAAAAGAGACACGCAGTTATCTCCAAAAACCAACTAAACAAATTCAATTCAGATTTGCGAGTCTCTTTTGAAGGTGCAACATTAGCAAATTTAGAACCAACAGTCATTACACTGTTAGGCAAATAATGAATATTGCACGAGTTAAAAGTTTCAGACAGGAACATTCATACACAATCCTAGATGACAATTGCAACGCGGCGTCTAATTGATTTCGAGTGCGCCTCTACACCAGCAGACCACACACTAAGTTTTGAGATCGAGTCACTGCATCAGCAGGGCGACCAGTCCGAGCAGCAGCCACATGAGCGACGACCGCACCCCAGCCGAGTGCACGGCCGCGTCGTTTGGACCAGACACTCGGTTGTTGGCGGTCGCGATTTTTGAGCTCCACCGCACCGCAAACAGCGGGCCTGGCGCCCTAGTCAAAGCATTCAGCCTGAAATTCACGACATTTTGTTAATTCAGAAACAAAATACAGCGAAACTTTTTGTATTAGAAAAATCATCTTAAGGAAAAATGCAGAATTGATTTAAAACAAAAATCAATTTAGATAAAATTCCATTTTTTTTAAATTTTTCCGGATTTTTTTCGATTAACAGGCAGAAATTTAAATTTAAATAGCAAAAATCTGGATAAAATGGGAAAGCTGATGAAATTTGAAAAAATTACATCTTCTAGAAATAAAATTCCTCTCAGAATTTCCCGGAAAATCTGTTTTAAAAACTGAATCGTTTTTCCTGCAAACTATACATTCGCAAAAAAATTAGCAGAAGAGTTATTAAAGCATGATTTTTTAAAAACCGTACCAGAAAAAAATTAAAACTATTATTACAAAGCCTATACATTTATGCTCGCGATTTCCTCAAATATTTTTCCGCTGATTATTTTTAAACACGAGATTAATTTTACAAAAGAATAAAATTCGACACATCATTCGATTCGACTCACTGAGCAGATTTTAAAAATTGTAATTTTACGAAAATCTACCACTTTTCAGGAGGGTTTGAAATTTACTAAAATTATATTTATTTTAAATTACGATTGAGTGATACCTTTAGCAAATTGTTATCTTTTATCAAATGGCAGTGAAGGAAAATCACCGAATTTTTCGGCTCAACATTTATTATATTAATCTTTATTTCACTGATATCACATATACAAAAGAAGAATATGTAAAGGTACTTTAAATTTCAAATCTCAACGGTATCAATGTTATTATGTATTACCTAATGTAGGCCGAGTGCACCTTCCATGGCAGGGTATACAGTCTTTTTCTTTCGCCTGGGCAGAAAGTATGAATAGAATTGTGATTGGGACCCAGACCATTTTTGCTTGGCTTGTGGATGGAGATGTTCCAAGCTCCACAGGAATCTGACAATAAGAAAACCATTTAAGTGAAACAGCTTGTGCGAAAAATGCAATATACTGACCAATGTTTTGACTAGTCGAAATTTCAATAATGATTTGACGCTCGACGTTGGACTGTAGGAGCCACAAGCATTTTAGGTGGTTGTACTTGTGGCGCCCGTGAGAGGCAATCACACCAAACATTTGCCTCGTGTCAATTATTCCTGGAAATACGAAATAAAGTCGTGAGTGAAGCGTGTAGGCCCGGCTGATTGATCATACCAGACGTTTCCATGTAGACAGGCTGGCCGCACCCTCTGTCTGGAGAGAACTGATAAGACGCTTTGTAGTTGAACCCGGGGGTGGTCCAGCTGTAGTGCGCTACCCGATACACCATGGTCAGCGGGCTCAGACTGTGAACTGATATGGGCAGCAATCCGTCCTGAAAGAAATCCTCTTTTTCAGCAGATGTGATAGCTCTTCATTGAGTGTGTATTGCACTCGTAAAATAATGTTTACTATTAATTTATTTAATTTCCTTTCAAACGAGTTTTTTTCCATAAATATGTCCTCTTAATAAATTTGGTTTGACGTTAACCATTTCTAAAAACTTGCAAAGTCTCACCCTCGGCTTTCCGCAAATGCACGCAAGTTGCACTCCCGTGTCGGCTGTCACAATTTTGAGATGGTCGACCTGGTCCAGGGACATGAGGTTTGTTAAGCAGTCGCAGCCTCTGTCTCCGTCGCAGTTTGTGCTGCAGTGCGAGTCGCTGCTTTTGCTCATTGAATTGATCTGTGCAATTACACATCAAAAATATATTCTGGACTTAAGAAGATACTTACGCTTAGAGTGACGCTTTGGCTGAAATTGGGTTTAAAAATTTGTGAGCAATTCAGTGGGCCTTCAATGTTCCAGTAGATATGCTGAGTGGCTAGACTTTTGACTTCGCCTGCCTGAGGTCCTTTCGAGCCCAAAAACTCGACGGCGCACGCTAGGTCAGGCCTCTGGGTGCCCGCAACTTTTTCTGTTAATTTAAAAATGATTTCAAAACAATGAGACATTTAAATTTAAAGCTTGTACCATCGTGAAACGCAAACGCTCCGTCAAGCGCTTCCTTTTGGCTGTGCTTGCCTATCCTCACCAGAATAGTCAGCATGTTTCCTGTCGACAAGTACGATTCTTGATCGGTGAACCTAAAATTAAGTAAATTGAATGGGGATTCATTTGTTGTAATTACTAAATTACCTTCCGTTTGGATCACGAGCGTGTCTGCTTGCCGGGCTGCAAATCTTATGCACGGGTTTGGCTCCTTTCTTGGAAGTTCCGTCAAAAATCTCAATGGCAGAGTCGCAATCTGATGTTCTGCCATACAAGAATAAAATACACTAAATAAGCGGACGCTCAACTTTTAGAAAAAAATTGGATATCGTAAAAACTAAGAGATTCTGTGCAAATTAGATAAGATATCGCCAAACTAACCTTAGGTCGTAATTGAATAGAGAAATGTGAACAACGTCAACTTTTCTTCCAATGAAGGAGAGGCGACAAACCGCTGAACCCTTTTCGTTTGGCCAGCCAATGGTTGAGCGTGTGTCAAAGTGGCCGCTCCTCGTGCTGTTGCCGTAGAAGACAAAGTCGCACACCGAATTTGGTGACTTCCGTGGGTTCGTGTGTTCATCGATAGCTGTAAATTACATTTTTTTCACTCATCAGCTCCAATTCCTCAAAATACTCGAAATATTTGAATTATCTGATCTCTCATCACACGTGCAGTATTTTTAACCCCTAATCAGCACATCCTGCGGGCTGCAGGGTTCGCAAAAACCCACAAATATATGCAAAAAAAACACTGCAATGTAATAACTGTTTTTTGCAGGTTTTTCTGAAATTTTGCGCGTTTTTCTGAAACACATACGTTTGAAGATTAAAAATTCCCATTATGGATGACCAAAATTAGGGATTTATATAAAAACCACTGGATTCACTACAAAGCCAAAACATTTTAACACTCCATCGTAATTATAAAAAATTTCAGATTTTTTTTGGCGCGAATCACTTTAGGGTTTAATTCGGTAAATATGGAAAAACCCAAAAGTGGCGATTTTTCCAGCTGGTTTTTGCACAAAAACCCATTGGTACGTTTTGCAAACTTTGCAAATTTGACGAACACTGGTGGGCTATGAGCCCACCAAGCCCCAATTACCCCGCAGAACGGATACCATGGGGCCTGAGTGGCCGCAGAGGAACTTTGCCATCTCTTCGCCTCCTCGCACTGAGGTCTTTTATTGAAACGCTAGATATTTGTCTATAAAGCCACTTGAAAGGCGTGAAAACCAGCAAGAGGCGCCTCCTTCCAGCCTGTTGAGCTATTTAAGCATTCCGAGACACTTAATTTTGTCATCTCTGACATTGGGCTGCTTGTAATCGATACAAAAATGCTTAAATCTACCATTGCCTCATCAATGCAAGCCAACGATCTGGTTCTCAAAGTTTTAACATTTGAAATTCATGAAAATTCATCTTACGAGCCAGTCCGGATTTGCCATAAGCAATCAGGCCTGATTCAGTTGTCCTGGATGCCTTGACTGTCGTCTCTGTCTGAACTTCCTCACTTAAAGGGTCAACGAACTCCAGGTACGCAACAAATCCATTGTAGTCGTATGGTGGAACAGGAGGTCCGGAGCTGGAAATACAATTAAATTTTCATTCAGAGCAAACAAGCCAGTTTGAGATATGTTATTTAAAAGTCTAGAGTGATATATCAGCTAAAAATCAAACCTGAATTCAAGTAAGAGATTGGGGCCGGTAAAATTGAGTTCTTCCATCCTGCTGCCGCATATTGTCGTCTGCAGAGGGCCCGAAGACGTGGAGCCCTGGTAGACGGCGATGTAGTCGGTGCCGCAGTGGCTGCAAACCAGTAAAATAACTTAGCTCCATCTTATCTCTCTTCCTGCGGCTTCGGAGGCATATTCCAGTCAAAAATGCAAATGCGCGCGGCTGAGTTTTTGTCAACATTGCAGCCTCCGGTGGACGCGGTATCGATCGGCGCATGGCGCGTGCGGAGTGTAGGCAACCAGTGTTGCAAACGTAATAGCGCAGTACGCACCCTCTAAGGGGATTTGCAAAACTACGAGCCGCGCGCGTTATAATAAAGCCGGTCTGACAGTTGCGGAGAGCAGTGCAAATTTGCTGCAAAATTTGTCACCCGACGCCCGTAAAAAGAAAGAGACAAATGCGAGTTTAACGATGTGCCTCCAAACGGGCTCAGCGAAAGTTGTGCGAAATTACGTATGATTAATGTTGGAACAAGTTTCGGCTAACTATGTCTAACTATTTCATTGTACAACCCCCATTGTCGGTTCTACGCTCGTGCAAAGCTAAATAATTCACCGACAGCCCCATCCAAACTATAAATTAAACAATTAATTTTAAATAACGAGAAGTAGGACCAGGCTTCCTCATGTGAAAACTAAAGAAAGTGAATTGGATATTAATGTAGGAAATTCAATCAAAAACTAGGCCAGCCTGCAGGGCTAAAAGATATCACACCGTTAAGCACGAGTCCCATTTACCGAATTAGTTTTCCCCAATTTATGGCCCTGCCGGTTAGCAACACTCGGCACGTCGTTTAAAGTTAAATTTATGAGGAGTGAGTTTAAAGTAATTAATTCGCGCAGCCGCCAAAATGGAGATCAGGACACAAACGTCTTTGCTCGCAAGAAAAGCATCCGCAGGCCGGAGTTGTTTAATAAAAGTCGGCCGGGCCAGATTTATGAGGATAACCGCAGCCCATATTTTAGGGGAGGCGCGTAATTAAAACTACTCAGCGCTGCTGGGAATGAAACGAACGAACGACCGGCGTCGTTTCTCAGTCGCGCGCGCAAAGGAAGAAAGAGCAGCCCGGCCGGCATTATTGGCACACCTCTGCTCTGCTCTGCCATTCTAATTTGCAGCCCCTGTGCTCAAAGCGGCGCTATCAAACGCGTTCGGATAATCAGAGAGGCAATGGTGCGGATATATTCCTTCCTCCGATCCATAAAAACGCCCTCGTCGAGTTTTTCTGCCAAGAGGGAAGAAAGTTTTGCTTGGTCGTAAAATCTATGGCATCCTCATTTTGATTGGGTTAAATGTCATGAAAATGTTCTTCTAAAACATGATACGCTGTGAAAATTACTTCAAATTATTCAAAAATTAAATTAAATGTCGGTCTTCGTCTTTTTTCCTCTTTGAACTACGCGGCTAAATTGAATTTTGATTGAAATCTTTGTGCTTTACAGGGTCTGTGTATTCTTTTTTCTACTTTTGAAGTACCAGTTTGAAGCGAAACCGTAATAAAACCCGATACTCAATTGAAACCAACACGGAGCTCGTAAATAAGCAGGCAAATTGGCTCCGACTGAAAGCGTGTAGACGAGCAGGGTAGTTTTAAGCCTCTGCCATTTGTCTCGCGAGGCTTGAAGTAATCGAAGAGAATTGTCATGCCATCGTGATAAATGCCAAGTTGCTTAATTCAATAGTATGCGACTTTTTTTACTTGTGATCTGCAGGGCGAAAACGATAAAATAACACATTCTTCAAAGGATATTACGCGATGGAAAATTGCCACACGCTGCCACAGGTTTTATCTGTCAAAATAAAAGTTTATTAAATTTGGCAGCTGCGGCGTGCACGATACTATCCACTCAAGACCATATTCACTTTCGCTACGCACAAGCCCGGCCCCTATCTTTATTTATTTTAGATCCGGCAGCAATTCCAGCCAAGGACGTTTTATCCTCGCCAATCGCTTTTTGTGCTTCACTGAATTTTCGAGAATCGAGAACCCACCAAACAGCCGCGTTTTTACATTCGCAGCGCCTGTGACTTTGGAACTCACTTGTAGGGCAGCAACTGATTGATGAATTTGATGTGGATCCTGGTGTGAATCGAGCTGGTGGTGATGAGGTACTTGCACAGCCTGTTGGGAGGGTAGACCCCCGGGTAGCCAGGGCTGGCCAGCAGACAGGAACGAGCGCCGCGGCACGCGTAGTCCTGGTACAGCCAGTCGCACTCTGCGAATTAGACGCCCAGTTATTCCAGCCACCCAGACACGCAATTAGAGACAGAAATAAAAAGCATCCATCCGGCAAGTCTTTTGAATAAAAAATGAGAGATAGAGCGCCAGCAGCAAAAATACGGCGGCGTGGAAATGCCTTCTGCCTTTTTAAGTGAATGCAACGAAATGAGCTATCATTTCATGCGACTAATACAGCGCATTTACCCGCATGGAATAATCAAAGTTAAATGGCAAAACCTAACGAGGTAAGATTGTCATCACGAGATAAAATAATAAAAATGTCCATGAAAGGTAAGGGTTTGATGCCCCTGATGAATCCTTTTTACTAGGATCTTTTTCAGGCGTTAAGGTTGGGAAGTGGATAATTTTGTAAAAACCCTAAAAAACACAAATATCGTAGTTTTTTTATTATTTTTTAAATACAAAATGAGGGTAAAAGCCATGCTAGATTTCGACCCATTAGAAGACCGTCTTTGACGAAGTTTCTTGAGCACACCAATCGATGTCTGAGGATCCAATTAGGTAAAGTGGATATTTTTTCTGACCAAAAAGTCCAGCGCAACGTGGGAACTTTTATTCCCGCCATAACAATATGAATGTGAGAAGTGCGCATGCGTCAGAGCTGGTTTGAGCACTGGCAGTGAGACCGAAGCTGTACGAATGACTTCTTTGTCACATACATGTAAATGCGTGCTTCAAATATAATTAATTAATTGAAAACCATGTTAACGAAGCCTCTTAAAATCAATTAAAATAATTGAAAAAGTTACGCAAGCAGCACTACAGCTCTAGATATTTGATCTCTTTACACGCGACTGCTTCAAAGGGCTTCCATTCCGTTATCATTTGCAAGAATATCAGATTAAAAGTACTGTGCAAGTCAAACGCGACACACAATAGACAAGCGACCGCACAGAGTCAACTTGCACAACTCGCTCCTTGCTCTCAACCATTCGCAATCTGTTTCAATTTGCCAGCAGCCGCGCGCTCTCGGCATAGACAAAACACTCTTCGCATCAGGCTGACTGAATTTGCACAGCATTAGATGCAACTTGTCGCAGGATAAATCCGCGAAACAAGCCAGTGTGTAAATGCAAATAGCGTCACCTTCAGCTCCGGCGTCACGCCGAGCGCAATATCAATTCATACAAACGAGCGTCGCCGCCTGCTGATGGAACAGAGACAAGGATATGCAACCGGCACGACCGGCACGAGCACCGAGTTGCATAACGACGCATTCATTGCGATACCAGCTACAACGCTTATATTTATTTCTCTGATGCGTGTGTAAATTATTCATATTTATGATGTTCGTAATTATTGAAGGGAATTGGGTCAAGTTACTCTATGCACCAGGTGTTCTCCTTTAAAGTAAAGCTGTACAGAAAATTGCGAAAAATCATTTTAACTTTACTAAAAATGAGGAAATGAGCTACATTTTCGTTCAAATTTGTCTTTCACGATTCATTTCACAACTTAGGGCATTTTTCTTAAAATTAGCTCACCGTTGGATAGAGAGGGATCAGACAAAAAATTATTTAATTTTCGAGAAATATGGCAAAATCTTCAACTGTTCCTCTGTCCTGATTGCGTTAATTTCACAATCAATAAACTCAATGAACTACTCTCCATTGTCAACAATGCAAAGTGTTCTCAATTATTGGCCAGTATAAAGTTCTACTTTAAGTTGTTAAATCCAGTTAAGCATCAAAGCTGTGTGCAGAATTGAACAAACTAATTTTGCTTCGTACTGCATTGGCCCGGCTGATGTATTTTTAAGCACGCGAGAGAGCCGATATTTCACCCAGAGAGACCTAACTAAACAAGTCTCTTTGGCACCCTAAATCAGCAAGGCTCGCTAATTTGTATCCAATTAGAACTACCGTTCTCGTTAGAAGTCGACACACGTGCTCTCTCTCTCTCTCTCTCTCTCTCTCTCTCTCTCTCTCTCTCTCTCTCTCTCTCTCCGAGTTTAATGAGCGGAAACATGCAACTAAGCAAGAATTTCACCTGTGTGCTCGACCCTCTGGCCGCCCTTCGGTTGCAATCCCAAGTCGGGATGATCAATTGGGGTGAAGCTGAAGTACGCCAAAAACTGCGAGCGCTCCGTCGATTCTGAAACACTAAGGGATATTTTTTAACATTTTTTGTTTATATGTGCATGGATTCATGGTGCACTTATACATTTTAAGGGCTAAACACCAATTTGTTAATAATAATTTTTGCTCAAAACCAATTCCTCCGATGTAACCCATGACATTCAGGAATTTGAATCGAATAAATAATTCTATTTTTTATCGCAATGATGGGTTAAGCTTTACGCTTTTACTGTAATTGATATCAATTAGTATTCTGTTAATTACTAAAAATAAAAATTTTAATTTGCTAAATAGCAATTTTTCCACAGCTGGAAAACGTTTTAACTTCGGGGGGATAAAATTGAGGACAATAGACGTTGGGGTGAGGGGTGAATACCAAAGAAACCATTCAGCTCATCAGGGTGAGTTAAGCCAAGTTGAACGGTGTGTAGTTTTTGCATTTCTGACAGTTAGAACCCGAGATTTGGCGCTCACAACAATATGTAAAATTTTGGGTTTTTCGAAATTAAAAATTCAATTTCTTGAAAACAAAACCAAACGCCACCTTGAAATCTTAACACCAGTTTAAACGTACCTTGAGACCACTTTTGATGCACGTTTCAGATTTTTAAATGGCTCGTGGTTTTCAAAATAAAAAAAAAACACCCTGAATTGTTCGAAAATTAGCCTTGGTGACCATTGACCTTGACCGATGACCTCAATTATGCTGTTATTAGTGTTCATTCGATCAGGCTTGATGCAAGGAGTTAAACGCATTAATTAACATTTCACCAATTCAAAAACTAGTTTTTGCATTCTAAAAATTCGCCAAGGTTTGAATTACATCGGATTATCTTGACACCACCAAAATCGTCCTGCGACCCAAGATTTTCGCTAATCTATAATCCGTCTTTTGATTGCCTTAATTTGTTTGCCAATGAGACGCAAAAAAACGAGAAGAAAAATGGATTTGGTGATTTATTTATTTATTTTTGCTGCCGCGGAAATGATGATGGTCCTACAATATTTTATTATAAAAGCCAATTAAACTCTAAAGAAAGCACGCACTTGATCGATGGATCCATTCCGGATTGAATTACGCTTTCGACAGAGGAACAAACAAGCCAGTGCTTGAAATCTCGCTGACGCACGAACATTCTTTTCCCGACCACGCTGGTTCTAAGTTTCGAAGCAGAGTTTATAGTGGCCCTGAATTTCAATATTTGAGCTGCGGAATTCGGGCAGGATTGAAAAGTTTTTAGTTGCGCGTCTCGTCTTGGCGCGCGGGTTAATTTGCTTTAAGAGTTGATTGCGCAAAAGGCACTCACTCAGCGCGCCGAGGCGGAGTTTTATTTCTCTCTCTCTCGAGATTGCCTCGAGTGTGCTCTCTCTCGCTCTCTCTCCCTCTGATGGCGCGCGCCGCGTGTATAATTACCGATGGTTTCTAATTACGGACCCCCAATAATGAATTTCCAGGCGCACTTGATCGAAATGATGAGCTGCGCTCCACTTCACCTCGATTATTTCTCGCTCACCGAGCACGCAGCACCCGCGCGCTCTTTCTCTCTCGTGCCTCCGATTCCTGATCATTTCAGCGGGTTCAATGACAAGATTAAGCCTAAATTTGGTTTAAGGCTTACTAATTTGATGCAAGAGTGAAAATCACATGGATCGCACTCAGTTTGAGTTGGTGCAATTTTAAAGTTAGGTTGTTCGTTGAACTCCTCTCGTCAAGCCCGATCAAATTAACACCAAATTTCAGGTCACCGGTCAAGGTCAAAGGTCACCAAGGCTCATTTTGTAACATTTCCGGGTGTTTTTTGGATTTTGAAAACCAACGACGTAATTTAAAAATCGAAAACGCCCCTCAAAAGTGGTCTCAGGGTACGTGTGAACTTGTGTGAAAATTCTAAGGTGGTATTAGGCTTCGTTTTCAAGTAATTCAATTTTTAATTTCGAAAAACCTAAATTTTTAAATTTTTGCAAATATTGTGAGCGCCAAATCTCGGGTAAGGGTAAGAAATGCAGAAACTGCACACCGTTTAACTTGCCTCGACCTTCCCTGGTGAGCTGTATGGTTTTTTGGGTGCTCACCCCTCAACCCATATTGACCTAGAGACAAAAAGTCGCGATTTTTGTTCTTTTAAATCTGAATTTTGAAAATTGATTCTCTTGTTTTTAACACAGGTATAGGGTTGTAATGCTATATTATTTAACACATTATTTGTTAATGGGTAAGACGGAAGTGATTTTCGAAAACGACACTCCAGCAACAAAAATATTAAACATCGATTTTCTTTTTGAGTATTTAAACCAAAAACAACTTGCCGGAAAGTTTTAGTTAGTTACCTGTCAAAATTTGAAAGTCGGAAAAAATATAAATTCAGAACTTTGAATTAGTTTTACTTTCCTACGTAAATCGCTTGAAGCTATTTTTTTTACGTTCTGTCATCAGTTAAAGATCATTTCCTTCGTGGGCAACATGTGTCAAGAGCAAAACTTTCCCACACAAACGACGAAATCGCGGAGTATCAGTGTTTATGATCTACAGCGTCAGATGCTACGTACAATTTGGTCCATATTGTTTGGAGACCCTGCATTGTAGGGGCAAAGTTTGCTGTCAGGATCAATTGAAAGAGGCCGCACGGTGTGTGTCCAGGCTGGAAATGCAATTGCGGCCGTGTCGGCCGCAGAGAGCGGGCGGGCCGACGGGCGGGCGAGCGAGCGGCCCCCGTGCTACTTGGCAGCGAAAAGCAATCAAACGCAGGGTGGAAATTCAAGACGACAGTAGCACGCGCGCCGCTCCAGCCACCAAGGGAGATGAGAAATTGATACTGCAAAAGATGGCGTTTAAAGATGGTGGCCGTGGCGCCGCCGGCCCTCCCTTGGCAGCCGTCGTGGCGCCGCACACCCCGAACGGGGAAAAATAAATGCTGCGCTCTCGCCCTTGCTTGCTATTTACACGCTTATAAACATGGCGGCTTAAATCATACTTAACACCCCATAACAGAAAGTGACTCGGCCCCGT
Source organism: Cloeon dipterum (assembly GCF_949628265.1). Lineage (NCBI taxonomy): Eukaryota > Metazoa > Arthropoda > Insecta > Ephemeroptera > Baetidae > Cloeon > Cloeon dipterum. Next base: position 36,543,491 of record NC_088788.1, on the reverse strand, counting down.
TTCTCACTCGACGGGCCAGCAGAGGAAACTGCCTTTTTTACTGCCGCCGCGCGGCCGCCGCGAAATTATTGTGTCACCAATCGGGCTGGCCAAAATGAGGAGATAAGTTAGCTCTTTCCCCCAGTGCACGCCACGCGACAATCTGTTTTCTCTCACTTTATTCGTGATAAATGGGTTGTCCTCGAGGCGAGCTCCTCTGTCGCTTCTATCCCGTGTCTGCGCGATCGCATCGCCGCTGCTGCACGACGAATCATTTTTCTCTTTCGTCTCAGGCGTGATATAGCATTTTCGCCAGCACTCAACGCTCTCCCGACGTCAGCCACGTGAAATGATACACTCTGCGCGTCAGCTTGACCGGAATAGACTTTTATAGGAGCTCACCAAAGCCTTTCGGATTAGTCCCGGTCTTTAGACAGCTTTGATTCTTATTTTTACACTCACCATACGGTAATGAGATTACGGAACTATCGAGGTGCAGAGCAGAAATTGAACAGAAATCAGATCAAATTCGTTTCAGGCCTAGTGCATCCAATTGAAATTTTTATGATAGTTGGAGATTGGATATTTTTCCGACCAAAAAGTCGAGCGCGACGTGCGTAGCACAAGTAGTATAACCTTTTTTCCCGCCAAAACATGCGAGTAGGGCGCATGCGTCAGAGCTGGCTGGATCTGACAAAGAGGTCATTCGTGAAGGTGGTCTCTCTTCAAGTACTCAAACCTCAAACCAGCTCTGACGCATGCGCATTTCTCGCATTTATATTGTTTTGGTGGCAAAAAAGTTCTTCGTCGCGCTGGACTTTTTGATCGGAAAAATCATCCACTTTACCTGATTCCACCCTCAAGAATCGATTGGTGGGCTCAGAAACTTCGTCAATGACGATCTTTAAATTTTATTATACAATTAGCAATATTCATGAATAACCAGGAACACGACACACGAATAAACCTGTCTGAAAAATAAATTACCCACGGTATAGAGAGCGTCGGTTGAAACACAATAGTCATGTGCATCAATTTGCATAAGAAATAATAGCGTTGGCGGGGTGTAATGAAATATCTGGATGCTGTCGGCGGAGGGAAGTAATTCAAAAGTCACGAGACACGGCACACGCACAAAAAGCTTTCACATGCATGCGCAGGGCGCCAGACTTGCTGCGATTTGCATACGATTTAAAATTTGCGCCGATAACGACATTCTTTGGTCTGGCTGCTAGCTGCGTGAATATACCTGCATGTGTGACAATGAATATTCAGCGCTTGAATAATCGCCAACGGCGACACGCCGGCCGATAAGATTTTTTTGCCGCGTTGAGTGAGTGTTTGCTCGCGAGATTGTGCGAACGAACTTGATTTTTCATGCGGCGCAAAAGTGAGCCACACGGCCAGATTACGCGTCTGGCTCGCAGGCAGGCACACTTTTCTCTTGAGTAAAAATGCTCTGCCGGCTGAGTGCGAGCAGCGAATTTTCTCTGCGGGCATTTCCTGAGGTTTACTATTTTTGATGTGCCGAGGTAAAGGAGCGAAATGATGCTTTTACAGACTAACCGGAAAGGTTTAAACGTTAATTATTTTTGTGTTCTTTGAGCGTTGACAAAAAATGTACTTGGCTAACACAAAAAATAAGTGGGGAGACGAGAGCTCGAAGAGAGGCGCTCTATTTGGCAAGCCGGATAGCTAACAGCGAAGTTTTTCTATTTTGTTTTGATATAGCGGTGGATGCGGAGCGAGTGCCAAGACCAATCATTCTGAACGCATCTCGGTCGCTGGAGGATAATAGTCCTCATTTCTCAAGGCTAGCTATCTATATCTCAGCTCATCGTTAGTGTTATATCTATAATGATAGATATTTGCTCAAAAATTCCTTGAGATAAAATTTTACGGAAAAATAGATCCCAAATTTGTTCTAATTTTGAAATGCATGTATGGGGTGATTATTTAAGAGTGATTTTGGGCTAATTAAAATATTTTTAAGTCCTAGGTGATTTAATTTAGATCAGGGGGTTGACAGAGGTGAAAGTTAAACACCCCTTCAACCCTTTAGCTTGTCAGGGGCGGTTGATACGAGTTTAACGGTGGGTAGTATTTGCAATTCTGATGGTTAGAACTCGAGATTTGGAGTTTGCCGGAGTTTGCAAAATTTGTAAAACACAAAAAAATCGAAAATATCGTGTTTTATTGAGTTTTGAAGCGACATTTCTTAAAAAATAAATAGAACACTACTCTGAAATGTTCACACCAGTTCAAAAATATCACAGGACAACTTTTAAGCTCGTTTTCAAAATTCCAAAACCCTGACCCCATTTCCAAAATTTTTATTATAAACCAAAATTAACCGAAGAACCCTTTGACCTTGACATGGGACATACAATTTGGTGTTAGTTCAATTGGGCTCGGCAAGAGGAATGTAAAGCACATTTTACTTTGAAACTTGATGTTTCAAACATTTCAAAAATGAATACTTTGCAGAAAACTTTTAATAACCTGTCAATAACATTTCGTAACCATGGTCAATAAATCGCAGAATTAAAGACCTTACTCAGAATACGAATTGTAATTTGCGGCTTACCTGAAGAGCAGTGTGGCCGTGCCTTGGTCTGCAAACACGACGGCTGGAGGAGTATATCGCTCGTTTTGGCCGCACAGCTGGATATCGGAGGGCTTGGCAGTCATGTCAGTTCCATCCACCAGCTGAACAAAACCGCCGTGACAGCTGAAATATTTTCCTTGGTGTCAGATCAAAAACGGGCAGATTGAAATGAATATGTGTGCGCGCATATAAACAACGGGCGGGGGCGCATTTGTCATGCCACTCGAACACATTTGCGCGCGCGATGCCATTTTTATTGTTGCTTTTCATGTCGGGAAAAACACACAGCGACAGCGGACGCGCTAAAAGCAGGTGCTCTCATTTTTTACTGCGGCAACACATTGGGATGCGGGTGAAATGACATTTTATTAAAATTTAAGAGCTTCATTCTCGTCGCTAATCCGCCACTTAAAACTTGTGCCGGGAAAAATGCAATCTTCCCTCACGGAAATGTTGATGAATAAATAACTGCGAAACGAGGGCGTGCTGTTTGTCATTATCAGCGCCGCCAAGCCGTATAATGACTTGCTCGCGCACAGAACAACGTACCATTAAAATGGTTTTGCGCGTCACATGAGACTCGGCTTTGAAATAGGGCTTGTTCGCAATATATGCAGTTTTCCTTTGTGGCGGTCTATTGAAATTCGAATCTCTCCAAGTGCTTATAGTTAATAATACCTTTTAATGGAGCAGTGTACCATGTCTTCCATTTAACAAAGAAAAATGATATCACCAGGAGCATCAAGAAAACTCCTTATGAACATTATGCATTGAAGATAATTAAAAAATACTGCTCCATTTTTATGTTCCTATACAAAGTATCAATAATTTCATGATATCTTGCCACTTGCCACAAAATGAGGGCTTTTGAATTTTCTAGCAAGGAGGACGGGCGACGTTCACATCAATCGTCACCCATATTCTCTTTTTGTTTGGTGCTCATCAATAGGGATTTAGAATCTGTTGTAGTTTCCCCCGAGGTTAAGATTTTGATTTTCATGTATTTTTACTGTTCGCTATTTTTAGTTTCCTCTAGACAAAAATGAAGTTTTTTTTTGTTAAGATATATTTCCAAGGCTGTAAAAATCCTTTATAACCTATACTCCTGGCAAACCAATATCTTGCCATGCTCTTTTACGACTCTTTTATGCGTTTTAATTAAAATTTATTCGTCTAGATATTTTAATGAAATGTTCCATCGTTCCTTTCCTGCTCTCGACTTGTAGGGAATATAATGTCCACTTTGATATTCAAAATAAGAAACGCGAGCTGGCTTAATTAGAAGCAGAAAATGGCACATCAAGATCAAGTCAAGCACAACTTTCTTCGTCTCGCTCCGTCTCCCAGGCACACACTTTGAATTCCGCGTTCGTTATTATAGCCCTGCGAGGAAATTTGCAACTACAGGTGACGAGTGCCCAGCCCGCAGCACTGCAGATGCAAATTCCAGCGAGTTATACGCCCATATGCATACAATTTTAATTCCGCGCACCTCTCGCGTCACGATTTGCATTTCTTCCGACTGCAGGCTTTCTTTCATAAATATGTATGTGCGTATTTACCTGGTGCCGTTGAAGCGGCCGACGGCCTTCAGTCTGTAGATCTGCACCTCGACCCGCTGGCCCTTTTCCGGCTGCAGCAGGTACCAGCAGAAGGACGGGCCCTCCATCGCGGGCGACTTGATTTGGCCGAAAGTCTTGTTGGAGCGCGCCTGCAGCGTTCTCGCGTCCAGAGTTATGTTGCACACTGCGAAAAACAAAAGCAGCTTGCAATTTTAAAATAGGAAAAGTTTTTACATATAAAGAGGGCAAATGTGTATGCAAAGTGCTCAGCGAGCTGCAGTTTGATTATCCTCTGCTCGTTGAATAACATTAAAACGGCCGGCGTCATTTGAATTGAAATTAGTTCTCGCGCGCGCGTTTAATCTCAAGGAGCTAAAAACAACGCGCGAGCTGCAGGCTGTGGCAAAAGCAGGCGAATTTAAAATGAAGCTGAAGAGGAAAACGCCGGTTTTCGCACCACTCTCATCCCTATAAATTTTATCCGAAAGTATATAAAAGCATGTGTATTTTCATAATGTATGGAGCTGTTTCTATTTCAAATTGGTATTTTGATGATAAATTTCATCCAGCTGGGACTTGATTATTAGTTTTTTAAAGTGCCTGTAAACAGGTCATTTCACCGTGCGATGAAAAGTCGGTTATGACCACAACGTCAGGATACAACCCAAATAAAGAAGCTGTTTTCAAATGCAATTTCATTCAGCTCACATAATTTCTATCCTCGTTACAGTTCTCGTGCACATGAAACTAGGAGAGAGCTCTATGTACAGGTTCAATTGCATGTTATTACTTTTATGTTTTTGGTCATAGTGCTTATTCAAAATAGGACATTACATTTCTGTCGTTTGTAAATAGAGCAGTTTTAATTGCTGCACCGTTATATGTGTGCATATAAATTCGATTTCAAATGAGATTTTTTTGTGCAATTTTAACTGTTTACGAGCTCAGTTAGACACATCGTTTGCTTTTAACCCCTGAATTTTATATCTTTTAGTTGGGGTGGAAAAGGGGTCGACACCCTTAAACTGCTTCGGCTATCTAGGAAAATTCATAACGATTTGAACGGTATGCAGATTTTGTCAATCTAGCGATTACTATACCCGAGATTTGGTGAAAAACATATTTTCTTTCAGAGATACTGGCATAAAAACAGTTTGTCAACTTAATCTCGGGTTCTAAGGGTTGTATATGCAAAACTTGCACATCGTTCGAATTGTCTTTACGTCCCACGATGAGCTCAAGTGGTTTAGGGGTGATATACACTTGATTCCGTTGTGAAGTGAGGTGCAAACAGTAAAAAATTGACAAAAATAACGTTTTAAGGGTGCAAAAAGGGGGTTGAATGGGTGGCACCCTTGCGACTATTTCAGATTTTGACGCTTCTAGTTTGCCGTAAAACCAACAAAAATGGGAAAACCGGCTAATTGGGGCAATTTTACGGCACACAAAAAATAATTAATCAAAACTTTCTGCTGCGTTCAGAGGTGTTGGTGATGAAAGGAATCCTTTCTGAATGAAAACAGTAATATACGCGGCATAAGAAGCTTGTGCAGCCATAAGCATTTTCAAATATAAGCTCCGAAGTGTGAAGTAGACGAATCTGTGGTGCTCTCGCCGGGGGGTGGGGGTGATGATAATAATTAAACGCGGCGCAGCAGCTCCTTTAGCGCTTTATCATCTCGCGCGCGATGGAGTGTGTGCGCTGGCAAAGCTGCGCGGCATGAATGAATCCGAGTCCTTTGGATTACGACCCTAATCCTTATTTTATAGCTCTCTGCTCTCTGCTTTGTCATATTTTATCGCCACGCAAGGAACGCCGCCTCGCAAGAAATGTGGCGTGCAATAAAAGAGCAGGTTCGAGCTCGAGCGGCACACACATATTGCACGCAACTTGCCAGACTTCCGCGGGGCAGCGATTACATAAATTTCGCACGAATTATTGCGAAAATTTTGCGCTCTCTCTCTCTCTCTCTCTCTGACACACGGACATTCGCATTGTTATTAGTGGAGAAACGCTCGTAAATTTCATGCCCATTCTGTGCTGTCGTAAAATCTAGGAGAGGTAATCAAGTTTGGTTGCGATTTAACTCAAATTACCCATGCTGGAGGTTGAATCAAGCAAATTGCAACTTTAAAGACTCCTAACTGTCCTTTTTGCTATCTTATTTGGAAGTAATTAATGCATAACCTGGTATTAAAACAGAAAAAAACTTACTGTTAGAGCAGAATTTCTCTATGCCGCATTGTTGACAGCGATTTGGCGCTGACTCTCCACAGTGGCAGCCGGACTGTGGCACGCAGCACGCACAGTCACTTCGAGAAGAATCGAATGGGCATCGGCACCCGGTGCTTTCTTGCGTCCACAGGTCAACTTGGTCTGAAAGAGAAGGAAGAAACGATTTAAACTGGAGCAAACAGTTGCTTCGTATGCTATGGTAGAAATTTTAGACAAACTCTTGATGACGGCAAATTTGGAAACTTTGTCGTAAGTTGTCCGCATTAGCGACAAAGGAACGAGCCGTGTAAGCGGAGGCGTGAAAGCAAAGCAAACGAGCCCCCGATCGATTAATTTGGGTGGCGCCAAACTATTTCTAATCCCGTAATCATTACGAACGACCTTTCCCTCTCTCTCCCTCGGCTGATTCGAGCACCAGGGGGAGATGAGAGAGCAGCAGCCCAGGGGATGCGATTTAACGGCTAAAGTGTAACAAGATCAGCAGCAGGCTCCACTGGCTCTGGCTCTGCGCTCACTCGCACGTGTTAAAATATTTAGTCCGGTGTGCAGCGGCGTCAACAGCATCGCCGTTTTAATTTAATGATTCGCGCAGGCAGAGCTGCTGCGAGAGCGAGCAACTTTGTTGATTAATTTGTCTCTGCTCTTGACAAGAACTGCGACGCGCCGGCTTTCGCAGCTGCGCTAATAATGCGGATCCGAGTGTTTATTTGCTCATCCAATACTCAGCAATTAGCAGGGGACGGATTCAACCCCTTCAGCGTTGCTCTGATGTCTCGTTTTTTTGCGGCAAACTCTGCCGTTCATGCCAAACTAAACAGTCGGATCAAAATTCAATAATATATCTTCCCTTAATGAGAGGAAACATATACAAAAGAGTTATTTTGAGTAGCGACTAGCAGTTCTATTCATGATTCGTTTGAACAACAAGCACGCATCAACTGGTCTAGCAACCCTTTTCACTTATTGAAACCAGCCTCTTTCAACGCGCTCACCATAAAACATTTTATTCAGTTTTTACAAGTCCATCCAGGTTGAGGACGCAGTTATCCTCTCAAATAATCTAGTTCGCAGCCCACAAACAGACGGTCTACATTATGTATTATTTCAGCCTGTTTGCAGAACGGATTTTGCAGCCACCGCCGCCGACGCACGCACTGCACGGCCCGAAACTAAATCGTTTTATGTGGTGTTGACTGCGAATCCTCTGAATTTCGGGTTAGTTTGTTGTTGTTGCTGCTTTTAATGAATATTCACGCCGCAGACCAAGGATAACGCACGTATTCAAATTTCGGGGTATGTTTTTGAACGCTCTGTTGATGACTAGAACAAAATGTAGAGGAAGTGATCAAAGTCCCGGAAATCGGCTCGGTACCTCTAATCGCCAAGCGTCAAAAGATAAAATACAAAGGCAACTTTGACGTGAATTGACTGATGATGACGTTGATGTATATTGTTAATTGATATGTAATATTTCATTGGCAGATGCCAGCAATCAGCAATGCAGAATAAAGGGTCCAAACTAGAGACCTTAAGCAGAGATAAGCACTTTGAGAAAAGTCGCCGAAAGCATTTTCCCCAGATTAAGTGCCTTTGTTCTGCTACCTATGTGCATGCAACCAATTATTTGGTGTTTTCTTGCAGCTAAAGAGTGGGTATATAACGATTATGAATCGTAGAAACCCATTAAAAGTAGATTTATGCCGATTAAACTACGAGTGAAAATACCCCAATTGGATACAACAGACAAAAAATCCTCGACGCTGATTCTTTGGTATCAAATCATCTTTTAATGGGATTCTGCGATTATAAATCGATAGACCTACTCTTTAGCCGCAAGAAGACACCAGAAAATCGGTTGCACGAGCATCGGTAGCAGAATATGGGAGGAAAAATGCGTTCGGCGACTTTTCTGAGAGCGCTTATCTCTATTTAAGGTCTGTAGTCAAAACTAAAACTAATTTTGAATATGATATATTGCAAGTTGTTTCATTTTTTAATCGATTAAATGAAGTACCTAGACAAAATGAAAGTTTCTTGTAATTAACAAGAAAAAACCTGGCGTACAAGAGCGGCGCAATAATTTAAAACTTCCTCAACAAGTTCTCCCCCGCTCGTCATTTGTAGTTATGATGCAGGGGTGGAGAGGAAGTACGCAGAATGCAGTCTCTTGTGAAAGCGCCGTCTCAGCATGATGAAGAATGGGTCAAGCAGAAGTGCACTTGAAAAGGCCTGCCTGCGTAAAATGCAAATTTCGGCGGCCATGCTGCTGCTGCTTCTTTTGTGCGAGGAAAGAAATCCAGCCTTTCATTGTGCTAAGACGACTTTCGAGTGCTCTTTAAACTGCGCACCAAGCTCGCGTGCCGTGAAATTTCATTGCTGCTCATTTGGTCGAATGTAATTTTTCCAGCGACGCAGAAAACGAGAAACGATGTTTTTGCAACTAAAGCCGGACTAAACAACCGCTTCTTTCTCTCTTCTCGTGCGTGCAAGGGAAATCTCTTTTCGCGGAATGAGCAAATCTCGGCTCATTAGCAAGTTAATCGTGCGCAAAAGTTATTTCCACGGATTTGCATTGCAAGCGCACCGCATTAGCCACGCAAAATTAAATTGTGAGCAGATGAATATTTCAACAAGTTTTCCTAGATTTAATCTTATCACTCTGCCTCGTAATGAAACCCACGAAGTTATTTTTAAATAATGGTCTTACGCGAAGTTAAACTTCCAAAATTTCTGCAATTTCGGATGTGAAGAAAAAATTCATCTCGGATACCGCAAGTCACGTTTCGAAGAAGAATTGCGATGTCAGAGGCCGTAAGAGGCAGATTGAAAAATAATCCGGCTTGTTTGGAAACTCGTGAGCCCCGATAAAAAATGTCATCGCCGCCTGCGACAAAGGCAATTTAACTTTGCCGTGTAACTTGCTGAATAGCTATGAGGAAGACGACTCGCTCGCTCGCTCTCCATCTCTCCATCTGGCCTGCCATAATGCACGCATAATTCGAGCCGACACGTCTTCTGTTTGCCATCCATCCATCCATCAATCAATCAGGCGGATTGCGTCACTGCGGCCTGCATTTTAAGTAGCAAAAGCCCCCCGTGCGTGACGAAATAATGTTCTCTTGAGGCTGCAAGCAAGCCCGGCGGCAAGGTCGAGACCCTGTCGCTTCTGTGCTGAGAGGTCTGTGCACGACACCTTTCCCTTCGCTTCATTGATTTTTGCGCGGCTTTTGAATGCAAAACGCTTCTTTGCACTCGTGCAGCCGTCACTCGCGAAATGTGCTCTCATTCATATCCGAAACACGCGCGCAAACTGTCTGTTTTTCTTGCATTCGCCGCATGTGAAGTGGAAGTAATCGTCACTGGCGCACCAGCAAACATTTCCTGCCGCTGAGACAGCCTCTCCATTCCTCCTGACGTAGGTAGAGTGCGAAATGCCTGATTTCTCACAATTAGTCTACATGAGAGACCATCACGGTTGCAGGATGGTTTACCCCACTCAAAAATGTTTTATATTAAGTGTGTCGAATTTCCAAATTCAGATATGAAAAATCAAGACGATTTAAAATATTCTCTTTTCGACTCGGGGGATGAAATTTTAACCAATATAATAGGGCACCGCAAAAAATATTCAGCTCGGTTTTTGCATTTCTGTCGCTTAGAACCCGGGATTTAGAGCTCACAAATTTGGCAAAAATTGAAAATTTTGGATTTTTTCGAAACGAAAAAAAATTGAATTTTACACAAATGAAGCTGAACACCACCATGAAATTTTTGAACAAGCCCACACGTAGCCTGAGACCAATTTTGAGGGGCATTATGGATTTTTAAAATCCCAAAAACACCTGAACATTTTCAAAAATAACCTTTTGTGACCTTTGACCTTGACCGATATCCTCAAAATTGGTGTTCTTATGATCGAGCTTGGTGAGAGGAGTTCAACGCAAACCTCACCTTCTCAAAATGTGATGCACCTCCCAAACCCCATTCTCTCCAAATATAGTCTTTTGTTTGTACAAAATGATTTCGATTAATTTGAACTGCAACGTCAAATACATGAAAATTGAATCGCACTTGAAAGCTCTGCAAAAATGTTTAAGTGCTTTGCGGTGATGCCGCAAAGCAAGCCGCTCTCGAATTAAATTTGAAGCCACGCGCACATCGTGATAGCAGCAGCGAGAGATGTGCAGGGTGCGATTCGCGCGATGCTGGAGTGCCGTGTGTGTATTCTATGCATTCATAGTGGTATCGCGCGCGAAGCAGAGCGTGATACATGTCAGTGTCTGCCGACGTTGATGATACTCGATTGCGATGCCTCTCTCTCCCACAATGTGCACATTATCATGCGAAAGCGGCGGGCATCACAATGCCCTCCATTGTGCCGCAACACAATTTGCAATCAAACCTCCATTGACCCTGTTCAAAGGCGCGGGCCGAGTTATTTGCCCTCGCCGCGCGCTTTTTTGCACTGCAACCCCCAGTTTCGTTTGTTCGGCACCAAAAACGGCAAAAACGAGCGCCGAGTGCGGAGAGCCGGACAGGCTGATGTGTTTTATTATTTATCCCCTTTCTCTCTCGCTCCGCAGCGCTAATTATGACGGGCCGGACGAATTTTCAACGCGCCGCGGCCCAACTGTTTTGACTGCCAAATTTTTTCACAATGTATAATTCAGAGCTCTGTCACGTCTGGCCGATCACACAGCCTGAATCCGTTTTTATTTTTTGCCCCTTCCACCATTTGAATAATGTTCCAACCCTTTTTAGCTCGTCATTAATTAAAACTGTTTGCCGCGTCGATTATTGCGCCGCTTCATTTGCTTTCTGGATTGATTAAATGAGCTAATCGGACTGGCATCGAGCACAATTTTCTTTGCACTCACGTTGGCACTTTGAGCTGCCGTTTTGCGGGCAAAAACTAATTCCCAAAGCGGTGCCAGCCTTAAACCGATGAATTTAGATCTATATACAAGCGACTTTTGAGCAGGAAAATTAGAACTCAGTAGATTTAAACTAAATTTTTGGTAAAGTTGATTACTTTCCTGGTAGGTGAGCGTGAAAACATAATGAAAAATTGATTTCGTTGCCGTACAAATATGCCAAAGCGGAGATTGGCGTGGTATCAAATTACGACCCAAACCAATAATATTTATCTTTCATCTCTCCTTTTAATTGAAGGTTAATATTATTGTTACGAATAGAAAATAAATAAAGGGTGTGCGTCCATGAGAGGTTTGACATCGTCTGAAATTTTGAAATGTTTATGTTTGGTAACTAAACTAACTAAATTAAGTGTAACTAAACTATGATATTCAGATGTAAATAAATAATTAAGTTTGCCAGAATGGTTTAATGCACCCTTCCCGGAAAATCGCGGGGTGAAATCTGGAAAAAAGGGCATTTGAACGATCCCAAACGATAAAAGCATTCAATACTTATTTGTGGCCTCTTTAACGTCGCCTGACGGGCTCTGTAATGATCCGATTTGCAAGTTCTGTGCATCGATGGACTAGACAAATTGAGACCTTTCAGAATATGTGCAATTCGACCCTTTGGAAGTCATCAGGACTGTGATTTTGGGCACATCAAGGTGATTCCTGAGCCCCCTGATGGCTTCCAAAGGGTAAAATTGAACAAATTCTGAAAGCTCTCAACTTTTCCATTCCATTGATGTGCATATCTTGCATATCGATCGAAGCAATACAGAGCTCGTCAGGCGTCGTTAAAGTGGCTACAAATGCGAATTGAACGATTAAGACCGCTTGAGGGCTACCCTGACGCCAGATTTAAATTTCTTACCTGTTCTGATAGTATTGTCAGATCTCAGGGCATATTCCGAGGGTAAAAATCAACCAACTGTGTGATTTTTTCCTCAATACTCACCCAAACTAAAAACATACTTTCTCGAAACCTTATTTCCATTTATGTTTTTAAATACCGTCTTTGACGAAGTTTCTGAGCACACCAATAATAATAATAATTTATCTTTATTGTCTTTTGGTGAGGTCATACATCAGATATGATTACATTTCTAATTATACGCCCCCCCCCCTATTGCAATCGATTCTTGAGGGTCGAACTAGGGAAAATGGATATTTTTCCGACCAAAAAGTCGAGCGCAACGTGCGTAGCATAAGTACAACTTTTATTCACCGCCAAAGCAATATGAACGTATATTCGAGAAGTGCGCATGCGTCAGAGCATGTTTGAGCACTTGCAGAGAGACCGCCTGTATAAAATGACTTCTTTGACAGATCCAGCAAGCTCTGACACATACGCAGTTCATATTGCTTTGGCGGAAAAAAATTTCGCACGTCGCGCTGGTTTTTTGGTCGGCAAAAATATCCACTTTACCTAATTCGACCCTCAAGACTCAAGAATCGATTGGTGTGCTCATTGTCAGAAGCTTCGTCAAAGACGCGGTCTTTAAAAATGCGTTTTGTTCACTGGGAAAAGCGTTGTGAAAAATGAATGTTTGTGTTTCGCTTACTGTTGCTGTCCAGGTAGATGGGAGTCCAGTGCACCTCCAACGCGACCGTCTCGAGCACCACAAAAAGCAGCAGGGGCACCAGATGCGGGGGCATGACGGGGTGTTTTATCGATGCTTACAAGCGAGATGAATTACCGCGGCGGCAGCAGCAGCAGCAGTAGCAGAGGCCTGGCATGCTTCCTACCTGTCAACAGTTCAAACAAAAGGGTTGGTTCACCCGTGGGAAGCGGAACAACTGCAAATATGAATTATACATATTATTATTCAGGCGGGCCGAAAGAGAAAAAGGAGCCCAGCAGCATGTGTATGAATATCCAGCGCTTATCATGCTGGAATATGTCTTCATGTTTTATTCAACCGCCAATTTCTGCCAAGCAAGCCGTATTGACCTGCGGCAACGCGCGTCGATACCGCACCAGATTTGTGTCCGGTCTAAGCTTTTCCCGGCGTTGTTTGGCCAGAGACAAAAGCTTTTGATTGCTTTCGGCTCGTGTCGCCCGTCATTCTCGCGCGTTTGTCACATTTCACGGCTAATTGGGCGTTTGCGGCGGAATGTGCGCGTTTGCTGACACTCGCACCCTGTCGAAACGCGAGCAATTAAAATCTAAACAATTTAACACGTTGACAACTGAAACGTGCAACGACGAAAATTGGTCTAATTTGGCATTGGAATTTTGAAATGACGCAGAAAATGATTAAAAATTCATTCATCCTCGTGCCGAGTCTAATTACTTTTGGAGGGACTGAGACACCAAAATTAAAATTCATCAGAGTTTTAATATCTTCGTTCTCATCAAAGGGATCATCCGCTCTGAGAAGTTTCAATTAAAGGGGAATTCTAATTTTGTCGCATCCTCTCCCGTATAATATTGAGTTTTTTTTATTCTTTTTCAGCGAAATGAGGTCGTTGCGTGGGAGCTCGACTCACACTTCCACATCCGGAGGATTCAATTTTTGCAATAAGCGCGTGGCGTGTAACATCCGCCGCCATTATTTGAGCCTCATTGGCGATGCGGGGCGGAGTGGCGGCGGCAGCATATCATCTTTTTATTACCTCTCGGGGATGACCTAATGATTTTCTCCTCGGAGCGAATATAAATGATGTTGCGGGGCAGAGGCAGTCGAGCGCAAGGTGGACGCGATGCATGCGACAAATGAAGACGCCTTTCTGCTCCGCTTCCTCCTCCCCGCTGACATTTTATTACTTCACGGTAATAAATTTCGCGCTCCCATGCAAACTTTATATTGAAACGAGATGAAATATCGGCAGCATGGGCAAAAGTTAGCCGGTTTTTCATCTGGTGCAGGAGGCAACGGCCCTGCGGGGTTAACCGAGGATGAGTATGTGAGCCGCGAATTTTCCAGCATTACAATCGACTGATTTATCGCATTTTGTGCCTCACAAAACCAGGTTTGCAATTATATTTGTAGAACCGCAGCTTTAAAATCAGGCAGAACAATGTGAAAAATAAATCATAAATCAGCGATTTGAATGTTCCCGTCAACACACAATCTAGAAAAATCCTAGCAAAATTTTAACCGACACCCACAGGGTATGTTATTTTTATATTTTACAACGTCCTAAAGAAAAATGCAGTTTGTGATGCATTTAACCATTTAATACATATTTATGTATAATTAGATTTTAATTGCAGACCTCTTGCAGTTGAAAGTCCTTGAAGGAAATCCAGGACAAGTTGGAGGGTACCTCAAGGTGCGAACGTTTAATTGCACGTCCAAGTCCTTTTCCATTCATTCTGGTGAAAGCGCAACAGCAGCGCGGGTATGGCGCTTATACAGATGCAGTGTGAAAGAAGCTAAAAGTACGCATTGCACGCTGTGCGCTGCTTTTTGCAAGAGCGAATTTCAAAAGTGGGTTAAGTGTGCTCTTTCATTTTCTAAATGCGAGGGTTATACAAACCGGGCAGATGAATGGCTGGGCGCGGAGGGTGCAAACAAACCGTGCATCACGCGCGGGGCGTGAAAAGACGCAGAGCATCAGGGAGTCATTAAAAGTGTACCTTCGCACACAAAACGCCGCTGGCCTAATTAAGCATTCACGGGCCTCGTGTTATTGTGAATTAAAATTAATGCCACTCCGTAATGAGGCGCCATTAAGTGCGCGTCCCTTTATCATTCAAATTCTGCACCGGGCAGTGATAATAATCATAATTATTTACCCCTCTGGCTAGCCTCCATTTCTGCCCGAATTGCACTGCGCCAAAATTTTGCATAATTTCACAACCATAGCTTCTTTGTTGCTCTGTCTCTTCTCAGCACAACGTAAAAATAAATTAATCTTTTTTCACCACAGGCAATCGGAAATTTTGGCAACCAGCAATCAGAGACAATTTGGATGGAGTAGCGATAAAAGCGGAGATTGTGCGCTGTTTGCCTCTGTCGCTGCGAGTGGAGGGGGTGAGTGCGTGTTTTTCACCCCCTCCACCTGTAAAGAGCGCAGGAAATCCCCATTAGATAAGATACTTTATTTGTTTTCATACCTCAGTACAGTAATTAAAGTCCCTGAGTATTTACAAATAAGTCACACCAAAACAAACAAAGGCAAATAAAAGAACACATTTTAGCTTTGAAACATAGTGCATACATTCCATCTGTTTGTAATAAGAAGTGTAAATGTTTACACTGTGGGTATGAAAATGAGAAATTCATCTAAATGATAGAAATTGTAAGAATAAATAAATGTTTTCAGCAACTTCTCGCACTCTGGATAGTGAGCTTCATTTCGCACCTGCATTTCGCGGTAATTTCCTTGCTCTTGTTATTAAAGGGCTTGGAGTTCGAATTATGATTTCAAAGAGTAAAAATTAAATTAATTCAACGCCGGCACCGATGGTAGCTAAGAAAATCCACAAATTTACTGCACAAACGCTGAGCAATCTGATTCTGAGAACGCAATTACGAACGGGTATCTCATTGAACTAGAAACTTCATCCTATTGTCCCAACTAATCCCTCTTTTTGTTTATTTTAGCTTTTGTCGGCGGAGCAAAACACGTTTTGAAAAGCATCTCTTGGGAGCCTTTAATTTGCTCCAGCAACGAAGGCAGGAAAAAAATTAAAAGGGTGTGTGTGTTTGTGTATTTCGCCGTCTCGGGCCGTCAACAGACTGCGCAATGAGCCTCGCTCGCTCGCTCGCTCGCCTTTTTTCCTTCAGCGCGCGGCTTGTAATAATATGAATGTGTACTTTTTAGGTCACTGCTGCATTCTGCATTGCCGTCTCACGCTTTAATTAAAACCTTATCTGTCTCAACTTGGAGCAGAGTTTTCTTTGCAATTTGCACTTGATCCTCCCTAGAAAAGAGAGATGATGAGGCGCGTGAAGCAAGCTACTGATAAACAAGCTTTGTGCACTTCTTGTTTGTTCCAAACAAACAAGTGGCAATGAAATACAAGCAGGAAAATTACCGATCGCATAAAGAGAAGTTTTACGAGCTGTTTTTCGTTTCGTTCATTAACTCAGCTATTTTTTATTTGTCAATTAGCTAATTAATTCGATTAATTTGCAAGTACGTTTTAAGCTTGCTTGAGAAGATAACAATGAAATGTTTTTTTTTCTAGACTCAATTAATTTGAGGAACAACCTGTGAACTTTCCCTAAACTCACCGGGTCCCATGATCACAAAATGTGAGGTATTTGAGCAGTTCGGAGATCTAATACTAGCTACCCAATGTCAGAGATGGCAAAAAGTGGTTAGTTTAGAGACTCGAAATGCTCAAAATTGCTCAACGGGCTGGGAGGCGCACCGGCGCCGACTCGCTACTTGCTGGTTTGCACCTTTCCAGCATGCGTGATTTGGCTTCACGGGACGAATGTCTAGCATTTCAATACAGTCCTCGGTGCGGAGGCAAGTGGCCCTTGAGTGGACTGGGTCCCTGTGCGGCCTGCTGCGCCCATGTGATCCGTTCGCGGTGTTATTGGGACCCGGGTTTCAGCATTCGTGCTAGTGCAGTGCGCGTCCTTCCCGGTCCTCCGGTCCTCGGACAGGGATAAAAAGAGCAAAAAAAATCCAAAAACCAAAGATTGTCGCTCCTTGACAAAAAAAAACAGACTTAACAAATCGACTTCAAAACAGCCAAATATCGCCTTCATTCATATAAAAATACTTACTTTACTTACATACTTTAATTGTTCCAATAATAAAATTTGTTCTAAAGGACGCTCTTTCAAGTGGCGAAGCTTTATTTTCCAAAATAGCTTTTAAACATTGTTTACTAAACAGAAATCGCTCAACGCAGAGGTTAATTAACGGCGGCTAATTGTAAGCTGGCAAGGAATAGGCACCGCCTCGAGTGCAGCTGGGTGGGTTTTGGGGCTCTCGTCGGCGCTTGAAGTGGGTCGGTCTCGCAAGGTTGCCGCCGCACTCTCGGCGCGTGTAAATAGAGAAGATCGGCGTCGTCAGCAGTGTTCGCGGGAGAGATACGAGCCATTCCACCGCAAGCATTAGCAGTCGAGTTGTTTTTGTTTGCCTCACTCGCTGGCTCAAGTTGGCCTACCGAGAGTTTGGCTATGCAAATGAGGCAATGATGCGCGCCAGATTAGTATAAAACACCGCAGCCCCCGGAAAATGGTTACAACCGCCTTTTTGCTCCGACACAAAAATTGCTGCCGATCGCGGAATTTTGAACTGTTTACCTAGCACCGTGTTTGCTCTACTCGCGCCCGCTCTGACTGACAAACAGCACGAATTTTTGGACATTTTTAGCGTGCAGACCAGCTCCAGGCTTTTTTCGTCGACTGGAATAAATGAGAAACCGTCTAAAATCAACAAATTTACTGTAAAAATAGAAAAATAAACCAGATAACGTGGAAATTTCCTGCACCAATTTCGCTTTGTATGCCAGGACACAACAGTATTGGAAATTACGCGAGTAGCAATCTTTTCAGGTCGTAACACGAGCTTGCTAATCAACGGGGCAGCTGCTTTTAATCCGCGCACAACATGTATTGAACGGAGCCTATGGTGCGGTGCGGTGCGGCGGCCGATTCATAAATAGCGCTGCTCCGCGATAGAGTAATATGATATTGCAAAGGCTAAACCAGGCGGGCGGGCGCGGGCGTTCCGATAAAAGCCTGCTAATTCGACGCGTGCGGCCGGCTCGTAAATCAGGCCGGCGAGATATCGGCGACAAAAATGGCATTAGCATGGGCCCGGTCGGTCGGCTACACCGGTTTAATGGCTTCGGCACCCCGCCATAAACGACAGCAGTCGCGTTTAATTATGTTTTATGCGTCCGTCCGCGTACACTCGTCTCATATTTTATTCAGCAGGTGGATCTCTCTTTCACAGAGCGAGTCTAATTGGCTTTCTCCTGTTCGCCGCGATGCAAATGCAAGCTGCTTTGAGTCTCGAGAGATGCTTTTGATGTTCGGCTGCCGTGTACGTTTCAATTCGCGACTGCATTTGCATGAATGCGCGCGGCTCTCATAATTTCCAGCTCCAATGGCCCGGTTTTTGATTCGCCCTTTTGTCAGCTATGCAGTTTGCTGCCTTCCCACGCTTCACTGCATTTCCCTCGCTTTTCGGGCCGATTTAAAATTTAAATTCCTCCCTCGATAGCGACACTGGCTCCTGACGTCAGCTATAACCGTTGCTAACGGTTCAAAGAGCACAACAACCATTTCTCCAGGTTCAAAGACTTTTCCCAGACAGCACCACCGTTGTGTACATATAGTTCTAAAAGGAATTGCATGGAAACGTCATTAGAGTAAGCAGGTATTGTTCTGCCTTGTTTGCAGAGGGAATAAGAGGACTGAACTGCATCCGCCATTAAAAGAAAATGGAAACTTTTTCCGAGCCAATATTGGAAAGTTACAGTTGATCATTTATTTTTCAGCTCAAGAGCTCCTGCATCTTACTCCTTATAAATTAATTGTCTAGTTGAAGAGTTGCGCAAAAATCCTACTCCTATAGGGTCGGGAAATCCAGACGGCCAAATTATTTTCTCCGTGAATTTGATGTCCCCTCCCCAGTCGTTCAGTTAAGCGGACAGAGAAGGGGAGCGAGTGGGCGAAAGAACACGCTCTCTTACCCCCTCCACTCGCAGCGACAGAGGCAAACAACGCACATTCTCCGCTTTTCTCCCTACTTCAAATGGGCCAACACCTCTGATCGGTTCCCCCACTGCTATACGTTTATTTTTGCAATTTGTATCATCTTGTGATCATGTCAAGGATAAACTGGATAAAAATATCAAAGCTCAAAATGACGACAATTTATGATCTTCAAATATTAAGGGGAATATAGCCTAGAATTTGCTTCAATAAAATCAAGAAATAAGATGTTGTAAATTAAATACACCGTAGTGATTTACGTGTAAAAGAACAAAAGGTTAAATAACAGCGTCAAACACATCCGTTCATGAGTGGATCTCAATTAGAGATAACATATCTGTCCCACACAAACGCCAGCTCACTCAATCGCAATTGAGAACCAAGCACGCGCTCTTGTGCTTTGCAAATTTCGTATTAATATGCGTCAGATTCCCCTGTTGAATAGGACAAGAGGTAGCGAATGAAAAGCAGTCGGCTGTGAAAACAAAGACAAGGCCGAAGGACGCGTAGGCAAGGCAAACAACACGCAGAGCATAAATGCGATCCCGGCGGAGTATTTCGAGAGTGCTGGCCGGATAAGTGGTTTTGTCCTTTCGCTAAAACGCAAACCGAGTTTTGCGACCGCCACTAGAGGAATCCGGAAAATGAGGAGCGACCGCGCGGTGCGATGATTCTCTCTCGACGCCACGTCTCATTCGCTGGAATATTGAAATCGATTGACGTGTGCCTTTATTTATTGGCAGGCAGCGGAATAGATGGATAGAAATGCACCGGTGACACGCGCCGGGGCACGGTGCCAACGAAAGAGAGGAAGCAACCCCCGTCCCCCGCACCCCGCCCCCGACCTCCCACGAGGAAGAGATTGCCTCCTCGTTCTCGAGCCCGCCGTTTTGTTTCTCATGCATGTATGCATGCTCAGGGCCCACAGAAATTCGGGCCTTCAGATTTTGCTTTTCCGCCGAGAAGCCGTGTCAGATGGAAATGTGCCAATCAATATTTAATTTTGTGCGATAGAAACGTCGTCGCGAGGAGGAAAGTTTGCACTGAACAGTATTATTAGCTTTATGCCGTGAACCAATATAAACTGTCGCGCGCAACTCAGTCGGCATCAATAATTCCGATAATTCCAAAGAAAAGAGAGGAAAGGAGGCTGCTCGCGCTCGCTGCCAGTCGCAGCAGCGGAAAACTAGGATGAATATTAAGCAGAAAAGTATAGAGCACTGGATGAAGTGGCAAATATATTTAAAGCAAAGCACTGGCTGCTGCCACAGAAGGAAAAGATATTGCATGTGTTGTGTGGGTTCGTGCGGTGGAGGCAAAAGCAGCTTTTGTTGTGTGCACAAGAAAGCAAGGGCCGATATATTTTTCTTCGGCTGAAAAGTCGTTTCAAAGACCCTTTGTGCGCCTTAAACGCTCCTTTGCCCTTTAATTAGAAAAATTATACGTGGCTGCTCTTTCAAAGCGTTTTAACCTTTGCTCCAGTGCGGCAATTCCCTGCGGTAGATTTTTCAGCAGCTAGTACGGAAAAATGCGGAAACCCATGCTACAAGAAGACCTAGAGTTAAAATGAAAATATTTGGTGTCACAATTTAAACCCGTGTCTAGAATTGATTAAAAGCATCTTGGTCTTGGGCACAATTCTTCCTGCTGAAGAATTATTTTTCTTTTAGATTTTCGTTTCATTGTTCTGGAAAGAAAATCCCATCGAGGGTGATTGAACGCCGAAAAATCAATACGTCAGACCACATTTATGGCAAGCAGCGAGGAGAGAGAGAAAAGAAAGAGAGTGAAAAAGCTGGATTTGCGATTTATGCTGCGGCAAAATTTCGCCCGGAGCCGTAATGGAACTGAGTTCATTCTTGAAACGAACAAAAGCAATATTGTAATATGCATATAAATTGAAAAGATAAATCGTTGCCGGAGCGTCTCTGAGCTGTGTCATGACCTCGGCCGCCAATAGCGTGTTGCCGACCGCCGCTGATATTTAAGACGAATTGCGATATTATCCACTCGCGTCAAGCCCGCAGGCGGTGAAAAAGACGAGGCATCATAATTTTCACCCAGCTCGCAACAAGTCTGTGTATAGTGTACATAATAGAGTCGCTCAAAATATCTCTGCACTCACTCAAAATTCTCGATTTCGCGGCCATTAACGTGTCGGCAAACACTGTAAATCATTTCGGTGGTGGAGATAAAATGAAAATTATATCCGCACCACGAGACCCTGCTCTCTGAAGAGGCAAGTAATGCAAAAGTTTGTTAATGGCACGCGCGCGCGCCCAAGCAACTTTGTTTCGCCAAAAACGGCGCGCAGATAACCTAACCCGGCCCGTAGATAGGGAAATGTTTAATTATTCCCCGACGCGGACGGAATAGCGCCAGTATAAATTCAAATTACGCGTGAGAGAACGTGCAAACCGCACCCTGCCGTTCTCGTTTTCATCAACAGAGCTAATCAATCTTGCTTTAAAACGGCAAAATGCGCAATAAAAAGCGCGCGGCGGCGCTGCAAAAAGGTGGCATAAACGAATTCGCCCCGATGCCCGCCAATCATCCATCACGGCCGCCACCGACAGCCCCCGTCTTGGCTTGCCTTCATTTAACGCCTGCCGCCGAGAGCGAGCTATGCAACCGGCTCGACCTCTTCGACACACGTGTTGCATAAGCCGGCGCAACTTTGCCTCCTTCCAAGTTAAATTGGAAAGACTTCCACAAGGAAATGAGATGAAAGGTAGGCAGGCTGACATCTGAATCTGATGCCAAATCTCCTGTACCACCTCAAAAAAATTATAAATAAGCCAGAATATCTGAAAGAAACAAAGTTGTGGCCTGGGGTCCGGCAATTTTGCAGTTTATTTGACTGGCACATTCATTTGTAAATACTCGGATGGTGTTCAGTCTAAGGGTGCTAACCTTTCAACCCTCTTTTTGCACCCTAAAAAACAATTTTTTAACAATTTTTATTGTTTGCACTTTGCACCTCACTGTATAACAGAGTTGAGTGTCAATCACCGTGGAACCACTTCAGTTCATCATGGGATGTGAGTACAAGTAAAGTGGTATACAGTTTTTGTAAATTTTACTCTTAGAACTCGAGAATTAGTTGACACCCTGTTTTGTGATTATGATTTTATATAAGAAAACTGCGTTTTTCTCCAAATCTCGTCTTCTAATTATCAGATTTGCAAAATCCGGACACCGTACGACTCGCTATGACCTCCGCTATTTAGCCAAAGTTGTAAAAACCCCTTAAGCCCCTTTTACACCCCATCTAAACTGTTAAAAATTCATTTTTGCAGGTTGGAAGCAATAAACCCATTCAAACAATTCAGAATCAAATACACTAAATCTAATCAATCATCCCTCAATCTCACCCCTAGATTGTAGGTGCAAAAACTGCCGTTTTTCTACTCTTCTTAATCAAATTTGACGAATTTTTAACTTGTTTCATTAATTGCTACAGGTTTGTAAATTTAGGCTTTGTTTTTGTTTTTAGATTGGAAAAACAACCAGAGCCCGGTGATAGCGGGGAAAATTTAATATCTTTCAATTTCATATCACTGCAAGTTTTTTATTCGTACGTGTATTCAAATTTTTTTATTCATTTTCAGGCATCCAAACTGATATTAAAAATAAATTGAAGCTTTGTGGGGAGGGAGTTCCACGAAAGCGTTATCCTGCAAAAATTGAATGACAAACAAACTCATTAACGTAATGTGGCAATGTGGCCGATTCAAACTGCGTGCTACTCGTGACTGACCGCTCTGCTCTCTTTGTCTAATAGCAATCTGTCGGCTGGCGGATTTACAGCGAGACCGGATGCGCACGGCTGGCGAAATTTGGGACGAATTTCACGGCGAATTGCCCGGTCGTGGTCGTTCAAGTGAAGTACGACCATTAATTTGGTCGGGATATTGTTTGGTCTAAATGGCACGTGCTCGCATTTCGCCCGAGCGACCCCGCCGCCGACAAAGGCAAGCGGTCGCGGTAACAGCGCAAACACGCTGAATATCTGACTTGGCCCTCGAAACGGATCTGCAGCCGCAAACACACGCCCACCTGGGGAGCGGTTAAGTAATAACAAGTAACGAACCTGCCTGCCTGCTTCGTGACGCCCGCAAGAAGCAGGACCGTGTCTTTGCTGAATCGGCACAGCACCGACAGCACGTTCTAATTTGCTTCAAATTAAGCTCCTCATTCATCGCATTACCTCATGACCTTTGCAAATTAACATTAAAGCTATTTTCATGTTACTTGTTTCGCGGAAAAAAGGCTTTTGTGAATAAAGGGTTCTTTGTTGTGTGAGTTTTGCAGTAATCACATTTTCAAAAGCTCAATGGAAATTATAATCAGCTTGAATGTGGGCAAACAACAAAGACTGTGAAGTTTGAATGGGAATAAATGTAAAAATATAATAATTGGTCTCTATTTTACGTATTCAAACCAAATGGAAAATAATATTTTAACCTGTTTATCAGAAAATTGGGTTTAAAATGTTGAAGAAATTATATATGAAGGTATACGTTTTAGGACTTTTTCGAAAAAAAAATATCAATTAAAGACCATCTTTGACGAAGTTTCTGAGCACACCAATCGATTCTTGAGGGTCGCATTAGGTAAAATTGATATTTTTCCGACCAAAAAGTGCAGCGCGACGTGCGTAGCACAAGTAGAACTTTTTACCGCCAAAACAATATGAATATGCGAGAACTGCGCACGCGTCAGAGCTGGCTGGATCTGACAAATAAGTCATTTTGTACAGGCGGTCTCTCTGCAAGAGGTCAAACCAGCACTGGCGCATGCACCCTTCTCGCAAATAGGTTTCATATTGTTTGCACGGCGCGGTGGACGTTTTAGTCGGAAAAAATATCCACTTTAACTAATTCGACCCTGAAGAATCGATTGGGGTGCTCAGAAACTGCGTCAAAGACGATCTTAAAAAATAAGGGCAATTTTGTTATTTAAACCTCTGAAAATTAAATTTCTTAACTACACGAAAAATCCACGAAGCAAAAAATATTACTTTTCATAAAATCTGTGCTTAAAAAAGCTAACTTGTGGCAAGCTTTGGCTGGCGCAAAGCAAAAATTTTCCTTACATAATCCCTACAATCTCTTAATATCAATTATCCGTGGAAGACACGCATTTTAGAGCTGCATATAGTCATTATCTTGTCTTGTCGGGAGAGTGTGTCTCGTCAGTAATTCGACCAGCAGGCGTTCTTGGCGGCGGCGGAGGCGGAGGCGGCGGCGATGTGTGGGCCCAAACCCACAGAATGGCGTGTAATATCGAAGGGCAAATGAGATGTAGGGTCACGCGGCTGGTTGCCTACGTGCTCGGGCGTTCCGGCGTTGACAGAAGTCGCAAATTATCCGCCAGCACATCCGTCGGTGCGCGTCTTGCGGCTGCCGCTTGCTCGCGCGCGCGCGACCCTCGTCCTGCGCAAATTCTCCGCCATAAGGGCACGGTAAATAAATAAAATAAAGCGGTCGTGCCTCGAGGGCCCGGAAGCAGGCTAAAAGTGAATAAGTAATAATTTATCGCCGCACTGCCGCCCGCTCGGCAGACTCGGCCGGCAGAGGCGGGAAATAAGATCGAGGCCGGCAGACGCGCCCAGAGACTGCGAAAAATTCTCTCCGGAGAGAAATTCTACGGATTTGCCGAGTGTGTCACAAATTCTCGTGTATGCGATGCTCCCTTTTAATCACCTTACCCGTTTGCATTAGGGATCGGGTTACCTTTGAAGCGTTTCGAGAGAGATTTACAATATGGCTTCCTTTGCCAGTCTGAGATTAATTATCGCGCACAGAATTAATAGCGAAAGCACGACCTCTCTCCGGCACGGTTCAACAGCCTCCCTGCTAAAATCTAATTTACCGAGAGGGACATAATTAAACTTCGGAAAGCGAGTGACACAAGCCCTTTGTGCCACTACTGTTTAGAATAGCGAGAGCAGTGCAAAGTGGCGCAGAGAGGCACACACTTCTGATTGCTGACGAACAAATATTTGGCTGTTTCTTTTGGAGCAAGATACAATTTAGTGCATACATTCTCCTCTTCTGACAACAAATTTCGAACCAGCACTTTGGCTCAATTTTAAAGGAAAGTATTTTGAAATCCCAAAAAACTGGGTCGGAGGACAAAATTGACATGAGGTCAAGCAATTCTCGCAGGCGGTTGTAAGGGGTGGGGGCAATCACCCCCCGAAAACCTTCAGCTGGTCAGGGGAGATCAATACACGTCTAACGGTGGGTAGTTTTTGCAATTCTGATGGTTACAACCCGAATTTTTAAAAAAATAAAAAGAATTGCACTCAGAAATTTTGGGGCGACTGTCAAGCTCATTTCCAATATTTTAAAATCAACCGTAGTTTTCACCCACTCTTGCACACTTGCAAAGCGGATGAATGAATCATGGAAATCGAAAGAGCATTTATTATTGAAAGAGTTTAGCGTTTTCCCCCAACACTTGGTTGAACACATTTTCCCTTTCAGTGTCAGAGGCGAGATAAAAAGGTCCTTCAGCGCGAACATCTGCGCTCTCAACGCCGAAATGCACGTCGAGTGCGAAATAGCAGTCCTCTCAGCATTCTCACTTGTTTCACAAAACAAAAAATGCGAGACACGCAGCCACTTTAATTAAAGTATCACTCACGCCGGAAAGCGAAAATGGATGCCATTGAAATGAGAATTAAAAAGAAGCCGCAGTTAGATCAAGTGCCGTGAGTGTTAACTAAACAAAGGAAAGAGAACTGAACGAAAAGCAAGCAAGCAATAAACGCGCGCGCTCTCAAAGTGCTTTTGGATGATCAAAAACAGGCCTGGAAATTTCCCCAAGGCGCTTGGCGGTGCGTTTCGTAAGCATCATCAAAAAGGCTCGGCCCGACTGCAAAAAGTTTATTTTTGCAACAAGCTCCGGCTCCCGCAGGGCGTGCGGTCCGCACAAAAGGTGCACGCAGCCATTCATTTGGCCTATACTGCTCATTATTCAGCTCTCTCTCTCTCTCACTCTCCCTCTGTTGGCGCTAATGGAAAACAATCCAAATGCAGGCGCCTCTGCCAAAGATCGGCCCCGGCTGGATGTTTCTCGCGATTTGTGTGTCTATTTGCCTTTTGCCCGCGCTTTATCGGCCGGCCGACTGACTGAGTTATACGCCACGCAAGACCGGAAAATAAATTTGCCAGAGGAAAAGAGGCCAGCGAGTTTTATCAAACGCGCGCGGTTTCACAAAATTGGATTTTTTTCAGGCTTCTCACTCCTTTCAGATATCAACTGGAAATATGGGGCGACGTTCGGTCACAGAGTGATTTGCGAGGCTGTAAATCATCCAAAGGAACGAGCGTTTCAGAATTTCAGAACTTGTATTTGTGGTGCTGGCCAACAAATTAATTTCAGCTCTAATTGGAACAATCCGAGCCGAAAACAAACGAGCAAAATTAGATCAAATATTTGCAATCAAATGGGCGTGCGGGAACGAGCGGCCCTCACACACAGGGGAATGCAGAAATTCGGTCTACCGCTCGTTCGCAGCCGCTGGCTTTAACAATGACACGATGCGGAATGTGGGGCACAACAGCCAGCGTTTCAGCTGTAATTCGCCACTTCGGTTTGCGCAGTCTGCTTTCGCGTGGAAAACAAAACAACGCTCGTGCCTTGACTAATTCAATATTGCGACGGCAAAACAAAGTTTCTGCGCGCCACATTTTAAATTAATTGCTCCGAATCTCGCGGCAATTTGCCAATTTTAATTTCACCGAAAATAATTGATTTTAATCTCTCCGTGTGGTGAGCAACGAAGGTAAATAAACGCCGCGCAGACAGCAAAACTAATAAAGGTGACGCTGTTCCCTGGGCGGGAATCAAGCATCAATCGATAGGACAGACACGGCCAAAAAGAGAGGCCAGGTCGTACACAATCGACAGAGGTGCTGCCTCAATCGTTTTTGCCGGTTCGACGCGCAAAGCAAAAAAATTAAGCTTCTGTGCCGACTGGCCACTAATGAGCCTCTGCAATTTTCGCTTTCCAACCGAACCAGGCAAAGGATAAAGCTGTTCTTGCCATCGTTAAAAACTCGT
This sequence comes from Cloeon dipterum, assembly GCF_949628265.1. NCBI lineage: Eukaryota > Metazoa > Arthropoda > Insecta > Ephemeroptera > Baetidae > Cloeon > Cloeon dipterum. Next base: position 36,516,474 of record NC_088788.1, on the reverse strand, counting down.
AATTCAAAACGCGCTTTTTCCCCTTTCCGTCCAATTTTCCAGCTCGTTTATACCCCAAGATGGGCTTTTTCGGAAATGAGTCGAAGGGAGCAGCATTCGAATAAAATTGAGCCCTGAAAATACGGTGAAATCGTGCTTTCACAAAGGTGTGTTTGCTGTCAACAGCCGCTGCGCTTGTTTTGTTTCAATTTTTATTCATTTGCTGACCGGTAACCAGCACGCTTCGCTTGTGTTGTCCAATTTCATTCCACTTTTGCGTGTAAACCGCGCGTAAAACCAGTAAGCCGTGAACAATTTTTAATTCAGATCCGCAAACCGAGTGGGTGATCGATAGCTGAAAGGGTTTTTTTTAATCACAAAAAATCCGTAAACTCACGTGTATTCGTTGTTGGCATCGGTAAGCACAAACTGGGGCAGAGCATGGCGATGAAAAAGCGGAAATCAAGTCCTTCAGATTTACGTTTGCGCCAAATCTGGCAAGCTGATGAAGCCACTGACCATATAATCGGAAAACGACGAACGACCGTCATAAAGCCCTGTGTGTGTGTGTGTGTGTGTGTGTGTGTGTGTGTGTGCTGTGTTTAATTCCATCTCGGCTCTTTCTTTATGTGATTTTTGATTAATGTGACCTGAATGACCAGGCGCGAGTCTCATAAAAGTTGGATATGTGTCGTTTTTTATGAATGCCGGCTCGCATAAAGAACTAATATCCGCCTGGGGACACGGCCTCCTCTGTTTATGGCGCAAAAAGGCGGCTTGCCGATAGCAGGTCAGCCTTTCGCGCAAAGCGCAACAGACATTTCTATCATCTGTCAGCCGCTTTGTTACAATTTCACTTCGGCACTAATTGTAAAAAAGGCCCGATGCATTTTTCACCGCTGGACGTGTCGGTCGGTGCCGCGGAATATAAATTCCGGAAAAGTCGGACTGCAGGTGCAAATGATGTGATTTAGCTGCGCCACGACAAATAATTGGTTTGTCCCAGTTGCAATCAACAGACGGTGACCGTAAATTTGGCCTCAAGTCAACATGCAAACACGAGTCGAACGTCGAATCCAATGAATATTAAATTTTCCCTCTAACATTGCTTCTTCTCACAAAACAAACACCACTAGACCAATCAAAAGAGCATTAAATATACATTATATATTCCACGAGGAAAATCATAAGAGATTTTTTCCCATCAAAGTGTCCAGAACACGTGGCGACGTCTGAAGAAGGTTGAAAAAGGCGATGGGAGCGCGTGAATAATAGTCATGACGAGCGTGGGCTTGCCGATATTTCACAAAGAGAGCAGCGGCGTTGACCGGCGATATATCAAAAGAGAGGCGTTGTTCACGTGCTATTACCCCGTGGAGACAGATAAAAAAAGGGCCGAGAAAGATGTGCCATAAATTCACATTGTTGTCGAAACATCACGGGGTGCGCGCGTGCGTTATTATTATTCGTCTGGGTGTGCCTTTGACAGAAATTCACGGTGAGATGAATTTTTAAGCGACCTCCTTTGCCCGACAGCAGCTGGCTGGCTTCTTTTGAACACAATGGTCGCTCGCCTAACAAGCACAAATTCTCTGTGTGTTGTGTGTGTGTGTGTGTGTGTGTGTGTGTGTGTGTACAGAGAGAGATAGAGAGAGAGAAAGGGAGGGAGTACGTAGAGCCCCGAGTGAAGGCTCATGGGTGCGCTTTGTGCTGGAAATTGGTGTGTTGTGTGTCCACAATGCAGCAGTGCACTTTGCATTCGCTCCGCTCTCTGTGCCTCCACCGCTGGCCAAACAGCGCAACTTCGGCCACAAGTGCGCGCTCACTGCTGGACGCTTGTTTAATTAAACAGCAATCCTCGCCGCCGGCTTTTAGCCACACACTCTTTCTTGCGAATTTTGGCCCACACAAAGAGTGGGCAAAAAGCGGATTCGGTGCGCGGGCTTGAAATTCGCCGCCGGAACATATTTTGCACAGTCTCTGAACAAGGTGCCTGAATTATTCACACAAGACTCCGTTTTGTTCTCTCTGAAAAGGATAATCGCGCGCCACTCGCTTTGGAAATGCTCGCCCACCACGTCGCAAGTGAAATATTTAATAGCTTCACGCGCACGTTGTTCAAAATACATTTTTGCGACGAATCAGCCTTCTTTCCTGGAATTTCAATCAAATTGATCGAGAGCCGATCCGAAACCACAAAATGCACTCCAGCAGGAAAAGGAGCGGGTAACCAGTTCGGAGAAAAGCGGATCGTGGGTTCAGCCGCTTTGCCGCTTCTCGTTTCGCAGAATCACACCTCGGACTCGGCGAGGGACAAATATACTCCGGGGCAGACGGCTAAAAGTTTCCTCGCTCAGGTGCAAACAAGGGAGCAGTAAAGAACTCTCCGACAGTGTTAAAAAACTAAATAACAGAGAGCAATAAACAAGTCTCTCTCGTAATCTGGCAAAGACGTGTGTGCGGCGTGGCGTCTCCCCGGTTGATGAAACTGCTTTTATTTCGCGCGCCAGCCTCGTGCGAGGTCGCAAAATGAACCCTGCTGGAATTGCCCTTTAACCAGAGAGACTTTTCCTTCCTCTCCCTAATTCTGAATCCCAACTCGAATTTCTGGATGTGTGCATTGCGAGCGAGTGAGCAAACTTGCCTATGCACGGTCCAAGTTTGCTCAAATTATTAAACAGATTTCACGCGAGAGAGAGCACGGTAGAACTTCTTATTTTTTCACTGAGTAAGCAGTGAAAAGAAATTTTAATACTTGAATTTTAGCCGGAGCAACTTTCTGCCATTGGTGCGAAACGTGAAAAGCTGCTAGAAAATATACCTGAATTCTCGCTAGATGCTCTTGCGCAACGTCAACCTCAAGTTTCTAATTTAATTTAAAACAAGGAACTTGCGCGGAGCGCAGGCGAAAGTTGTAATTTCAACAACGTCAGATTTCCGGGCAGCAGCCTCCTCTTGCCCTCACCGCATAACACGCACTCGGTGTAATTTTCGGGAGTGCAGTCCGCCCATTCCTGCTGAGTGTTAGTGGGTCGGCCATGCAGTAGGCGAAGGGCTGTGCAACACGGTTGAGACCAAATCATGATACCCAAACCCTTAAATCCACCTAGGTATTTGGCTGGTAAAAATCAAGGCAAGTGCAAGGAAAATTTTGAGACATTGCGGCGAATGGAGGCAGTGGAGGGGACGAAAGAGCACACCCGTCCCCCTCCACTAACAATGACAGAGGCACATTCTCCGCTTTTCTCCGTACTCCAGCTGGCCTCTGATTGGCTCCCCTCTCCAATCCCCCTTACAAATTAGATCAGCCATGGTAAAAAAACTCTTTTACCACTCTAAAACAAATTTTTGATTTTTTTTTTAAATAAAGCAGATGAATATAAAAAGTTTTGCAATCAAGTCAAAGTATGTATAATATTTCCTGCTTTTTGCAGTGCCCGTTTCACCAAATTAATCCGCTCGTTTGTCGGCTGCATCAAACTTTTTATTGAATTAATGTGCTTCGTTGGAAATAAATCTGCCTCGGTGGAAACCACCGGCTCGTAATTAAAACCTGTACACGTGACCTACAGTGGAAACTCGCATGCAGAGCCTCAGGGTGGCAGGTGATTTAATTAGCTCGAGGCACACGACGCCCGCCGCTGCTGCTGCAGCTGTACAATAATGAAAGTCGTCTGTCTGCTCGATTTAAATGCCACCTCGCAAGGAATTGCAGCAGTTCCATTATATTCTCGTTCTAACTAAGGGAGAGGAGCTGCGCAGAATTAAGCAGACAAATACCGAGGAGCCTATTTATCTTTTTAAAGTGTATATTCGAAACCCAAAACGATCCGTCTCACCCTTTCTGGCGCTGCACTCCCCATTTGTTTGTTTGTTTCACTTCGGTGCCATCATCATTCACGGATGGAGGAAAGATGTATCGATCAAATAATCACAACCAGAGAGAGGAATTGAAACATAGGCAACCGGTTCGTCACGCGAGGCCAACGGGTTGCATGAGTGTTGCTCGCAGGGGTCTAAGCTATATTCGGAATTCGAAGAAGGTGACGCACTCGGCGATTTTTCGCTCCGCGACTCGAAAGAGAGCAAACTCGGCAAATCCGGCAGCCGCACAACTAATTTCCAAGTCAAACAGTTGGAAAATACAATCACGAGGAGAAAGACACACGCGGCGAGAGCTAAGGTGCGAGAGTAGTTGCTAGACCAACAAAGCGTGAGCGAGCAGGTGGGATATCGATCTTGCGGTCTGCCTGCGCGTCTTACTTAATATCTGGATCCGCCAGTGTGTATTTTCCGCTCCGTCAAAGGCGTCCGTCCGCCCGTTCGCCCGCCGCACTAGGCCAACGAGCCAGCCAGCTAATCAAAGGCGCACTAATTATACAACATCTCGCGTCAGTATTTGCAATGGAAATTACTCTCTGGTCCGGCCCGGTGTGTGCACAGAGCCAGTGTTAGCTAAAGATATGTTTGCCCGTGTATTTGAGTTGCTGTACCAGCACGCGATTGTTGATACGAGCGGTTTCTCCACCAATGCGTCCGAGGGTCAAGATTAATTGAAAATTTGATTGTGGCTTCTGCATCATACATGCGCGAATAGCTCGCCCCCTATCAACCAGAAGGGTTGCTGCTGTGAGATGGAGCGCAAATTTCAGAAGCTCGTCTGATATTGAAGCCTCACTTATTACCACCGTATTAGCGATTTGCGTTAGATTATACGGCCATCCATTTTGCGGTGGTGAAACAGACTAATTTTTGCTGCTTTATTAATTTTGTCCCTGTTGTTTTTAGACCATATTATGCAGAGCGCCTTTCGCTGCCAAATTTTGCTGTCACGTGACTCTGCAAATGGATATCGTGGGCGGTCAGGCCGCAAAAGAGCCCACTTTGCCTCCGCACCGCCGAGGGATTTCATTGAAATGCTAGACGCACGTCACGTGAAGCCAAAACCGCGCACGCTGGAGAGGTGCAAACAAGCAAGCAGCGATTCTGTGTGCTGTCGCGCGAGCATGCGAAATTTCCGATGTTATTTTTAGACTGCACAAATCCCTTGCTGCTGAGCTTTAATCCCTCAAAAGTCTCCTTTGTCGCTCCCCATTTTGTGATAATAAACAACGGCGTGTATATTCCCCACTTTCACCAGGACGAACATAATATACCTGCTTTGCCTTTTTAGTTTCATTCAATCAGCTTTAAAAAAATACACAGAAGTGTGCAAACAGAAGTTCTCGAGTGCGTAACTCGAATATCCAATTTTCAACTCGCCTCGTCTTTCCTAAAGATATTCATATTACATTCCGTCGAATGGATAGACTACTACATTAAAGAGGCAACCCGATCGCAGAGAAAGTTTGAATATTGAGAGAGCGACGCGGAGAGTGCTCGCTCGCATTCTCTCACGACGTTCGCCAGATAAATTCGGGCATTCCGGGCTTGTGTTGTGCGTGTGCAAATAAATCGGTTCGCAAAGAGAAAGAAGCAAGCACGTGCTGCACTCGAGGCCCTTCACGTATGATATGTGCATGCAGCCCCCTGCTGGTAAAAAATGAGGCTGTGCGGCGAATAGCAAGACGTGGCAGCAGTCACTCAGGCGGCGCGCTAGCTATTTTTGTTGTCTCTGTCTGTTTCTCGTGCGTTGAGCGGTGCTGGCGAATGTGCGGATTTGCCGAGGCTACGGCGACCACCAGCAGCGTGCCGAGTCAATTTTCCGCTTGGCCTCGCTCTTTTAATTGAGGAAAGCCTACTCGGCATGCCGCCCGAGCACAAAGGGTAATTTTTTATCAGCCTCTCGCATGAGGTAAAAAGACGCAGCCTTTCTCTCGTTTGTCAGCCCCAGAGAAAAGAGTGAAATTTCGCCAGAGATCCCTCACCCCCACCCCCACCCCCGCCCTTATCAGACGGACGCAGCATGAAAATGAGTTCCTTCTTCTCTGAGTTATAAAACGCTGCACGGTCTTCAGATGCGAGACGCTTAATCAAATTTGTTTAACGACTGCTTACTTTGTCAAAACACGAGGAAACTCAAGAGAAACATTAAGTCTGCAAAAACGTTAGTGATAATAGCTGTTTCCGCTTCACGCTGCTTCAGGAAAGTGAGCGCTACAACAATTATTTCGTGGAAATATAATTTTAGACATGCGGAAACACAAATTTCATGACATTTTGCCACAATAATCTTTTTGAATGGGCTGCAACCTTTATTGGAAGTTGAATTGATGACAAAGAGGCTTAAAACAATAACAGCTTTAATTTTTGAACCATTTTCGTATCACAGGTAGGTTCACAAATGCAATTCGATATGGTTTTGAACGTCCAGAGTCCTCTGCAGGCGTGAATTTGGTTTTCCACATTAAATCCTCCCCTCCTGATGCGACAAATACTCGATATTATTGTATCTTTTACTGTAATTTTATTCCCGAGTTTTTTTCATCGGCACAGGGTGTTATTACACTCTGCGGTGCTATTTCCAGTTTAATGCAAAAAGCCGATAAATCACACTCACTAGAATGCTGCTGCAGCAAATTAATGTAGCGCAAACACGCTGAAAGGGTTAGCTGCTGTGAGCGGAAAAATCCAAGTAAAACACGATGTGCAAGCGCAGGAGTGCATTAAAAATTCCGATTCTTCGCAAGCATGCCAAACAACGTGTGCACACGCTGCTGTTTATGATGATGAACAAACACGACAGAGAGCTGTAAGCATTAATTATGCACACAAACACGGTGCAACTCGTGTACCGACGGCGTGTGTGACGCACTCGGGAAACCCTAGCCACCACTGCAATTATATCGGGACCCTTTAATTCTGCACGCGTGCACTCATTAGTAGCTCGAGATCTGGATGAAACCGAACCAACGGCACGCTGCATCGTGTTTCACACAGCCGCACCATAATTAATATTCGCACGCTCTAATAAGGCTGCATATAAGAACCGTCATACGCCCAATGCATCTCTCTTCCTCACTCGTGCTGCCTCTTGGGATTTTAATTAGAGCATTCATAATCGCGTGCTGACGTGTAATGATTGCGCAAGGGAGCCCTGGTTGGTCGGCTCTGTAAATTGCTGACATGCTCGAAAATATGAACACGCAATTTAAATCGTGGGGATGGATTTCAATACCTTAAAGATTCATTGCAATTGCAATTAAATTTTTTTTCACTGCCAATTGATTGCTGATTAGGTTTGGCAGATGAATTCAGGCAGTCAAAAATTCAGCACGACCTGCTGAATATCATCTGCTGAAAATAGTCATAAATTTCGCGGTTTTTTGTTTCAACCAAGATCGCCGAAAAAGGATCTGATTGGCTTGTGGTGTTTCCTTAAGATCAGACAGCAGCGCCACAGCGACAGTCATCAGAAGCGACAAAAGGCTGTTCTGCGTTGTTGCTTGCTCTGCTGTTTCGCCAATTAGAGAAAACTGCTCTCTTCTCTGATTGGTCATATGGCACTATTTTCTATAGATACAAGCCAAATTTTCGATTTAATGATACATCTGCTCTAACTCAACCCTCAACCCTCAAGAATCCATCCGTTCAGCACTGTTAAAGACCGTCTTTGACGAAGTTTCTGAACATTCCAATCGATACTTGAGGGTCGCTCTAGGTAAAATGAATGTTTTTTCCCACCAAAACAATATGAACCTACATGCAAGACCTGCGCATGCATCAGAGCTGGTTTGGGCACTTGCAGAGAGACCACCTGAATGACTTCTTTGTCAGATCCAGCCAGCTCTGACGCATGCGCAGTTCTCGCATTCATATTGCTTTGGCGGAAATAAAGTTCGCACGTTGCGCTGGACTTTTTGGTGGGAAAAACATCCATTTTACCTAATTCGACTCTCAACAATCGATTAGTGTGCTCCGTCAAAGACGGTCTTTAAAAATTAAATTGCAACTTTAACTGTGTTAAATGTTGAAATTTAAACGATGATAAATCATTGGGTTGCTTTCTTGTGGTGTTCACAATTTAAAACAAACTATATTGGGTGCTCAAGTTTTTGATATTACGATATTACATGGCAGCTCCGTTCTCTGCTGGAAATGCTTGCTCTCCAAGTATATTTTAGGTTTCCCCTTTTGAAGGCTTTGAAAAGGCAAAGCAAGCCCGTTTCGTTTTTCTTCGAGTGGCAGCGCTGGCAGGCATGTGCACGATGCATTTTGCAACAAAGACGTTTCTCCATCTGGAGAGCGAGGGGCATAATCGCGTGCGTTTGTGCGAGCTCATCAAAATACTGGCGTGCATGTTTGCATGCCAGGCAATTAATTTGTCGGCGCGCTCGGCACACAAGCCCGTTAATGAGCGAGTCTCGGCGGGCGCGCCTTATTCTTTGACGAAACTCGCAGCTAAATGAGATGGCTGGCTGGAATTTACGCCAGGTAGACAATAAACAAACACTCCTTGATGTTTCGCCCGACCTCTATTTCACAAAGAAACGTCCCGAGTGCAGCAGTGAGTGCGCGACAGTGTAATCTCTATAATTGTGAGTGCCTCTATGTGCCAAAAGGGATTCCTGCAAGCAAGCAGTTTGCTTTCATACTCCCTTGAAACCGTCGTCATTGTCGCCGAGCATTCTTTTTCCACGACAAACGTATCTCGCGCGCGCACCTTTTTCATTAAGCATAAACGACTACGAGGAAACTTTGCCCTGCCTCTCGAGATGGTTAACATTTGCCTGTCGGGAACAATACGCAATAAGGCGGGGCGAGACGCAAATCTGTTTCCGACCGAGCAAATAGGATTGCTATCTGAAATTTTATTGCTCGCCAATAAAGCAGTTTGTAGGAAAATTCCCCGGCCGGACCGATCTTCTTCGAGGATACGGTAAAAAATTCATTTCCGACCGGGCCGGCAGCGGGAGGGCGAGTCAAAAGTTTTATGCGCAGGGGAAATGAAAAGTGCTTGACGAAATATCGCCGGTCGGTCAGCAGCTGGAGAAAATGATTGTCAGGACGGAGTGTGGCCACAGAGATGCGAGCTTCCCGAATTCTGTGAGCTTTCGGTCGGTCCGCAGTAACTGTTATTAAAGTGCGCGGCGCGTTCCAGCCAAACTGAGAGATTGAGGCCGTAATCTGACAGACTGCGCCCCTTGCTCGCTAACCAGCTAAAATATACGTGTGTATTTTTTCATCTCAAACTTGATAAGCCCGGCTGCTTGCGTCGGTTGGATTACCGGACGGAGAGCCGCTGCCATAACTTTTGCCCAATCCAGGCACTTCGACAGGCTGCGGCTTAATTAAAATTTTATGCCGAGGAACAGACTCCAATTAACTCCCACGTAAAAAAATCGCTGCAGTGGAACTTTACAATTTACTCTTTTCACAGCAGAATTGTTGTCGATAAGCAGAAGGTAGTAATTTCCATCTGCGCCGAGAGCAATTTCTTCGACAGTGCACAGTTCACAGAAGTGGAAAGTGGTGCGCTGTTTTTGTTTCTCCGCTTCTAGCAAGCAGATTGCCGGTTTGCATGCCGGCAAACAGAATCTTCGGTGCGGCGGTAATTTGCCCAGTTGCAAACTGCCGCGCATCACGTCACTCTCTGCTCGAGCACGTGTGTTTGCTGACACAACGCAGAATGCAAACACACGGAAAATAGGTTCTGCTTTTGCTCGTACACACATAGGCAAGCCGTAAATTACACATCATTCAAGCTGCTAGTGGAAATTGGATTGCGTCAACAAATGTACATTTTTTCCCCAACTGTGAAAATACACTGGTTTTCCTCGATTGCGTCAATTTGCCTCTGCGGTGCCAACCCCCAGTGGATCCCCAGGGATATTTCTACTAATAAAAATCGACGCTAAACTGATTAGGTTGAATAAATTTTGCCCCAGTATCATGAGCGGAAAATTTCAAATTAGAAATATAGGGAGGCACCAAAATAAATCTTTCGGCACAACTTGTTCACATCATGTACAAGTTTGTGATTCAATAAAAAGATGGAAACTTCCAATCGAATCTAGAATATCCACCAGGAAATGTTTTGTAAAATTCAATTGACAATGAGTATGATTTTTTAAAGACCGTTTTTGACCAAGTTTCTGAGCACACCAATCGATTCTTGCGGGTCGAATTAGGTATAAAGTGGATGTTTTTTCCGACCAAAAAGTCGAGCGCGACGTGCGAACTTTTTTCCCGCCAAATCAACACGAACCTATTTGCGAGAACTGCTCATGCGTCGATGCGTCAGAGCTGGTTTGAGCACTTGCAAATTTCTTATTTGTCAGATCCAGCCAGCTCTGACGCATGCGCAATTCTCGCATTTATATTGTTTTCGCGGGGGAAAAAGTTCTACTTGTGCTACGCAGGTCGCGCTGGACTTTTTGGTCGGAAATTTATTCACTTTACCTAATTCGACCCACAAGAATCGATTGGTGTGCTCAGTAACTTCGACAAAGACGGTCTTTAAGATATGAGATAGGGGCATTTTGTATATATCAGAAAAATTATTACCAAAAGTGAAATTGATTGCTGCAAATTTATATTTATTTAGTGTAGGAGCACGTACCAATAACGCTCTCCAAAAGTCGTAAATTTTTCGACTTGCATGGATACCAAATAATGATGCAGGCGTAAAAACCGTCTGGGGAAAACTTCTAGATCCAAGTGGTGGAATAATGAAGGTTGGCTCAACCACGAAATCAACTTGTAATTAATTAATGTGAGAAAACTAGTTAGCAATTGAGCCACGTGCCATTACAATATGGCAAATATTTCTGTTGATAAACATGCGGCTCAGTGCGGCGTGAGATAACTTTGGTTTTCAAGCGTTTTTGCAGTTTTCTGCTAGCATTTGCTTGCCCATTCTTACCATGTCTTAATTTTATGTATTTAAATTTTGTAACTATGACAGTAGGAATAAATAACATGAATGGATGTTTTGAATACGGTCAAACGAAGCGAAATGGTCGCGATCCTCTTCAGACGGGCGCAAAATCAATATATGCTTTTGCTGATGCTTGAATATAGAAGGCTTTTTGTCGGCAACAAAAGAATGGCCTATCATATTCACTTGGCGGCGAGTGAGAATAAATATAACCGGGCTTTTTCCCATAACGAGATCGGTGTCTCTTTTCATACGCAGCGCATTTCATGAGCAGTCACTTGGTCAAGTGTTTTTGACCAGGTTGAAGAGTTGAAACAAGCACCTCCTCTTGTGGCTCGGCTTTTCGCTGTATTATGTAGATAGAGAGAGGCGCGTGTATGTCGGGCTGGAATTCGGCTCACGCTCCGGCAAGGGTCTCTTGAGCCGATGGATGGGCACCGAAATTCATTAAATTTAACGAGAGTTTTATTTGGCCATTAAAAGACGCCGGGCCGGCTCATTGAGCTTCCTGGGCTATAGCTGGCTGAATTATGCAAAAATCCACTGCTAGCTCGGCAGAAGCAAGAAATTGATGAGATGAATGACGCCAGCAGGGATGCCGTCATTCTTCAGCGTCTGGCTCATTTGTCTCAATTTCGATTGTCTCCCAAGCCTCGAGACGAATGTGCGTAGCTTATTTCATGCTCGAATTTGTCTTAATCAAGACTAACTTACAAAGCCTGCGACAGAGCTAATCAATACCACTGCTTTTTGCTGAACACTGAGTACTTGTAATGAGCAAAGAGGAACTAGATAACTTGACTGACCAGAATAGCCAATTAGCAAGGCCAAGAGCAAAAAGTCGGCTGGCATAGTTCCGAAACAACTGTAGTCGTTATTCAAATATTAACCGAGCGTCCGCGGCGCTCGATTTAAACTAGAGCTTGGCCGCGGCCTGAAAGGAGCACTTTGTTTTGCAGCCGCTCCAAGCTCGTTTAACGTGACACGCGGAGCACAAACATTGACACAATTATAAAGCAACTCTGCACTTTCCCATGCAGCGCGCGGGCAGCTCCTCTCAGCTCTGTGACTTTGTTTGCATTGCATTATTTTCGCTCGTTTTTCGCCCTCGTCGCGAACAATTAAAACGCTGTGCTGTGTGTGCAATCGAGAGAACAAACGGCACAGAGAACTCGCATGCATGTCTGCACGCGAGTATGAGCCAAAGAGCTTTCCGTGTTTTCAATTAGGCTCGGCCAGCAGCACCAGCTGCTAATTTAATTCCGCGCCGGCAACTAACTGTGTTAAAAGCAGCTCTCTCTCTCTCTCTCTCTCTCTCTCTCTCTCTCTCTCTCTCTCTCTCTCTCTCTCTCTCTCTCTCTCTCTCTCTCTCTCTCTCTCTCTCTCTCTCTCTCTCTCTCTCTCTCTCTCTCTCTCTCTCTCTGTGAATAGACATGCAGAAGGCCCTGCGTATGAGAATCACGTCCATTAGTAAACGACTTTTTTACACTTGGCAGTAAATACATATCAAAAGATTTATCGCCGGCCCACGCTTGCATACAAACTCGGCTGGCTGGTTCTCTCTCTCTCTCTTTGCTCCTCCGCTCCCTCGCGCACGAATCTGCATTTGAATAGCGAGCGGGCTGTCAGGAAAAAGGCTACATTTTTCTTCTTCCGGCCGCGAACGCAGCCCGAGTGCTCGGCTGGCCGCGTTTGGCGCCGACGCGCGCATTCGAGGTGTGGTGTTTCTGGCTATATTATAACATGTGATGTGTGCTCTCCGTCAAAGTCGCTTTCGACGCCGTCAGCAAATTTGTTCACCGCGTGGCGCTTCCCAGCCGCTTTGCAAACAGCCAGCTCCCACGGTTTAAATACATTAATGAGGTGAACTTGGATTTCTTGAGAGTTACGTGCTCTGGCAACACATTGTTGGCGTGAAATTGAAATTTCTCGAATTCGTGTTTGATATATATACGTGCGTGAAATTGGCACCTGAGATTAAACGCAAATATTGTTTTGTTTTACGCAAATATTTAACAGCTGAATTTACAGAACAATCAATCTTTATTGGTGACTTTTTTACTCAAGACATTGCGATTGTCCTTGATCTCGACACATCAGCACGTTCGCCCCTAAAGACTGCTCTGCTTGGCGTCAAGGAGGAGCCAGACAGCAATTTGGCATGGCACACAATCAATTTGCATCATGTCTCCAATCAATGCGCAATGGAGCGGCTTTTTCTCTCTCATGTTTCCCCGAAGCTATAAAAGCCCGACGACGAGAACAATGAAGTGGAGGGGCGACGCGCCCTTGCGGGGCTGGACACGTGATTTTGCAACTTTAAAGGCTGGCAACCGATATATTATACTATAAGCAAAGAGTCTGCAGAGAGGGAGGAGCCGGGCCAAATAATCCGTCGGACGCAGCTCGGGGCACTTTTTCCTTTGTTTCGGCCTCTTGAGCAAAGTTTGTCAATAACTTTATGGTCACAACCCTTTGGGACGCGCTGTCTCTCTAATCATTCCGCTGAAATGGAGATTTGAGGCGAAGGTCCGTCATGCGTGGCAGATGGAATTTTTCTTGGCCATCAAAAACAAAAAAGGCTTTGTGTTCCTCCAGTGTTTCAGAATTATTTTCCCGACAACCTGCAATTTTTCAGTCTCCGGAAATTTTGCACTGCGCTCCGCGAGAGCAAAACGGGCTTTTATTTTTAAAAAAGGCAAAACAAACAGGCGATAAAATAAGCGTCCGCGAAAATGTAGCAACGCGTCGAGAACTGATTAAATTTTTCCCCGTGGGCGCCGAGTTGCGAGGCAGAAATGAATTGCCGGGGCCAAATTATTTGCTGGCCGAAAATAAAGTGTCGGGCGCTCGCTCGGCATTTCCATCGGAAGCAGAATGCGGGAAAAAGCATTTTGCATGCAAAAGGAGAAGAACGATCCAATTCCATTTTACGCGCTAACGTGATTATCTCTCGTGCAAAAGTGGCTGGCGTGTTTTCTTTTGTGCGAGCGAAGAAGCGGCCTCTTTTTCCATAGGTTTGTCAAATCTGCGCGCGCGAAGAATACGAGGTTAAATGAAGCGGAAACAGGACGTGGATTTTGCCGCCTTCCATTCTCGCGCGCGCCGCGGTGAAAAGCAGCGACGTGGCGAATCTCGAGAGAAAAATCATTACGTGAATTGTTATGCCAGAGCGGAATGGCGAAAAAATTTGATTACGCTTCTCGTCAGACTGAAAAGCTGCGAATTTCAACGCCGCGCGGAGCAAGTTACAGCTTGTTAACGCAAACGAGCCACCCAGAGATGCGCGCGCTAAAAGCTTTTTATCATCTTGCCCGCTTTCCCTTTTTTGTTGGTTTGCATTTTATTTCTCATTTTTTCATCGCACAATAAGCCCTACGCCTTCTTCATTTGCTGTTCGTTTCCTTCGCAACAAACACCCATTCAAAATATGAGAATTCCTACCTGCGCTTAAAACAGTAATGTCAAATTTCCAAAATCAATGCGTGACGGTTTAAAATATTCATTTTTCGACTCGGGGAATGAAATTATGGCCAATAGGGGTTCTGGGGTGAGAAGTGAGCACCCCAAAAACTATTCAGTCTACCAGAGGAAGTAAAGCCAAATCGAACGGTGTGCAGTTTTTGCATTTCTGACCCTTAAAACTCGAGATTTGGCGCTCACAACATGTGCAAAAATTGAAAAAATGTATTTTTCGAAATTAAAAATTTTCTCGAAAACGAAGCCGAATGTGACCTTGATATTTTCACACAAGTTCACATATACCCTGAGACCACTTTTTAGGGGCGTTTCGGATTTTTAAAGTATCTCACTGGTTTTCAAATTTTTAAAATGACCCATGGAGACCTTTGACCTTTACCGATGACTTCCAATTTGTTGTTCTTTTGATCGGGCTTGACGAGAAGAGCTCAACGCACACCTTAGCTTTTAAATTGCATTTTTATTTATCAAAATTCGCCAAAAATGTCTGATCTATGGTGTGAGAATTTCGTCAAATTATCTTGACACTGCTAAAACCACCCTGAAATTTTCTCTCAAAGTTTAATTGATTGGACTTAACGTGTAAATACAACACTAAAATCATTTCAACAGTCTTCTTGAGCTTTTCAATTCATCGCACGAATGCCTTACACTTATTCAAACCGTTTGGTAATGACATTTTTTCTTTATTTCCCCTGGTAAAGATGATAGGTAATAAACTGGGAAAAGTCACTGCGACTTTCTACGTTGAAGGAGCATCTAGCTTTAGTCAGGCAATGAATTGCCACTCAGAATTCGTATGAGTGAGTTTAAATGGAAGAAAGGGAAAAACAAACGTCAGCAAAATAGCAACTTTTTCAAGCTCAAGTTAATACTTTCGCAAGGAGAGAGAGAAAGAGGCAAAAGCTCATATTTCATGGTGGTAGGAACAGAAAATAAGGGTCGAAACACACAGCCAACATATTTTCCTCGAGAATGTGCCATTTTTTCTTTCCTTTTTCATGCAAACGCCGGTGGAATAGCTACTTATATCAGGGGGTGGCGAGCCGAGTGCAGGCGAGCCCCTAAATCTCGCAAAATCCTTTCGCAGTCGCCGGCAAAGTTTTCGAAAGTATTAAATGCAAATTACCGTTCGGTGAGAGGAGCTGCTACTACAAGTCTATTAAGGAAATAGAGTTCGCAGCAGCGGCGGCGGCGGGATAGGAAATTGCCGCTGCGTTGTTCTCGCTGTTGCCGACGCTGCGAGAAGTCCACGTGACGGCGCGTCTCATCTGCAATGCTGCAAACACTGGCAGCTAGCGAGATGAGCACGACACGCAGCCCTTAATGGCGAATTAAAGTGCTCGGGAACAAGTTTGTCCGCTTTATTATTACGAGCGCCGCTCTCATCCCTGAAAAATATTTGTTTACCCGGGCGAAATCCGGCGCGGCTGCTGCTTTTAGCGTATAATCCGGCCGGGACCCATGTTTCTGCTGCGGTAATGTATCTTTCTAATTAGCTAATTAATTGGGGCTAAACGGTGAGCGAGGTTTGTCGCCGTGGGCGATTGATGAGCTCCATCCACTATATCGACCATTTCCGTTTGTTTTCAACAATAATCAAGGGCGAATCGGGGATAACAAAACTTGCCATCGCTATGACGTCAGAGGATTAGCATAAATCGTTACTCGAAGAAACTGGTTCAGTCAAATAATTATTCAATCGAGAGATTAAATTATTTGATATTAAGGAATGCCTTTCAAGTATAATTAGCATTGCTAATGGGTGTTTTAATACAGATCAGCGAGCTGCTTTTGAGCCAAATGCAAATCACATTGCTTCCGATTTCCCTTTAATGCGCTCAACATGAACTAATTGTAATTTACACTTTGATATAAAGAGCTTTTTTATTTCAACGCATGGTGTCAACTACAAAAAATGCTAAATTTTCTGGGAGATGTTTCAAACAAGTTCGTTCCGAATGATTGCTCAGTCAGCTTAAAGACCGTCTTTGACGATGTTTCTGAGCACACCAATCGATTCTTGAGGGTTGAATTAGATAAAGTGGATGTTTTTTCAGGCCAAAAAGTCCAAAGTGACTTGCGAACTTTTTTCCCGCCAAAAAAATATGATTGCGAGAACTGCGCATGCGTCAGAACTAGTTTGAGCACTAAACTTGCAGAGAGACCGCCAGTACGAACGACTTCTTTGTCAGATCCAGCCAGCTATGACGCATGCGCACTTCTCGCCTTCATATTGTTTTGGCGGGAAAAAAAGTTCAACTTGTGCTACGCACGTCGCGCTGCACTTTTCGTCGGAAAAAAACACCTTACCTAATTTGACCCTCAAGAATCGATTGGAGTGCTCAGAAACTTCGTCAAAGACGGTCTTTAAGTAATTATTTAGAATTCCGCACTCAGATTTACCGCCAAATTTATCGATTTTTCGCTAGATACCGCTAGAGATGAGTTATGTGCATGCCAAAATTCAAATAAAGATTATTATTATTCCTCTCGTCGCAATCTACCCACACACAAAAAATCTCTATCTGAGACACTTTGAAAAGTGTTTCAAATTGAGACACTTTTCAGTGGAAGTGTCTCTAATTGAAACACTTTCCGAGAAAGTGTCTTCGTGTGAAACACTTTCTGAAAAAGTATCTCTGATTGAAACACCTTTCGAAGTGTCTCAGTTTGAAACGCTTGAACTTAATAGCTGTCTCCTGATGGTTGGGAAGTCTTGCAGACTTGGTCGTGGACAGCTGCTGGACAATGAGGACAATGATGACCAACTTTTGACTGCGTTGAGATATCATTTGGAATTTTCCCTGCCCAGCCTAGTTTTCGACCCTGAACAAGATTCAATTTACAAAACATTCCCAAGTCGAAGGTCACATTATTCGACCTTTTTTCGAAAATTCAAAATTCAAGTGGTTTTAACCCTTAAGGCCCTAGGGTAGACCTAGGAGGGTCCAAATGACCACCAGGGTCTGTACCTGGCATGACCCTGAGAATTTTGAGTACTTAATAACTGCTCAGGGTGATCCTGGATGGAACAAAAACTAAAAAACCGTTAAATTTGTCTCAACAAGACAAACGAGCTGAGATAAACTAACGTAGTGTCTCTGATTTGCTGAAAAAACCCGGTTTGTACAAACCATAAATCACGATCGAGATAACGGTTTGGAAAAATTTTCCGGATAAGCCGGCAGCATGTGTCTGCAGAAGAATATTTCAGGAGCTGCGCGCGGATACGTGACTTCTGTTCTTAAGGCAGTGCTTCGATATATGAAGAGAGGAGCGCACAAAAAGCTGGAGTGCTGACGGCTCCATTAAAACAAACTCACTCTCGCCGGCGTCCAAAAAGTTTCGCTGAAATTAGTTTGACGAAACAAGTCCGTCTTTAGGGCGAGCAGCAAAAAGACGCGCGTTGCGCCGTTTATTATAATTAATCTTGGCGTAAAAAACAACATCTCGACTGGCTCTGCGTCGAGATGTTTGTCAAAGTTGTTCGCACGGCGCGTTGCGAGCGTGTGAAATGAAATGTGAATTTCCAGCGAAATTTAATCCTGCGCATAGAGGCAGAATATAAATTTGGCCCGTCTCTCTGAGTGCTGCAGTGCCGAGAAAAACGCACACGTTCAGAGATGGTTTCCCGAATATTTATGCGAATAATAAGGCGCTTGCCAGCAGCCAGAGGAGCCGTTCGCATTCGCACGCGTGCTGCCAGAGCTGCTGAATCAAAATGTGTGTACATTAAAATACATATTGGGGAGAGAGAGAGAGAGAGTCAAGTGGGCGTGCGGCGCTGCAGCGCGGAAAGATGTTTGCTCCGTTTGCCACACCGGCAGGGCACGCGTCGAACAACTCGAGCAGGTGTGCAAATTGCTTTTTGCAACCATTTTATCCCATTAGACGACTCAGCCTTCTGGAATAATGACTGGCGCGCTTTCAACGCTCTCTCACCACGTGTGTTTAGCAGAAAATGTCCGCAAATGGAAAGCTTAAAAGCATCCGATTTAATATTTGACTGGTAACGAGATCGTTAATAAGAGCTTCCGCGATTTGCATTCATCTCCATTGTGACAGCGTGGGAGCTATGATATTGATATTATTCCACTCTAGAGAGAAAAGCTTTTATTGCGCAGAGTTCAAATTACTGCGCATCCGAGATGTAATCGAAATTTTAAGGAAAAACGCTCCTCGGTTGAAGGAGGTAGAGCTAATACAGGCCAACAATTACGCACACATTTTACATTGTTGACTACAGCAATTAGTTCTTTGAGTTTTTATCTCTAAAATCAGGACCAAAGAACAGTTAAATTTCAGAATTTGCCAAAAGTCTCGAAAAATTAATGCATTTTTCGCTCGATTTCGATTTTTTTTCTTTTTTATCCCTGTCCTCTCGGACCGGGAAGGGCGCGCACTGTACTAGCACGAATGCTGAAACCCGGGTCCCAATAACACGCGAACGGATAACATGGGCGCACCAGGCCGCACAGGGACCCAGCCCACTCAAGGGCCACTTGCCTCCGCACCGAGGACTGCATTGAAACGCTAGACATTCGTCCCGTGAAGCCAAATCACGCATGCTGGAAAGGTGCAAACCAGCAAGTAGCGAGTCGCCTCCCAGCCCGTTGAGCAATTTTAGCATTTCGAGTCACTAAACTAACTACTTTTTGCCATCTCTGACATTGGGTGGCCAGTATTAGATCTCCGAACTGCTCAAATACCTCCCATTGCTCTGACACTCCTGAGAATGCCTTAACAATGCGAGCCAACGGGCTGGTTCCTATCTATTTTTAGTAATAATTACAAGGATTTTATCCAAATGAATGTTCTTTATTGGCTAATTTCCTTAAATTCCGACCAGTGTAGCTAACACATACATGAATATTCTCGTTGCCCTTAAAATATGCACACCAGGAACAAAGGCCTACATAATTTTCACCTTTGAGGCGTGTAAACAAACTCAATTTGCAAGGGTGAAAAGGTTAACTCATGCAGCCCACTAAAAAAGCCGGCATGCACGCTTGTTGCTGCGGCACCGCACGGCCGCACTCGCTTTCTTGTTCACTGAGAAGGCGCGAAATTAAATTTGAATCATCTGCAGCAGCGTATGCGAGGCAGGGATAATTGAGAGCGAAACAGCCCTTTGTCACCGCCATAAACAAGTCACATGTTGTGGCACTTGACGTTTTAATCGCATTACCTCCCAACACAGTGCACCGCGCGCGCAACTAAATTTTATTAAGCGCAAGGAATTGTGATTGGCACCGAGTGCTTGCAAGCGACATGAAAAAGCAGCTTATGCGTTGCACTAAGCTGGAACGAGAATTTTTTTTTGCCTCTCTCAAAGTTCAAAGCACGCATTTACAGAAGAAAATTCTCTTTGAATGGAATAAATGGAAATGGAAAAATTTTATTTCAGAATCTTTGGAAAATCACTCAAGAAGTGTTGAATAGAATATAAGCTAAAGTTCTCCTTCCTGTTACAAGCAATAATTTATCACAATATTTTTTGACAATGTTTACTGTAAGAAACTGTAACTGTACCGATTCTCATGTGGAACCGAAACATGCCGAGAACAATAGAAATCTCAACTGAAACCAACGAGGACATCGCCAGGAAATTCTCCCTCGCGAGTAAAAATAGTTTCAAGGCATTGGAAATGGCATTTAAGCAGAATTTAGATGTCTTTTGGCATATTAAGATGGTTACGGGGGCACAAAGGCGAAACTTCGACTCAAGCTTTTCAAATTTATTTGTGCCAATATAGCGTTCAAAGTCAAGAAGTTCCTCGACTTGAAAGGAGAGCCAAAATCACGTTAATCCTCCGACTGCGCGTGGATGCTGACGTAAAAGGAGGAAAAACAATTTGCGCCGGACCGATCCGCCCGGAGGTTAATGAGAGAAGAAAGAAAGTGCGAAAAGGCTGAAAAGGGAGCGGGCGCTTGGTGACGAAAATTAATGTGGAGTTGCCCTCGGAGGACACGTTGTCCATATTTTAACAAGAGCACGCCGTAAAAATTTATAACTCCACAGTCGCAAATACATTACATAGAGGGAGAAAGGCTGCTGCCGGGCAAAATATGTTTTGCTGCTACACTCGGAGCGCGCGCTTTGTGGTCGATGCCCATTCAAGTGCACGCGCCAACGGCCGAGGCCGAGTCAGCGCAACGTGCCGCCGGACCAGTGTGGCAGTTTAAACTTTTCTTGTGTGCGCTGCGTGCCCACCGCACCACGCACACACATTCCTCCACAGAGAAAGAGAGAGAGAGAGAGAGAGAGAGAGAGAGAAGTGGGTCTCAATATAGCCCCGAATGGGCCTCGGGCTGCGCCGATTTCGTTTATCGCTCTCCCAGCTTCTGTTTCAGTCGCAGGCATGCCTGCTGCTGCTTATCCTCGCTATTTTCGAATGGATTTGCGTCTATCTGGAGAATTCATATCGATCGACTCAATCTTTATTCCACGAACAACATTCCTCAACTGCATTTGTATGAACCGCACCAGTCTGATAAGTTCATTGTTTATTTGGACCTCCTGACCCTCCAAGATTTCAGAAAATGGACATGCCATTTAACTGACCAGTTTTACTGCCTGCAATCGTTTGTGCATAAATATCGTTGTTGTATACAATTTATTCAACTCTATTTGTTAATTTGCATATCGAATAAAAAGTTCTAAACATTTTAGTTATAAAAATAGAATACAGAGGGTGAAAATGGTACTTACAATTAGATAATCTTGACCCTCTGATGAAGTTGAAAATGAGTAAAATTTTCAAATTCCGAACAACTTGCATTCTTGGGGTAAGATTGAGGGATTATTGATCCGATTGAATTCATGCGTGAAATTGTTTGCATGCTAATTTAAATTGCTTCAAACCAGCAAAAGAGCATTATTTTACTGTTTTAAATGGGGTGGAAAAGGGGTTGAAGGGTTTTGTAGTTATTTGACTATCTAAGGAAGGTCATGACGAGTTCAACGGTGTGCATTTTTCTCAATCTAAATCTGATTGTTAGAAGCCAAGAATTGGTGAAAAACGTCTTTTTTCTTTCGGAGGCCATCTAAAAAAACAGGGTTTCAGAGAAATCTCGGGTTCTATTAAAATTAAATATGTATATCGACGAAATTACTTGCTGTGAAAACAATCCGAGCGTTAACCTGATGGTTAACGTTTGTTATGAAAATTTTAATTGGGGATTTTCCTGTTAAGGCCGAGAATGAATTTTCACCAAAATCCTACAAGCTGTTCGTTAGACCATATTTTCTTGCCACCGCAAGCGAAAATTGCGAGACCGCGGGTCGGTTGTTGGCCCAATGTTTTGAAAGAGCATAGCGACTGATGATAACGACTGTGCTCTCTCTCTCTCTCTCTCTCTCTCTCTCTCTCTCTCTCTCTCGCCAAATTTTTTGCAAAGAGATGTTGGAGGCAGAAATGCCTTTGCGAGATAACTGCGCCCGCCAGACTCACTCCCACACTGCAGTCAGCCTTCAATTTCCTCCGCCCCCTCCCCCTTCCGTCCGAAGCTTTAATTTCATTTCGTCCCTCGCTCTATCTCGTCACTGCACCAAACTGTGCTGCGGATTTTAATTTGCACCGTTCGCTCGCTCGCTCGCTAGACAAACAAACATACGTGCAATTCGCTTGCGTTGAGAGTGTGCAGGGGCGCTCGTTTTCCGGCTGCATTACCACACAGTGTCACACGTTGAATGAACTGATTCATTGGCTGATTTGCTGCACTGGTCGTGAAAATAGTTACGCTTTCCAAAAAATCAGGGTTGAACTTATTTTTAGGAGCTATTTAATCATTCTTTTTTAATTAAATACTGAAGCAAGATCCTAGAACTTTCGAAAAATCATGTAATCAATCGTCATTCACGATTTAAATGCAAATTAGTCTCATTAAAATTCACTGTTAGCCAAATCAACGGTTTTGAACATTTGTGCTTACAGCCAAAGGCATATAAAACAGTTTACGAGGCCTCGTAACATTTTATCGTTCGTACAAAAAGCCAAATTTGAGGTAATATCATTAAATTTTCGGACGCGAAAAGAATCGTGAATCATAAAAAGCGGCCGGGTGATTCACTGGACATTTTACGACGGGGGATCGCGAGTGAGTCACTATGTGTATTTAATTCGTGTTTCAACATTGCATGTCCGACCTGCACCGCTTCAATTGCACCTTTGTAGCTGCGGTCACGCAAAACAATCATATCCAGCAACATTCATCGACTGTTCCACTTTGAAAAGAGGAAAACATCGAGATTGGACGCGAAATATAATTGCGAACTGGTGCAAATTAGAGCTTTGGCACAAAAACCTGCATGCCGTCGACTATTGCGACACCCAATTATTGCTCGTTTGCTTCAAATTGAAGCCGCACGCTCAGTGAACATTCACACACACTCTCGTACCACACATGTATTCATTAAAATTAGCGAAGCCTGCGTGCCGCAGACCTGATAGACCATTAATTGACCGCCTCATTGTCAATTCATTTGATTTGCCCGTTTGCAGGTTCCATCCAGTCGCAAGATTGCCTTTCAATACATTACTTCACTATTGAAAATATATCAGCTATTTTTTCAATCACAAAATTGAAGAATGATTTTTCTAGTATTGGAAAGAGCTAATTTTTTATCAAATTTTTAGACTTAGATAACCATCCCCTTATGTAATTTTAAAAATGGTTTTTAGTTTTAAAAAAAATTAAAACGTGAAAACGTTCGCTTTTCTTTAAAATGATCAACAATCAGAATTTACTCTGTAATACGAAGAGCCTCAATCACTTCAGCTCGTATTTTTTTTTAAACCGCACCGTCTTTGAAGTTAACCGATTTATCCGTTTTGTGCTCGAATGCTTGTTGCGGATTGCGGAGCGAATTCGGAATTGGCAACGTCGGCGGCGACGGGATAAAAAATCAAGTTAGGCGTGATCAAAGAAAAGGAAAAGGAAGCTGCAAATCAACTTACCACAACGATTGGAGCAACCAAAGTGGCGCGCTTTGAAACTCAACGGGCTGCGTCTTGATTGAGTTAGCAAGCAGAGGCAGGAGCACTGGTCGAGCCGCACCGACTCGGAGCCGCGCGTGTGTTCGCCGCCGCTTCCAACTTCGCACTGAGCGCGCGGGCTTGGCCGCGGCGGCGCCTGCACCCCTCGCCTACGCCGCCACCGCCGCCCCCGGTGCAGCCGCGCCGGCCGGCCGGCCGGCAGGCCCGAAAAAACAAATGTTGCACTTTTGCTTTCTGCCTTGCTTGCTTGCGAACGCGCCGACCAATCGCAGTTTCCGACAATCGTGTTTTCGATTTATTTATGGCTGTGGTCGGAAGCCGATTATTGATGTTCTCTGCATGATTTTCGAGAGGGTTGGCCGCCCTCACCCTATATGTGCGCGCGTGTGCGTCGCACGCGAGCGAGCGAGCCAGCCAGCCAGGAAAACAATGTCTGCACGTCAAAAGAAACACTGCTTCAAAGTGATTTTCCGTCAATTTGCATGGCAATATCAGCTCCAGTTTTATATTTTTATCATCTTCGTATCTAAAAATAAAAAGATATGAGGCGTTTCCACAATAGGTTTGGCATGGTCTGAAATTTTGAATACATGTAATGATGTTTATTCGTAAAATCTGGAGAGACGGGCCTTTCGGATTCTCTCGAGTTCAAATTATGCTAGAAAAATGAACCTTTGCGGCATAAAATGCTCAATCAGATAGCTTACAACTTTTATATTTAAACTTAATTTTTTTATATGAGTTAATTTTTAATATTAGCGTATCTCAAAATAAGAATAATTTATTTTTATTTTTCTTAGTTACTGTGGAATAAAATGTTGCATGGCTAGAAATTTTCAAGGAGTAGAAATTTGAAGTTTTTGACTTCTGGATAATAGTTAAAAAATGAAAATTGCACGATTGGTTGATTTTTTAACCCACAGAACATGCTCCTAAGGCGATCAGAACAAGTAAGAAATCGAACCCTAGCGCCAGGGTTGCCCTCAAACGCTCGATATAATTAAATTCTCAATTTTATCCACTTTATCCGACCTTTGCGAACTCTGAATTGGTTCAAATTGCAAGATTTGCAAACCGTTGGCAATTCAGAGTTTGACCCTTTGGTTTGGAAGCCATGAGGGTGGTTAGAAACGAGATAATGGGCCCACCAAGAAATAAGAGGTTGAAATAAAGGCTCTAGGATATTCCCAAAGATGCGCAAACCCTAGTTTTCCTTAGACATATGCAATATAATTTGATTTTCTTGAAAATTTAAAAAAATCTCGTGCTTTTCCATTCAAGTACGAGAGATATTTCATTAGGCTTTCAGAGGATTTCTCGATTTTTTACATCCAAACGACAATTTTAATGCTTTGATAAAAAAATCTCTGTGAGATAATTATATGTAACTAGATAAATGATGCCAACAAATATATCAAGGTAACAGAAACTGGCAGTGGAGCGATATGAATATCCACCTCATGGGTGTATTGAAGCCATTCGTTTTATTCGTATATATTCGATTGAAAATCACTTTGCTTTGCAGAGAGCCCGAGACGAATGTATAGTAAATTGGGTTCGAAAAAGAATCCATAAAGCCGTTGGTTGTAATTCATCATGTAACAAGACATACAAATGCATTGTGAGAAAAAGTTGAAAGCTTTTCCACAAACTCGCTCCACGTTCGCCGCGGGCAAAATTTATGCATTGAGATAGTTCGCGTTCAACTGACATAATATTTTACTGTCACCTTTAAAATAAATGACATCATTTGGAGTTTATGACCGTCTTGACCGCGCGTGACACTACCTATGGACGACCTCAGAGGACCATTTAGCGAGCCAGATCGCGATATGTGCGCTGGAAATGAGTTATTTAACGCGCGAGAGCTTTTCTCTTTACATTTATTTGTTTGCGTTTGCAGCCATTTGCGTGTAGATTTATTGTTAACGGGCGAACAAAGCGTTGAATGTGTTTTGTCGCTGGCGAAAATTGCTTGACGCCGCTGTTTGCCGATTGTTGAGCTGGAAAGCTACTTCAGTGTTGAGTGCGGTGACAGTAAACAAAACGGGCTTATAAAATATAAAATCCAGGCAATTCAAGCTGTTTTTTCTGACTTAAGTGGATTGCTGTTTTATTTTTAGGCAGATAATGGATAAAAAACAGTTTTATATCAACAAGAGAGATTTCTTGTCAAAATGAAGGGCCGTGAATTCTGCGACCAGTTGTTTGTCTCGGAAAAATTTGGATGTCCCCTCTCCGGCCATCGTGGTGCTGATTAGGAGCGAATTGGGAAAGAATACGCTCTCGGCCCTTTCCACTCGCAGTGACAGCGGCAATAAGCACATTCTCCACTTTTTTCCCTTATCGCAGGATAGGGACAAATTGGCGAGGACGATACTGATTGGCTGCCCCCCTCCCCCCGACAAACAATAAAGGGTAATAGCTAAGAATGCGCATGCGTAGATGGTTTCACGCGCTTGGCTTGGAAACAGGACAATTCCACTTCATTTTATTCTTCATAATTCATAATGCTGTTGAAGTTTTATTATTATTTCGATTATTTCCCTGCCTTTTGGCTATTCTCTAACCAAAAACTAGCAGAGTATTCATGCTGTGGGCGCAGCGTTGCGGAATTGCAGTGCACGTGACGTATAATTATAGCCGGAACACTTCATCCATTCGTCCCTGCGGGAGCAGTACATTGCCTCGACGGAGCTCTCGCAGGTCAAAAGTACGAGGTGCAGTGCAGAACACGCCAACTGCTTATTTCATTGTGAAGGAAGTGCAAAACATTTTCATTCGCTGCGGCGCGATATGCCACTGCTGGCGTTATTACACGGCAACGCCGGCGTGTTGTTTTCTCTTCATCTTTATTTTATATACACGTGAATTTTTTCCCGGGAAAAGTGTGCATTCGCTGTTTTCCGACAGTGAGAAATCGCCGGGGTGGTTTGCAACACACAGCGCAGCAATTGGCGATTGTAATAAGCACAAGGCCGAACCGAAGAATGGGCAAGGAGTGAAGGCACGCGCTCTTGCCAGACAAGCCTGGGTGATTTTTCATCCGCGCTGACAGGAATTTCAAGTGCTCCCTTGCCTCGTGTCAAAAAATCGTTCCTCGCGCAGACAAATTGATTTTTTTTCAGGCAGCGAAATTTCTGAGGCCCCTGACCCAAATTGAGTCGTTTATCTGCGTATTGATCCGATTTGGTTTGTTAAAGTTCATTGATACAGGCGGAACATTGAAAATTATTTGTATTTTCGGATGCAAAAAAAAAACATTTGATCGATAAACAATTTGTTTCATAATCAAAAAAGGACTTTGCTACGGTAAAAATTCAAATTTTCTTCAAAATTTCCTGCGCTTGAGAACATTTTCTTGGCAGATTTCGATTCCTCTCGTCGAGTTCTGTCCAACAGCGTATATGAAACCTTTTATGGAAACTCTTTGTTTGGAAATAAAATCAGATTTCAAGTAAGAAGACAGTGCTAACTTTGCAGCCACTTTAAATAATAATAATAAAAACAGTGCTACTTATTTCAATTTTGGCTTCAACTGAATCCTAAGGGACGAATTTATGCATTGGCAACAAGCATTTTCCAGGATTTTGCAGTATCAATCCTCTTTTAGTCTTCTGTGTGGAATCATTTTAATCAATTCGGCTCCGTGCCAATGACTTTCCTCAATTATTTGTGCTCGTTAATATTGGCTTCAGAATTCCCAGAAACTCCTAACACCTTGTATGTTAGCACTTAAGTACTTGGGAAGATGGAACATTGACGTCCTAATCCGAGAATTTATCTATTTATTTAATCTTTACTTGCCTTGACAAACTTTAGAAGATGCGTTCAAGGGAAATTTGTAATCTCATGCTTTGGGTTGCATTCAATTCAATTCGATTTACCTGGATGTCTAGAAAAACATACATGTATATTTTGCCAAAAAACACCCGCTTTGATTCTTTATAAATTTAAATATTTAATACAAAATTGAAAGAATTGAATAATTTCCGATAAAAATGGCTGGCTGGCGATGCAATTACGAAACTAGCGTATTAACGGTGCGGATAGATTTCCATCATTAGCGTTATCAAAGCAAGTGTCGGCTTTGGTGCCCTTTCAACTACGCCTTGCTATGCTGCGAGTCGGTGTATTGTTAGCTGTACTGTACAGTGGCTCACTTCTCTGCACAGAACAAAGCACCCGACTGATCTTGATGCCGAGAAGCTGCTGCGCTGCACCGTGCTCAAGGTGAGTGTGCTCACAGAAGCTTCGCCGCTGCCACATTGTTGTCCCTCTCGTAGTCCACGAAGGCCTATATAATAATACCGTATGTATTTGCCAGAGAGCCTCTATCGCATTATGCAGGATCAGAATACAAATGCCTTGCTGTAATTTTACTTTTTTGGCCACTCTGTAAGCGGGTTTAGAAAAGTTACAGATCACTTCAAGCTCCACCGATGTTTCTTGTCGCATACACATGAAAAGCAGAACTTTTTGGTTTGAAAACAAAATTACAAAAGGTTATTATAAAAAGAAGCTAGAAAAGTTTGAACCAATTACAAGTGCAGCAAATGATTAAAAATTCATCAGCAATTTTGCAAGCCCTTAAGCAAATTAATCCCCCGATGAAAGTGAGAACGTGCAAGCTGCGCGTACGCGACGCATGCACTGTCCACCACTTAACTCCCTAGACTAACACCATTTCAGGCCGACTTAGCCGCGCCGCAGCAGAAGTTAGTTAGAATCAATTTATGAGCGCAGACTTAAGACTTTAGCAAAAGGAAGAGGTGAGAGTTGTTTGTGCCCCGCAGGAGTTGATCCTGCGGCACTTTCGCATTAGCGGCGTCGTAAAATTTTCGCGATTACCGCCGCCGCACCCCGTAACAATAATTAGTGCCAACAGGATTGAGATTCCGACACACAAATTATATTCCATGCACGTGTGTTGTGTGTGTGCACTTTCAGCGCGGACAAATTAGATCGCAGCTGAGTGAGAGTGGTGCTCGCTTGTTATCAAACACGCAGCCCGGCACAAATTATGCTAATGCACGCGCGCGCACTCTCGTGTGTTCAGATATGCGAATCTTTAGATAATGCGTGTGCTGAACAAACGAGGAATTACCCTAGTGTGTTAACTATCTATAGAGGGTTGTTTCTGTTCTTCTGCTAAAAGCTGAGAGGAGGATAAATATAGCAAAAACTTTTCTACGGAAGTTGTACAAAATTTTCCAGAAATGGTATTCTGAGAATTCTCATCAGTTCTCCTCTTGTTATAGAGTCTCAGAAGTTTAGGAAATATGGAGCTCGCCTCAAGTGAATGCTTTTGAGTGACGTTGACGCCTCTAGAGAAGCAAGATTTTCCCGTCCAGAAGTTCCAGCTGAGGAGAGCAGCAACGATAAAAGAGGATTTTGTACTCTAGCTGATCAAGAAAGCCTGCAGCGAGGAAAATGTGATTTGGACCGTTGGTTTTCATTTTAGTGCCGATCTCACTTTGCCTTGATGAAACAAAAGATGGTGTGCCTTGTTTATCACAGTTTAAATAAGTAAATAATTTTAATTTGCCTGAATAATAAATCAACGTCCTCTCCTTTCCAGGAGAGAAGGCTGTTTTTGGGTCGCGGTGTGCTGTGTGCGGTGGCACTATTAATCATCAAGTTGGTAGGTGGAGTGTGTGATTGCACTTCAATCTTTATGGGGTCCATTAGCGCGCCAGATAGCGGGATGCAGCGTGACAAATGACGCCCGGCTCGCTCTTTTGGCCGGCCGGCGAGTGAGTGATCTCGTCCCCGATTTTTTTTTCAGCCAGCCAATGAGTAATGAACGCAAAATCAATCGCCGCCTGCATCGCGAATTGATAACGCCTGCCATGGGGTCTGATTCGGTGCAGCCCGGCCGTGGTGGCCAGCAACGAGCACTGATTGTGAGTAAAAGTAACTCAAAGCGCTCATCTCCCTGCCGGGGAGTGTTTACTTTCGTACAAAGCAACCCTGCGATGTGTAACATGGAACGAACAACGCAAATACTGCTCTTGTGAGTAAACATTGAATTTTTATGTCGAAAATTTTAATTTCAAAGCTTGATTTATTTTGTCTCTTGGCCGGTATAGTGTAACGAAAGGAAATACATAATTTATCTCATTTCAAATGTTATAAAAAATACCTTTTTTAGCTTCAAAAATCATCAAAAAGTCAAACCAGACTAAATTTTGTTTCTTTTCTTTCAGTGCTTTTAACAAAACTAAAAATTTGGTATAGATTATTTTTCAATAAACTAAATGCTGAGTGAGACTCGTGCTGGCGCAATAAAAACATCAGTGAGTCGTCGAAGTAATCAGATTTGGCCTGGTGTGCACGTAAGTAAATTCCTAAAGCCCGATGTGATAAGATAATCGAAACTGCCCGGTATTAATGTGCTTCATCAGATTTGAGAGTGTATAGCTGAAAGCTGGCAGCACGCAGCTTTTTCCTCTTAGCCGGTAAATCATGGCCGAAATGATCGACCCAGAAAATTGGCAAGCGGAGGCGAAGAGACGGCAGTGCGAATTTTACACCACGCTGGGCTACAAGGTGGTTTGGCGCGGTGTGCCGGCAGAGATGAAACTCTCTTTGACGCTCATGGTCGCCGAACACATTTTCCATTGTAGTGCCGCTGCCGAGAACGCCTCCTTATCAGATCTTGGCCTCTCCAGGACAGAGAGAGCGACCGTCAATATTATTGCCAACAAGGTCTTATTTTTTGTGGTGCACTAAAATTTGTTTTTACAGTCTGGTTAGGATGAGAAAATGAAATTGATTTTTTCGTGACCTTTCAGATAGTCAAGCATTTCCCCAATCAGAACGTGCACATCAATTTGGTCCTGATTGTGTTGGAATGGAAGAAACAGACTGTGGAAGAATTGGTGTTTCGCGTGGAAGGCGGTGGCGAAACCAAATTTATTGACAAAAACTATAGAGTTTACTCAGACTGGAACTCGTTCTTGGGTGCCAACCGAATCCTGCCTGGCCAAATTTGCTTCCCCGCGAACGGGAGGTACACCCTGGCTCCGACAGGAATGGAAACGCTCGTCGAATTTGGATTCTCGCCCAGTTCGTCACGGAAAAACCAAATACTCGCCAAAATTTGGTTACTGGCCTTATTGGGCACGGTAATTGCAACCGCATTAGGGATCGCGTATGCATTTTATCCTGACGATGTCCTCGCTATTGTGGGGGCTGTCATTGGCATTCCGTCACTCGCGTATTTTGCCATTATTAGCATCTTTTCGTTCCTGGATGCTCTAAAATATTTGTAAAATGTGTCCTAATTTCAACACTCCAAAATTCTATCAATTGTTTTACTGACCATCAAGACACAGAAACATTAATGGTGTTTGCGGTGATTATTGGAGAATAAAAATGAGCTGTGAACTA
This sequence comes from Cloeon dipterum, assembly GCF_949628265.1. NCBI lineage: Eukaryota > Metazoa > Arthropoda > Insecta > Ephemeroptera > Baetidae > Cloeon > Cloeon dipterum. The sequence continues at coordinate 36,485,799 of NC_088788.1, read as the reverse complement.
TTGTTAAAATAACCAATTTAATGACGTCTTTGACGAAGTTTCTGAGTACACCAATCTATTCTTGAGGGTCGCATTAGGTATATTTTTTCCGACCAAAACGTCCAGCGCGACGTGCAAACTTTTTCCCCCGCCAAACAGCGCATGCGTCAGAGCTGGTTTGAGCACTTGCCGAGAGACCGCCCTTACGAATGACTTAAATTTGTCAGATTCTGCCAGCTCTGACGCATGAGCAGCTCTCGCATTCATATTGTTTTGGCGGTAAAAAGTTCTAATTGTGCTACGCACGTCACGCTGCACCCTTTCGTCGGAAAAAATATCCCCTACACCTAATCCGACCCTCAAGAATCAGTTGGGTGTACTCAGAAACTTCGTCAAAGACGGTTTTTATGCTTCTTTAAATTACCTCAATTTGTTTTGCAAAGAAAAAACAGAGAAATTTGCTTTGAAACATGTTTACAGTATGACCACTTATATTTTGAGACTAACTTTGCATGCGCATAACTTTTGAACTATTTATGCGTTTCGCGCCAAATTTGTATCATTCAACTCCCCACTTTAAGCTCTTTTACTATAATGGCGCGAAAATCACCTCAGACCCTTAGTAGGTATGCAACATGCACGACAAGCAGAAAATCCTTTCGCTGCTCCGCGCCCAACGCTCGATTCGGGACATTATGGCCCTCACCAAATGCTCCAGGGCAACCGTCTTCCGCATCAAAGCTATTGGTGATACTGCCCCGACCCCAAGGAAGCCCCGAAATGCAAAATCAACGCCCGTCCGCACTCCAGCATTGATGAGGGCCATTCGCATGAAGATTAAACGAAATCCGCTGATTTCCATTAGAAAAATCGTACGCTCGTACGCAGCGGGCCGCGAAACGGTCCGAAAAATAGTGAAAAATGATCTGAAGTACGTGTCGAGGGCCAGGACCAAGAGACATTTGATTACGACCAAACAAAAGGAAGCGAGAGTGGAAAGAAGTAGGAAGCTGCTATCCGATTTGAAGAAAGGCACGAAACGCCGTGTTATTTTGTATTCAGATGAAAAGATGTTCACTGTCGATGCAGTTTCCAATAGCCGAACTGACAGGTATCTGAGCAAGTCACCTGCATCTGAGGTACCAGAAAATATCCGATTTTCGTTCAAAACTAAGCATCCTGCTGGTGTTATGGTCTTTGGACTTGTCGCATCTGATGGCAAGAAGATGAATCCAGTGTTCATAAAACAAGGGCTTAAAGTGAACACTGAGGTCTACTTAGACATTTTAAAAAAGCAAGTTCTGCCTTGGGTGAAGTCAACATATGGGTCGGACACAAAAATCACATTCCAAAAAGATGGTGCGCCGGCCCATACGTCCAAAAAGACTCAAGATTGGCTAAACCAGCACCTGCCGGGCTTCTGGTCCAAGACGATGTGGCCTGCTAGCTCACCAGATCTGAACCCCCTCGACTTTAGTGTTTGGGCAAAAGTCGAGGCGGATGCTTACAAGAAGCCTCACCCCAATATTGAAGCCCTGAAGACCTCCATCAAGAAGGCATGGCGTGCAATGGATGAAGAGTACCTTCAAAGGGTTTCCAGCCGAGTCCGACCCCGTCTGGAGGCCGTGATTGAGAAAAATGGAGCCCATATCGAATAAATGTGTAACCAAACGTGTAATAAAGCTGTGATGTAAATGACGTCCGCCTAACTTAAGTAGTTTTTGTTAAGCAGCCATTTTAAATAAAACATGGAAGAGTCTCAAAATATAAGTGGTCATACTGTACTTTAAAGAATAAATCAAAAGCTGGGAAAATCCTTTAAATTCAATTTGCATAATATTAATAAAAAAATAAGTTTCCTAATTATATTACAGTTACCTTGAACACTGAACAAACTAAACAGGTATATTTAAAAAATCTAGAAAAAATGATGAGCAACAAATTTGTCTGTTAAGTCTGTTAATACAGTTAAACGATCTCAGCAATCAAAAATTATATTTATTTGGAAATCCCAGTTCTTCAAATCAATATGCTTATCACTTAAATCAGCGATAACGAAGGGGTCTCGGTCGAATCCACGTCCATGATTTGAGAGGTACAGCGCGAAATCAAAACGCAGCTGTGGAGCCAATAATCTGACGTCACAAGAAGGCTTTCCAAGAGTCCGCGAGAGCAGAGAAGAGCGATGGGAAAGCATTATCAGGTCAGCGCGCGCGCGGATTATCAGTGGCAGATAAAAAGCGCTATAAATAAGCTCTCGCGGCTCCTGTGTGCGCTACGTGAGGCTGCGGCTGTCAAAATGCGACATCTGTCACTTATTGCGGGGCTGGTGCTGATCGCCGGGGCCGTGCAAGCCCAGCAGCTCGATTGGTGGCAAACCGGCGTTATTTACCAGATCTACCCACGCTCCTACAAAGACTCCAATGGCGATGGCATCGGTGACATTAACGGTAAGGCACGCCAAAATGCCAAATATCGATCACCGGTCGCTGAAATTTCCACTTCTCTCGAATTGGATATATTTGCGTTCAGTGCTTTTTGAAAGGACTCAACCAGCACTGAAACAATATTCCGTTTCCAAACAACGCACCATTATCTTTGTGTATGATTTTCTGAACTCTCAATTCAAACGTATAAGTTTTTTTTTAAATTAATACTCTCGGAGCAGAGACAATTTAAAATGCCTAAATAAACAGGAATTATCAGCAAGTTGGATTACATCGCCAGTTTGGGTGTGGCTGCAATTTGGCTATCTCCAATCTACAAGAGCCCAATGGCCGATTTCGGTTACGACATTTCCGACTTCAGGGATATCGACCCGCTTTTTGGAACCCTCGACGACTTCAAACTCCTCGTTGCAGAAGCCAAAAGCCGGAGTGAGTAATTATAACGATTTTTATTAAAGAATTTAAAGACCTAATTAAATTTCGTGGAGTAAACAACATGCGCGGCATCACAAAAGGAAAGATCTATAAAAAAATTCTGCGAGGAATAAATCAAAGTCGCAATAAATTTGATTTTCTTCCTTATTATAATTAAGTATTATCTAGAAGTTTCTTTATATCAACCACAAACTCATTACAAGTCGGTTTCGAAAGAAATTTTCAAACGAAAAAGCAATCAAGAAAATTTCACAACAACTAGAATCGAAATAAAATATTGCTCAATGCCTCTAGCGTAAAATGAGAAGGAAATGTATTCCAAAATTAGCACTTATTTAATTAACAACATCATCAAAGGCAAACGCTGGTCTTTTATTCCATTTCTTAAAATTACGTGAGTGCCATTGTGAAATGGTTCCCGGTTTCAGACCTGGGCATCATCATGGACATGGTGCCGAACCACTCGAGCGACGAGCACGAGTGGTTTGTCAAATCAGAGCAAAAAATCGAGCCCTACACCGACTACTACTTCTGGCAGCCGGCTAAAGGCTTCGACCCGAACGGAGATCCCATTCCCCCTAACAACTGGGTACGCATTTTGCAACACGCATCCCGTGGTGTTAACACCAATTAACACGGAAACCCGTGAACTGCTATAATTACCCGTTCGCAGTTGAGCGTGTTTGGCGGCTCAGCCTGGGCTTGGAGCGAGCTGAGACAGGAGTTTTATCTTCACCAATTCCACCCTAAGCAGCCCGACTTCAATTACAGAAATCCCGCTATCGTGCAGGAGCTTAAGGTACGTGATTTCTTATAGATAACTGATTGATTAATTTTAGATTGACAAATTTTTTAACTCGCAAAGAACCTCTCATAAAACATTTCAGGACATTCTGACCTTCTGGTACGACCTGGGCGTTTACGGATTCCGATGGGACGCCGTGACCCACATGTTCGAAGATCCCGCGCTGCCCGACGAGCCCGTGTCTGGAAATCCCGTCGATCCCAACGACTACAACTACTTGAAACACATTTACACGCAGAACCTGCCCGAGACGCCGTACACGCTGTCCCTGTACAAGGCCCACACCGACGAGTACTCGCTGAATGCCGGAGACGGACTCCACAGGTGAATAAACAGCGCAGTATAGAAGAGAATTGAAACACTTATTCATTTTCAGAGTGATGATGCTGGAAGTGTGGAACCCCATTGAAGAGGTGATGCAGTACTACCGCAATGTGTCGGACTTCCCCTTCAACTTCCGCTTCCTCACCACCATGAATGCCAACTCCAACGGTAGGGACGCCGAGAACGCAATCCGCGGCTGGGTGGACAACATTCCTGACAATGGCTGGCCAAACTGGGTGGTGAGGAAAACTGGTTTTTAACATTTACAAATCGTAAAAATCTGGAAGGCAAGCGAGAATTTAATTATTATAATTTTTGTTTCTCTCTGCGCTTCCGCTGATCCTCTTTGTTAAATCGGATTGGAGGGGGGATCACAGGAATGCGGAGAATGCACTGCACTGTTTGCCTCTGTCGCTGCGAGGGGAGGGGGATGAGAGCGTGTTCGTTCGCAAAATTCACGGTCCCCACCGGCCACCATGTCTGCGCGAAAAATTTATCTTGCGCATTATGACGAAATTGTGGCTCTGAATATAAATTGAAATTAAATTAAATTTCCAGCTTGGAAACCACGACATTTCCCGCGTGGGCAGCAGGCTGCAGCTAACGGACGGCGCGATCTTGACGACGCTGCTCCTTCCCGGCACCTCGATCAACTACTACGGCGAGGAGCTGGGCATGGTGGACACATACATCCCACCCGAGGAGGTGGTCGACCCCGCCGGCTACAGGGACCCCCCTCGGACCCCGATGCAGTGGGACGACTCGCAATTCGCAGGTTTCACCACCGGTCCGAAGCCGTGGCTCAGGGTGAACGACAACTACCTGACGGTGAACGTGGCCGCTGAAGAGGCCGCCGACGAGAGCGTCCTCAAGACCTTCCGCAAGCTGGTGGCGCTGAGGAAGGAGCCCGCCATCCAGTTCGGCACGCTGCACACCACGGTGGTCTCTTACGAACTCGTCCTCGCCTACGCCAGGTACTTTTTATTCTCTAAATCGTTCACTTTAAAAATGTAACGAGGGATATCGACTTAATCATACTACATAATAGTACTTGAAACAATAATATCACGTGTAAATAACCTTATCTGCGAAATCCGTGGCAGCTTTAAGCCTCCAGAAAGATCTTAAAACAGGCAGATTCCCCACATTTATCTTGAGTTCGTGCTATCTGTTTTTGTGTACCCAGAAAATCGCTTATCATAACATCATTATGCAACCTGCTTGACTTTCGTGCTGAGCTTGGTGCCTATCCTTTCATTCTCTTTCTACTTTATCAATAAGAAAATAAAATAAAAAAAGCTAACTTGGAGAGTATCCCGTTTTAATTTTCGTGCTTTTGATCGGTGCTTACATCATCACAATAAAATAATCGAATTGGTTTTGGGAAATGCAGCAAAAATAAAAAAGTTATTAGAGATTTTTTCATGAGCTTAATCCAATTAAGAAAAATTAGATGAACTGATTAATCATTGAATTTTAAGAATTCGGCTAAGGATTTTATCAATATCTTGTAAATCCGTGTTTAGGGAAGCTGTGAATGCGACTGATCGCAGCTACATGGTGGTGTTCAACTGGAGTCATGACCAAACGCACGTGGTCAATCTTTCGCCGGGCGCCTTTGGAGCGTTTCCCTTTGAAATCACCAATCCAACGGTGGAGATCAGGACGATCGGAAGCGACATTCCGTGAGTGGACTGCTTTCTCATTTCCATTTGCGCAGTGAATATATTTATTTGGCTAGCACCCCTCTAATGCAACGTGTCTCTCTTTTCGCAGATACGACAATTTCGATCCGTCCGCATTCACGCTCAAGCCCCGGGCAGGCTGCGTTGTTAGCTTCAACGCCGTGCGAAAGTAAATCGCTTTCGTTAATCTGCTGACGACGACCATTTTTTCGAATGTGAAATTTTTATACCATTTTTGTACATAAATGTATCTAATAAAAACAAAAATTTACAATTTAATCTTTTCTTTATACCAATATCTTAATAAAATTTACATATTTTATCTTCTATAAAATTTTTAACTAAAATGAAGAATACATTTTTCAACTCGTCATAATCTCCTCTAGATAGCAGCAGGAACAATAAATCCCGGCCGTTGCGCAGTGAGGTGCAACTAAAACATCTTATTTTTTGAGGGTGCAAAAAGGCCAGGGTTAAATGTTTTGGCTTCGGCTATCTAGGGGGGGGGGGGGTTGAGAGTAGTCTAGTGTAGATTCCTGTCTAGTGGTGTGCGGTTTTTGAAAATCCGACCATTAGAAACTAAGATTTTGGCGTGCAAACATTTTTCCAATTAATTTTTATTTCCTTTTCGAAACTTTCAGTTAAGTGACCTTGACCTTTGACCTACGACTTCAACAGAAAGTTATTCACTTTGACGAGACGAGTTGAATGCGGTGTCAAAAATTTTATTCTGCGACCAACTTTTGATCCAACTGGGAGAAAACTCAAAAATTAAAATACTCGTGAAATTCGATTTTGCCCATACTATCCGCAAATGTGGGAAAGTCCAAGTTTTCGGTCAATTAGTGCTTGTTTCAGTCAGTAACAAGATTTAACTTAATATGCCTTTTACTTTTCACTTGTCCTGGACATAAGCTCCATCTCTCGGCATTTTCGCTGACTGTTTGCTGGCTTGAGTTGTCGTGACACGCCCACTTTTCACTGGGCGACGACAACAAAAACAGAACAGGGCAAGTCACTTCAGTGTCATAACATTGTTGTTGTACTAAACCGCTGTGGGATGAAAACAATTAATTTCGGAAGGAATGGAGGAGAAACTAAGAGAGTACAGGGCTAGAAGGCGCAGACAAGAACTCATTGACGAAGCCAAAAGTAAATTGCAAAAAATATTTACTGCCGGCGTCACAGCAGATGAGCAGAAAATGGAGCTAAACACGTCGACACCGGAGCGCGAGGTAGTTTTAATTTAATGCAAAATCGTCGATATTATTTAATGTCTATGATATTAAATATTAAATTTATAATTAAATTTCAGCCCTTCTTACCTGCTCCTGCTGCGCCTGCTGCAGTTTCTTTCCCTTCCGGCCGAAGGAATTTGATATTGGCCGGCGATGAGGAGGCGTGGGAGGCAGAGGAGGATGAGCACTTAAGGGAGGGAATCATTTCGGGGCGCATCAAACGAGGCACGACCCTCCTGCTGGCTCTGCTGTGGCTGACCCTCTTGCTTGTGTCCTACCAGCTGGAACTGGCCCTGGCCTACTGCCTCATTTCCGCCATCTTCTTCGTCTACATGTGCACCAGGACGAGGCCGCGAAAGCCCAACGAGCCGAGCGCCTACTCCGTTTTCAACCCCAATTGTCAGGCCATCGACGGATCTCTCACTGCCGAGCAGTTCGAGAGGGAAATCCGCGGCGGCCCCGCCAGCGTGCGAAGATGACCGATTAATGTTTATATTAAAATTTGCCAAAAATTACAATGCGTAGATCGGTATCAATTTCAAATTATTTGAGTAGCCATGAGATAAAGATTGTTAAAAGGAAATTCACAAGTAAAACACAATTTATTTTCTCCTATTGCTGGACTAAAATAAGGATAAGTGTGCGTTACTCTTGAGTGCCGTCTGCTCTACAGCTCTAAAAGCGTTCTATTTATTTGAAATTTAACTTAACGGCGGCGGCTGGCTTGCTCGCTGACGTGTGCTTTCCAGGTGAGTTAAAGTGTGACTGATGACACCCTGCTGGGGCAAGTTAATAGTGTAGGTTCCTTTTTTGTTTTTTCATATTAAAGTCCTGTTTCATTTTGTCACAGTGTATATAAATGGGTCTGGGTCACCTCTCCTGCTTCTGAAAATCTGCGCCCTGAGGGGTGGCTTTTTTAACAAGAAGTGATAATTTTTTTAAATAATTGTGAAGCTTATAATATTATTCTATCGCTAAAGAAAGAATAAAAGATGATAAAACCTAAAATGGAACAAGCCCGCCACCTAGGTTTAAGTTGATCCATTTCAAAGCACGCTTTCATTAACGCGATCATTCGTCTTAATTTAATTGAAATTATTATAAATGTAATTTTAAAATTTGCAAAAAATTAGAAGGCGCTGATTGGTACTAATTTCAAATAATTTGAAGTAACCAAGAAAAAAAGATTGTTAGAAGGAAATTTTCAAGTAAAACGCACCAATTTCCTCCCCCAGCTGGACTTATAGTGGGAGAGATAGGTGTTTTTCCCTTGTTGACAGCAGATCGCCGTCTGCTCAACTAAATCAAGTTAAAAGCTAGTTATTTACGTATTGATGATTATTTAAATTGAACGGTGGCGGCTCGCTTGCTTGATAACTTGACTCTCTGTACGGTCACGTGTGTTAAAGGTGGAGTTAAAAGTCTGCTGATGACACCCCGTTGGAGCGAAAGGCATGTCAGTTTGCCTTTTTTCTTTTTCATATTTAAGTCCTGTTTCGTTTTGTCACAGTGTGTGTATATATACAATATTATAGGTCACCACTTTTGCCTCTGCACCCTGAGGGGTAGCTTTTATTTTCAGTTAGCTTCTTCTGTTAGGGATGGGCTTGCTCCAGGGGAAAGGGAAGAAATCTTAAGATGTTTTGCATCGTCCACAGAAATCAAATCCATTTCAGTTTGACCGCATTCATCAAATGCAGCAGGACTTTTATTCTTTTGACCTATAATCCCTTTCTTTTCCCGACAAACTAGACTTGTTTTTATTCAATATTGTGATTTGCAAAGACTGCTATCTTATTGCACATTTACCAAGGACTAATCTCTGGTTGATAAGCCAAAATTAAAATACCATGTTTGCTCACCCCTGTCTATCGGGCTGAGAAATTTTTATATTCTTTGGTTTGAAATAATTTGATATATATTGAGGAATGTTGTGTTTCAATTTTTTATATCAATAAAATATGTCCTGAAAATCTTTGTTGTTAATTAATTAATTAAAAAAAACAGAAGAAAGGTCATGTCACGGATCTGAGGACAAAATTTGGAGATTTGGAGTTGGTAATATATTTGCAAAACTTGATGAAGTCAAAAAAAATCATGATTAACGAAAAGAAAAAGGAATACACCACTTTGAAATGTTCATATACGTCCACAGTTAAAGAAAGATTTCTGGTTTTGCTTGGACCTCATGCCTTATTTGACCAGTGACAATTCGTCAGCTCGTTAGACATTAAAGATTGTTTTGATTTCCTTATCTATAAATTGCCAATATTACAATTTTTAGCTGTTCCTGTGCTTTTTAATATTTTCTTTCATCAATTTATACCGTAAAGAACGTTCTGAAAGTGTTATTAAATCTGTAATATTGAAAAAGAAAAAAATAACCAAAAGAAAGAACACACATGCAGCTAGACGTAAATAGATGTGTAGAAATAAATTCGACCATAATACGAGCTGCAGCCAAGAGGAAAAGATATAAGTGGTGTCGTATCCACTCTGCTGGTCTTTGCAATGGTCCATTGCTCTGCTTGTTCTGCAAATGCCGATAAATCATTGTCTAGATCAATCAGCGTGGCCCTTTTTGCTGCTGCTGGCAACAGAAGGGGAAACTCGGCGGGGCGAAGGTCTCTTTTAAAAAGAAAAAGAAAAGCTCGAGCAAACACTAAGGATAAATTTATTATTTCCTTTTGAGATCCAGTCACATTTTTCAGCAATTCCCTTGTAGGCCATCTTTTAAATAATGGAGTCTTGTGAGAACTGTGTGAGAGAGATAAATTAGTAGACATGTTTTCATACAGCGCGAATTATAAATTTGGTTACGTGAGAGGAACATTACAATTAATCAACACTGCGACGATGAGGTTTGAAATTCTGCAACACATATAGATTTCTTTGCGTACACCTAAATTAACGCGCTTCCATTTCATCGGAATGTGTTCTCCAATCGAATGAACTTATGGACGGACCTGATAAATTTTCCTCGTTCACTACACGGTTGGGTTATTTAACAAACACGTTTTAACCATTTTAATATCACATCTCGTTATACTAAACACGAAATACCGTAAAACTCACTCTCTGCTCGTCTCCGTACTTCTTTAAAATTATAATTAATTGTACATTTTTTCATCTCTTATGATATATTACCGAATTTCGATCGATTAATATTCAAGCACTTTTGTATTTTTTTCTAATTAACACGGCGCTAATTAAATGCATCTCTTCTGGCAAAAATAAATCCTAATATTAAATCGCTATATTCATTACAATTCCTATGCTTGAGCGAATCACATGAATCTCTGATGCTATAGTTAATCAAAGATTTTTGTAGATTACATTATTTATCGATTTTTTTCTTTAAATAACAGTTGTGAATGATAAAATTCATTCATAAATATTTTATCATTTGGCAAGGCGTTGCGCCGATAATCCGAGCAGTTGGACTTGCTTCTTGCATTTTGTCAGATACATATTACACCAGCAATTTTCTGCAAAAGCCATTATAGTTTGAGTTTAAAAGAGGGCATAGGATAATCTCAGAGCAGTATGTTTTTGCTTCTCACACATTCATTTTCACAGAAAAGTAAGAGCTATACATCATACTGATTAAATTGCCGAAGAAAATAGTTTTCTGAATAAATTGTCATGCGTTTCCGTTTCCACAGTTACAAAAATAGTTTTAAGCGCTCACCAAAACATTTACTGACATTAAAATCTATTTTTATTTAAATTAACACCTTTCCTAAGATAGAAGCCGCGAAATTCAGTTAACAGAGAGATAATACGCTTGTTTGTCCTGATAATGGAATAACAAATGGATGTTTAAGGTTTGAGGGGACGAATTATGATGGAAAAATGAGGATTAGCTAAATTGTATGGAATATTTTAAGGCAAAGAAATAAAACAAATCACTCATAAATGAAAGACCAGGGACGACAAATGCTTTAGGGGCTGATGTAACAACTGATTCCACTTTAGGATTCCAAACTGCTGACCCAAAATGTTTTATTTCAATTATATTAATAAAAAAATACTTTACCAAATAATAAAAATAACTCAATAATTTCTATCATGAGGGTTATTTTAAAGGGATGAAATTGAAACGGGTTGGTTTGTAACATCGTACATCAAGTATCCATTTTTTTCTTGAGAACACTAATAAATGCCGTCATTTCTGATTAAAAATAGGGTGACAAAGGGGGAGGAAATTGCAAGGGATGAATTATTTTAAAATAAAAATCCTAAGCCTTGGGGTTTGCAGCTATGTACCCACATCTATCTTCCAAGGGTCAAGAGAATATGAAATAGGATTTTTTGCTTTGAACATTTTTGGCACACCAATTTTTTCGTTCCGGACATTCTAATTTCGAGACAAAGCAAAATATAGTGCACGAACCAAAATGTACTTAAATGTGTTCGGAAATGGCATCACACTCAGACGATGGTCTCGTCGAGGGCGGTTGGCGGCGCCTCGTGCTCGGGTCAAATGTCAGACTTTGCGCTCCTGGCGTGCGCGACGACCTCGAGGTGGACGACGGTCTCCTTGGCGGCGCTGCCGAGGGTGCTGCACTCGAGGGTGTCCCTGTTGGGCAAGAGCAGGCTGCGCACGTGGCACTGTTGGTGGCCGGGGTGCAGGTGGTGCGGCGAGACGGCGCAGAGGCGCGCGTTGCTCGCGTAGCTGTGCACGTCGGTGGTGATGAAGGTGTTGCGGCACGCGCTGTCCGAGCCGAGGCCCATCTTGGCCAGCAGCTCGTGCCACACGCGCTGCACGGACACGCGCACCTCGGCGTTGTGGTAGCCGTACACCCACGGGTTGAGCGCGCTGCTCACGAAAATGGGCAGCGACAGCCCGGCCGGCAGCCACCCGCGCTCCAGCAGCCGCGCGTCGCGCACCACGTCCCACGCCATCGTGCCCACGAACGGCAGCCACAGCAGCAGGAACAGACCCACCGTCAGCGCCAGCGTCTGCCCGTACCGGCTCGACTGGTTCGTCGTCTGCGCGGCCCCGACCGCGCCCGCCGCCGTCGTCGGCGTGTTGATCTGCGGCACCGTCGACGGACGACGCAGCGACAGCTCCACCGTGAAGATGGCCCGCGCGTGGTACCTGAAAATTTTTAACTAGATGAGTCCAACACTTAAGAACATTTTACATGCAGTTCATTCAGTGATGTGCGAAAAATTCGTTAAATTAAGAAATAAATCGAGGTTTTACAATACAGAGACAAAAATGATGACGTTAACCTTAAAAGTATCGCATTTGTTAAAAACGTACGCCACTACTTTACGGACAAAGTCGCTCTTAAAATTAATTTCACTGAATTTGAATCTAGTTTAACTGCTCAAATTTTGATCCACATTATTCACAAACAGGTGTGGGGGGAGAAGGATGGCCATTGGAGCCATTTCAAAGTGTTTGTACACATCGGTTGCTTTATAAACCTGAAAAAACGCATTTTTCTCGTTTTAATAAGGGATGGAAAAAGGGGTTGAAGGTTCAGGCACCCTTATTATGCTTTGGCTTTCTTGGGGAGGTCATGACAAGTCGAACGGTGTGCTGTTTTTTGCAATTTTGATGCTTAGAAGCCGAGACTTGGTGAAAATTGTATTTTTTGCTGCCCTCTATAATTAAAAATCTGTGTTTCTTCTAAATCTCGGGTTCTAAGGGTCAAAAATACAAAAACCACATACCATTTGACTCGTATTCTCGTCCCATGATGAGCTCAAGTGGTTACAGTGGTTACGATCAAGATGAAGAAAGTCACTCTCAAAAATACGAAATTTTTATTATCATCGAAGTCCCGTAAAACCCGCAAAAATAGGAAATTTTGAGTTTTTCTAACAGAATTTTCGGACAAATAGGCTTTACATTTCGCAAATCAAAGTGGTGAGTATAGTCTGCTTTACTTTTATAAATCGTGAAAAACAGGAGCATATTTTCTCAGAAAGTTATAATTAATTATTCTTTACCCTAACGAACATTCCCTTTCTTGACAGCGATGAATTCAAAATTTCATCATTTGTCATTTTTAATCAAGCACGCATACTCGTCGCCTCTCCAAAGTTTGTTTTGCCACACTTCTTCAAACACCTTCGAAATTCTCCTCACGCAATAGTCGGCGGTACAAGCGCACCCTCGCCTGCCGGTCCATATTTTATCATTCCTTTCCTCTCTTTGCAAAAAGTTTCCCTTTGACACTCGGGCTGACTTAGTTAAGAGATGATAAATGTTTAAAGCTGGGCGGAGAAGTTGTGTAACACAGAATCTTTTCGCTGGTGATATTAACGGATGCACTGAAGGCCTACATAAAACTCGTATGAATCACAAGACTCGCCGCCAACGACGAGCAAAAAAGTTAAAATTTCCAGCGGAAGCGAATGTACGTGACGGAGGGTAGTTTATTGGCAGAGAGCGAAAAACAAAAGGTGCACGTCTCTCTGTCGCGGACAGAATCGCGAAAGAAAATTCCCTCTGATTTATATTTGCCCTGTATTCTCAGAACGTGCTGATCAGAGAATTCCAAATTGCAGCAAAATTGTTGCTAAATTCTCGTTTCGTGCTGAGAGAGGCGGCCGGATTTATGAGGGCAAAAAGGGAAAAGATGGCGAGAGGCCAAGGACTAATCCAATTTACCTGGCGACGACGTAAATGTAGCAGTAGCACGTGAGGATGATGAGGGTGCACGGCGCAAACACGGTTGACAAAATGAAAATTTGCACCCGCTGGTTGACGCGGGTGAACGAGCACTGGCTGACCACGACGCCGCCGTGCAGCCCCTGCCACACCAGCGGCGAGAAGCCCACAGACAGCGAATACGTCCAAATCATGATCACGTAGCGCTTGACAGAAGTGTGCGTCACCAGGTTGTTGTATCTGCAAAGCCACAAAATTAATTTTGCGCCAGTCGGGAAATTGTTAAATGCGTCAACAAATCTTATATATGAGTGAAATTTTTGACTCCTCTAGCACAGAAAGAGGTCAAATAAACTCATTGAAATTTGCACTAGACCATTCCTTACTAGTGTATTGCGTAAAAAAATCATTTTTACGGTTTTATGAACAATTATGGAAAGGTTTAAACCGCAGTATGTTCTCTTCCCGTGGTAAAATTTCCAAACTAAGGTCAATTTTGGACTCCTCTCGAAGAACCCAATCGAATGAACACCATATTTGATGATGTCTTAAATTTAGATCAAGGGTAATTTCAGTTTATAATCAAAATTTTAGAATTTAGTTCTGGATTTTGGAATTTTGAAAATGTGTTTTAAAGTTTCCCCAAGACATGTGTGAACTTTTGCGAAAATGTCAGACTGGGGGTCTTTTTTCGTGTTTTTAAAATGTTATCAGCTCCAAATATCCAGTTCTAAACCTTCAGAATTGCAAAAATTTGTTTCGCATGAGGCGTACGATCCTCCCCCTGACTAGCTGAAGCGTTTAGGGGTGATTACCCTTCGCCCCATTTAACCCTCTCCTTCTGCTACAATTTCGATAGAAAAAGGCTGATTTTTTTAAATTAAAAATTAATGTGGTCTCATAGCTATTTAAAGGCCATCTTTGACGAAATTTTCGTGTACATACCAATCGATTCCTGAGGTTCGACTTAGGTTAGGCGACCAACCTTTGCGACCGGAAGTTTTGGCGCCGAACATTACAACCCTGTGTACTTCGCTCGGATTGGTCGAGCCTGGCGCATGCGTCAAATCTAGGTAAGGGCTCCACTATACAGCTAGATTTGGCGTATGCGCTGGGTTCGACCAATCAGAGTGAAGTACACCTGTTTGGGCGCCAAAAACGCATTGGACCTGTGTTACGCACGTCACGCTGAACTTCCGGTCGCTAAGGTTGGTCGCCTAACCTAAGTCGAACATCAGAAATCGATTGATGTGCACGATTTGCTTGTCCTTTTGGGTAGAAATAAAAGTAATATTTGGAAAAAAAGGAAAAAAGTGTATGAGACAAGAACCTGAGGGGTTGGGCGAGGGAGGTGAAGCGGTCGGCGGCGATGGCCGCCTTGGCGCAGAGGGAGACGCTGCCGAGGGCGATGGCGACGCAGTAGGGCGCGAGGCAGAGGTTGAGGGTGCGTGGCGTGTGCTGCGACAGCTCGAGGTAGAGGTGCAAGGGCAGTAGCATGCCGATGCCGACGTCGGCCGTCGACAGGGCGACAACCAAGTAGTTGCTGGGCGTGCGCAGCCGCTTGAAGCGGTATAGGGCGCCGAGCAGCAGCGCGTTTCCGCCCACGATCAGCGGCGAGAAGAGGCTGACCAGAAAGATGGCGACGCTGACCACGACCGGCGAGTGCCAGTTCTTGTCCGGCGCCACCGACACCGGGCTCTGGCTCGAGTTGAGGTAGGACGACAGGGTGGTGCTGACGCGCATTTCGGTCGCTGCGTACAGAGAGAAGGCGGCCGAGTCGTTCACGTCTCCGCCGACCGCCGCCGAGCTTAGCGACGCACCCGTTGTCAAGCCGATGCTGTCCATGCCGCGGCTCTTGACCCGTTCCTACATCATCTGCGGACACACATAATCAGACATTAGTGCTAATGTATCAAATTTGCAGCTGAAGAATGAATCAATAATTTTTAATTCAAAACAACAAGATGGGGTAGTTTTTTAACCAAATGCATCTGATCAAATGTCACGAGTTGGGAGACGAGATAATTTTGGAAAACTTTCAGACCTCAGTATCTCTTCTCCCCGTGGTGCAATTTCAAAAATAAGGTGTGCTTTGGATTCATCTCAACGAGCCTGATCGAACTGACACCAAATTTGGTGCCCTAAGTCTAGGCCAAAGGTCACTACTGTTAATTTTGTTTTCTTGTTTAATTTTTTTAAATGAGCTCAGTATTTTGGAATTTGGAAAATGTACCAAAAAGTTGTCCCGTGACAAGTGTGAAATCGTGTGAAAATTTCAGTCATTAGTTTTCAATAAATTCAATTCCAAAAACTCGAATTTTACATGATTTGTAATTATTTTCAACTCCAAATCTCGGGTTCTAACGATCAGCATTGCAAAATCTACCCACCGTTAGACTCATCTAGACCTCCCCTGACTAGCTGAAAGGTTTAAGGGATGCTCACCCTCCACGCCTTTCAACCCTTTGATACAATTTTAATTGCTTATAAGTGAGATAAATTTTATTACAAACGAATTGCAATGTCTAATCTGTAGCAAATAAAATGAATCCAGCGGCGCATGTAACCCGTAAAAATTAATAGTTTGCTTGTTCTGCGAATTACCCGCACAGAGTGGAGCGTCGTAATCAGCAATTAAAGCTGTGCCTCTGTGCAATAAAGCGAGCGCAGCCGAGTGCCATTCTGTAGCGAACAGTCAATATGTATCAACACACGGCACGTACATAATAATAAAATAGTGAGTGTGCGCGCTTCACAGGAGAAAGCAATTTATTTATACAGCAAACGGATCAATGCAAGACAAGGACATCGTGCTTTTCAATATTCAATCGGCAGGATTTTCGGCACCCTTATCGAGTGTATGCAGAGTGGCTGGGCGGCCATTTTTCATGTCGGCCGACGATGTATTTGGAATTCGGTCGCGTCTGCACTTCCTGTCGTGCAATCGAGTCACGTGCCACGCAGCAGGCCAGCCAATTTCTACGGGGGTGTGTATTGACTACTCTATTTTAGGCGCGGCAGACGCCAAAAGGTGCCACCGAGAAATGATTTTCAGCGTGTACGCGAGAAATAAATTGGCGGCAGAAGCTGGCGAATTGGATCATTCTAAGCGCATATCGGATAAAGCAGGCGATATATGCTATGCAGGCCCCAGATAAAAAGGCACATTGTCGCCGGAGCAGGTAGAAGCACTTTGCGCCGCCACAGGGTCGGACAGACACGCCCGAAATGAGAGCTCACAGGACACGGTGCCTCTGCCCCCGGCACTCTGGCAAATGAGACACACGAGAGATTGTTATCGCTTTTTGATATGAATATGCGGAAGTACTCTTCAAAATTAGAACTGAAAAATAGTTAAAAATCATGAAACCGAAACTAGTTGAGAACTTAGTTTTGAGGAAAATGTACAAAATTTTAATTCAACGCGAAGTAAAAGTTCAATATTTTTTGCTAGTTAGGTAGACTGAAAAACTAATCAAATGATATAGTTAAAAGGATTATGGATTAAAAGGGTAATTTTTAATCTGAAAATCAGACGGCTGCACAGTTGGAAATTTCAAACTCGATGAGCAGGAGTTTAATTATTCGCATGAAATTTATTGGAAAAATTTAATGTGTGGAAAAACGTTGATGTCGCTTTGATCTAAAAAAAGGATTATAGATCATCCTCTCGTGGTGATGTTGATAAATACCTGTCTAGACCCTGCTTTTGTACTTGCCAATTCTGTCTGGATTTGAATATGTACTATTCCCAGCACAAAAAATATTGAATACACTCAATTCGCCCTCTTTAACTCAAACGCGCCAGTTAAAAAAAAACTAAATAAAAAGCACACCTCATCTATCTGAGAGCTGAAGGCTTCTCGAGTTAATCTACGAAATTGAGGAGAATCAGGATGTTTGGCTGGTTATTTACTCCTGGGACTGATGATTTGCATTTCAAAGGGCGAAGTTGAGGCGGCGTGAAGCGCTGGAAAATTGTCGGTGTGTTCACCGAATAGTGGCTTCCGTGTTTTGCGACAGTTTATTACTCCGACCACCGCAAGTTCAAAAGCAAGAGCTAATTTTGTAATTTGCCCTCGGGCAGGGACGCGCCGGCCCTGCTGTGGCCGCCACGGAACAACATTCTGCCCACGCCTTCTTCGCCCCGTGCACTCGAAAAGGAAATTTTCCTACATGGTGGGTCTATCTCACTCATTTGAACTCCATTCACAGCAAAACAATCCCACCTAAATGGACTCCGGTCACTAACTCTTGATTTATATAGATCAAAACTAGCTCAATTTGAAAGCGGATGTACACGAATTGAGCGCGCCACCCGCGGAACATGTGCGTGGCGCGGGATGCATAACCCACTAACGGCCGCTGGAGCGAATTTAACTGCGCGGCATATCAGCTCAGCGCTTTTGGTATAAATTGAGGAAATTAGCATCTTGCATATCAACGTCGATTCATCTCCGTCAAAGCGGCTAAGGCAGAGATGCGGTTCGATAGTTTCGTGCTCGCGCCGCATTGACTGTGTGTGTGTGCTGAGAGCTTATCTGTGACAAACGGACCGTGCCGAATGTACCGACCTTTTTGTTATTATAACTCAATGTAAATATGAATACGCATTGGACCGAAATAGAGAGTTATATTGACGTCACCAAACGACATTGTATCGAAAGTAACAGCTTGAGGACGTATTTCGGCTAATTCGGGTGCGTGGGTTCTGCATGCGCTCATCAAATTTCCTTTAAACCAATTGAACTAATCTGCGGACCGGCATTAATGTCAAGTTATAATTAACCTGAATTAACAGGGCGTTAAAAATACCCGCGTTATATATTAACGAATTCCCTTTTGCAAAGAGAAAAAATACTGTCTTTTCAGCAACTTAATTAGTTTCTTTTATTTGTATTTTTAAAACATATGAATTTAAGATTATACAGTTGCTTCTTCCTCCAAGTAGTTCTTAAACATTATTTCCTTTTTTATTTGTTTCAACTATAAGCGTAGCGCAGGAGAAATATTCGCTCAGACATGGTGGCCAATGGGGAACCGTGAATTCTGCGGCCAGTTGATTATCTTGGTAGAGTAGGGATTCTCAGGCAGTGAAGGGGAAGCAGGGCCGGAAGAACCCCTCCACTCGCTGTGACAAAGGTAAAAAAACGCAAATTATCCTATTTTTCTCCCTAATCCAGCCAGCTGGACGGGCAAATTGGTGGACGCCTGTGATTGGCTGTCAGTCAAGTACGCGCATGCGCAGACGGAAACGAATTATCTCTTTCGCACGTGCTTGCCCAAGTTTAAACATTATTTCCAAAATTGGAAAGTTCGGCACACTAGTTAATTTACGCTGGATTTTAAAACTACAAGTCCGTATTAGACGAAGTTTCTGAGCATCTGAGCACACCAATCGATTCTTGAGGGTTGAATTAGATAAAATGGATATTCTTCCGACCAAAATGTCGAGCGCGACGTTCGTGTTCGTAGCACAAGTAGTAGAACTTTTTTCCCGCCAAAACAATATGAATGCGAGAAGTGCGCATGCGTCAGAGCTGACAAAGAAGTCATTCGTACAAGCGATCTCTCTGCAAGTGCTCAAACCAGCTCTGACGCATGCGCACTTCTCGCATTCATATTGTTTTGGCGGGAAAAGTTGTACTTGTGCTACGCACGTCGCGCTGGACTTTTTGGTCGGAAAAATATCCACTTTACCTAATTCTACCCTCAAGAGTCGATTGGTGTGCTCAGAAACTTCGTCAAAGACGGTCCTTAAGAAATTAAAGATTAAAGTCTGTCAAAGTGCGACATTGAGCAAACTGGTTGTACTCGTTGTACTAAAAATTAGATAAATGCGGAGAAGTATGTCAAAACTCAAGCGTCGATATTTTAACAAGCCTGATTAGTGATGAGGTTATGGATGAGTCAGATTATTAAACACACCGGCGAGGCTGGTAACAGCATATAATAAATAATAAACGACAGCACGTTTCACCATCCATAATTCCAGGGGTTCAAACCACTTTGTATGCCAAACAAGAAGGCATTCCGCGAGGCTAATGCACGTGTATATTTCGTCGCGCATAATAGAGTGGGAAAACAAGGGAAGAGTCTTTTCGCTCAGCCCGGAGGAGTTGCCGCGCCGCGAATTCTCGGCGAGTGTAGTAAATAAGCAGATTTGCGAGCAGCCGGGTGAAACGACTCGGCGCGACGACAGGCATGAATTATGCACCTTTGATGTGCTCACCGCGTGCGCACAAAGGGTGCAAATAAAACGGCGCGGCATGGTATGGCATAACGTCAGCCGGGCGCGTGGCAGTTCAGGCGGAATTCGGCCTCACCGCCGAAACAAAGCACTCGAAATTTCGCCCCCGGCCCCCCTGTTTGTATGTGTTTGCCAGCAGCCGATATTGATTATTGTGCTCGCGGATCGTGTCTGCTGCTGCTGCGAGGGTCAGGGAGCGGAGACGCCGCCGTCGCCACCGCCGCCGACAAGTCTGTTCGTCTGGTCTGTGCGGTCCTCCTCGCCAGTCTTGGAGGCCGCGCGGCGACTCGCAATCAGCCGAGAGTGACTCCTGCATGCTGGGAATTGTTTCCCAGTTTGCCTAAAACTTGCCGCCGGAGGAGACGTGCGGCGCTTGCGAATGACAAACTTTGCGAACGCGTACAGGTTACCAATTTCAGTAAAACACTATTGAAATTCTTTAATCAGTTAATTTTTAAATTGCGTAATTGTAATTAGGAAGGGTAAGTTAATTATATTTCATGGAGAACAATAAATGGCTAACCTCCCAAAAAATTGGTCCTGCAATTTTGGCTGGGCCGAGAGCTGCAAAGTCGTTAACAGCGGCCACGAGGAAACACTGCCACCCACAGACCTTATCAAACTGCGCAATCGGACGAGCGAAGCACTAATTTGATACTTTTCCGACGCGTGTGTGGAGGAAAAAACGGGCGAGAAGCCTTAATGCGAAACCCAAGCCACATAATTAGTGTTTCCGGGCGGGGTTGCACTGCAAGCGGCCAACAAAATTAATAAAATGCTGCAGGTGTTTATGTGCTTGCCCAGGCTTAATATCCGAGGCCCCAGGAGAGAAGAGCGCGCGGGGCTGGCATTCCGGCATTTTTCTTCTCATTTATATTTTATTGCTCTGTGCCTGGCTCTCTCACGAAACACATCAAGCAAACACGGAGAGACACGGCAATAGCACTCGCCTGTGAATATTTCAAGAGCGCGTTCGATATTTCTTGCCATTCGCGGGATGGTTGACTCCAAATCAGTCGCCGCGCCGCGTGTATCGCATTTTCTGTTTTGTTCGACGGGAAATATTTGCCCCCGAAGCCAATTTCCCAGCGATCGCGGCACGCAATCCAAACTTTGTTGAACCAGCTAGTGGAAAGCAAACTCAATAATTTCATGACTCGCTTTTCCTTTTCTATATACCACTTGCTCAATCACGCCGGCGAAATCGCGATAAACGAGCAGGAAGTCGAAAGTGTGCCGCAGCTGAGTTTCAGTTTGTGTGAGCAACGGTTGCCGTTGTGCTCCAGAACAAACCAATTTCGAGGATGCCCTCAAGGTCAACAGGCTTTTGTTACGAACTTACATGCGTGGCATTTCATTTTTCCTCGTGACCTTTTTTAACGTTTCGCCTGGCTCCTTTTCAATCCATACCTGGGGTGGATGTAAATAAACCTCTTTCGAGAATTTCCTCGTTCCAGGAATAGCTGCTTGAAAATTAAATTATAGTTCACCTGAAAAGCTGCTTTTCCTGCTCGATTCTACAATGAGTGCGGAAAAAGAAAACCAAGTAGCTCTTTGCCTTGTGTGTGCAAGAGTTGCTAGCGGGGAACAATCTGGGCTTTTGCTCATCGCTCAGCACGTCAGGAAAGCAAGTGCATTGTGTATGAAGACCTGTGGCGTCCGTGTTCATTGCTGTCAAATCCAGGCTCTAATTTAATTCCGGCACCATTTTGCAATGAGTACAGCCGTCATTTGTAGGAAAAGAGTCGCTTTATTCACCACTCACGATCAATATTCGCCTTTTGTCAGCTCAGGCACAAAGAATGACATCCGAGAACCTTCATTATACCAAACGATAATACTTTTTCAGCGTTCTCTCTGATAACGATTCTTAGAAAAGAGTAAGCGCGCGAGCAGGCAGATGGATCAAACACAGAGAGATCCAGGTGTGAAATTAATTGGTAGAGCGAAACGGTAATGAGGTTAATGGAAGGTCACGCCTAGATTCTACATCGAAATCATTTCCTTGACGTTAAACATTAAAAAAATTAACTCAATCCAACTGATTGCTGTGCAAGCCGTTCAAGAACTCATTAAATTGGCAAGCTTAACGTCTCTTGAATGTTTTTACTCGAGCAATCCGCTCCAAATGGAAAGAGGGTTTCAAATTAAATCCCTGGGCAGTTGGAAAGCGTTTTGCTATATGAAGAAGGATGAGATTGCATCTGTGGGGGAGAGAAAAAACACTCGGATAAGGAAAACAATAACACGAGAGAGCGCCTTAACAATAAAAGCCAGCCAGACTATAGCTACGTCAGAGTTCCCAGAAAAAGCACACACGCCAGGAAATTGTCGCATTGGTCGGAATGGCCGCAATTGCCAGTGTCAAGCTGAAAAGCCGCAGGAGGAAACGAGCCGAATTCAGTAATTCGCGGTCGGCGCCAATTTGAATGCAAATAACACGCTGTCTTTGAGGACGAGTCACTCGCCCCGTCAGCATTATCGCCGGCGCACGGACATTTTAATGAAGAGCTCGCAGCCGGGCCGATTCATTAGCAAACGGAAGTTGCTCTCTCTCTCTCTGGAATAGTTTTTGCCCGCCAGAGAGAGAGAGAGAGAGAGAGAGAGAGAGAGAGAGAGAGAGAGAGAGAGCGCAACTTGTGACGACGCAGCACGGCAAACAAGTCTTGTAGCGGTGGCGGTGCTTAATGAAGGACGATGCCGCCGTGATTGAGCACCTGCAGCTCTTGTCCTGACAGCAGCCGTGATTAATTGATGCCACTTATGGCACGCCAGGTACACAACTTCTGTCCGGCACGTACTCCGACATTTTTAAAGTGCGGTGCTGATCTAATTTAGGAGCAAGACTGACACGCTTTCATTCCAATTTCATGCAAATAAAATCTTCTCCTCTCAAGACGTCTCTTCCAATCCACCCTCTTTTCAATAACTTCAGGGATAACTTGATTTTCTCGGACGATTTGTCCGGTTGGTGCGATCCTAAACAAAATAAATCCACGAAATGTATAACAAAAATCAATCTTTGCGAGAAGATTGTGTCACCAACAAGTTTTTGACTGGATTTATGCATTTTGACAGGTTGTACGGAACAATTTTGGAAAACCTTGAGACTTCTGTAACTCATCTCCACGTTTTGCAATTTTAAAATTATCGTGTGCTTTGAATTCCTCTCGCCGAGCTCGATTGAACTGACACCAAATTTTGTAAACTCCAAATCTCGGGTTCTAAGTACCAGAATTTCGTCTCGACCTTCCCTGAGCAGTTACGACAGGATTTATTTATCAAATTTTCCCAATCAGCATGAACAGCAGACTATGAGCTACATGCTTCAAATTTAGCTCGCCACTAATCTATAGAATTTGGAGCAATGCGCAAGTTGGTTTACCCTAGTCTGCGCCGCAAACCACATTTCTATATTATGTATTTTGGCTACCGGCATTTAGCCTTGCTATCAAAACCAACGGACCAAATACTAATTAAAACGCAACATTTTCTACAAAATCTCGTTGAAACCCATCCGAGACATCTGTCGATTTCTTGGTACGGAAATTAATCTTATTAATTTCAAGATACTTGAACCTTTTGCTCTTTCGTAGGAATTCTAAAAGTAATTCACAGTGTTGAGCGATCTCGTGAAAAGCACAACGCGTTTCGGATTTCGGGCGGCGAGAGGCGCCGAGTCGGTGCCAGCGGAAGCGAAATAAAATATAGCAAAAACCGGGATGAAAAGTGCGTGGGCGGAGTTCGCGCTTGAATCATGTTTAATTGCTCTCTGACCGACTGGCCGACCGACCGGCCTTTTGAGTGGAACTGTTGAGCTGAAACTGGCGAGTGTGTGACTTTGGGCACGATGCCAGCCATTCGAGTCGAGGGAAAAAGCCACCGCCACCCACTTAGGGGCGGCTGCGACATTAATTTAATCGCCGCACAGCATTCCTCTGTACGGAAA
This sequence comes from Cloeon dipterum, assembly GCF_949628265.1. NCBI lineage: Eukaryota > Metazoa > Arthropoda > Insecta > Ephemeroptera > Baetidae > Cloeon > Cloeon dipterum. Next base: position 36,462,056 of record NC_088788.1, on the reverse strand, counting down.
TTCAGTGTGCTCGCCTCCTCCCCCGCCGCTGCAGCAAACGCCGCCGGACTGATTTTCTTTCTCTAGTCTTTTTTCGGCACACGCTCTCACAGTAAAAATCAATATCGGGCGTCGCGAGGATCTTTCGTTGCCGGCGGCAGTCGCGCTGCCCCGAGAAGGATGCCGTGTGTAATTTGATTTCATTTTTTATATACACCGAGAAGCCCAGCTCTCTCCCAGTGTTAGTTATTTTGTGACTGCCGGCTCGCTCGGGAGTCGGGACGCCGCCTCGCACCAACTGCGTATCAACCCTGTTTCGCGGAAATGTGCTCGACGCAACGTGGTGTGCATTCGTTCTTGTCTGTCGGGTCACATCAAAAAGAAAAATTGCCCTCTTGCCTTGGTGACAACATGTTTATTCCTCTGTGAACACCGACCATGCGACAAACTAAAAATGACAATTAAAACAAATACGCAGGACTGCTTCAAACCAGCACCAGGTCATTAAAAAAAATGAGACAGCTAACCAACAATTTTCGTCCAATCCATCCCATCGTGGTGCCAGCAATAAGAGCCTTCAAACTAGCTTTTCGCGTATTTCCACAATGATCAGAAATCAATCTGAGGAAGAAAAACGTCTGCCGTGGACAGGATAAATGATATCGAAGCAGAGAGTGACCGGAAGCAAATAATAACAATCCATTTTTAGTGCGCCGCCGGCAGGGATTCAATTTGCTGCGTTTGTCGCGTGCACAGTTTTCGTCATGACAACGCAGCAGGGGTCGATGCATCCCCAGCCGGCCAGAGATTCGAGTGGGCCGCTCGCTTGGACAGAAATAAAAGAGTGTTTTACGCGCCTTATCATGGGCTCAATAAACTTTTGTCGCTAAGGAGAGTCTGGCCTGGCCGTCGTTTTTATTTCCATGCGGCGTGCAATATGATGGAGATAATAATACGTATCCGCCTCGGCTTTTACGACTGGCTTGGTGGGAGGAACGCAAACCCTCGCCGAGAGATAGATAACGCGCGCGCTCCTGGCACTGAATGCAAATGCCGTGATTGCCGGCTAATCACAAATCGATTCGCAAAATTCATATTTGCCTCATTCAACGAAATGGTTGCTGGTCTAAAGAGTGAATTTTATAAAAATCAAAATGGCATTTATTGCTGTAACGTTAGACAAGGAGGAAATGTCTGCACAAACCAATATAATACTCCTCTTATTTCGCTACTCGTGGAATGGCCGTGTTATTTTATTAATAATCCTTGCAAATATATTACTCGTTACCATCGTGGAAATCCGCCTCTAATCCTCCGATGACGACTGACGTTTTTAACAAAGCGATTTTCCAGTATTTATTTTTAATTATGAAAACCAATATCTGAAAACCTTTTAGGGAAGAAGAAAATTGAAATAGTTTGTGAAATCGCACTGGGCTAAACTTTGCTCATATTTCAACTGAGCAAGAGGCAATTTACAACCTTGAAAACAGTTGCCGATACTCTGAGCTCCTTTTCGCGGGCGCTTTTCCAAGTGTGCTTAGAACGGGCCACTCTTCTGCTCTCTTCGGGCAATTAGCGCAAGAAAAACGTAGCCTGCTTGCGTCACGCACACTCGCTTCTGCTTTGTCGCATTAAAAGTTTGCCGCTGCTATGGTCCAGATATATATGTTGACATAAAATCGGAGCAAAATGAGTGAATCCGCAAAGTTGCCTGTTATTACGAAACTTTTCAATAAATATAAACCTTATTTTCGGCGGGGGTGACTTTGCTCTTTCGAACGGAGCGAAGAAGCAATTTGCAGGGCCAATTCCGAAAAACCGTCGGTGAAACCATAAAAACTAAATTAAACAACTTTTGTTTGCGCCCGTTTTTGTGCGTTTTATGTGGGTCTTCTGCAGGAGGAAAACGGGCCCGACCTCCTTGAGCTTTATTAGCGTTCATTCCACCCGGCAACACAATTACACGCCAGATTCTCCGACTTGTGCGTGATCTAGAATTAATTAAAAAGCAACGCCACTGGATTAAATTACGCCGGGCTTCCTGCGCGCTAATTTCTTAACGGGCCTTGCCCCATCCGACGACTGTGGCTGCCTCAAGTGTGCTTTCAAGTTTCCCTTTGCATAGGACTGTTGAATTTCTATTGCTTGTTATTGCTGTTAGTCTTTAATGCACACGGAGAATGACTAAAAATTTTGCATTCTCGATGTGAAAATTTTCATTTTATCTGCCTTTCAACTGCGGTGATAATATTAATAACATAAAATTGGTTATATGACGAAATGCCAGCTAGTTAGGAAAGGTCGATATGAGTGTAGATTTTGCAATTCTGATTGTTAGAACCTGAGATTTGGAGATTACAACATATAGAAAACACGAAAAAGCCGAACAAATCGTGATTTTTCGAGTTTTAGATAGCAATTTCTCAAAATCTAACAGAAAATTGTCAATTAAGTTCACACATGTAAAAAAAAAACCTTTTAAGCAGATTTTCAAAATTCCAAATCCAGGATAAATATCATTGTATGCCGATTTCGCCCTCTGACCCGTGAGATCTCGTCTTTTTTCATTCTAATATCTGAGCCGATTTTTGTTTCCAGCGCACAACTAAACAAAACTTGTTCATTCCTAGAATGCATTGAAGCGAAGAAAAAAATCCAAACTTATGAAAACCCACTTCACAAATGAATAAATTGATTGATATTGACAAATGAATAAACATGATGAAATGCAAATTGCGTATTGGGCGGAAAAGCATCTAATTTATTGTGAAATCAAGATGCTGGCACTCTTTTAAAGCATTTTTTAGAGTGGCAATATAACCGTCCACACCTCGAATTTACGGCAGTGGCGTTGCAGAAAATCCGTTGAAGCGAGATTGCTTTTCCTGTGTGTAAACTTTTGCAGGGCAAATTTTGGCTGACTGCGGAATTTTCGCGATCGTCCCCGCTTTTCCATCTCACGGAGCAGGCTGTGCGGCGGAAGACCCTTTTCGCAATTTATGGCATTAAAAAGCCGATATGACTGCGCGCGGCCTGGTAATATTTTTCTCGTAAAACTTGCCGTGGCATGTTTCTGCGGCCGGGTTGCTATTATTATTTCTCGCGTATTCGCGTATTATTCACCGTAAAGTTGCCCGTCACTTGGGCAAGGAGCAGCGAGGCACGTGACTCTCCGCGCCATTCATACATCTCGCATTCTAATGAATTGCTGCGCACTTTGAAACGAAATTTATTGCCCGCCGCCGCCGCCGGCGTCGATGCTGCTTCAGCTCTTTTCGCGCCTCCTCCAGTACTGCGTGGGCTCTTCGTGCAAAATAAAATATCATTCTTCCCTGACACCGAGAATTCGGGTTAGATCAACTGTCAAGTGGAAATGAGGTCGATTTTTAAAATTATTGCCACACTTGAAATGGGACGGTCGTAAATTTCTCCCTGGCTATATACAAAAACGAAGCGTACACTTCAATTATCTTTCGGCAGCAGGCTTTCCAAAACGAAAGCCGCGCCGGAGCGGCTCACGAGAAATTAATCCAATAAAGCAGCGCCATATCGCATTCCGCACCGACGGACGACCATTGTTTGTCTGTTTGTTTGTCGGTTTTCGTTGCAATGAACGCGGACAGGGAGGCAGCAAGGGCCGAAGAATCGCTCTCTTGAGGCCACTCATCGACGGTGAAGACGCAATTTAGCACCGCGCAAGTCGTGTACGACCTTTTTTTGCACGTGTGCGAAATCTCGGCTCGTACCAATTTCGAATACGCTCGCGAATTCACCAATCGATACACTTTCGCGAATCGTGCGTGTCGTGTGCGGTCGCCGGGGTCAAGGGTGCTCGTAAAAATATGTATGTGCGCACGTCAAAGAGACTAGTCTGGCGTGAATGGCTGCTTTTCCTCCTGCCGTGATGGACCAAAACGCAGCTAGTTCCATGCTTTACCGCAAAAATTCGATCACTTGATTATGGAAATGTTTTCTACAACGCAAAATATTAATTAAATAATCTTGGTATGGTATAAGCTCTTCATTCAAGGGATGAGAAAATTGATTCGACTTTAATACACACTCAATTAGTCGCGTCAATTGCTTCCGCAGTGTTTTTACCAGTTTAAATGGTGTGAAAATGGGGACGCAACTCTAAAAAAACAGCTATCAAGGGGAAGTCATGACGAATCGAACGGTGTTTAGCTTATGAAATTCTGACGTTAATAAGCCGGGATTTGGTGAAAAACATATTTTCCTTGCACTCTCTGCGCAGTAATAAAAAAATAGTGTGGTGACTAAATTTCGAGTTCCAAGGGTTGAATTTACAACACTTGCATAACACCGTTCGGATAATTGTCGTTACGTCGTGTGTGATGAGCTGAATGGGTTTCAGGGTGGTAAAAACACACCACTCAGTTGTGCAGTGAGGTGCAAGCAACAAAAAAGGTCACGTTTTTTCGTAAGTGAAAAGGGGCTGAAGGGTCGACACTCTTAGACTATATGTTACTTCAGCTCTCTAGGGGAGGCTGAGACGAGTCTAGAGGTGTGTGATTTTTGAAAATCCGACCTAAGCTTTGGGCATGACAACCTTTTTTTTAAAAGAACCTAAAATCTCCATATAAAAATTTGAAAACACAACTATAAATTTTGCCCTTTTCCAGCCCAATATTTTGCGGTCCTGAAAATGACCTATTCAAACATAAAAAAATTTAGGATAGACGAGACGAGTTCAACGGTGTCTGAAGTTTTGCCCTACGATCAACCTGAATAAAGATTCCGTATGCCCATAAAACCCACATAAATGGGAAATTCAGGCTTTTTCCAACGGCATTTACATTAAAATAAAAAAATTTATCTTGATTTTTAAATTAACTCATTTTAAGAAAGTCTGCAGTGTGTTTTATATACATATATTGAACATGTATTGAACCATATTGTATTGCATTTCATTTAGGTAAAAAGAGGCTCAGAAATCCGTTAATAACACTCTATTTGATTTTGAGCAGGTTTATCCAGCAGTTTCCTGCATGAGCAAACAGTTCAAGCAAATTCCCGGTATGATTGATTTTACGGCACAGTAACGGTCGTTTCAAAGCCTTTGATTATGTAATTCATCGTGCGTCTTTCCAGCAAAACACACGCAACCTATTCAATGTGCCATCAAAACAACTGAACCGTGCCGAACAAATTCCAGTTTGAAAATTAATTTACCACACTGCATCCAGAATAAATCCAAAATGTTATTAGGCAGGGAAATGCGCGCACTCGGCGGCTCTTGTTCCCAGCGAAATGGCTGTTAATCTTGGTTGTGGCGCACGGCACGTTGCATAGCTCGCGAAAACAACAGGCGGCGCCGACAGCATAAAAAATAACACGACGACGCAAATTTTTGCTCTCCGGCGTTATTTATTCGACGGCGCGTGCAAGAATAGTGCGCAGAATGGGTAAACAGGCGAAATACATATCGCAAACACAGCGAAGAGACGCCGCAGATGATCAGTCGGTTGGGCTCAATAAAATCTTCTGTATTGCTGAAAGCACGCGTGGAATAATAAATCTCTGGTCTCCATTTGCCAGTTTTCGTCGTAAATTTGCAAACATGTTTTCTGGTCTGGCGGAAAGCTAAATACACTGCTTATTTTGAAACCAAAAACAATTTTTTCTTTCGAAATCCAGACATCCTATGCGCTGTTTAAATAATGCATGAGCTCTGCGTCGAATCTTTTGTTACGGAACACGGAGTAATTTAACATATTATCGTAAATAAGGAGGAGCTATAAACCCAATTGTCTGTAAAAGATAATTGCGTCTGCAGAGAACCAACCTCTGCAACAGTATTAAAACTGTCGCAACAGGGCTAGCGAATCGTGAACACCGATCTTAATGTGAACCACAGTATTCCGTGAGAGGAGTAAAGGAAGTCTTTAACAGTTCGTGCCGTTCAATTTTACATTCGAGCGACGGAAATAAACAAACTCGGATTGGATGTAACAACCTAACCGAGTGAGTCTCGTAACAAAAAAGATGCGATTAAACAAATTCATCTTTTGTGCTGAATTACACCCGTCTCTTTTACTCATTCAAGCCAAATTTCTATGATTAGAAGAGCTTTCAAGTTGCTCTAAACATTCCATTCAAGAGCTGTTGTGCAGCATTATCAAAAAGCAATCAACTGGGTGCTCCCGGCGAAAACCGGTGTGTACCTCGCTAAAATAGCCAAACTACCGCACGAAAATTGCTTGTCGCCGTTAGTTACAATTATTTATCTCTCAGCAGAAAGCAAATTTGCTCGGCGTACGTGTTTTCGCAGCATAAATCGCGAGCTACCTGCCAGCAGCCGGGATTAAGCGACCGGCTTCACAATATCGTGACTTATTACGCTTAGTTACGCATCTGCGAGTGACTCCCCCAATTTATCAGGTTTATCGTCTCGCTTCTGTGAATATCAAAATGGATATTAGCCTTCTGATAACTCCGCTAAACCAAAAATTATGAAACAACTTAAAGGCACATTTTTAAAATTACTTTCAAATAGAGAATGATTCCTGGTATAAATTCCTTTAATTCTGCTTGACCTCATGCCGATTTCGTTCTTGTTCAAATCGTCAACACGCAATTTTCTCTCTTCACGCGTCGGTCCGTGGTTAATGGTGCGCGCGAATCAATGGTCCGTTTTGCTCGAATTCATCGGCCGTTATCGCGTAATTTGCGTCAGAACTGGGTCTGTCACAGTTGGAGCACCTTGTTCAGCGCAAAGCAAATAATCAATCACATTCACAGAGAGTTTCAAACCGTCTCGCTGGCGTAAAAATCAGAGAGATCTAGAATTTCATTCCTTTGAAACGCAAAAGCGGCGCATGTCTATGCAAAATGGCACATCGCGTTGCACAGCTGTCGCACAGCGAGGTGAAATGCAACTCACAAGTGCACGCAAGACAAAAGACGAGCGTAGCAGTTTTTCTGCACCGAGCTGATGCAGCGTGACACACAAAAAACGTGCACTTCCGTTCGATTCATTTGCCTCGATTCCGAGCGAAACTTTTGCCACCAGGCGCGTTTTCTCTGATTAAAATGCATTTGTTTCCCTGTTTGTGCCGCTTTTCCGAACTAGGTCATTGGAATTAACACACGGCCGCTGCTTCTGCTGCATTAGTTTGCTCAGACGCGCGTCGCTTTCCCGTCGGCTGCCGTTAACTGTAGCGAACACACACTGCTCCTGTAATTACTCCGCAGTTTCACTTTTGCAGAGAATAGACCAGTTTTCAACACACGCAACCACTCTGGCGGAAAAGTTTCTTTGTTTAATGCAGAATAGTAATGCTTTATTACTCTAATAATATTTACGGCTAACACGACGGAAAATCCCATTACGATGGGTTCGCGTACTCAGTATTTACAACAAATGCGTTGCTTGTTAAATTTATAAATAACTTGCTCGGAGTGTTGTTTGCAAAAGTTCTGATTCGTCAAATACAATCAACATCATCATGATTGAACGAGAATTCGATATTAAAACGTTTTCACTGGAGGGCGAAATCACGGGTCTCAGGACGGTTTTAGTAGTGTCGAGATATTCTGAAGAAAATCACACCTTATGGATCAGTCATATGTTAACCCAAGGAAAATTTCGTTTTTGCTTATTTTACGGGACTTTTTTTTGGCAAATTTTGAGATTGAGTTGATGAAATTTAGAAGTTAAGGTAAGCGTTGAACTCCTCTCGTCAAATCAAATCGAATGAACACCAAATTTCAGGTCATCGGTCAAGGTCAAAGGTCATCAAGGTTCGTTTACGAAAATTTTGTTTGTGCGTTTTTTGGATTTTGAAAACCAGCGGCATACCTTATAAATCCGAAACACCCCTCAAAAGTGGTCTCAGGTTATGTGTTAACTTGTGTGAAAATTTGAAGGTGGTGTTAAGCTTTTCAATTTTTAATAACGAAAAACAGAATTTTTTTCAATTTTTGCAAATGCTGTTAGCGCCTAATCTCCGGTTCAACCCGTCAGAAATGCAAAAACTTCACACCGTACAACTTGGCTTGACCTAACCTGGTGAGCTGAATGGTTTTTGGGGCGCTCATCCCTCACCCCTGAACCCCAATTGGCCATAATTTCATCCCCCGATATGAAAAGTGAATATTTGAAATCGTCATGATTTTTTATTCCTTAAGTTTGGAAATTTGACATTCCTCCTTTAAACACAGATAGAAAGGTAGTAATTAGTAAAGGAATATTATTTAATACATTATTGTGAATAGTTTTTTTATTGTTTACTTTTTATCTTCTTTGCGTGTTTTGAATTGACCTTTTTGTAAGTACTCAGATGGAAAAGAAGTAGCTTCGATTACTTTGTGCTGATGTATAAATAAACAAAATTCATTTAAAAAAATCTAATCAGAATTGCATCAAGCTCGATTTAAAAACCTACCGTCTGATTAGCTTCAAAGTTTGCACTGCTTGTGTAACAAATTGCAGTTGATTGGGTCATTAGCGCAGAGAGAAAAAAATCTGCGCTTTTTTGCCACGTGCACAGGGCACAATTTTTCTGCGACACCCGAGATCTGCTCTGCAGATGTTGTTCATTAGAGTATCGAATGGCGAGAGCCAAGCCATTATCACCGGGCATTCATCTGTTTTGCGGAAAAGGTCATCAGCGCGCGCAATTTTCCGGGCTGCAGAGCACACGTGCGGCCGTCGGCCGGCTCATTCCTTGAATATGCGTGAGTGGAAATCAGCGGCAGGTAATTATTATTTCGCGCAACCGTAGTGAATGCGAAAGTGATTGGTTTTAGCGAGTAATTAGCGTCCATACAGATGAAGCAGATTGGCCGTGATTAATGGATTCTGCGACCTGCGATACAAAAGCAGTTTGATAAGCTGATGGGTTTTGTTGATGTATAATTGCGTCAAGCATCCAACTTGACTTTTAGGGATTTTCTATCTGCCTCATTTTGAATATCTATATCAATTTCCAGGCGTAAAAGATCGGAAAACTGCGATGATTTAAAATATTCCCTTTTCATCCCAGGGGATAAAATTATGGCCAATAGGGGTTGATGAGTGAGGGTTGAGCACCCTAAAAACTATTCAGCTCACTAGGGCAAGTCAAGCCAAGTCGATAAGTGTGCAGTTTTTTCATTTCTGACAATTAGATTTCGAGATTTGGCGTTCACAACATTTGCAAAAATACGAAAAATTCATGGTTTTCGGATTTCAATTTTGAATTTCTTGAAAACGAAGCCAAATACTTCCTTGAAATTTTCTCGCAAGTTCATAAATACCAAAATATCACTTTTGAGGGCCGTTTCCAATTTTTAAAGTATACCGCTGGCTTTCAAATCCAAAACACACCTGGAAATTTCGAAAATGATCCTTAATGACCTTTGACCTTGACCGATGACCTCAAATTTTGTGTTCATACGATCGGGCTTGACGAGATGAGTTCAACGCTTACACCTTAACTTCTAAATTGCACTAACTCGAAATAAGTTAATACATTCTCAATATTCGCAAAATATGTCGATGGAGTGAATTTCATACGATTATCTTAACACCGCCTAAACTGTCCTGCAGTCGGTGATTTTCGCTGAAAATACAAGTTCAAAGGAGAGATAAATAAAATTCAAACATCTGAATCATTGAATCGCTCGTATTGCAAAAATCCAAGCTGGGAAAGGACCTTGGCTGGCACTGAGCTTAGCAAAAGTAAATCCGAATTGATGCAATCGCGGTAAAGCGGTGCAATTGATTTAGCGATTAATACCACCGCAGGATAAATTTATCTGCGGGAAAGTTGGCCAGCCTTCAAGCACTTAAGCCGCATGATCCGCGCCAGCTTCTTTCGCCCAAGCAGATAAAAGAGTGCACACAAATATAAATAAAGGTTCGAGCAGCCGCCGCGTTTCTGTCGTCAAACGCAATTTATATCCATTCGACGGCCATGAGTCAATTAAATTCGCTCCATCGACACACCATGCACGTTTGTGGGACGGCCGAGCGCGAGATAAATAAATTGCGACCACCGCGCGTATATTGATCACCCGCAGACGCGGTTCGGGCGAAAATGCGGCTGCATCGGAAGCGTCTGGTAATTTGACAAGACGCGCTCGCCCATCTCACACCGATTTGCAAAATGACGAGTTGGTTTTCCTTAATGCTCGGCCGTTTGATTGACCAGCCCGTTGGAAACATTAATAGGAGTATCAATAGGAGATATCTGAGAATTTTTGGATCTATTTCTGGCTTCCCAAAGTCAGAGATGGCAAAAAGTGGTTAGTTAAGTATGTAGTGATTGGTGGAAATGCTCGAATTGCTCAACGGGCTGGTAGGAGGCGCCACTTGCTGTCTTTCGCACCTTTCCAGTGTCTTTAGGGACAAATGTCTGGCGTTTCAATGGAAAGATTTCAGTGGGGCGGGAGACGAAAAAAGGCCACGATTGGGCCTAATTGTAAGCTTTTTTGCGGCCACTCAGGCACCACGTTTTCCTGGTGAGCTCATAGCCCACACGGAATGTGTTAAAGGTCCAACGAAAATAGCATGTATTAGTTTAAAAGCAATACCAAGAAAATATATTATTGTGCATATTTATATATTTATTTAAACCGTATACAATTTGCTTTCGCTGTTTCTCAATTATGTGAATCCGATCCTTTAACAAGTGCTATCCGTTTTATTAATCTAAATGTACCTCTGGTGTTTTTCCGTCTGGCGTGAGGAGCGGAGAACTTTTTGCGAGACAACACGCGCACCCACGCGCCCTTTGCATTGAACCCTTTCATCCCTTTGTGCTGGGGAAATGAACAAAAATGAACAATTCCTCCGCCCATAGCAGCTGAACGCATGTTGGGTTTCGCTTGGCAGCATAAAGAGGCGCGTCACTGCTCTTTGATGTTCACCGCATTCCGTGAGCACTTCGCAAAACGCGCGGCGGCATTTTTCTATTTCCTCGACATTCAGTCTGGCCAGGCTGGGTGCTTTTGCCAGAAAAGAAAACGCCACGGATGCGCGTTTTTGCGACACCGCAGAGCAGAGCAGACGGGAGCCAGCAAACATTGAATACAGCCGGCGCCTTTCTGCCCACCACTGCGCCACACAGAAAGAGAGAGGCAAAAATTCATTGAAATTATTTTTGCGTACAATACAAAAAGTTCCCCTTTTTTGTCCGGCCTTCCGAAAATAACATTTTAGCCCAATGCTCGATTATTTGGCTCCAACAAGATCAAAAAGTCATTCATGCTGCCTTTTCAATGGAAATGTTTTCTTGCGCAAGAGCTCTACGACTATTTTTGTAGGAAAATGTTTCATTCTCTTTTTTGTCGTGGAATAACGCAGACCAGATAAACATTGAAAGACTTGGAGATTTTTTCAGTTAAAATTATTTTTGCTGATCAACCAAAATTGAACTATTGCGCTCCGTCTATTTTGCACCAAACTACAGAACCAATAAAACAGTCTTATTTTCACAGCACTATTTATAATCAAGCACTGGATGAGAATAATAAAGCCGAAAAGAGATAATGGCAGCTGAACAAGATTCTCAAGAGACAAATCAAGTGGGTGGCACAGCAGGAGCAAAATCTTGTTCGGTGTGAGTGCAGCCCATTAAAAGGCGAATTCATCTGGAGAGCTCCCAGGGGAATAACCGCGCAATTGCGAAAGTCAAACAGCACACGTCGGCGTTCATCGCCAGGCCAAATGTGCGAACCGCACGCGTCCCTTTGATTAACAAATAAAGCCTGTGTGCCGGCAGCGGCCCAGTCGCGTTCAGTACGTCGCTTCGCACTTTCTTCTGAGAGCTCTCTCACGCTCCGCTAGAGGCGAAATTTTAATTAAAATTTCATCGCAGCCACGCACGGAATTCCGAGTGGCTGCCGGCGAATGGAACTCGCTCCGAATACGCAACTGAATCAGCTGACACTTTTTTATACTAATCGGTTTGAACGCGTGGAACTCGTCCCAGCTAGACAAGTTGTATCCTAATTAAAATTGCTTTCATGAGCACAAGCAATATGAGTCAATTACCGCGCGCTGCAAGTAATTATCAAGTTTGTTTGCCTGTACTACTTTCTGCCAGACGTCTCAAGCGGGAAATTTGATTTTAATTAAAACTGCGCGCGATACCGCCAAGGACGCTCTTGCCGTCTTGATGCAAACTGGCACTATTTATTTTTTTGGAGCGTACAACATAATGGGGTTGGTATCGAAACAAATCTAGCTGTTTTTGCCCGTTTAAAACCTCAAATTCTGTGACTTCATCGCTAGAAATTTTGCTATTTCTTTGTTTTTCAAAACAGGATTTGGGTTGATTTTCAATAACCCTTGCGTGAATTCTGCATGAGAGAGTGAGAGGGCACGGCACCGACTCCCTCAGCGCCAGCTCATTCCTTCAAAAGTGCTTTGCCTCGAATGGGCCCCAGAGGAAATCCCTTTCTAGGAAAATTTCAATCAGTTTAAAAAAATTAAATATCAATTTAAGCGAAATGATTTTTCTTGAAAGCTACCTACATTCGTGTGGTATCACAAGAAAAGAGAGCATGTAATAAAGAGAGTCAAACACTCGGAATTCCCGACAGACTGCATGCCGGCTGCAGGATTGTGGGAATGCTGGTCTCGCGAAAATTCATCCTGCTCCTTTTTCCGAGCCAGCGCGCATTAAAGTGCTGTAGAACAAGCTCATTTGCAAAATATTCATGCAGTAAATTCTCATTTTTACAGCCCAGCTCACAAGGAACCTTTCAGTTTGCGTTTGCCCACGCACATCGAGATCCATTGTGCGCAGCCAGAGCTAAAGGGATGTGCAAGATAGTGGAGGAAATGAACAACTAATATAAATAAAATTAATTAATTTCGCCAAATTTCCGATTCAATTAATCACACGAATTTTATGTAATGGAATTTTTTTACAGAAGCTATTTTACCGGAAACGCCACTGAGAAAGTCCCGACCTTCCCACATTTGCGGATTTTACGGCACTTGAATTTCGGTTTTGGAATTTTTGAGTTTATTCCAGATCAGTTCAAATTGGTCGTAAAAATTCAGACACCGTTAAACACGTATTATCAAGTGGAACAACTATCCTGTTTACTTACAAAATCTAAATTTCGAATTAAAACTCAATTTTGAACATGGTTTTAAATTTTGAAAGTTCGATATTAACATCTTGTAGAACGCAAAAAATTAAGTTAAAATCACTGAAATTTGGAATTGACTTTATTTGCTTTTATTTTTATTAAATAAATAGTACAAATGTTTTATGCGTTTTGAAAAATGTTCGCACACCCACATCTCAGCTTCTAACAATCAATCAGATTTTCAAAAACCAAACACCACTAGACTCGTCTAAATCTCCCCTAGATACAATTTTACAAAATTTTATTGTTTGCGTCTCACTGAATTTCATGTTTATCATCCTGAAACGACTTCAGTTAATCATAGGACGTGAAGACAATTCGGTTGATATGCAATTTTTGTAAATTTCACTCTTATAATTCGAAATTTAGTTGGCGCACTATGTAAGAGAAGTACGTTTTTCACCAAATCCCGGCTTATAATCATCAGATTTACAAAAACTGCACATATCTCTCCTAGTTAGTAAGCTGTTTCAATGAAAAACAATTCCTTCTGTGCATAAAGATGTTATTTAGTCCCTAAATAACATGTACAAAATTTTTGTCACGTCCCTGAAAATGAGACGCTGCAGCCTGTTTAAATCCGTATATGCTGCGCTGTCTCTTATTTTCGTCTGGGGTGGTTTGGAGGGGTTGGTTTTAAGGGAAAGTGTTCTTCCCCGGCAGCAGCACATCGACAGCCTGATCGACGTCAACGTCATATTTCATTTGAAATTCATTGCGTGTGTATCATTTCTTGGATGCCGGCGTGGCCAATATGCTTCGAGGTTTATTTCGGTCGTCTCTCTCTCTCTCTCTCTCTCGCGCAGCCTTATTGATATGTGCGAGAGACGCGCTTGCATGTTGTACCATTTTTATTGGACGCCCGCCAAACAGTTAACTTACACAAACACGCGAAAAAAGAGCTACCCTTCTGTGGCGAGATTTGCCAGATTTCGCGTCGCCGCGCGCACTCTGCGTGCCCGGCAATAAATAAAATATATGCCTTCTTTCGGAATTTTCCGAGTGAGAATGCGCTGGCTGAATAAATTTTACTGCGTAAGGTCAGCGGAAAATCGATGCGCATTCTTGTTGTGTGTCGGAACAGATTCGAGGAACAAAACAGTGCGCTTTCCTTCGGCCGGCGACAGACTGCTTGCGGGCAAATATTGATTCGGGCAGAGAATGATTACATCTGCAGTCTCGGCGGGTGTGACTCAAAAGCGACCACGCCAACAAAAACGGCCCTTCTTTAGACACAACATATTGGCTTTATCGGAACGGGATGGATGAGCTGCTTCCACCGCAACAATTCATTTTTTTCTAAGAGTTCATTTTTTTCTAAGAGGGCGAAACGGCTTCAATGTTTTCGAAGCCTGGCAGGATAATTTTCACCCTATAGGCCAATGTAATTGGATATAAACTTCGACGAAGACGCCCACGGAGGCGGCAAACTTAAATAACCAAATTGTTAACTCTAATTAAATATGCTGAGACCAGCAGCACCGGGATGCTGTTGGATAATAAATAATGGACGCATATCCGACGGACAGAAAGGCAATGACAAAATAACAAGAGACTTGGATTTCGCTTCATTCCACCGAATGGATTGAACGCCATTATTGGGCGAAATTCAGACGCATTGCTGTGTGCGACTACATTTCTCTCGTCTTTCGTTTTCTCTGCGCAGAGAAAAGTAGAGCGGCTGGCTACGGATTTTTCCTCTCGGCGGCATTCTTAGTCGAGAAACATCCGCGCAGCAGATTTTTCCCATTTTCCGCCGGCGCTATTTTCATTTACCATACATGGCGCAGCGGATAAAATACACACACAATACTTTCCGTTCCGGCGGCGCAAAGTGCTGCTCAAACTTTTGTGTCCGAGCGCAGCGGGAAAAAAGAGCGCTTATTTATACACACGTATTTTCCGCTCCTCGAAAAGCGGATTAGGAATAAAGAGCGAGAGCAGTGCTTATGGCGAGCGAGCCCCACGTGTGTATCAACAGCTCACCGCAGGTGCTCGATGCTAAACAAACAAAATAACGAGGCCTCCAGGATGTGTGCGCTTTGTGTGTAGGTAGAAATATGGTTTTAGCTTCTCGCCTAAATTTCATACCCTTTGTATTATTAATTTTAGAGAATACAGAATAAATTAGAAGCAAAAGATGTTTCATAAACTAAAAATAGCATGTTCATTTGTTCCTTTCATGTTATTTTTAATTAGCAAATGGGAAAACTGAAGAGAAAAATACTATGAGGCTGTTTGGCAGGTACAGCTTCCTTTTAATTTGACTTTAACTTTTATCCCCCATACTAAAATATCTCACTTGGTAGTTCAAAATGGCATTTCTACGTTGCTGATGAAGCATTAATTAGATATAATACCTTTTTTGAAAAGTTCAACAGGAAAGGAGAAAAAATTCATCCGCAACATGTTGCACAATGACAATAAATAAATAGTAAATCCTTTGATGTGCTGCTTTAGCAAAAAATATTCATTCAGGAGCCGTGTGAGTTGTTACTCTCGATAATGGATCTATTATGCAATGCTCAACGCTAAAACTTTGAGTAGTGCATGAGCGTAAACTGATAAAATAAATGTTGCAAAATATGAGCTTTTATATGATTAGCAAAACAACATGCACTTTATCAGCTTTTACATCAAATCGATTTGATTGCCTGATTTCTTGAGTAATCAAAATTGAGCGGGCGGCTCAAAAGCAACACGTCTCAAAGCGAAAATGGATCAATAGCAAGCTGACCCACGTGCATACTTATAGCCAATTGGATTAATAAAAGATAGTACTTCATATCAGTATTATTGATTAATTTTCCTTGCGAGCCGATAAAAAGACGTGTTTCTGTTGAGCCTTCCCACTCGCCACTTTCTTGACGTGTAGATAATAGGTGTGAGAAATGCATTGCCTGCTGTATTGTGCAACAAGGGCTATGAAAATTGAACGTATGAACAATGTACTTGGTTTTCTCCGTGGTCATAAAACACTATAGATTGTTGCATCAGCATGGAACAGAGCAAAACGAAACTCTCTTTACTGGCGATACTGAGCAAGTTTTTAAGTGTTTTTGATATTTCAATCGAGAAATTTACGATTCAGTGGACTTTCCAAGCCTTTTTGCCCATTCGATTTGTTGCGCTTGGAACTTTTTCAATCAAATGTCGTTTATGCTCTTTTGAAGTCGACATGAAACTACTATTTGAAGAAATTGAACTATTTGAAAGCACGATTTACAACATCACTATAAAACACTGACCCCATTTATCTGTAAATAGCCCTGGAATTTTATTTTTTAGAGTGCCTATCGATTCCTGGGTACATCTGACGAATCTGCAAAAACAAGAACGCATTGGGAGCGGTTCTCTGCTTGGTCTAAGATCGAGACAGCAGAGCCACAGCGACAAATTGGTCTAAGCTGACGCATGCATTATCTGATTGGTTCTTGGAGCACTTTTTGCCAGGATCTAACCATGCAAAAACCGGGTTTTCGATTTCCGGCAAATTTTGTCGAGCTATCCAGCTGACCGACCTAATTTTACCCTTACAGAAATCGATAAGCACTGTCGCAGAAATGAAAATATTTTGCAAGCCTTCTGATCCATTCATCGCACGCGACGAATAATTACAATCTGTGACTCGTTGCACGAATCTATTTCACCGTCTAGATGATATATGTCTTAAGGAACTGATCAAAACGTCAGCGACCCTTTGGCGCGTCTGCAATTGCAGTTGTTCTCTTTGATGATAATGCCGGCGCGCTATTGTTGTTTCAGCAATAAGCGTGTACAATTGCAGTCTGCTCCACTCCTCGCGAAGAGCGAGACTCATCCCCTGTTTGTTTATGCATTGTGTGTGGATCCACCTTCTGTGTATTATGGTAGCATGGTGTGCGTATGCCAGCGATGTAGACAACCAAAGAAAAACAATAACGACGCTCTGGAATAAAGCAGCCGGGCTGCTATTTGCACGCACAAACCCATTGTAAAACTAAATTGGCCGGGAATAAATATAAGTTGTTCAAGGCTCTCCAGATAGAACGCACGCGTCTTGCACATATTGGATTTTCGCGAGAAGGCTGTCTATTTTTATGGGGGAGTCTCTCGCTGAGTGTCGTTTCTGATATCACCCCAGCCACCCTGGGGGGTTTTTCAGAAAATGGCATCTTGATTCTTTAAACGCTCTTTTTTCCTGACATTTTGCTTGCCAGCGTATGCAACTTCATCTTTTCCTGCCGGCCGAAAGGAGAGATATGGAAACGAAATGATTTAATTAACCACAGAAGTTTTGTTTTTGTGGCTTGTAACCACATCAACAACTCTCTCGTTCGCATAAAAGCTCTCCACGGTGGAAAATACTGTTTATACATGCAGGCGAATGCCTGTGGAAACAGAAGGTACGCTTTTATGCAATTTTCCGTCTGGCCTCGAGGCGAAACTCTAACATTTTGCTATTTCTGATGCTAATTATACATTTTTTTAACGTTTTCCAGGTCACAAACAACTCGGCTGAAACAAAAATAAGCCACCCTATTTCCAGTGTCCGAGTTATGCAAGCGATATGAAATGGCAATGCCCGGCAAATCGAGCATATTTTGCCGCGCGCACGTGTATACAAAAATACATTTAATCTGCACAATCAGGTCGCACACTCACTTACGTCAAGCCCACAGAGACAGAGTTTTTTAATCACAGAGTTTTGCGGAACTCCAGAGGGAGACTGCCAAGATGGAACAAGGCGTACGTTGAGGAGCGTCTCATTAGTCTCGGCGCAGATTTGCTTCTGCGATCGCCGCGAGGGCCGCGGCAACATAATTAGCCGAGATGAGAGTCAGTGAGTGAGTATACGCAAAAGAGCAGATTGCTCTTTGAGCGAGTCAAAAGGTTCCGCCGAGGTGTGCAGAAGCGGTTTACCGACGTGCCAAGCATCAAGCGTTCATTACCAAATGGATGTGCGTGCTCCGTTTTTTGGAAAAGTGCTAATGGCAAATTCGCTAATCAAATGTGGCAAAGAGTGGCCCAGATTTATCGATTGTGTCAGACTTTTCAGTCAAAACATCACGCTGCCAAAATTTTGCCACTGGCAAAAACAAAGTGACGGTTTTTTTGGGTCAGGATGTTTTGAATTTTAGGACAGTAAAGTGTTTTTATTTTAATTACTACTAGTTTGCAAACCAATTTGCATAAAGTCCTGAGGAAAAATTAAACCAATAACAGAGAATTTATTTCCTCCAATAGTGTTGATGCAAAGTTAGCATGTTTTTCAAATGGTGAGGACTGTCTTCTTACTTAAATTGTGATTTTATTTCGCAACACAGAATTTCCCTAAATGGTTTTATGCGCTGCTGGAAAAATTTCGACGAGAGGAATCGAAATCTGGCTAGAAAATGTGGTCAAGCGCTGGAAATTTGGAGAAAATTTGAATTTTTTCTTTTGCAAATTTAATACAAATTGTTTATCGATCAACTACTCATTGCATCCAAGAACTCAAATCAATCCACTTTAAGTTAATAAATTGATCGTTTATGCCTCTCCTGCTTCCATCCGATGTCAGCAGAAAAGGGATAAATTGGAACGCTTAGAGGAAATGGCAATCATTCGCTTGAGTTCTATGTAAAACATTGAACATCCCTTTACAACCATTTTTTTCAGCCAATCCAAGCCAATCCAAGCCAAGTAAGCCGGCATTGCAGAAAGTTTTGTCAGGCAGTTGATCAAGCGAAGGGATGAAAAATGCGTGTACCCAGAAGAAAAACGGCTGTGCACTCGGATGTTTATCCGAGGGGTGGTGGGTGCACGACTTGGGGTGCGGGGCAAAAGTTTGTGACTCACCGGCGTCGCAGAGCTGCTGAAGAGTCTCGGCGGCACAAACTGCTGGAGAGTGGCGATCGAGAGGCGGCGGCCGCAGCAGGCGCTTCCCCAAGAAACACTGAGTGGAGGCAGCAGCCGGAGCCGCCGAGCCGCCCCCAACGCCGGCGCATGTGCCCCTGCCACCCCCTGGCCTACCGCACGCTCTCTCGCGCTCGCCGCGCCGAACGAAACGCGAACTGTTGAGGTTGAGCCTCGAATTTTACGCCCGCTGACGCCAGCCAACTCATTTCCCACTCGCATTTGCATCAGAATGGCTTTTGGGACATTTTTATTTTACTTCTTCGCTACTTGTGCTTTTCAATTCGGAATAATTCAATTTTATTCGTGCAATTCGGCGTCTGGGGTCGTTAACGGATAATTAAAATCCCTGCTGTTTGCCTCTGTCGCGCGACCTGGATTAATTTTCTTGTTCGCGTCTCAATTATCGCGTTCCCCTTTTGACGGCACGAATATCCTCTCTTTTATTATCGGCGGAAGTTGACTTGCATTTCAATATACTGTTGATGGTTCAATTTCTTTGAGATTAAACATTCCCGCTGTCTCATTTATCCTGCAGACGCACCAATTTCAATCTTGCTCGGTTTGAGACATCCAATGAATGAAAACTTCTTTACTATTTTAGTCTAAATAAATCGTGACCTATATTTGAGTGTCGCCTAATAACTTATTCAGAAAATGTGATATAAAAAGGATTTCTACTGTAGAAAATGTAAAATCAATCTCAGCAAGTGTTTAGTGTAGCGTAACACTGCGATATTCGTTTACAGTCTATTGGGATAGTGCCGACTTTGAGATGAATTTACTGCTATTTAACATGCACATCATCATCGCCCTCATCTGCAGCGTTTCTGCCGTCAGCTGAGCTGATTGCGATGCACGCCACGCGCATCGCACAACTTTTTGCACCATATAGCAAAAGACTAACAGAAAACCCCAGGGTGTTGAATCCGCAGTTTTGATGCTGATGGTGAAAGAATTTTTAGAGATGTGTCTTCATCTGCAGCGTTGACGGAACTTTCACAGTAAATATTGCTCTGCTTATCCAAACAGAGCAGGTTACAAATATATCTGAGTTTCGGAATTTTGAGAATGAGCTTGAAAGTTGTCATGTGTGAAAATTTCAGAGTGGTGTTCTTTTTAGCGTTCGAGAAACGCCAAAGAACGAATACTTCGACTTTTCGTATTTTAAAACAAATCTCGAGTTCTAACCACAGAACCGTAAAAAAATACCCACCAAAAGACTCGTGTCGACCTTCCCTGATCAGCTGAATGGTTAATTCTCAACAAGTAGCCTCCAAAATTGTCTCTCGCGCTTTTTGGACGTCACAAATTCATGTAGAGAACGAGTCCTAATTGTGCATTTTTTTGTGCTCTTCTTATCCCTGCCCGAGGACCGGGAAGGGCGCGCACTGCACCCGGGTCCCAATAACACCGCGAACGGATAACATGGGCGCACCAGGCCGCACAGGGACCCAGCCCACTCAAGGGCCACTTGCCTCCGCACCGAGGACTTTTTTTAAACGCTAGACATTCGTCCCGTGAAGCCAAATCATGCATGCTGGAAAGGTGCAAACCAGCAAGTAGCGAGTCGCCTCCCAGCCCGTTGAGCAATTTTAGCATTTCGAGTCACTAAACTAACCACTTTTTGCCATCTCTGACATTGGGTGGCCAGTATTAGATCTCCGAACTGCTCAAATACCTCCCATTGCTCTGACACTCCTGAGAATGCCTTAACAATACGAGCCAACGCACTTACGGAGCGTGTAAAATTGAATTGAATTGAATACCCTGCTTCCTAAACAGACCGTTTCACAGTTCGATTCTCGACGGAGGTAATACATTATCGCTCTTTCAATTGATATTAGACGCGCAATGCACGCTTCATGAATACTTGACGCGGTTCCTCGAAGGCTGCGAAACGCGATCGAAGCCCGCGAGGCAACCATTACGCAAGCAAGCTAACACACACGCCCACGTGATCCCATTCACCGAGCCTGAATTAATTAAAACAATGAATGCACCTGTGCCGTTTCCCTTCTCGAATCGCTCCCGAGGGTGCACGGCAAGGCGGGCGGGCGGGCGTCTCTGCGAAGGCCAGCAATCAGCGAGAATGCGCTCGACAACGAAGCAGCCAGATCGTTCTAGAGATTTTGCACTTCACTTCATTACTCGGCCGCCTTCTTTTTCTCTCTCCTCACTGCGCTCTCTCAATTTCCTCTGCTGTCGGATGCAAATCGTCGCCAAACCAAGTGGAAAATTGGCCACTTTTGCCAACACAGTTGTATTTTTAATCGCCACAAACAGCGTCATTTCCAAATAGACTCATTTCCCCCAGCACACGCAGTACCGACCAGACACTCAAAATTGATGGAAATGAATACTCATCGGAAATGAGAGTACTGCAACAAGATAATAGAAGGGTTATTTCAATGAGATATCGGTCAGTAATATACAGCCAGCTTTATTCGTTTCCCATTTCCACTGGATTTCACAATACAACTGGCAACATTCAAAATTAAATTTTTAACGATTCGTTAAGTTCAGTTTTATATTTATTTGTTCTCCGTATATTAACGTTATTGGTAAATAAATTAGTAGCCGATCAATTCATTATTTTATCAATTAGTTTAAAATTTCTCTCTAAAAAATAACAGAACACACATTATACATTAATAGATGAATTTCTCGATTTCAGGCCGACAATGTAGTGCAACATTTTTTACACTTCATATCACCTTGTAAATAGTTGAAATGTATACACTATGTTTCAGTGATATTGGTTTCTTTTACTTGTGTTTTGAATTGACTTTTATTTGTAAATACTCAGGTAGTGAAGTAAAGGATAAAGGAACTTTAATTGCTGTACTGATGTATAAATGAAAAATAAATAATCTAATATCTTCATAACATGTATTGGTTTAAGGAAAAGGCTTAGAAGGATCGATTTAACACGTTATTTAGAGGTATTCATATTAAATTTTGTTATAAATGTTTGTTATAAATATCAAGCCAATATCAAGCGCGAATTAGATGTGTTTTCATCTGCGCATGCGCATAGTAGGCTAATCCCCTTTGTTTAGGCGGATTTGGGGGGCAGCCAACATTCAGAAAATACAACGGAGAAACTCCCTAGTGCCTTCCCAAACATTATATTGGAAGCCGAGAATTCTAAGCACGTGTTTTCTGCGAAATTTGCACGTCATGAGTTATATTACTTTTTGTCCAAGCAAACAAGTCAAAATTTGAGGCAAAGCGGAGCTCATCACTCAAGACACCGTCAATCTCTAAACACATGAGGCGCTCGACAAGTTGTCTTTCATCCACTCGGCCGCAGATCAAATATCTCAGTCAGTGGTCCAGCCGGGAATTGATTTTGCAGCGCATTCAAATAAGGCGCTGCTTTAATTAACGCTTCTCCTTCAGTAAATACAGAAGAGCGGATCACATTCATTGCAGAGTGGCACTTTGTTTAATTCCCACACACGGTCTTTTAAATGGAAATTACGGTGGCCGCGCCGGGGAACAAAAGCTTAGTCGCTGAAACAAAATCCGCACGCTGCATTGTGTAGTGAACATTTTATCAGCCGAATCGCATAAATTTCGCCTAACAAACGTGCCATCAGTTAGCATTTTAACGGTTGACTTTGCACTTTATTGCCTTCTTTTATCATGCAAACACAAAAAGTTATTTTCGCTTTCTGCTCAAGGGTAGTTAGGTGTGAGGTTGATTTTAAATGCACGCCTCTCTTTTCTGCGGCCCTAAAAACTGCGTTAAAAAATAGCCTTGCTGTAAAAGATCTTCCTTGTTAAACTTTATTTGAAAAACGGCTCACATTTGGTTTTAAATGGAAAGAAACACTCAGACAATATACACAAAATGATGAAATATGCACATCGAACTAACACGTAGTGTATGTGGCTGTCGGTAAGAGAACCACGTCAGTTTCGAAATTTTTTTTTCTATAAAATTAGTTTAAAAGCAAATTATTTTGAATATTTCAGTCTTTTGGCTTCATAAGTATGGATGTATTTGCTGGAAGATGAGTTGCAATCGTGTCACTGCGTCCACGTAGCGCATCTCAAATGCCAACTTGTCGAGATCGATCGAGGTGAGCGCTTTACGTATGAAATCTGAAATTTGTCTGATCGATTGCTCGACTTCTTCCACCTCCTGGTCACTCTGAAATAATGGTAAAAGTTAATCATCACCAATCAGCATACACAAAGGCAGAGAGAGAGAGAGAAAATTGTCTTTGTGCTGCGAAAAGAAAAAGGAAAAAGGCCGGCAGCTGCAAACACCACAAAAGGAATGAAAATTAAAGCGGGATTACTCAGCACAGCTGCTGATAATTTTTGTCACAAAGGGATTCAGATTAGCTGCTGCCTGCTAATGCCAACCTTCGGCACAGCGCATTCCGAGGCACGCGGGTTGCATATTTATTCGCGTTCATCTCTCTCTTTGCTCAGCGCGCAAAGTTCCTCTTTCTTTCTCTCGACCGCGCGAATGCACATCAAAGCAATCAAAACCCACCGGTGAGAGACGGTAAAAACGCGCAGGGGGAAAGTTGCTCAGTTTGGGCTGGAAAACTCGTTCTCATTCTAGAAAGTAGTGCTTTTTCGAGTGTATGATATTGATTTGACGCTTATATATTCATACCTTCTGAGAGTTCTCAACTTCTGATCTTCTTAAAAGGAATTTATTGAGGCGCGCGACTCGATGTTTTCAAACATTTAAGATTATTGGCAACAAAAATCATAAACCAAGTGAATTTCTTTTTAGACTGTGCCAGTGGATTTTTGGTGGCAGAATTCAGTTAGCAGCTGAATAACTCGACGTGCCGAACATCAGGGGAAAAGGTTTTTGGTCCAAATCTTGTAAAAAGCAGCAGAAGAACGCTAGCGACCAATCAGAAAAGGAAAATGCTAGTTGCCAATGCATGATTCAGGATTCAGTTGAAGCCAAAATTGACCTAATTGTAAGTAGCAGTGTAAAATTTAAAAAAAGTGTCTGCAAAGTTAGCAATGGTGAGGACTGTCTGCTTACTTGAAATCTTATTATGTTTCACAACAAAAAGTTTCCCCAAAAGGTTTGCAAACGCTGTTGGGCAGATCTGGACGAGAGGAATTGAAATCTGCCAAGAAAATGTACCGCTTTTTCGACTTTTGATGTAAATTTACTAAATTAATAATATTAATTAAGAGTAAAGTACTAACGAATAGGCTTGCCAGTCCGATTATCGTCTCTTTAAGCAGATCGTAGCGCCAAAATACGTCACTGAGGGTCAAGTCGAGCAGTGCGATGAGGTTGCCCGTGTTCTTGATGAGCGTGGGCAGGTCGTGCATCACTGCAGCATCGACGTCCGAGATCAAATGCTCGTTAATGCGGCCGACCAAGACCCGGTAATTAATCAGTTGCGGCAGCACCTTGTCCAGCAGGTCATCGCAGGTCGCAAACGTCTCCGCAGAGTGGTGCTGCAAATCCAGAAGTTGGCTCGGTGGCACCTGCGAATTTTGCTGTTAAAATCGAGCAGCTCCAAACTTGGTTTGCTCACCCCCATTGTGTCCAGGGAGTCTATGGCGAGAGCCAAGGACGAGAACGCCTCGGTCTGAATTTTTTCCTTCACTTCTGTCCACCTGGAGTGAATCGACTCGACCATCATTGCCATACCTTTGGTTCTGTTGAGCGCCAAGGTGATGTCAAAGTCCAGGTCGTCAGACCCGCCGCAACTCTGGCAAACAATCTTCGGTTAAATACCGTCTTTGACGAATTTTCTGAGCACACCAATCGATTCTTGAGGGTCTAATTAGGTAAAATGGATATTTTCTCTGCCCAAAGAGTCGAGCGCGACGTGCGAACTTTTTTCCCGCCAAAACAATAAGAATGCGAGAAGTGCGCATGCGTCAGAGCTGGTTTGAGCACTTGCGAAGAGACCGCCTGTACGAATGACTTCTTTGGCAAATCCAGTAAGCTTTGGCGCATGCGCACTTCTCACATTCTTATTGTTTTGGCGGGGAAAAGGTTCGCACGTCGCGCTCGACTTTTTGGCTGGAAAAATTATCCACTTTTTCTCAAGAATCGATTGTTGTGCACAGAAACATCGTCACATTTCATTATTTTTGTATTTTTGGCCACTAAAATTGTTTTGAAAAACGTCTTTCTCAATTCTCAATGTCAAAAGATTTTTTATTTTGGAGGATTTTCGCTCTCTTTAAGGAATCTCACGAGTTGTACTATTTTTGCGCCAATCAATCATGCTTGGCTGCTGTCCCTCTGTGTATTGACATAACTGTGTACACAGACAAGCACGGCCAGCGCTCTGATTGTGGCACTATTTGTCCACTTACCTGTGCCAACAACAGGCAAATTATTAACGACGAGCCGCGATCAAAACCGAATACCAGCTGCCGGGTCCGCATGTGGCAGGCAAATCTATACCAGTTGGAGAAGTCGCAACTGCTGCAATCTATCAAAATCAATAATTTGCATTAGACACAATCGGACCGAGATAATTTACCGTGGAATCGCGATGCACGCCTCGCTGACTGATAAGCAAAATCTTCGAGATAACGAGTGACAATGCTGGGCCGTTCACTGCTGTCCTGATTGTCGTTTTCACATGTGAATTTATTGTTTTTTTTAAATATGAAAAGTAAAAACTGATAGCAAAGGTGAGGGCTGGAAGTCCTTTTTAAAAACAATTAATTAAATCCATGGCCTTAACAATTATAATTAACACCAATGATGTCTATTATTGTTTGTTTTTGTATTTTTTCTTTTGGGACATTGTTTGCAATCAGATAGAGTGCAGTGTAAGAAGATCAAAACCTGAAGGACAAATAAATTGAAATTAAAGAGGAATGATACTGGAAAAGCCTGGAAAATGCTTGTTGCCAATGCATAACCTCGCCCCTTAGGATTCAGTTAAAGCCTTAATTGACCTAAGGAGCGCTGTAATATTTTGAGAAAATTGGCTGGAAAGTTAGCGTGCTTTTCAAATGGCAATGGCTGTCTCCTTACTTGAAATCCGATTTAATTTCAAAACCAAGAGTTTCCCCAATAAGTGGCATACACCGTTGGACAGATCTCGACGAGAGGAATCGGAATATGCCAAGAAAATATGTTCGAGCACTGTAAATTTTGGAGAAAATTGGCAAAATTTGAATTTTTATTGTAGGAAGGTCCATTTTTTATTATTGCAAATTGTTGAACAAATTGTTAATCGATCAATTGTGTATGGCATCCAACAATTTAAATAATTTTCAATTGTTGCCCAGTATCATTCCACTTTAAATTAAATTAGGAGGCTACAACAACATTCTCCCAGCGGCAATAATAGAAATGTTATCAATAACAAAACAATACATACTTACAGGGGAAAATATAGATTTCACACGCATATTGTGCTAGATAATATAAAAAAGATAATTTCGGTTCAATTTCGGCTTTATAAATTCTTAAAAGGTATATTTTTTTTGTGTAATAATAATAATCTTTGTTAATAGTCTTTGTTTTGTGCATAGTTTTTTCTA
This sequence comes from Cloeon dipterum, assembly GCF_949628265.1. Classification (NCBI taxonomy): domain Eukaryota; kingdom Metazoa; phylum Arthropoda; class Insecta; order Ephemeroptera; family Baetidae; genus Cloeon; species Cloeon dipterum. The sequence goes on along the minus strand of NC_088788.1, from coordinate 36,435,575 downwards.
GATTTTTCAAGATCGATTGTTCTAGAAAGAAGTTATAGCAATATACATTTTCCTCACAGCTCGCTGATTTTATAGCTTTTCAGTGCAGGCGCGCGTGTGTCATCTTCGAAATTTAATAACTCACTTCCTTTGACATCGAGAGCAAAGAGCGAAGATGAAAAGAATCACGAGGCAAGAGCTGCTTTTCAACCATCATTACGCATCCAGTTGCGGGCATGCAACTTGAGCTCTTCTTGCCACCTTAGCTGATTGCCCCACAATATTCCTATTTTGCGATGAAATTTAATACTCGATAAGCTGAATCCTCCAAACAACGTTCAGGAAATTGAAAGAAACTTGAAACTCGCATTTCAACCGTTCGAATTTTGGTTTGTATCGCATTTTAGATAATGCTTTAACATGATCTAAATGTTGACGTGAGCAGATTTGTTTGGTATCGATTTATTATCTCAGAAATTCAATTTGATTGCGATTTTAAACACTCAAATTTGAGACAGTAGCAAATCCTTGATGCTGATTGGCTAACACAACGTGCCTATCCTGCCACTGTGCATTCTTCACTTAAGTTATTTTCTTTTGACGTGCTGAAACTCAAAATCGGTTAAGCCAATCGCCGTAGAAAAGTGAAAACCATTTTTTTCCGGCTGGACTGATTATTTTAATGTTCAGGACGTCTAAAGATATAATTCCATAAGCAGAATGCACAGCAGCAGCTTAAACCACAGCGCAAGTTCATTAAAATCGAAAGAAACCACTGGCGCCATCTATTGGTCGATTCGAATACTAAAAGAGCTTCAGCAGCTGGTGAACAAACCCGGTTTATATCGACTTTTAATGTGTAGCACATGACACTAAAGCCGTTAGAACAGGGAACAGACAGAAAACCACAAGGCCGGGTGCAGAAACGAAAGTGGATCGCAATTTGCATGAAAGAGAGAGCCAGTTTGATTCAATCTTGTGAGAGCAAGTGGAGGAACATCAAACGCACGTCTTTTTTTCCTCGTCGGTGCATGTGCACGTGTGTGCATAAATTTTGCGCCACCGAACGACGTGCCAATGACGAACCTTTCCGTGTTCTGCCCTTTGCTGATGTTGTTACATCCGTGACACATTTCGCGCGCGCCTTCCACTCAAGCGCTGAATAAAACATGACTGCTCGGCGAACTGCAGATTGCGAAATAAGACACAGACGAGACAAACCGGACACCCACGCAAACAACGAATCGACAGCGATGCAATTATTTATTCGAGCTCAAAATTTTCAAAATTGAGAGGAAGACTTGACCAAATCATGTTTAAGGATCGAGAGCAAAAGGATGATTTGCAACTATAGATATTTGATTCTCTTGCATTCCATTTGGATTTGTTCCCACTCGCTTTTTGCTGGTTTTCTCCTTTTCAGCGTGCATGAATAAATTTCAGGGGATGAAAGTCTAGTATTTCAATAGAAGGAAGAAACGATGTAGAAATTATTGCCCAAACATGCCAAAACCCCTGGAAATCCCGCCATTTCGGTTGAATTATTCGTGTTTGCTTGCACGTTGTGCGTGTGTCCGTTTTTGCCGCGCGAGGCAGATGGCTCAAGCAGGCCGATCGATCTTTCGCTTCAATTACTCACTATCTACGAGCAGGATCAGCCGCGCGCTTACTCGGCCTTGAGTATTGATTGCAAAGCTGTTGTCTATAATGCGGGGTGCGCCGCACACCATGCTGTTTGTACGTAATTAAAATTGTACGCCGCCACCCACCACACTCAGGCCGACGAATTGATGCGCGTGACAGCGAAAATGGAGAAGCCTTGTTGACTTTCATTACATTTGACGCTGTTTGATGGTGCAAATTTCACACAATTTAATCCAGCACGTGGCTGGAAATAAAAGCCGGACAGGTATTTTTCGCACTGGTCATTTTTAATCCGACAGCTGACTGAGGAGTCAATTAGTCGCGCGTGGGGTGTGTGTCAACGTCAAATTGATATTTTAAATAATAGTAACTTTATTTTCATCCTTATTCCTTACAACTCGATCTAGTCTGAACTTCTCCTTTTCACCTTCTCCTCGTCATCTTCGAAAGCCACGTTGGTGTGAGCGTAGATGACAGACCTCCTACCGCTATCCTTCTTATTTTCCTCGCTCTGCCAGATTCCGTAAGAGAAGTACATCAAGAAGCCTGGAAAAAAGAGAGTAAAGAAAGGAAGACGTGCGCGCAAAATGTATCACTACCTATTGCCATCCACACGGCGAATCGGATCCACGTGTTAGGATCCAACATAAGCATCAGGTAAATATTGATGAAAATGCTGAGACCGGGAATGAGAGGCACCAGTGGTACCTGTTTGCGGAAGAATCAATTTCAATTTTCCCTCATCTTTGTTCGATAATCTGAATTTCTCTCACCCTGAAGAAAAGCTTTGCTCCGGAAGAGGGCTGCAGGCCAATGACCACTAGGTTGAGGATGCAGAGAAGAGCAGTAATCGCCATGAGGGTGATTGCCCACCACTCTCCTGAGACCAGCGGCTCCTCTGCGAATTTCAGCACGCCCCCCGCGGCCAGAACAAAAACAACTGAAACGAGAGGCAGTGGATTAGAATAGACCAGACGCGAGCGAGAGTTTTTTCCGCCTCACGGTAAAGCATGACGCCCCAGGTGACGATGCCAGCCGACATGTTCGAGGGTGACTTTATTCTTTTGGTGTTGAAAAGCTGCGAGAAGAAAGAGATGTGCCCATATTTAACGGCCTTTTCAACTTCTTCGCCTTCGGGCTGATACCGCAGGAGAAGCACGCAGGCAGCCACAATGGAATAGGCCAGCAGAGTGCCGATGCTCATCATGTCGACCAACTGCTGCAGGTCGAAAACAGCCGCCAAAATACCTGCATTCGGTTAATTCAAATTCGTTGAAATTCTCTCAGAAATTATGTTATTATATTACGAAGACCTAATTAGTGAATTAATTAAAGACTTGCCTGTCAGCAAACCAGCCAAACAAGTGCCCAAAAAGGGAGTCTGGAAGCGGGGATGAATTTTGCCCAGGAAGCGGAAAATGATGCCGTCGTTGGCCATGGCGTAGAGGACGCGGGGCAGCGGCAGCATGGCGCCCATCAAGCTGATTGGGAACAAAATTAAAATTGCTCATGTGGCAAGAGGGGCCTTTTTACCTGGCGCAGAGGCCGAAAATGGCGCCGATGCTGACGATCCACGCGGCAATGTCCCAGCCAAGCTCTCTGAACACGAAAGGCAGAGGCGCGTCCGGATCCTACAGTCATTCACATTTTGCAACACGCGTTCGTTTGATCCTGAATGGAGTGAATACCTGCAGATAGTAGGGCCACATCAAGGTCAGCACGGTCGAAACTCCAATGTAGGCGAAAGCGATGATGGCTAGGGAAATGGTGATGGCGAGCGGGATTGCTTTCTGTGGGTTTTTTGCTTCCTCGCCTGTCAAATGTCAAACAAAGAAGATAAAAATGAGTTTTCAATTGCTTTCCTTATTTTAATATCTTCAAGTTGATTAAAAGTAATCATGTTAGTCGAAATATTAAAAAAACTCCTTCGGAAGCCATCAGAGTGCTCATCAGGGTGTTTCCTGAGCACCCTGATGGCTTCCTAAGGGTCATATTCTAAAAGCCGTTCTAGTGGTGTGCAGATCTTGCAAATCGAACCAATACTTAGGGCAATATTTTTCCCCGAAATTAGAAAGCAATTAAATATCAAATTATATTAATCTCAATTTTGTAAGCTCCGAGAGGCCGGTTTTCCAGATTTTATTCTGATTTTCCGGGGAAATTGCTTCAATTAGATATTTCAAAACTTCTATTGCACCCTACAACATACTTAGTACTCAACAAAAAGTATAAAAATTACAAACGATTATTAATTCTCTTAAGGAAACACCAATCTACAAGAAATCTAACTGTCATTGAAAAATGAAAATTTCTAATTAAATAGTTTATCCGGACAATTAAGATTTAGAGAGTAAAATTAATTGAGAGTGAGCCCTACAATTCGTCCTGGTAGCGGCAAAATTGCGCAACTTTCAACAACCAAACGCGAATTTCCTTGTTGCAAGAAAAGGGCAACAATCAATTTGACAATGAAAATTTGGGTGTTTGTTGAACGTTGCGCAGTTTTACCGGGACCAGGACGAATTCGTGTTAGTATTTGTTAATGATAACGCCTGCCAAAGTTGCGTTATGCAATCCGCTGCACTCGCCCGCAACACCGGTTGCGTTCAGCAGTGCTGATACTCGGTGGCTTGGGGGGGGGGGGGAGGGGATCACAGTAATTATTCAAGCTAACCTGTGGTAGCGACGCAGTCAAAGCCGACAAACCCATAGAAACAAGTGGCGGCTCCTTTGATGATGCCGTTAATTCCGAACGGCGCGAATCCGCCTTTTCCGGCGGTCGGTTTGTTTTCCTCAGGTATATCGTCGATGTCGATGGACCAGTTCGCGATGTCAACTGCAACACATGATTTATTTTGACTTTGCCTCCGAGTTTCCCTTTTGTTTTGTGCTGCTGACCTTTGAACAGACCGCAAATGATGACGTAGGCCACCACCGCAAGGTTGATAATGGTGAAGACGTTGTTGAAGTTGGAAGACTCCTTCACGCCGAGTGCCAGAGCGACTGAAAAATTAATGATGCGCGCCTGAATGCTTTTCTTGGCAAGCTAAATGGACTTGTTCGCTCGCTATTTTTCTACTTCCTACAAATTTTATCTCTGTGCGCTTGGCAAACTTCCAGGAGGTATTAGTTCCAAAGTTGGCTTGTCAAAACTCAAAGTGAAGATGACGACTTATTGACTTTATTGCTTTTAAGGCCAACACTGCCACTAATTTAATTATTTCAAGGCTACAATCATTTTCAGAACTGTCAATTGGGTACAATTTTGAAGACAATTGCAGATTAAAATGCCCCTTTTTATTACAGTAATCGCAAAGAAAACGGACTCGATAAGATACTTTAAAGTATCACAATGGCATTGTAGAAATTGATATCTCTTTGATTGCTAAATGACGTCAAAAACTAAAGTTTAAAATGATTATTCAATGAATCATTCAAGCTAGGATCCTCTCTATTTTTTAACACACCTTCGAATTATGTAATCCTACCTGCAAACACGAGGGACAGTCCAAAGGCAAAGAAATCAATGTACGGAGAGAGAAAAGCAACGTCTATGGAGAGGAGGTCTTGAAAGGCCTCGGCCATCACGTTGCCGAAGAGGTTGTCCACGTAGCCGCTCAACCCCCGCACCACGCTCGCCGAACCTTGAGAAAGAGTCGCATTGTCAGCAGGGACGAATCAATCAAAAATATGTTGCTACCGGCTCACCTACTACGTACTCGAGCACCAAATTCCAACCGATGATGAAAGCCACAAACTCACCGACGCACACATAACTGTAGACGTACGCAGATCCGGCTTTCGGCACTCGAGCGCCAAATTCGGCGTAGCACAAACCTGTGGAATGTAACGCAAAACTGTTGCAGAATAATTGCATTTTATACACGGGGGCATTGAATTAAAATTTTGTAGTAGATGAAAACTTAGAGACCAACCTTGCGGTTCAATTTTAACGAACAATTTTGATCGAACTGACACCAAATTTGATGGCCTAGCTCAAGGTCAACGGCCACTTTTGTTAATATTAGTTTCTAAACAAATTTGGGAATGTGCTCAGGATTTTTGAAAGTTGAAAATGCGCCTTGAAGATGTTCTATGGCATGTGTTAACTTTTATGAATATTCCAGATCGGTGATCTTATTGGTTTTCGAGGAATTACGCTTCAAAACTCGAACAATAAAGAATTAGTCGACTTTTTCATGTTTTCAAAATATTTGCAACTCCAAATCTCCGGTTCTAACTATCAGAATTTCAAAAAAATACCCATCGTTAGACTCTTTCTGACTAGCTGAAGGGTTTAGGGGGTTGTCACCCCACCCCTTTTAACCCCCATGCTAAATTTTAACAGCAAAGATGAAAGCTCCAACCACTTTATTAATATTCAGGAACAAATTTCAGATTTGATTTCAGTATCAATTCCATCTTTGGATTCTTTTCTGCCTCAAAGACAGTTTCCGTTATATTCGGCCTCTCTCTTTTTCTGCCGGTGACGTTGTGAATCCTCGAGGGGCCACACAAAGCAAGACCAAATCTCTTTGTATCGTTAATGGCCTGAACCGTAAAAGATATTTTATCTTGTGAGAGAAGAGATGATGGCCGGATCAATATTAATCCCCCATGGAACTGCTACTGGCAGTTTCAAATTGCGAAATTGAAAGATGGTAATCAACTACTCATAATCAATCATGGTTTGGCACGTTCTAATCAAAGCACGCTTTGAACGAAACCCGAAGCGAATAGTCCAACGAGCTTTCGTGCACTTGATTTTCGGCAGCACTTGACGTTGCAGACAGATAGAAAAAATAGACGCTCTTTTTCAAGTGTATGTAAACACTCGATGCACACACAATCTTTTAAGATATGCACGTGTCCTTGACAAGTTAGCCCTTGCATTTTTCACATAAAAAATTAATAGTCCCGACAACGCGCAATTCAAATTCAATCAAAGCTTATCAAAGCGAGAATATGGTTTTATATGTGTACTTGCCCGCAAACACCGACGCGATTGCGGCGATTATGAAAGATATGACCACTGCTGGGCCGGCCGTCTCTTTCGAGACAGAGCCGGCGAGGACGTAGACGCCGACGCCGAGGGTGCTGCCGACTCCCAGGGCAGTCAGGTCGAGGGTGGTCAACACCCTGGCCATCTGCGAGTTCTCCAGCAGCGCGGCCACGCTCTCCGGCAGCATTTTCCTGTTCGGAACATGTATACCAAGATCAGAATATTTTCTTGGGTAAATTTGAAAAAAAAATCCTACCTGCGCGTAAGGGCATGGTAGAATCGCCGTAAATAGGCAGCCATCGCTCCTGGTCGCAGATCAGCAATGGTGCGCGCAGAACGGTCGGCTCTACTAGCGTCTCGCGTTATCAGATCGAGGCAAGAGCACGATAATACAGCATCATCATTACCTTGTTTGTGAGTGTTATTGTCCTACATCAAACAACACACACACACACACACACACACACACACACACACACACACACACAACAAGGATGGCCTGCTTGTTTCCCCCTCCATTTGTGTTAGCCAGCTGCAAAGACTCCACACATGAGATTTGATTTTGCATCACATTATCTTTATCAAACGCACTTTGTGTATGTTAACCAAAAAATTATAGCCTCAGCTTACTGGCGCAAGTCTAGTTCGTATTCTCCCGAATTGGTAGAGGGCAGTGTGTAACTGTGCAATAAGCGCGATACCTGCACTGAGCACTGACCCTTCCACCTCGCACAACGACGGTCAAATAGGAGAGATTATGTGCGAAAAAAGATGCTGAAGCAGAAACATAATAATTAAAAGATCCGGATTCGGGGTAAGCTTTTCGTGATAAATTTTTTTTGTATAATGAACGACGAATATAAAAATTCAATGCGCAATATTTTTTATTGTGATTTATTTGTATTACAGTCTTACTTCAATGAAATACAAATCTTAAGTTGATAATTAAGAAGGCTTTTCCATTCTGGGCTCCTCGATAATACCCCACAATCCAACAACTTTAATTTAATCCTAAATTTCGAAGTCATTTGAAGAAGTTTTTCTTACGTTCTATTTCTTTGGTGTATTTAATATCCCGCAAATTTTTTTGATCAGCGTTCCCATGGTTTCTAGACGAAATGTCACGGGTCGGAGGACAAAATTAACACCAGAAATCGATCCTTAGTTTTAAAACATTTTTGACGAATTATTTATTTTTAACGGGCTTACGGGACAATTTCAGAAAATTTTAAGACTGCAGAGTCTCATCTCGTAAAATTAACGATGTGTATTTTGGAATCCTCTCGCCGAGCCCATCAAACTGGCACCAAATTTTAATTGAATTCAACTTTGAAACTCGAATTTCTTAATTTTTTGTGTTTTGAAAATATTGCAAACACCAAATCTCGATTTGTAGCCATCAGAATTGCAAAAACTGCACACCACTAAGACTCTTCTCGACTAAAGGCTTGGGAAATATTCGAGTATACTCGGAATTACTCGCGCAGATCCGAGCAGAAGTATATGCGGTTATAAAAGAAACTAGCCGGGATCGGGTATTTTTATTCGGGACAGGAATCCCAGGGGAAAATAGACGAACAAATATAGATTATTTCATTTTATGTGCGTGCTGCTTACTTAGTGCGCAGCACAGAGCAAGAGGAAATGATTATTTTTAATTTGAGATTACAATTTGCCGCAACTTTTACTCCACTTAAATATTTTCGGTCATAATTGCATGGAATTTTGCAAGCGAGCCAGGATTAGACAATTTTTCCGAACCCGGGAAATCATCTTAAACTCGGGACAGAAAAATAATCCCGATGGACGCTCTCCTCGACCTTTCCTAACCAGCTGAAAATCGAAATGCCAAAAAATATTTAACTGTCGAATTTTAATTGAATGAAACAGACATAATTTATTAATTTGTTATTATATCATCGGAAAAGGTTAAAAGAAACTCCATAGCAACAGTTTGAAGATCTCATATTGTTGATAAATAACAATTGATGCTTATCTCTGTGCATCATTAAATTCTCATATCTCATGAACAAAATTCCGATAAATCTTCTTTGTTAGCAGACAATAATGCTTTTGAGATTAGACGGAGATATTTGGGTGGCCCTGAAAAGGGCCGATTTTTGCCAAGCTGTGCGGTGATGCGGTAGCTTAGCCGCCGAAGCCGTAGAGGGTGCGTCCCTGGCGCTTGAGGGCGTAGACGACGTCCATGGCGGTGACGGTCTTCCTCTTGGCGTGCTCGGTGTAGGTGACGGCGTCGCGGATCACGTTCTCGAGGAACACCTTGAGGACACCGCGGGTCTCCTCGTAGATGAGGCCGGAGATGCGTTTGACTCCGCCGCGACGGGCCAGACGGCGGATGGCCGGCTTCGTGATGCCCTGGATGTTGTCGCGAAGGACCTTGCGATGACGCTTGGCGCCTCCCTTTCCGAGCCCCTTGCCTCCTTTGCCTCTGCCGGTCATGATGATTGCTGCTGTTCGCTTTGAACTGATTCCGTCGTCGCCTCGCGGCCCCTTTTATAGCAGCCGGCGCGGCCGGAGCGGTGATTCGGCGCCGCGCCAATCGGCGTGCGCGGCGCGGCGCAGCTGCCGGGGGCGGGCCCAGGCGGCCTAGAAAAGCCGCGGCTGCCGGCCGAGCGGCATCAGTCTCGATTCAGATTTCAGACATGGCTCGTACGAAGCAAACCGCTCGCAAGTCGACCGGCGGCAAGGCGCCGCGCAAGCAGCTGGCCACCAAGGCCGCGAGGAAGAGCGCGCCGGCCACCGGTGGCGTGAAGAAGCCCCATCGCTACAGACCCGGCACGGTGGCCCTTCGTGAGATCCGTCGCTACCAGAAGAGCACGGAGCTGCTGATCCGCAAGCTGCCCTTCCAGCGGCTGGTCCGTGAAATCGCGCAGGACTTCAAGACCGACTTGCGCTTCCAGTCGTCTGCCGTGATGGCCCTGCAGGAGGCCAGCGAGGCCTACTTGGTTGGTCTGTTCGAAGACACCAACCTGTGCGCCATCCACGCCAAGCGCGTCACCATCATGCCCAAGGACATCCAGCTGGCACGTCGCATCCGCGGAGAGCGTGCTTAAGCCTCAAACTTTGAGCCAAAATCGGCCCTTTTCAGGGCCACCAAATCGCTCCAGTCAAAGACCAAAAGCAATAATCATCTTATAACATAACAATTAAAAAATAATAAATGACAACTAGTGGACGCAGAGGCGCCACACCAAAATCTTTCCATAGGAATGCCAGAAATTTGTCCCTAATACCACTGGAAAGGCGCCTCTCCTACCAGCTCGTTGAATTATTTGAGCATTTGTTGCAGTCACTGAATTAAACACATTTCTGACATTGGGTAGCCAGTGTAAAGATCGCAGAAATGCTCAAATACCTACCATTGCATTGACACTGTAAGGAATGCATTAAAAATGCGAGCGTTCTGAGAGGATAATTTTAATCACAGCGACTGTTTCATTTCGCCCCACAGTATATAGGATTCAAAAACCTCAAAATTCTTACTGAATCAGCGAACGTCATACCATCCTTTGGAATAAAAAATTTATGAAGATTACAATTCTTGGCAATTCTATTTTTTCTAGCTCGAGAATTCAATATAGAAAAAAATATCCTATTCAAATGGGCATTATTTTAAATTACTCTCGCGCGTATATCTCTTTCTTTACGTGCTATTTAAAAAAAATTTAAATCGACTAGTTCAGCCAATTTATCATTGGCTACAATTTGTCTTTAGAAAAATCTACATTCACACGAAAACATTGACATTTTTTTATTTCCGTTGGGCAAAGTTTTTAAAACGAAATAGATCTTCGTTTTAATTTTTATTCCTGTGACTGATTTTTAATGTAAAAATTGAATTTTTAACGAATCCGTATACGTTTACACGTTACAGTGCGGAAAGCAAGGGCGCTTGACGGCAACAGGCGAGGCTGACCCGGACAAATGGTGCGAGGCATCGAGCGCTGATTCTTATTAATTGCATTTCTCAAAATGAAATCACCTGTGTCAACTTATTTTTTTCTAAGTAGGATCCCTACACCAAGAAGCAAGAATAAATAAAATAAAAATTGTCGACATGTCTAAATTAATGTTTGAAACTTATAATCAGTTAAATTCAATTTATATTTTAAGAATAGAAAAATATTTCAAAATATTTACTAAAAGACGAAGGTGATAGAGGCTTTTAATTTTTATTTGCATTTAATTTGTGAGCTTTAAGCATCATTTTTGGCGAATTTATGCCAAACGCGCAAGAAGCGGTGAAAAAAGCGCGTTGCGCGTATAGAGTAGAGAGCAGAAGCAGATGCTCACACAAAACCGTTGGTGAAGCGGATGTGGGGACCGCTGGGAGGGAATGCTCCAACGGTCGAGTAGAAGCTGTGACGCGCTTATCTCCCGCCTTTTTGCTAAATATAATGAGATTCTGTAACTCAACAGCTGCAAACAAATCGGCTTATCTCAAAAGTTTCACAAATTAGAATTTAATTTGCATGATTTACTGATTGTAATTTTATTTGGTTTAAAAATATTTCAGACAAGGCGTAGAGGGATAAATTAGAAATGATTCTCAAAATTGCAACTCGGCAATGATTGAGTATTAATTAAAGTTTACGTATTTATAATCTTAAAACGCTTAAAACCAAAGCATTCGCATGCAGCAAGCAAACAAATCGAGTTGTTTCTTTTCTCCACTCTGGAATTTGACTAGTTGCGAAGGGGGAATACTCTATTTATACTTCATAGTACTCTAATCCAAAATTTATATTGCTGAAAAATATGAGCATCGCAGATTAAGAAGGAAATGACAAAATATTAAAAATAAGCCAAATATGTTGATTAAATAGATTTTACAATAGGCAAATTAACAAGGAAGGAACGGCTAAAGTGTTGAAAATTGTACACAAAATTTAATAATCACTCGTTCTCGCACTAAACAACGGCATCTGTTTCAGCTCCGCAGGCCTCGTTCAGAATAGATTCAGCAGTACTTTATTACCTCCGAAACAAAATTAAGAACTACAGTATTAGCCGCAGAGAATTTTGTATCTCAGCGATTGTTGAAAACGTCCCTCGGCCCTCAAAGAGAATCGAGCAACGAAATTGACAACTTCGCCACTCACATCTCCGTGGTAGAATTTCGAAATTATATCCTACAAAAATTCAACTAAGCTTCTCTTACGTGAGCTATTTTCGAAGAGTGAACAATTCCTCCTTACACCACGAAAAATATCTAAATTTTTGTGTACGTTCCAGTAGTCTGCTAACTGCTGCCGATCAGGAGGATTTTAATGGCAAATATCCTCCTTCATATTTTTATCTCTTAAATACTATAGTGTTGGATTAAAATTTTATTCATGTTCACAACTAATTATTCTAATTTCATTGCTTTGTATCTTTGGCAGATAAATTTGGGTGGCCCTGAAAAGGGCCGATTTTAGCTACAAGCTTGACGCGAGCAGCTTATTTGGAGCTGGTGTACTTGGTCACGGCCTTGGTTCCCTCAGAAACGGCGTGCTTGGCCAATTCTCCAGGCAGCAGCAGACGGACGGCGGTCTGGATTTCGCGGGAGGTGATGGTGGAGCGCTTGTTGTAGTGCGCCAGGCGGCTGGCTTCGGCGGCGATGCGCTCGAAGATGTCGTTCACGAACGAGTTCATGATCGACATGGCCTTGCTGGACACTCCGGTGTCGGGGTGGACCTGCTTCAGCACCTTGTAGATGTAGATGGCATAGGACTCCTTCCTGCGCTTCCTCTTTCCCTTCTTGTCAGACTTGCTGATGTTCTTCTGGGCCTTGCCCGACTTCTTGGCGGCCTTTCCGGAGGTTTTGGGAGGCATGGTGATGCGAGTACAGCGAGAGCAACACTGATACTCGGTACTGCGAGGCCGCGGCTTTTATTTGGGGAGAGCAGAGTGCGACGCGGGCCAATTGTTCGCTCCGCGCGCAGTCATTGGCCAGGTGGCGAGAGCAGCCGCGTCGCCGCGCGCTCCCCCGATCAGGTATAAAAAGCAGGGCCCGCTAAGAGCAGCATCTGTATCGTCTCAGCCGCCGCAGAAACAACACTCAACATGTCCGGACGTGGAAAGGGAGGAAAGGTGAAGGGAAAGGCAAAGACCCGCTCCAGCCGTGCGGGACTCCAGTTCCCCGTGGGCCGCATCCACCGTCTGCTCCGCAAGGGCAACTACGCCGAGCGCGTCGGTGCCGGCGCCCCCGTCTACCTGGCCGCCGTCATGGAGTATCTGGCCGCCGAGGTGCTCGAGTTGGCCGGCAACGCCGCCCGCGACAACAAGAAGACCCGCATCATCCCCCGTCACCTCCAGCTGGCCATCCGCAACGACGAGGAGCTGAACAAGCTGCTCTCCGGCGTGACCATCGCCCAGGGAGGTGTCCTGCCCAACATCCAGGCTGTCCTCCTGCCTAAGAAGACCGACAAGAAGGCCTAATTCTGTAGCCGCTCTCCGAAAATCGGCCCTTTTCAGGGCCACCCAAATTAATCAAGCTAAAGGTGCAAAGCATTTCTTCTAGTCACTAGATTAAATAATAAACTCTGCGGTCGTTGCGTACATTTCGGACCCTCACAACCTGAGATTTGGCGCTCTCAACATTGTAAAAATACAACATATTTGAGATTTTTTAAATCAAAAATTTATTTTCTCGAACACAAAGTCGAACGAATTAAAAACTTAACTGGAAATAACCCATATGAACATAGCAAATGACAAAACAATCGAGTTGTATCATTAATTTCAGCTAGATTAAGTTAAATCTAATTTCTTTACCAATTTTGCTATATGTTCATACCAGATTATTCAGCATTGAAAGTGATTGCTTCGTATTTTTGGCAGATAAATATTAGGGGTCCCTGAAAAGGGCCGATTTTAGCTACAAGCTTGACGCGAGCAGCTTATTTGGAGCTGGTGTACTTGGTCACGGCCTTGGTTCCCTCAGAAACGGCGTGCTTGGCCAATTCTCCGGGCAGCAGCAGACGGACGGCGGTCTGGATTTCGCGGGAGGTGATGGTGGAGCGCTTGTTGTAGTGTGCCAGGCGGCTGGCTTCGGCGGCGATGCGCTCGAAGTTGTCGTTCACGAAGGAATTCATGGTGCTCCAGTGTCCGTGTGGACCTGCTTGAGCACCTTGTAGATGCAGAAGCTGAGCTCCCTCTTTCCCTTATCTTCTCAGACTTGCTGGTGCTTTTCTTTTTAAGACGTTTTCGGTGGGTATTTTTGATGTGAGAGCTCCTTCCTCTTGCTAAACGTTTTCCGCTTCACCCAATATCCCGGCGGAGAGTTCTTCAAAATTAGATCCCAAGGCGGTGAAATTGACACAGGGCGCATCATCGTGATTCTTGACATGTAACGTTTGACGGAATGGACGGTTCGTCAGAAAAACAAGTCGGGCATGCTAGGTAGTGCCTTGCTCACGACTGATGCCTCATTGTCAGTCAATTGTCGTTTCTCTGGACCAACAGGAGAGTGCTCTTTCTGGGTGGAATTTGAAGATGCGGCTCTCTTAAGAACTATAAATTCACTAAGTTCTTGAATCAAACAATCGTCTTTAGGAACTGAAGGAGCACTGCTAGAGACTTGGCGGAGAACGCTCTGCTCTCCCTCAGTTTTACTGCCAGCTCGCCGCCTAAGGAACAATCGAATTTTTAAAATTTAATTAACTTTGAGAATAAAGTTCACCAACTTTAAGATTATAAAGTTAAGTTTAAAAGACAATTTGTGAAATTCCTTTTAACCTTTCGAATTACTATATTAAAAGGGGAAAAAGCCCAAAACCTCCCTGGTGTGATACAGTTTTTAAAAAAATCGGCTCAAAAGTTTGCATGCTAATCAAGCGCATTGTATATTTATTCCAAAATCACTATTTGTTCACAATTTGGGGAAATTTTCCTCAAGATTCGTACATCGTTGGACAGATTGTCACGTGATAGAGATTGAAATGAAGCGAAAAATATTACAAATTTGGCCAAATCTGAAAAATATAATTATTTCATAATTCCACCTTGCAGAGACAAAATTTTGTTGCATTTCACAAAAAGAATTAACTCAACATAGTCAGCAATGCAGAATGTTCTTTGATTTTTATGATGCATGTATTTCTGTTAGGGTGAAATTTCTTGCACATTTTCCAACAAAATGAAAAGTAAAAGTTAATGGGTTCAGAGACGTTGAAACTGGCAAAATGACTGGTTCTTCTTAAAAAATAATGCTTCTGACAAAATTATTAATTCAATAATCTCTGCAACTGGTACTAAATGTGCTCTGGTGAATTTATTTTGAACATTTCAACCGAAACAGCCAATGTACTGTAAAAGAAAGTGCTTATATATTAATTTATCTTTTAATTAAATCGCATTCAAATTTTGTTATTCTTTTAATTGGTAAATAAGCCATTCAACTAACAATAAGCGTATTGTTTTGATAAATATACTTACTTTTTCTGCTTTACTTTTTCTCTTTTACCGCAGCTGGCTGACCGTTTTTTTGCACCCCCTGCGTAATAGGTGACGATCCTCGTTCGACTGACTGATTGGCCTTTCTGATGAGTTCTCAGCATGTCGCCGAACTTTTGGAACTCTTTAGAAACGACAACTTTACCAAACACCGGCCTGGAGTCCATCATATCTAAAACAATCAAAATTAATAAATAAGTGTATTAAAAAAAAATTACCTTGGATGCAATTCAAAACTTTAATATCCGGTTTTGTGCATCCGTCAATGGGCCGGAAGCTCTGTTGAGAGATGACCCTTTCTCCGATGATGTAGGACAACAGTATGCGGGTCATCGAGCGGCCATACAGAGCGAGCTCATTGGGATCGGAGCTCTGAACTTTGTCCTCAAAACACTGAATGGCACCTTTCGGAACCTTAACTTGGTGGTTTCTAATGATGTCACGCACCTTGAAATTTTAGCAATAACAGATTCGTCAAATTGAAATTAAAAAAGAGTTTTAAAATAACTTACATTGGTTGTCATTTTGACGAGTTTTTGAGCAAACAAATGCCAAATCTAAAAATGAAAACACTAATTAATTTAGCGTTTCGGCATGTTATTCACTAACACTAAAAATGCCTGATTAATCCTAAACGTGCCAATTTCATGAATTTAAAATATTTAAAATCTCAAACCACGTTTTTTCACCGTAAAAAATTTATAGCACAGCTCCTTATGGGTCGCACAGTGGAAAACCAATGTTCGCTGTTCTTGCCGTAAAGTTTTGCGTATGTTTGAGCCCTTCGCCACCCCCGCCCCAAGAAATGTTTTGAGAAAATTATATTTCCTTAAAAATAACATAAAATTGAATTGAATTATGACTAGGGAATGTTCAAAAATAGTCGATTTAGGAAAGAAATAATCGATTAATAAGTCGGAAATTTAGAGGCATACAATCAATTTTTTTTAAAAACGCTATTATTAAAAAATACTCGGTATATTTCAAAAAACTGAAATGGGGTGCAGTGCACCCCCTTTCAGGATTTAAAAAAATGCCAATAATCAAGAATACTTTAATAAATTGGTTTTGGCAACCTCTCTGCTGCTTAAAACATTGAATCACGTTGAGCGGTTTTCGACGACATAATGAGAAAATACCCATTTTTTCAAAATCAGACAATAATAATCGCTTTTTAAATGGGTGATAATCGAAAAATAGTCGGTTTGGATGAAATAATCTAAAATAATCGATTTTGAAAATCTGTCAAAATTTGTTTTATTCAAAATTTTTTATTCATTTAAAAGTGCGGACATCATAAATGCAAAAGAAAAAATGATCGATAATCGGTTTTGCACAACCCTAATTATGACTCAACGAAAAGAATGAGGACGAGCTTTCATATAGTAAAGCATGCATCGTGCATTAAAATCTCTAGAAAATTATTATGGAAACTACTATAATCGGCTTTAAGGCAAACAGGAGAAATTGAGTATTATTTGTCGTTAAAAAGAAAAAATATTTTTATTTAAAAGGATAATTTTAAATTACAAGTTTCTTCGTTTGATGACGAGTATTCGTTTTGCTGTTTAATTCATTATTATGACACTCAAGCATTTCCTCTGTATGGTATTTTTCTAATTCAAAATACAACTCATTCATCTGTAATTAAAATTGAATTTAGAATTTTTTTCGAACACCATCAACCTGTATAAATTTAGATTCAAGAAGGAATTTTAATGCGGATCAGCAGAGCAATTATGCACATCCCAACATCCAAAATGGAAACAAAAACACGTTGGCGGTGTTGGAGAAAATGCAAATTGAAGAAAAAAAATAAAAACGTTGCCGACGCGCTACACACGGCGCCGCATCAAATATCAAATCAATCGCCAAAATGGAATGAAATAGGCCAGGATGTCGGCGTCACCCAATTTTCAGAGAAAAACACCATATATTGTACTATAAAATTATCCTACCTTATCTCCTCTGAGGGTTGTGCACGACTGAAGGTATGATGCATCTTTTAGGTGTCCTTCCTACCCCACTCTTGTTTACAATTATTGTTATAAGCTATAAATATGTTTTTAACTTAACTTGAAGCTCCCCAAAAAGGAAACTTAAAGCGCAGTAGGATTTAAAGGTGGAAGAACCATTAAAGCGGGTGCGGATGTTATTATTTCATTGAAACATTTTTCGTTAATTTTCTAGAGCAGTTATCCAGCTTCAATCAGCCTAAATGGTAATAATTTATCACACAGGCGTCTGTTTTAAATTACAATTTAATATTCTGTGGGTTTTCCCATTTTTATTATGTTCAATATCTAATAATCTGATTCATCTCATAAAAGCAATACTAGGTTAATATAAAACGGAATAAGGTAAAATTTAAACTAGAATGATAATGATAATCGACTCATTTTATTGTTCATTCATCAATCACACACACCACTTGCCAATCATTGATATTCAAATGACATGTTGACGGAATGGAAATGCAATAATTATTATTCTCTGTTTGAATTTAATTGTCAGGAACAAAATTAAAATCAGTTCTGTGCCCCCGTATCGAACGCGCAACACTAACAATTATTTGAGAATCAGTCTGCAGGTCAAAGGAAAAGATTTAGTCCACCTCTTCCATGCGAGAGACGTCCTCGGCATCACCTTCGAGGGGTGGTGGCACTACCTCGGCGACGGCTGCCTCGACGGGAGCTTCGTCGTCATCGATGCCGAGTCCGAGCTTGATCATGCGGTGAATACGGGAGGCGTGGGTCTGGGGCTCTTCGAGGCTGAACCCAGAGCTGAGCAGGGACGTTTCGAAGAGCAGCATCACCAGGTCCTTGACGGCCTTGTCGTGCTTGTCGGCGTCGGCCTTCTGCCGCAGGGTGTCGACGATGGGGTGGTCGGGGTTGATCTCGAGGTGCTTCTTGGCCGCCATGTAGCCCATGGTGGACGAGTCCCGCAGGGCCTGCGCCTTCATGATGCGCTCCATGTTGGCCGTCCAGCCGTACTGCGCGGTCACAATGCAGCAAGGCGACTCGACCAGCCGGTTGGACACGACCACCTTCTCCACCTTCTTGTCCAGGATGTCCTTCATCACCTTGCACAGGTTCTCGAACTTGACCTTATCCTCCTCGCGCTTCTTTGCCTCCTCCTCGTCCTCGGGCAGCTCGAGACTCTCCTTGGTCACGGACACGAGCTGCTTGCCCTCGAACTCCTTCAGCTGCTGAACGACGTACTCGTCGATGGGCTCGGTCATGTAGATGACCTCGAAGCCGCGCTTCTTGACACGCTCCACGAAGCTAGAGTTGGAAACCTGGTCCTTGCTCTCGCCAGTGATGTAGTAGATGTGCTTCTGGTTCTCCTTCATGCGGGCGACGTACTCCTTCAGCGAGCTCTGCTCATCCCCGGACGCAGACGTGTGGTAGCACAGCAGATCGGCCAGTTTCTTGCGGTTGGTCGAGTCTTCGTTAATGCCCAGCTTCAGGTTTTTGGAGAACTGCTCGTAGAACTTCTTGTAGTTCTCCTTGTCCTCGGCGATCTCCTCGAACAGCTCCATGCACTTCTTCACCAAGTTCTTGCGAATGACCTATCAACACACACAAAATCCAACATTAACGCATGATTACGATATCACTAGCAAGTTTTGAATTGCCTATGTTCAAAGATGCTTGTGCAACTGGTGAGTAGGAAAAAACTGGAAATTTAATCAGGTGTCTGAATATAGGCCGTTTATGACGCTAATATGAATTGACGAATTTTTATGAAGTCAAACAAAGATCCCTTTCAAAAATCTGCAATTATTGAAAAAATAAAAAAATTAACATTGACTTAAAAGTACTATTATTTATCTTCTCGCTATTAAATTTTCATAATTTTTCTCACCCCGGAAGCAATTAATTTCATTTGCTCTAAAAACAGGGCTTAACAGGTAAAATTCAAAAATGGCCAGATTTCAGACAAAAATTAGTCATTAGGGTTAACTTTAGATGTAATTTCATTTTTTAAAGAAAAAAAAATCATGATCATTCCACTAAACCGAATTTGATTCTTATTATGAGAGTTTGAGATAATTTTTACAATGCTTAAGTGTGGTTTGCACCGTAGGATTTTTCTTTTAAACAAAAATGGAGTTAATCCATGCAAGCATAATTCAGTTAAGTTTTAGTGAACTCATTTTATCCAATTGTATCAAAAGCTGCATAATGGAAAAATTTAAGCCTATGCAGCTGCTTTAATAATAATGTTTGCAAGACGAGAAACACAAAAACAGCGGATATTCATCGATAGAATCAACAAAATAATGCAAGTATTTAAATTCCAAAATCAACAATTACCTTGAGGATCTTATTCTGTTGGAGCATCTCACGGGAGATGTTGAGGGGCAGATCCTCGCTGTCGACGACACCACGGACAAAGTTGAGGTATTCCGGAATCAGCTCGTCGCAGTTGTCCATGATGAAGACCCTTCGGACGTAGAGCTTGATGTTGTTCTTGCGCTTTTTGTTTTCGAAGAGGTCGAAGGGAGCACGGCGTGGGATGAAGAGCAGAGCACGGAACTCGAGCTGGCCCTCGACAGAGAAGTGCTTCACGGCCAAATGGTCCTCCCAGTCGTTGGTCAGAGATTTGTAGAACTCTCCGTACTCCTCCTGGCTGATGTCATCAGGGTTGCGGGTCCAGACGGGCTTGGTCTTATTCAGCTCCTCGTCCTCGGTGTACTTTTCCTTGATTGTCTTCTTCTTCTTCTTGTCCTTCTCCTTATCGTCTTCCTCGCCAACATCCTCGATTTTGGGCTCCTTCTCATCCTCCTCTTTCTTTTCCTTCTCCTCTTCCTCAGCCTCGTCATCACTGATTTCCTTTTCGCGCTCCTTCTCGACAAGCAGCTTGATCGGATAGCCGATGAACTGCGAGTGCTTCTTAACCACCTCCTTCACCTTTTTCTCCTCGAGGTATTCTTGCAGATCTTCCTTGATGTGAAGCACGATCTTGGTACCGCGACCCAGGGGCTCGCCAATGTCTGGCCGCACGATGAACGAACCGCCAGCGGACGACTCCCATAAGTACTGCTCATCATCGTTGTGCTTTGAGGTGACCGTGACCTTGTCTGCGATCAGGTAAGCAGAGTAGAAGCCCACGCCGAACTGACCAATCATCGAGATGTCCGCGCCAGCCTGCAGCGCCTCCATGAACGCCTTCGTGCCGGACTTGGCGATCGTACCCAGATTGTTGACCAGGTCGGCCTTGGTCATGCCGATGCCGGTGTCAATGATGGTCAAGGTGCGGTCGTTCTTGTTCGGGATGATCTTGATGAAGAGCTCCTTGCCGCTTTCCAACTTGCTCGGATCGGTCAAGCTCTCGTACCTGATTTTGTCCAGGGCCTGCAAACCAATAATTAATATCAATGCGAAATTATTAGTTCAGGGGTTGCATCATTTTTTATTTTCTCAGAGAGTAATTTCCATTATCATCAGGTCTCAGCCTGGAGCGGTACAAATGCAAAAGGAAAATCATCATTTATTTAAAAAATTGACACCAGCCGCAAGAGCCCGTCAATAGATGGCGCCACCATAGTCTTTGAATTTTAATACACTTCCGCCACGATTTCAGACTAAATCGCTGCCACTGTGCGTTCTTCACTCAATAATGATTTCTTTTGACGGGCTGTAAACCAAAATCGGTTAAGCCAATCGCTGTAGAATCGCGAAAAAATATATAATTTTTTGAAATATAAAATAGTTTCTACGACGAATGGCTGGACTAATTTTGTTTTTTCAACGCGTCTAAAGAATGCCTATTGAGTGAATAATGCACGTTACCAGGATTGAGTCTGAAATCAGTTACTTAAAATGAAATTTCTACGAAAATATACGGTAACGCCATCTGTTGGCGGCTTCAAACTACTGGTGTAAATTAATCGATTTATTATGTATACTCACATCTGAAGAGTTGGAAATCAATTCTCGAAGGAAGATTTCCTTGTTTGAGTAGAAGGTATTGATAATCAGAGACATCAACTGAGCGATCTCGGCCTGAAAGGCAAAGGTCTCGGCTCCCTCCATTGCAACGTCCTCAGGCATCTAAAAGTTTACATCAAAATTACTTACGCCGTTTCACCAAAGAGAACATGAAACAGAAAATCAATATTCTGTTTGATGTGCGCAGCTACACGCCCTGATATGTATTGAGCTCACTATATCGGGAGTAAAAGTAGTTGAGAAGTGATTACTGATGGGCATGATGCAATTTTCGGATTATGTAAAATCCGAAATTTCCCAACTTAAATTAGTGTCTTACTTACACGATTATAATATTAAATCATTAAAATAAAGAATACGAATCAACTCTTGAAAAGTTGAGAAGGAAAGCGACAGAAATTAGAAGACACGAGGAATTTTTGAACCACGAGGCATGATACATACATAATCACTTTGGAAAACACAGAAATTCGATTTAAATTAAGCTATCAGACACCCCGATTAGACTAAGGAAGTGAAATATTCCGAGTAAGAACTTACCTTTGCTTTGGAATTTGTAACGAAAGTTGAGTTAGGATTAGGTTTGAGTCAGGGATGCTCTCCTACAAGATGCGATCGACGCTCTCGCCTAGCTAGCTTGATTAGAAATGGCCGGTAGCGGGTAGCGCGAGGACGCCGGGGAATCAAAGCCACGAGGGTATCTGAGGTATCTTCTAGACCTTTCCAGACCGGCAAAACAGGCTTCTAGAACGAAATCTGACGTCACTTCCATTGAATGTGCATGTCATACACATAAAGGACAACTATAGCGAGCCAATAGCAGCGTCGCTCGCTCTCTGATTGGCGCATGCGTCTCGGCTCTAGGCTGCCACTCCCACTTCCTTGGTAAATAAACAAGCTCTAGCTCTATAGTCTGTACCAGGTCTGTACTTTTTCGCCGCGTTCTTCTTTCTTGTTCTAATTCTAATCACTCTATTACCATATTTGTTACACTCGCACATCACAGAAACTCGTAACGTCTGGCCGCGGAGAAAAAGGAAAAGTGAAGGAAAGGGAAAGGCAAACACCCGCTCCAGCCGTGCGGAACTTCAGTTCCCCGTGGGCCGCATCCATCCGTGTCTAGTTGTCTACCTGGCCGCCGTCATGGAACACTTGGCCGCCGAGGTGCTCGATTTGGCCGGCAACGCTGCCCGCGACAACAAGAAGACCCGCATCATCCCCCGTCACCTCCAGCTGGCCATCCGCAACGACGAGGAGCTGAACAAGTTGCTCTCCGGCGTGACCGTCGCCCAGGGAGGTGTCCAGGCCGTCCTCCTGCCCAAGAAGGCCTCTCGAAAATCTCGGCCCTTTTCAGGGCCACCCAAATCACTCTTGCTTAAGGTGCAATAAAGCATAATAACTCCTAGCCACAGAGATAAAAATTAAATCTGCGTGGAAATTTGCCAGTGATTTCAGGTAAATTTTTAAATTAAAATTTTTAAAATTTTAAATGCTGTATTAACTAGGGGTGCCAGACTTCCAAAGCTAGAACCCGGAGATTTTGGACTCGAAACCCAGAGATCCCTGTCCTTCCCGTGTTACATTTTCAGTCCCAAACCCGGAGAGTGGCAGCCCTAGTATTAACGCTTTAGAAAAAATATTGCAAATTCATTATATATTCAAAACAGCAGAGTTAAATAATATCTAAATTCCGGATTTTATAAAATTTACATAAAATCGAGAATGGTTTAAAATATCCACCTTTTTGACTCGGGGGGATGAGATTATGGCTAATAGGGTTTGAGGTATTAGCCCAAAATTGAGCACCCCAAAAATCATTCTGCTCACCAGGGGAAGTCAAACGAAGTAGAACGTTGTGCAGCATAATATACATTTCTGACCCTTAGAACCCGAGATTTGGCGCTCACAATATTTGCAAAGATACGAAACATTTGAGATCTTTTTTTTTAAATTCGCTCGAAAACAATGCCAAAGGCAACCTTTCTATTTGACACAAGTTAACACGTATCCTGAGACAACTTTTGAGGGCCTTTTGGAATTTTGAATTTGCATAGTACTGGCTTTCAAAATCAACCGGAAAATTTTTAAAATGAGGCCTTTGGTGACCTTTGGCCTCAAATTAGGCGTTCATTCAACCTGGCTTGACGAGAAGAGTTCAACGCACATTTTAACCAATTCATGGTGAATTAATGCATTCTGAAATCATGAAAACCAGCATAAATTAAAATTTGGACAATTTTATTGGTTAATCTTTCAGTTAAGGCAGATCGGTGGTGTGCATTTCATTAGATACTCTATAAACTAGCAAGGCAAAAACATCCTGCAACTCATCACTCAGTTGGTGGAAATTCAAATATTTAAATTTCAGTTAAAAGAGGAAAATTATTTCTGTCATTTCATATTCATCACTCGTTTATAATTTGTTTTTGTACTGAAGAGATTTTGTTATAATTTGAGAGGACACAAAGCAGAAGCGAACAAATGTTTCTCTGCTAGCCAAGCAATTAAATCTTTCTTAAAAATGTCCACAAAATCAACTAACCCGGAGAAATTTGTTTGTTTGAAGTTCGTTAACTTGAGATACCTTTACTTAGAGCCAAATAAAACCACAATTACAAATCTCTGTGACTCAAGCCAGACCAAATTAATTAAAATAAATTAAAACTGATCTGAATTATGCTGAAGCTCACCAAGGTACAGAACAGAGCTGCACCGGACAAGCCCAAAATTAGATGCAACTTCAGTTTCTCAAGATGTATTATGCTGCAGCAGCAAGATTGATTTTGATGTGACTGAATGAGTACAGGAAAGAGTAGAGCGTCTGCTGCCGCCCCTGGTACGAACTCTTTTCGGCCAACGAGCATTTTCCTTCAAGATTTTCGATAGGGGGGGCAAGACTACCAAAGCTATAACCCGGAGATTTCCCATTGAAATCATAGGAATAGTTCGCCCCCAGCCCTTCCAAGACCGACAGTATTAATATTTTCCATCAGATATCTAAGTTTTGGCACGAATCTGAGCAGTGTGAAAATGTGTTTTTTGGTGCAGGCCTTGTCCGACTCAACTATCTATTAAATTGGCGACGTTTTAACAACCTGTACCCTTTATACGTATGCCTTTTTCACTTTTTTATTGGCGATCAGTGAAATAAATAAATATTATTCTTGACTGGAGACTGGTAATGCATAACTAAATCACAAAATTGTGCTCATTAATGATGAATAATTTAATTTTTTGTTTGATAAGAATATACAGAGATGATTGTCTCTTACACTCGATTTTTTACCATTCACTTTTCAGTTTATCACTTATTCTTCTCACCTCATTCCATTTCTGTCTGTGTAGGCGTGGTTTTATCATTTCACTTAATGTCAAATTAACAGACACATTCGCATCACACAACTGCTGAATTGCGTCTCTTCAGGTTTTTCAGTTGCTTGATAAATTGAACAAGAGTGTTCTCAAAGGGCTCAGAGTACTTCCTGGCTGTCTCCAATTGGTCCACCAAATCGCCACATTCTTTCTGAACCAGGATCTCTGCACGAAATTAAATTAAACCATATAATTCTACCACAAATAAATATAAATACCCGTCCGCTTGTCTCCGTAGACAACTTCAATGTTGAATCTGAACTCTTTTCTCACAAATTGGAACCCCCACAACACCTGCAAAGGAGTGAAATCAGCTTTTCTCTCTCTAAAAGTTGTTTTTTTCACCTTCACTAAAAAGTCTTTTCCATCTCCTCCGACAATCAGTGTGATAATGTTGACATTCTTCCGAATTTTCACCTGAACAAAGTCTTGAAAGCGATTTTTTATGTCAAGACTGGCATTGAGTCTTTCATCTTCTGCCTTTTGGTATTGCTTCAGAAATCCCACCGCCAGAGCTAAATCTTTGTTTTTCAAGCAGAATTCGAAGCAATCCTGCACGGCCTCGGACACATCACCATTCAGCAGCTCTAACTTTACCACCTCAAAGTCGTCAAAACTCTAGAAAAATATTAGTCAGTAAATTCACCAGTAGCATAAGCCCTTAGTGTTTGAAGCATGTATTCTTCTGTAATAAATTTAATTTTAAGGCACTTGCGCTGCGATTTCAGACTCAATCCTGCCACTGTGCATTCTTTACTAAATATAATTGGTTTTGACCTGTTGAAAACCAAAATCAATCCAGCCATTTGCCAAAGAAATGTCGGATAAGACTTAGCATTTCAAAAAATAGTGGTTTTCACGATTGTACGGCGACTAGCTCAACCGATTTTGGTTTACAGAACGTCAAAAGAAAGCATATAAAGTGAAGAATGCACAGTGACAGGATAGAATGTGAAATCGCAGCGCAAGTGCCTTAAAATTACATTTATTAAGAAAGCATACGTTGGCGCCATTTGTTAGCAGATATTTTTCTTTTGAAATAGTTTTCTCACCTGAGTGTTAAGAGCCGAAGTGAATGTCATGGCGAATTCGAGGCTTTCGACGTCCTCCTCGGCAAGCAACCGAAATTTGGCCACGTACGACTGCTTGCCAGTCTCAGTGTTGCTCTCATTTTCCAGCTCGACAAGCTCCACTCCGGCCACCTGAGACGCCAAATTCATTTCTTCCGTCAAAAGGGCCATGCTGTCCTCATGGCTCTTGAAACCATTGATGTGAGAGTAGCTGCAAAATGAGTACATTAGTTTAAAAATAAAGGTACAGCGAAATTCTTACTCAGGAAGCAAATTGTCCATAACGTCTCTAATTGTGTACAATTCGGGCTTGGGCCCGTGTTGAACCAATTCAAACTTCTTGATCTCGATGGTGTCTTTCAGCTTTTCAATCAGCAACCTCTCTTTCTTAATTTGACTGGTCAGCCAGGCCTTATCCTCCTCCTCTTTCTTTCGTTTCTGCTCCTCGTCAGGAACCGCGTCCTTCCTTTTGGCAATGACTTTTCTCGCCTTCCCTGCTGCGGTTTTCTTTGACGTTCCAGTCAACTCCTCTTCAGGTCTTTTTCTTTGGGTTTGTCTAGTTTTCTTGTCCCCTGTGGCCTTCGACGGACCTGCTCTAGGTTCTTTTTCTTGTTCCTCCTCGACTGCTTTGCTGGTTTCCGGCTTCTTGACCTTCGAAGCCGCGTTTTTTGCGCCAGTCTTCCTGGGCCGACCTTTTCCACTTTTGGTCAAGAACGGCATTTTACGCTCTGATTTAAGCAATCCGATTTATTCCCTGGAAAAGCAAAAGAATTTGGAATGTATGCAAAGGTATTGGCATGTTTTTCGATCATACATAAAGGCAAAAAATGATGATAAATCTACATAATAAACCGTAAATCACGTTTAATGAAAATTAAGGCCATTCTTAACGTCGAATTTACGTGGATGGGATCAATGGGATAGGAGAATTGTTACCTCTGCTGTTAGTAAATAAATGCATGCACACCATAACATATTCAAAATTTACATAGATACATGCATTCGGTTTGAACCATTAAAACCAGCTAATTATGCTAATTATGTACCTTTCAACTTCTACTGTGGCACACGTTCTTCAAAATATTAAAGTCTTTTACGATTCCTTCATCGTCTGATTTCTTTGTTATTGTTGATATAAATAAAGAGGGCGCGCCGTTTGTGACGTTATTCACAACTGGGGGGCGTGCCCTACTTTCGGCTGCCGATTTAGGCCACTTCGGCACCGAAAATATGGGGTGTTATTGAGATCGAAAAATCGGCAAAAAAATCTAGTTTTTTTGGTGCAATATTTACCTTGATAGTTTTTTTGACCAAACACGTAATTTTAAAAAGATAACTGACATAAACATGATGTTGTGTGTACATATCTATCTAGATACCGGTACGCTGAATTTTGCACATTGTTACCGGTATTCCCGCTATCAAGCAAAACCATCGGTATTTCAAGGAAATTTTATAGCACCGGTGCACTTTTGCCCCTACGGTATATAGGTACGATTATACTTACGTGGTTGCGACCAGCTGCTGGCGTTTTTAGCCACGCCCACACCTGTGTGGAAATCGTGGCAACACTGCAGAGTGCACTCTACGTTCACGTAGTTGAGCAAATGACACACGATGGCAGATGAGTGCACAAAACGAAAACATTCGTCACATGAGCAAAGCGCGGCAATTATTGCCAGCAGCTTCGGACAATAAGGACAAAAGGCTGAAATTTAATAACTGTTTTATAATTGTAGAGTGATTCTTGCTACACTTGAGTTTGCGCTTCATTGTGTGGCGACATAATAATTATTGTTATTATTAAAAATCTAACTTAATTCGAGTAACTTCAGGACCAGAATTAATTTTTCCTCCCATGCAGCTTGTTTAAAGAGGAATGATATGCTGCAAAAGCCCGGAAAATGCTTGTTGTCATTGCATAAACACATCCCTTAGGATTCATTTCAAGCCTAAATTGACCTACGAAGCACTGTAATTTTGTTTAGAATATTCGCTGGAAAGTTACCGTGCTTTTCAAAAGGCAAGGGCTGTCTCCTTACTTGAAATCCGATTTAATTTCAAAACCAGGAGTTTCCACAATAAGTGACATACACCGTTGGACAGATCTCAACGAGAGGAATCGGAATATGCCGAGAAAATATATGTTCAAGCACTGTAAATTTTTGAGAAAATTGGCAAAATTTGAATTTTTACTGTAGGAAGGTCCATTTTTTATTGTTGCAAATTGTTGAACAAATTGTTTATCGATCAATTGCTTATGTCATCCAACAATATTTCAAATAATTTTCAATAATTGCCCTGTAGCATTCCACTTTAATCGGCTCTTTAAAACTGGACTAATAAATTGCTGCGGTGTGCAAAACATCATAAATAAATTAAACTGTAGAAAAATCTTTATTAAAAAATGGTAACGATCAAATTAAAGTACATATCGAAATATGTAAAAGATTTTATAGTTGAAAATAAGCAGTGGTAATTGGCAATCCCCGCTGCCAGAGCGAAACGATATTGATTTCTATGTTGTATCAACTGTAGAATTAAATATATAAATTATAAGAGACAGGGTGCAGTACCGCATGACGCTACTGCAGTACCGCATGACGCTACTGCAGTACCGCATGACGCTACTGCAGTACCGCATGACGCTTCTACAGAACCGCATGACGCTAATGCAGTACCGCATGACGCTACTGCAGTACCGCATGACGCTACTGCAGTACCGCATGACGCTTCTACAGAACCGCATGCCGCTAATGCAGTCATGGCATGACGCTAATGCAGTACCGCATGACGCTTCTACAGAACCGCATGACGCTAATGCAGTACCGCATGACGCTACTGCAGTACCGCATGACGCTTCTACAGAACCGCATGACGCTAATGCAGTCATGGCATGACGCTAATGCAGTACCGCATGACGCTACTGCAGTACCGCATGACGCTTCTACAGAACCGCATGACGCTAATGCAGTCATGGCATGACGCTAATGCAGTACCGCATGACGCTACTGCAGTATCGCATGACTGCATTAGCGTCATCAAGGAGAATCAAGTAGCGTCATGCAATAACTGCAGTAGCGTCATGCAGTACTGCATTAGCGTCATGCAGTACTGCAGTAGCGTCATGCGGTACTGCATTAGCGTCATGCCATGACTGCATTAGCGTCATGCGGTTCTGTAGAAGCGTCATGCGGTACTGCAGTAGCGTCATGCGGTACTGCATTAGCGTCATGCCATGACTGCATTAGCGTCATGCGGTTCTGTAGAAGCGTCATGCGGTACTGCAGTAGCGTCATGCGGTACTGCATTAGCGTCATGCGGTTCTGTAGAAGCGTCATGCGGTACTGCATTAGCGTCATGCCATGACTGCATTAGCGGCATGCGGTTCTGTAGAAGCGTCATGCGGCACTGCAGTAGCGTCATGCGGTACTGCAGTAGCGTCAGGCGGTACTGCAGTAGCGTCATGCCATGACTGCATTAGCGTCATGCGGTTCTGCATTAGCGTCATGCAGTACTGCAGTAGCGTCATGCGGTACTGCAGTAGCGTCATGCGGTACTGCAGTAGCGTCATGCGGTTCTGCAGTAGCGTCATGCGGTTCTGTAGAAGCGTCATGCGGTACTGCATTAGCGTCATGCGGTACTGCATTAGCGTCATGCGGTACTGCATTAGCGTCATGCGGTACTGCAGTAGCGTCATGCGGTTCTGCAGTAGCGTCATGCGGTTCTGTAGAAGCGTCATGCGGTACTGCATTAGCGTCATGCGGTACTGCATTAGCGTCATGCGGTACTGCATTAGCGTCATGCGGTACTGCAGTAGCGTCATGCGGTTCTGTAGAAGCGTCATGCGGTACTGCAGTAGCGTCATGCGGTACTGCATTAGCGTCATGTGGTACTGCAGTAGCGTCATGCGGTAATGCATTAGCGTCATGCGGTACTGCAGTAGCGTCATGCGGTACTGCAGTAGCGTCATGCGGTACTGCAGTGGCGTCATGCGGTACTGCAGTAGCGTCATGCGGTACTGCAGTAGCGTCATGCGGTACTGCAGTAGCATCATGCGGAGAATCAAGTAGCGTCATGCAATAACTGCGGTAGCGTCATGCGGAGACTCGTATATATAGCGTCACCGTAAAGGCGTCACGCGTTACGCATAAAGCGTCATGCGGTGACTGGCATGTTGCGTCTCCATGGAAATAAATGTTTTTTTTAATTCTATGTCCGGCTGACGCGTGCGGTTTCTACGATGAAAGAATTTGTTGATACAGTGTCTGGTTTTTTTTAAATTTGGATGATATGTACCTCGAAAATGCAGGAGGCGTACTGAATAGTATCTTTACGCGCGTCGATCAGCGTGTGGAGTTTGATATTTTTTGTTAGTAATGGAAGATCTTGCCAAGGATACATTCAGCATTATTAGTTAAGATTCAAGTGATGTTTAGCGATTATCAATAGGGTTGGTCAATCACCCTGTCTCTTATAATTTATATATTTAATTCTACAGTTGATACAACATAGAAATCAATATCGTTTCGCTCTGGCAGCGGGGATTGCCAATTACCACTGCTTATTTTCAACTATAAAATCTTTTACATATTTCGATATGTACTTTAATTTGATCGTTACCATTTTTTAATAAAGATTTGTCTACAGTTTAATTTATTTATGATGTTTTGCACACCGCAGCAATTTATTAGTCCAGTTTTAAAGAGCCGATTAAAGTGGAATGC
This sequence comes from Cloeon dipterum, assembly GCF_949628265.1. NCBI lineage: Eukaryota > Metazoa > Arthropoda > Insecta > Ephemeroptera > Baetidae > Cloeon > Cloeon dipterum. The sequence goes on along the minus strand of NC_088788.1, from coordinate 36,405,364 downwards.
TACAGGGCAATTATTGAAAATTATTTGAAATATTGTTGGATGACATAAGCAATTGATCGATAAACAATTTGTTCAACAATTTGCAATAATTAAAAAGGGAGCTTCCTACCATAAGAATTCAAATTTTGCCAAGTTTCTCAAAAATTTCGAGTGCGTGAACATATATTTTCTGGGCAAATTCCGATTCCTCTCGTCGAGATTTGTCCAACGGTATTTGTTACTTATTAGGGAAACACTCTTTTTTAAATTTAATCAGATTTCAAGTAAGGAGACACTAATTTTATTACTATTTGAAAAGTACGGTAGCTTTCCAGCGAATATTCTAAAAAAATACAGTGCTTCGTAGGTCAATTTAGGCTTTAAATGAATCCTAAGGGATGTGTTTAAGCAATGACAACAAGCATTTTCCGGGCTTTTGCAGCATATCATTCCTCTTTAAACAAGCTGCATGGGAGGAAAAATTAATTCTGGTCCTGAAGTTACTCGAATTAAGTTAGATTTTTAATAATAACAATAATTATTATGTCGCCACACAATGAAGCGCAAACTCAAGTGTAGCAAGAATCACTCTACAATTATAAAACAGTTATTAAATTTCAGCCTTTTGTCCTTATTGTCCGAAGCTGCTGGCAATAATTGCCGCGCTTTGCTCATGTGACGAATGTTTTCGTTTTGTGCACTCATCTGCCATCTTGTGTCATTTGCTCAACTACGTGAACGTAGAGTGCACTCTGCAGTGTTGCCACGATTTCCACACGGCTGTGGGCGTGGCCAAAAACACCAGCAGCTGGCCGCAACCACGTAAGTATAATCCGACCGGTATATACATATATATTAAATTTACTTTCTATCACCTGCAACCTGTAGGTTTTTTTACGCATGCTCTATCTAGATGGGCTGAAGCTATTGGCTATGCTGCAAGCGTCCCATACACGCACATAATAGCGGTGAATAATGCTAAATTAATCAGCTACATTATTTACCCTAATATTTGTGTTTTAGCCGTTTTAGCTATAATTGACAAATTTTTGCAATCAAACAAAAATATTTTGTTCTATGTTAATATTTATTCAAACTAGAATTAGAGTATACAACATTTCTTGGTAGGACACTCAACATTATAGTTCACAATACGTCATAAAATCATTAAAATTATGTTGGAACATGATCTGTGTCATACAAACAACAACCAGCTGTAATTATAAAAGGCACACAGCTATTTTTTATTATTTTGTTGACAAGCAAAAACACACTATATTATACCAAACACAAAATCAATCACACATATAATAGAAAAATGTCTAGAATCCAATTATTATCGAAAAAGTTTTCTACGATTGGAATAATTTCAGCATAATTCAGATAAATTAGTAGGGAAGTGGGCCACATAAAACTCGGTGAAACACACTTCCCTTTGGAACTGAGTATAATTCTAAGCCTTGCCTGAAGAATATAGTCGAGTTCAACTGCTGGTTTCGATAAAATGTGTTGATATCTGTGATCATTCCTGCTGGCATCTTCTTAAAGTTCAAGCACCAGCTGTCGGTGCCATCACCGTTGTCGAAGGTTGGTCCAAGGATAGCCCAGTGTTGTGTACCATCTATAATATTCGTTCCAGCTCCCAATTGATCAACAAAATGTCAAGAGAATTTTTCACCTTGCCAGCTTTGCATAAAAGCTTTGAAATCCTCTAAGCTTTCGAAAATGACAAGGTGGCTGCCAAGAACACAGCAGTAGTTTGCTTCTGCTTGAGCGTCGGTCTAACATTAGAAAAATAACATTATTTTAATGCGTTTATTTACTGTTTGAATTTTAAATTACTTACAATTCCTTCATAAAAGACATATTTCATAAAGTATTTTTTGCCATTCGATGTTGTCATGACACCTCCCCCCAATGCTGAAATAAAAATTAGATCTTTCATTTAAATTTTGCCGTGAACGAGAAACAGTTTTTAACACAATACTGATGAATATTTTTATATAATATTATTCTGATGAAAAAAAATATGGATATGGACCAGTTGAGATTATTAAAAAGACGGGGAATCCACCTTTTAATATAATTTACAATTAAAAAATATTTAATTACTCTAAATATTTTGATTTTCCATTATCTCAACATTAAAACTTAAAAAATTATGCGTCTGATGAAAGAAAAGTAAATTGATTACATGATCCCGTGTTTTTAAGTTCATCGATATGTGTTTGCTACAAGAACAACATTAGTCAATCTTACTGTAAATTAGTATAGTTTAGTAAGATTACATTTGGTACACAACTTGCTGCTGGATACAGAGGACATACTCTATTGCCGGTTGTAATTCCCCCTGTAGCAGTTACTGAAACCTGGCGAATACAAATTAAAAGCTATTTTATTCTGTATGAATAGAATTCAAAAAGTCACAGTGGCGTCTCCTTTGATGGCAGTGACGAGCCCGACTGTCAGGTCTGGTGCATTTTTCTTGCCACACCCGAACACCTGGGCCGTCGTGTTGCATTCGTCAGTGGACTCTGCAAAAAAAAAAGATTCGCAATTGTATTTGCACATATAAAAAGCATACGAATGGAAATGCAGGAATCAAAGTTTTGAAAGCCATCCTGCATTGCTTGCGAGTCGTCGGCCGTCAAGTCCTCTAAGTTGCGCAAAATTTCATCCGTCACCAGTGACCCGCTTTTTATCTTTTCCATAATCAGATTTTATTTGATTTTTAAAAAGTGAACTAAAGAAATATATTTACAACATGTCCTTTTTTCCCGCAGCACCTAAGATAACACTGCGAAGCAAAAATATACACGATTTTTAAAATAAATCCAGTTAATTTGCGTAGCCGCACTTTGAGATTGCGTCTTTGGTTGACGACGTCACCGTTTGGATTCATGATTATATCATTCACTTCATCGTCTGTCACATTCCAAGTTTCCGAGCAAGAGCGCGCGATTTGCACCGATTTATTGCCCGGTTGCAAGGCCTGAAAGACAAAGAAACGAAAAACATTAAAATGTAGAATAAAAAAAATTGTAAAGCATCACTTCACAGAGAAACTGTTTTTGCTTGGAACATGAATCAGCGCCCAAATAAGTCTCACTCAAAGTCGAATTTGACAAATTAATAAAAATGCACTGATCAGCACTCTCCGAGGGCATTTGCCCGTTTTTCCAGTTGGCTAGTTCTTCCTTGTTCAATTTTTCATTCTCTGAACACCAGAAGTGAGAGCCTGGACAACCGCGGTTGGTGCCAGATGTCCAGAAATCCCTTCCACATTGATCAGGGTACACTGATAAGAGTTTATAAAAGAGTCAAATTAATCTTAATTGGAAATATCATTATTCTACCTGCTCTAGGATATTTCGCAACCATATTCGTAAGACAACTCAATTCCTCAAGAGCTTCGACCGAGGCCAGTTTCATTCCAACGGAGCAACAATAATTCCACGCGCCTAACCAATCCAACTTGATAATTTATAATTTTTAAAAGATAAAATCGATAAAATATATATTTTTAAAATAAAATCACAGCAGCAGCCGAAAACAGAAAATCTTTGCCACAACCGGCATTCCACTGGCCGTGAACAAACAGATCTGAAATAGAAGTTCAAAAAATTTTCACTAATTTTAGGCTCAAATCACTAACCTTTTAATATTCCCTTTTCGAAAAACGATTCCTATGACGTTTGAAATATATTGTTAAAAAAGCCCTAATTTAGACAAGGAAAATCTTGCATTTCTACTACACTTCATCGGACAATTTGGCTTGTTGCAGTAGGACGCTATCATCGTGTCACCCTTAAAATATCCAAGCTCTCAACAACAACAAATACTGAAATTATTCATCTCACCTGGCAAGCCATGACGTATTTGTGGCTGCAGTTCCGGTCTGATAAAAGTATTCCGCTCGCATTTTTCGTCACTTGCAAATGAAGGCAATTCTCGTTTGTCTGATTATTGTCCGGTTGCCCCGGAGCCCAGGAAAGCGAGTCGGGAAGGTTGACGGCCCCTGGGCACCAGGCCCACCTTCCCCAGGTGCCCATTGCGCGTCCCGCCGTCCAATAATTATAGTTTAGCGTCCAGTTGACTTTAGTCGTGTTGCTCAAACACTCGAAATCGGACGCCGAGCTAAACCAAATCGGGTGCATTCCTAATCTGCAACAAAAGTCCCAATTCTGCTGCCAAGTGCCCTTTGAGGATTTATAAGGAATTTATTATTATTTTTGAAAAGAAAAATCAAAAATTTAACACTAACAAGCTTGCCAGAGAAAAGGTACGATTTGTCGCAGGTACGTGTCCAATTCCCGTACTTTTCTCCATCTGAATATAAATAATGTAAGGGAATAAATTAGCTAAAAAAAGATTGTTCATTTATTTATTTTGCAATAGCTGCCAAATGTTATTTGGTTTAGCCCGTTTTAATTGTTTTTTGCCTATTTATGGGAGAAGCCATTCTAAAATAAATTCGCGATTTGTATATAATATTTTTCATTATTTCCAAGTTAAAATAAGAAAATATAGGATTCTCGATTTACCCTTAATATTCCCATTTTTTGCGTCAAATAATGTGCTCTATAAATTCGAAAAAAAAATAATTAATACACGTCAGAATTAATGCGAAGCATACGTCTTTGTTGCACATAAGAGGGAGGCAAGAGTCTTGAAAATCACCTTTTGGCTAATTTATCAGTTTTAAAATATGTTAATTTAAATATAAATGAAATATCTAATTACGACATACCTCACACAAAAACGGAAACAGAGTATTAGAATCTGACGTTTGCAAGACGGCAGCACCGTTAAGCATGGACGTCGTCAGTCCTTTTTTAACTATTTCCAAACTGTTCATTTCTTGCATGATCACGGGAAGGACGATTTCTCTTTTCTGGTTGCACCAGGCGAAACTCAAATTGTAATTTTGGCACGACACGTTTCCTTCGTTGGAGCCAATTGTCCAGACGGTAGAATCGGTGCCAACATCTTTAAAGCGTTAAGACAAAATTAAAATGAATAAAATTAAAACACGAACCTTGAAGCAATTTTTGAACAAGATTCATTTTCAGGGCGTCCTGCACAGAAATTAAATTCAAATTGCGCGAAAAGCAGTTCTTGGCCGCGTCAACTTGAGTCGCTACTGCTGACGAAAACAGAAACGTCATTCCGTTTCTAATAATTTGCTTGCCTGATTTAAAATAGCAAAAATTTAGGCATTTCTTCAACGGCATAAATTTCCTTTTACTCGTGTTTGCGGTGATCACTGATGATGCACCCTGAATTAATTTAATGCCAACGTGTTAATTGTGTCGATATATAGCGTGAACTATTGTGGAATGCTACTTCATTAAAACACTTATTTGAAATTTTTCATTAAAATAAGGATTGAAGAGTTGATCTCCTGTTTTTATATTCTTAAAAAGGATTAATTGAAACCTGGTTTGCGATGAAAGTGAAGGTTGCGCATCGAGACTGTTCGCAAGCTTCCTAAAAACAATTGTTATTTAAGAATGAAAGATCTCTACTAATAGATCTGAGCCTACATTATTTATTGGTTTAGCTGTTGTGATGGTGGTGGAAGTGACCTGCATAGTGTCACTTTGCGAAATCGTGACGGTTGTCAGCTCCGAATTGGTTGGCTCAGGTGACGTGATGCCTTGATCAGAGGAAGATGTTTCTCTTTCAATGGGATTTTGGTTTGGTTCAGAGGGGGTTGTATCAGAATCAGTGATAGAATTATTTTCATAATCCCTGCTGTCATTTTTGGTTACAGCTGTTTGAAAATTTCCTCTAAAATGAAAATTATAAAATAATTGGCATCGTGCATTTTATTCCAAGTAATTCATACTGAGTGCTGGATGTCTTAAGGTGTTGGGTGGTGTTCGTTTTTAAATCACTCGTACGTCGTTTTGGTTTACGCATAAAAGATGACGAACATTTTGAACCTCCACAACACTTGATTATTTGAATTCTTCTCAAGTGCTTCAGTTTTACTAAACATTGACCTGATTATTTATTGAAAACTTTTTCAAAAGAATCCTGACCTTTTGAAAGAAAACGATTTCTATGTTGAGAATTTCTACCGCCGCAATGAACGAACTAAATATTTTTAAAATTGGTTTATTAACAGACAACATCACGACATCTATAGGGCTGTGAATTTTTGACGGTTGACTTTCTTTTCTAAGGTTCAGATCATCATTGTGGGACTATATAAAATGAGCACGAACCATGCAACTTTAAGCTACTTAAATATATCAAAACCTTCTAAAATCGTCTAAAGTTGTCTAAATAGTATTAAATATTGGCATGCAACACTTTCCAAAAACATTATTTTTTATGTTGTGAAAAATATTCGTAACAAAATTTGAACTCCGGTGGTTTAAAAGCCAGTGAAACGACTCCAAACTTGACAATTTTGGCC